>NC_086318.1:42392709-43023959 GCF_036172605.1 Pelobates fuscus | reverse complement strand
TTACTCTGAACTGTATGTTTCTATACTGATGGGTTCTTTTAGTATATTTCTCACCTGTTTATTTGCTTATCTCTTTTTTTCTACACAAGCTAAAAAGTAAAAAGAAAACATTTCACTAGTATACTTGACAAACAAGCCTTCAATAATAATAATATCAACAATAAATATAACAATTAACATAGGAAAATTCAATTAGTATTCAAGAATTTAGACAAAACATAAAACATTCAAAATTCAAACACAACAAAATACATTTGGAGATGTGGCATGGTCTCTTAAATCCTATTTAATGCATAAATATATTCCATGTATAGTATGATATCCTTTTTTTATTTTTTACCTATTCTGAATGTTGTTGGGGAGAAAAAAAAAATCTTTATTTCGACAAGTTTATTATGGCACTCTTTAATATCTCATCACAATTCACAACATTTATGACACTACAAACATGAAAAAGATGGAATTAGTTCTAAAAACAACAAATCACTATTGTCAATAGTTTATTAAGATGAATACAAAATATTCAGGTCTTAGTAGGTCTTCTTACTAAAGAGCACGTTGTGAGACGTTAGCAACTTTTTTTTTTCATTAACCCCTTAAGGACCAAACTTCTGGAATTTAAGGGAATCATGACATGTATTTTGGCTTTAAAAATAGCAAGTTGATTCTGAATTCAAACATTTAAATCCTATACATTTCTTACTGAGGATACCAAAAGAGATCTAAAACATTTCCCATCTTAATTAGAGCAACCTTTGTCTTGTTGACCATCTTGAATATAATTTACCTTATTACCAATTAATGCAAATACTGTTACAATATTTCAACAAGATTACCATTGAAATGCTTCCCTATCACTCACAAAAACCTCCCCATCACTGGTCTCTCTATAACGTCTTACCTGGTATTAATCAGTATACAATCTCTTAACAAATCCATAGCTAATAACATTTCTTGTTAAAATGGTAGATGTTTATGACATAGAAATTAATCCATGCATTGTTTAATACAGTTACTCAGCTCAAGCAGGCAAAACTGACCAGCAAAGTTGAATGTTCTTCCCAAGTGATTCCATGTTTTATATAATTATATAAAAGCTGACTTAGTCATGGACACTTGATTGTATACATCCGTGGAGCAGTTTGTTAACATGTTAAAATGTATGTATCCTGTTCTTATAATTAAAATGGGAATATTCTTTAATGATCCTGTAGTAAATGGCAAATTAATGGAATAATGTGATTGGATGCAACTGCTCAGCCAATCATATCAGAAATGAATGTGTGAAATGGGTATAGAATTAATAGCATTACATTTTAACACAGCCATCAAACTATAAAAACATATTTTGTTTCATAGTATTTTTTGTTATTGTGTCACCTTTTGATTTAGTTTGTAATAGGTGCCGTATTATCTGGACAGAATATGTTGATAGACTTGACTCACTTGACTCATTTTTACTAACATGGACAAGTCTGGAAAGACGCCCTTTTCACCTATATTTAGGGTCATGGAGAAGATAGACGGGAAATGTTTTTATATTTAGATGGAACTTAACTCCAGCATGCTGAATATTCCCATGGCACTGGGCATTTGTCTCTGCCGAGTTCTCTACCGGTATACCTGAATGTATACAGGATGTAGAATGCTTGAATATGTATATATACACTTTTTAAATCCAGGGCAATTCAGTCCCATTTTGGGTTAGTTTCCATGCTTGTATTCGCAATTATTTATCAACAAATTGGTAGTTACAAAATGACCACACCTGGAGTGCTGAAATGTACCTACGCCCGGTCCATAGGTAGATTAGATCCTTAACTTTGGTTTGTAATTGTCGATATTCATTGTTTAGTGCCAAACTGTCGAAATGTTCCCAAGAGTCTGTGCACAGTTACCTACCAAGGAGGTGGAGAGCAGTAGGTAACCTCGGAGGACAGCCTCAGCACACAATCTATTACGATCATCTGTGAACATAGATAAACAATGTTAACATATGGGATCCAGTACCTCACAAAGTACTCATGTTCAACATCTAGTCTGCCAGAACATGAAGTATCATACTATTACATCACATCCAAATTATTGGCACCACTGTAATATCTCCATACTTAAGAAACGTCATGGACGTAAGAGAAGTCATGTAAGTCATCTGACAGAAAGGGGGAATAACTTCATTCTGACTTTAACAGATCACAGCTATCAGCTACCAAAACAGCAAGGCGCATTCCACACTCACAGGGCTTTCACTCACAAAAAGTGAGTATGGGAATGGACATTTTGAGCCCTGACAAATGTACTCCATATTGATTGAGTCAAAAAATCCAGTGCAATGTAATTTCAAAACTATTCAGGATCTTTATCAAGCTTGGTAAGTACCCTGACCGGGCTCAAACCATTGCTGCACTGTTTTGATTCTATTAATCTGATTCTTTTACTGAAGTGTAAACGTAATTCTTTGATGACTTTTTACTGATTTGCTGTTGAATTCTCAGCAGAGCAAGATACTGTTTTCAAGTGCGTGTATGCTGGCTACATTTTCAAGTTTGAACTACAATCATAGACATGATGGTTCTTCAGTGGTTCTTGTCCTAATTCATGTACGTTATATACTTAAATATGAATATGTTTTATACTTAGATATGACACAACTGCACCTATCTGAGTTTGTGTGATCTGTGTACACAAATTTTAAAATTGTGTCGTTTTTACAAGACTTTATTTTATCCTACAAAGCATCATTTTCTGCTTACATTACTTAAAATCATTTCCAAGGCTCAGTTAAGCAGAGATGGGGCCTACATCTTTTTAAATAAACAATATATTCAGAATTCACAGAAGTGTCAGGAAGAAAGTTCACTTAAACCTTTTATCCATGTGTCAGAAAATGTCAATTTATCTCTGAGGTAACATATACCTTTCAACAAGAAATAGAAACGCATTCAATTTGTAAAGTGAGTCAGTGCTCTAAATTCAGTTCCAATGTCATAAAAAGCAATATTGTAAGACAGAGCTGGGAATAAGACCTAACTCAGAGTGATACGTTAAACAACAAGACCGTGTATCCATGTCATGGGTCATCAATCACATCTATCAAACTAAATATAGAAAGTACATCAGGTTCTGGGTTTTATTTGCTTGTTTTAATCTCATTATTTTACTTTTGGGATTCATTTTTAGTTGACAACTGGCACAGAAAGGCAATTAAACTGCTCAAAATCTATGTATATATATCGCCTGATCTACCAGCATGACATATATTGCATGTCAATTGTACGTTACAGTATCCCGAGGATTTTCAGAAGGCCAAGGGATAATTTGCATCCAAGGTTGGTTTATGCATGCAGTGAGCAGTAGAGGGTAAAAGTTATGGTTCGAAATGTTTATTGTAGTAGGGATGTTTGAATTTAAATTATTTTTCACTATTTTACAGCAAAATCACTTAATAAAAGATATGCAAAAGTTCAAATAAAAAGTATTTTTTATATGTATGTTTGAAACAAGTAAAAAAAATAATGGCCCCAAAAACGCAGGCCACCACCACCAACACATAACCAGCGGCAATCACCATTTAAATGTCTCTCAACATTTAGCACTCTGTATCCAGCATAGTACCTGTTTTGTTTTGATGTTTCATGTGTTTTGAGTCACATCCCTAACTCACAGAACAATTGCTCTATATGCAGGGCCGGTGCAAGGATTTTTGCCGCCCTAGGCAAAAGTAAAGTTTGCCGCCCCCCATATGACATCACAATGCCCCACCCATATGATCTGCCATGTTAACTAACGCAAGTGCTGCAGTGCGCCGTGTTTACATTAAAAGGCCTGCAGGGACAGGCTATAGACACCAGAACCACTACATTAAGCTGCAGTGGTTCTGGGGACTATAGTGTTTCTTTAATGTGAGGTAAATTAGAGATTAGTGCCACGAATAATATACTAGATTGCCTACTTACAACCAGATGAGGATGATGATGGGCTCTAGCTGCAGTCTGGCTCCACTGGTCTGGTGTAGAACAGGCTCTCTGGAGGCTGTTTGTAACTGTGGTCACAAAAATCAATGTTCTGGGAGATGGGGAAGCAGCTCCATTTTTGTAACACCCTTTACAAAGCTCAAGGTCTGGGTCCCACCTTCATGTTCCACCAATGAGTTTGTTCACAGGAGGTGGAGTAAGGAATGTCCTGATATGTGTGTAAGGAATGCATTGTGTGAATCTGTGTTTGTATGTGTAAGGGCTGCAAGGTGTGTTTTTGTGTATGTACAGGATGCAGTGTGTGCGTCTGTAAGAGGTGCATTGAGTGTGTGTAAGGGGTGCATTGAGTGTGTGTAAGGAATGCATTGTGTGTAAGGGTTGCATTGCTGGTGTGTGTGTGTGTGTGTGTGTGTGTAATGCATTGTGTGTTTTTCTGTGTGCAAGGGGTGCATTGTGTTTGTGTGTAAGGGGTGCATTGTGTGATTGATGGATGTCAATCTCTCCCCCTTCCCTTGTCACTCTCTTCTCCCTCTCTCCCTCCCTTGTCACTCTCTTCTCCCCCCACTTGTCCCTCTCTTCTCACCCCTCCCTTGTCACTCTCTTCTCCCCTGCTTGTCCCTCTCTTCTCCCCCCTCCCTTGTCACTTTCGTCTCCCCCGTTGTCACTCCCCTCCCCACTCTCATTCCCCCTCCCAACCCCGTCAATTCCCCTCACTGTCAATTTCTTCCCCCCCACCCTGTCAATTTCTTTCCCCTCCCTTTCAATTTCTCCCCCACTTTCAATGTATTCCCCCCACCCTCCCAGTCAATTTATTCCCCCCACCCTCCCTGTCAATTTATTCCCCCCCTTTCAATTTATTCCCCCCCTTTCAATTTATTCCCCCCACCCTCCCTGTCAATGTATTCCCCCCACCCTCCCTGTCAATTTATTCCCCCCCTCCCTTTCAATGTATTCCCCCCACCCTCCCTGTCAATGTATCCCCCCCACCCTCCCTGTCAATGTATTCCCCCCACCCTCCCTTTCAATGTATTCCCCCCACCCTGCCTGTCAATTTATCCCCCCCGTCCATTTATTCCCCCCCTCCCTTTCAATTTATTCCCCTTCCCTCCCTGTCAATTTATTCCCCCTCCCTCCCTGTCAATTTATTACACCCCCTGTCAATGTATTACCCCCCCTCCCATTTATCCCCCCCCCCCTACTTATGTT
Organism: Pelobates fuscus; assembly: GCF_036172605.1. Lineage (NCBI taxonomy): Eukaryota > Metazoa > Chordata > Amphibia > Anura > Pelobatidae > Pelobates > Pelobates fuscus. The sequence continues at coordinate 43,018,779 of NC_086318.1, read as the reverse complement.
GTAGCGTGGCTGAGCCCTGTATGGTCCACGGGTACAGGGAGCTTTTGGTTCCTGTACCCGGCCGGACTAAAAGGAAGTGCACATTCAGTGTGCACTTCCTGTTAGTCCGGCCGGGTACAGGAGACAGATGCTCCCTGTACCCGCGAACCATACAGGGCTTGGCCACGCTACAGTGAGGGAGTAACAGGAGGGAGCGCTGAGCGCTTCCCTCCTGTCAGCCCCTCCCCTCATGCTGCGCGGGCGGCGCGCCCTCATGGACGCACCAGCCCGGGCAAAGCTGCAGCCGCCTGAGGCTCTCTGCAGAGCGCTCAGGCGGCTGCTATAATCACCATACAGTAAGTCATATAGATGATCGCACTACAAAAAATCCTACACATCCGTGGACTTTTCTTGTGAACCCCTAAGAGACTGTTATGTATTCAGAAGCAGCCAGAAGATAACTGTATCTGCTATTGCTGATGCAATAATAAATAGATGAGCACAAAGAATAAATATATAATGAACATATGTCATTATTCAAACGCCTAATAAATCATTTACTGAGCATGCTCATTAAATCCAATGCTCATAGTAATAAAGAATAATATTGTTGTATGAAAAACCATAATCATCATAAATTGTTATAAAATATTTTAACATGTGTAACTAATATCCGTGCACTGCTGACAAAAATGTGGGGGCTTTCCAGCTAATATGAGGTCAAATATTTTGTTTAGAGGGGTCTAAAGTCTTTGGAATATTATTCAAAATTATTTTGCACACAGGGTCTGTAAACGTACACTGCAAAACAAGATAATGCTAGTTGCTATTACCAATGCAATAATAAATACATGAGCAAAATGAATAAATATGTAATGAAGAAATGTCATTATTCAAATGCTTAATAAATTATTCACAGTTGCACACTCATTATATCCAAACAATTTTTAGGATAATATAGAATAATTTTGTTATAGATTAAACACAGTCATCATACATTGTTATATAACACTTGAGCATATGTATAAATAACACTCATACACTGATGAAAAAGGCATTTTAAAGTCATATATTTTTTTCGAGTTTTAGAGTCCAGTGCGCATATTTGTTTAAAATAATTTTTTTACATTTTCCATAAAAGGTCTGTTGTTTGAGTATCTTGGCAGATTTATATTTAAGATATTTTTTTTTCTTCTGGATTTGTATTAACGATTACCTTTTACTTTGGTCTTTTTTTTTTTTTTTTGCAGCTTTGTCATTAGATGCTCAAGCAGAAATTGGTTGAAAACCTACTTGAATTGATGTTTTTTTTCTGCTCACTATTTTTATTATTATTACAAGTTGTAGTATTTTCACTGTTTTTTTTTTATCATTCTTTATTTTTTGTTTCAATTCACATAGAGAGCATGTCATGAAACAGTAAGGAAAGATAAGTCTGCATATAAAGTTAGATATCTAATTGAGGCAACATACAGATGTGTTGTACAATACATTACTGAATAAATCTTGCTTTGTGATAACGTCTCAAGCTTAATTCATGTTGCTAAAACTGAAAGGAGTCACCCGACTCAATTACTCTGCCAGTGATCTCTGCCTAGGTTCGTATTCCATGATGAACGTTTTGAGGTTCTCGAACGTCATAAAGGTGTCATTTTAAAAATGTGATAGTATCTCTGAACTCCGGTAGCTTCAATACCTCGGAATTCTCTTGCGCTCATCACCCTGTTTCTCAGGAATGGAGTTAATGGAGAGGAATGTTTAGTGGCCGCAAGGTCCCATATTCTGATGGAGTTTAGCACAGCCGGGCAGAAAATTCTTAAATGCTTAAACTCCCCAGGAAATTTTAAATTCAGATTTGACCAAATTGAATCTCCACGTCTATTAATGAGTATAGAGCATCTGAGTATGAAGCAGACTCATTGAAAAACATACTGTGTCCTACTGTTTATACAGAATTTTAGCTGTACTCGTTTAGCGAGTAGAACTTAGGAACTTTTTAGGCTGGGAGTGATTTTGAATGCATTCAAAGAATAATACAGTAAACTATGAAAACAAAAAAATACATATTATTAATATACATTTTGAAAATTTCTCTTTTTGTTGGGCCTCCAAATTTTACCATGCTCTCTGCCCAGACAAAAATGTGTCTCAAAGTTTTCAATGGAGTCAGAAATTATCCCCCAAATTTCTGTCTGGCAGGTCTTAAGGGATATTTTGTTTAGAACTTAGTAGCAATTCCATTTATGATAGTAACTTACTGCTTCACAACATAATATTAAATAGAAAATAATAATCCCCATAATATTAAAAAGAAAATTCATCAGTAATTTCAGGCTTATTAACCCAATTCTACTGAAATGAGTAATAATAACTAGTATTTATATAGCCCCTTTCTCCCAGTGGGACTCAAAGCGCTTTTTAGCGCAAGCTCTCAGAATTAACCAAATCAGCAGCTGAATAGTGATAGAGGTTATTATTACCAATTGATGGAACCCATTTTATTTGAATCTGTGACCTTGCATTTTTGAACAGGCTTTGTAGTCAGGGAATTTACCAACTGAGCTACCTCACCAGCATAATCAATTGTCAACAATGCTCTGAAACAGAAATTCATTTTAAAATGAAAAAAGTTGCTATAAAATATTTTATTTCATTCCAGTATAGTTCAAGGCTTTCTTCATTTTAATTGCTCCAACACAAGATATTTGTATTCTATGCAAATTCCTGACAAATTAAGGAAATGTGCCTTTTATGCAATGTATTTTTAAATAGCAATTTATTTCCACCAGTGAATTGTAATATAAAAGAGCTGGCATGTTGATCCCTACAGCAATGTAACTCTTTGTTAAGCCATTGTTGCTTAAACAGTAAAAATGTAATTATGCTCAATAAAGTACAATGAAAAAAAAATCTAAATTATCAAAATTTTCTCCGCCTTTATTCTACAAAATACAAAAAATAGGCAGTTTTATTAAAAGTTAGAAGGAATGAAGAAATTGCGGGACTTCTTGATCAAACATAATTTAAAAAAACATATAATATATACATATATATAAATAATATATATATATATATGCGTATGTCTGTTCACGTTACAACCCCTTTATTTGTAATTCTAATGTAATATTCAGATATTGGTAGGTATCGGTGTTATGCAAATTAGGAGGATAGAAAATGGGAATAGATTCGACCTTAATGTAGTAAGTGGTGCAAATAACTTCTGAATTCGGTCTTGCACAGAAATCAGTTTAAAGATGTTTGAGTAACTATCCTGGATCATAGACAAGCTTCGGAGCAGTCCTGAGCTCAGCTGGCAAATCTGTTTCTCTACCTGTGGCATTGAAAGGGTTTAATTGCACCGGCACAGCTTGCCTAGTCAGACTTTACATCTGATCTCACTAGCCAAAGCGGTTATGCCAGTGAAATGGTTTCTTTTTAATCTGTGAAACTCGGATGCCATTTATTAAGTATTAATTGATGTCACAGTACGCACATTTTTCGATGGCTTCCAATAGAGCACTCACGCCTAAGATGGAGTACTTCACTGACTGGCATTGTAGCAAAGTTACGTCAGAAAGTAAATAGCTAATTTTTTGTAGTGTTCCTGCAACACCAACACCAACCACTTGGGCTCTAATAAAACAAGCTAATTGTTTCCAATGATTTATTGATTTATCTCTTTGTTTCTATTTCTGGTTGTTCCCTTATTTTATGCTTACACATGAGCATGAATTATTTGCGATGTTTGTGAGTAAAACATGTAGTGACACTTTTACCATAATACATAAAGCTTCATGTAGTAGTTATAGTGCACTGAGTGTATGGATGCCATCCCGTATTTTTGTCAAACCAGTTGAGAGTGTTTTGACAAAAAGTTTGACTCTCACCCGTACTCTGAGACAACTACCTCCTCAGACCCATTGATAATGTTGAATTACACTTCCACGCTGTCACTGTCAATTTGTTAAACCAGGGTGGCGATGATAAGCTTAAATGATTGACGCTGATAATACTGACCATGCATTACAAAATATGAAAATGTCATCTCCCCTGGCAAATTATGAGATATATGTATAAAATTTGCATTGTATTGTTTAATTGTATTTTGATTGTTTGCTTATTTTATTTTATTAGAAATACTTTGGACTTAAAATGGCAATCTCCTGTGTATAACATTTATTGACCTTGGTCTCTAGTAGACATATGTGGAGATATGTGGACAAATATGGGTATATGTGCATCTCATTACGCAGGCAAAGAATAAAACTTCAGTTGACTTTATTATTCTGTATATATGTATTTACCCTGAAGCATCTATACAGTTTTCCATTTTACCATTGTGCACTGTGGAAATGTTTTGTTTACTGCATAACATGATTTCCCAAAAGACCAACCCATTGTTTGCTAGTCAATGAACTCAAAACACAGATTGAAATAGATAACTTCTAGTTTGCGAGAAGAATTATTCTTAGTATGTAATATTTGTTTCCGGTTTACTTTATAAGAGAATTGTTTTATTTGTTACACCATTTGATTATTGGTGGATTAGATGTGAGTGTAATGATGGGGATTTTTGGATTTACTTGGATCATATTTGTAAATCAAGACCCTGATCCCAGCAACAGCCACATGATGCATACCTCATAAGGGTCTCCCATTCACTGTAGCTAACTCTTTGTGGTGCCTCTTGAATGCTTAGACATGCTTTTGCCTTGATTTGGCACTTTTGGTCCACTCACTACAGTCTGATCATGTGTACAGCCTTCCATGTCACCCCAATGGCATTGTCTGAAAATTAAATGATCTACTGTTCACAAAACATTAACTGTACTACTGTCTTAAATATTAGTGATCACTAGGAAGTAGACAATATTTGAAGTCCTGCAGGCTATGTGTATAGCAGGATACGCGTAGATACAAATAAAGTAAATCTATTATAAGTTAACCTTTTAGAGAGTTCAACATATTTTCTGAATTATCTAGACAAAGTTAGTTTTCTAAAATAGAACATTGGTCAACCTTTAAAAAGGAAGTACAAAGGAGGATCCAGGGACACTGGATGGCTTCAAGCACACTTTAATAGGATTGTTACAGTGACAATGTTCCTATGATGAAGCTTTTATCTCTATGATAAAAAAAAAATGATGTTTTGCATCACTATACACTACTAGAGATAATTAATAAGAGATGCTTCATCATAGGAACATTGTCACTGTAACAATCCTATTAAAGTGTGCTTGAAGCCATCCAGTGTCCCTGGATCCTCCTTTGTACTTCCTTTTTAACCCCTTCCCGCCGTTACGACGTGCTATGCCGTCACGGATTAAGTGGACTTTAAAGCCGTTGTGATGGCATAGCACGCCGTAACGGCTTTAAGCCCTGGAGCGCCCGGGTTACTTACCTTCCCGGCGCTCCGCTTCGGGAGGACTGCCTCACAGCCCAGGCAGCCCTCCCACGGCAAATCAGGCCCCCGGGGGCCATGTGATCGCTCTCAAAGAGCGATCACATGGCCCCCTATAGCTGGCTGTGGATCTGCCAGCAGGGGGACTGTCTAAAATATTAGACAGTCCCCCTGCTGGTGGGAAGTATAAAAAAAATATATTAAACATGTTTAAAAATAAATCAAATGTATTTATATATATATATAATATATGTATATATATTATATATATAATATATATGTATATTAGATATATTTAACGTCATACATAGTGTATTTTAATACTAATATAAGTACATATATTACATAATTACAATAATAAATAAATAAAATAATAAAATTAATAAATAAAATATTCAAACAAAATTTTATATAAATTATATCTGCATATGTAATTTCATTCTAACTGTATTTTGTTATTAATATATATATATATATATAGGTAACAAAATACACTTAGAATGACATTCTATATATATCTATCTATATATAAAATGCAAATAACCGCAAATATATATATATAGATAAATACATATAATTACATAAAATATTACATTAGTATACACGTAGAATTTAAATACCTATAAATGCATATGTATTAAAATTCTACGTGTATATTTAAGTAATCTTTTAACATAATTAGGTGATTTGATTAATTAAAATTTGATTGACATGCCTGACAACACAGGGAGAAAGTGCAGAGAATTTAATTCGCAAGCACTATATTTGACCCTGTAACTCTCCAAAACAACATAAAACCTGTACATGGGGGGTACTGTTTTACTCGGAGACTTCGCTGAACTCAAATATTAGTGTTTCAAATTGGTAAATTGTATTACAACGATGATATTTTAAGTAAAAGTGATGTTTTTTGCATTTTTTACAAACGAACGGCACTTTTATGGACTATATTATTGTTGTAATATGTTTTACTGTTTTAAAACACTAATATTTGTGTTTAGTGAAGTCTCCCGAGAATAACAGTAACCCCCATGTACAGGTTTCATGGTGTTTTGGAAAGTTAGAGAGTCACATATAAGGCTTGCATTTCATTTTTTTTACATTGAAATTTGCCAGATTGGTTATGTTGCCTTTGAGAGCGTATGGTAGCCCAGGAATGAAAATTACCCCCATGATGGCATACCATTTGCAAAAGTAGACAACCCAAGGTATTGCAAGTGGGGTATGTCCAGTCTTTCTTAGTAGCCATTTAGTCACAAACACTGGCGAAATATTAGTTTTTTGCTTTTTTAACACAAAAACAAATATGAACGCTAACTTTGGCCAGTGTTTGTGACTAAGTGGCTACTAAAAAAGACTAAACATAACCAACTTTCAATACCTTTGGTTGTCTACTTTTTAAAATGGTATGCCATTATGGGGGTAATTCTAATTGCTGGGCTACCACACCGTCTCAAAGGTAACATTGCCAATCTGGCAAATTTCTATTTGAAAATGGAACGTTCTATATTTGACCCTGTAACTTTCCAAAACGCCCTAAAACCTGTTAATGGGGGATACTGTTGTACTCGTGAGACATCGCTGATTACAAATATGTGCATTTTTGTGCAGTAAAACCTAACAGTATTATGGCATTCACAGCTAAAATGTCAGACGGAAATACAAATTGTAAAAAAAATCTTATTTTCTCACATTTTTTTAAAATTTTATTCATAATGAATTATGTTCCATATATGAATAGTTATTGATAAATTAAAGCCCTGTTTCTCCTGAACAAAATGATATATAATAAGTGTGGGTGCATATAATTTGAAAGAGGGGAACTACGGTTGAACAGACATGTAGCGCTGTCAGGATCGGGACAGGGATCCAACACGCAGAGTACAAACAGTAGCCAGATACGTATACCGGACCTTAGAATGGCCGGACTAACGTAAGTAGTACCGTATAGAATGGTCAAAGACAAGCCGAGGTTGAGGGTAACAGAAGACAGGTAAGCGAGAGACAAGCCGAAACAAGGGTAACAGAGATAAGCAGAGTAAGGTAAACAAGCCGGGTCAAAACCAAAAGGGATAATAGAATACACAAGCACTGAGTGACTAGAGCAAGCTAGAACCACGACAGGGCAATGAGCTAATGAAGGAAGCTCTGTTAAATACCCTGTTCAGAGCAGTAACCACACCTCCGAGACGTCCTGATTGGTCCTGCAGCAATTGACTGACAGGTCGATCCGGGGGAGTGTCCTGATGATGACTTCCTGCCTAGATGGTGTAAAAGGCAGTCACTCCCTCGCGGCCGGCCTTGCATGACCGGATAGACCGCGGGGAAGGGAGTCATCAGACCGTCTGGAAGGTGGAACAGCTAAGTCTCTACCTCTTTTGGAGGTAGAGACCACAGGTACCCTGACAAGCGCAAATTCTAGTTTTTGTTTACGTTTTGTTTTGATCAGAACGTGCACTATTGACTCTGTCCTGAAGGGGTTAAAGGTTGACCAATGTTCTATTTTAGAAAACTAAAAGTGTATAGTGATGCAAAAACTAAAAGTGTATAGTGATGCAAAAAATCATTTTTTTATCATAGAGATAATAATTAATAAGAGATTATTTCTGGATGAACTGCAATTCAGTCGAATTTGGACCGATCAGTTGATTGGGCCAGTTCCCAAACTCTGAGCTGAAATGTTCTTAAATCATGTTCTTAAATGTTCTTAAATCAACCAAACAAGGCAATCACCAACATGTCCAGTTCAGAGTCGCGATTCTGAATTCTGACTGTGGCATTAAAAAAAGAAAAAAAATAGATAATTAATAGGGAAAAAGGTAATTGAAGGCTAATGGACTGAACTAAATGTTGATTTTATTCACAGATCACGTGAGAAGTAACCAAAAGATGGAAAGTAAGAAGAGTAAAGAAAATAATCTTTATTCATATACAATACATAAATGTGTAGCATATAGATTTTATATTACTGCTCTACCTTTTTGTGTGAACCAAATGGTGGGAAAAATGCTTCTATAAGTATCCTGCAAAATATATACCGTATATACTCGAGTATAAGCCGACCCGAATATAAGCCGAGGCCCCTAATTTTACCCAAAAAAACTGGGAAAACTTATTGACTTGAGTATAAGACTAGCTACTGGTAAATTTCTAAATAAAATTAGATCCTAAAAAAATTGTTAATTGAATATTTATTTACAGTGTGTGTATATAATGAATGCAGTGTGTGTGTATGATTGCAGTGTGTGTTTGTATGAGTGCAGTTTGTGTATGAGTGCAGTGTGTGTGTATGAGTGCAGTGTGTGTGTATGTATGAGTGCAGTGTGTGTGTATGTATGAGTGCAGTGTGTGTGTGTAGGAGTGCAGTGTGTGTGTAGGAGTGCAGTGTGTGTGTAGGAGTGCAGTGTGTGTGTATGAGTGCAGTGTGTGTGTGTGTATGAGTGCAGTGTGTGTGTGTGATGCAGAGTGTGATGCAGAGCCTTGGTGGGGGGTGGGAATTTTTAGTATTATTCTTTTAATTATTATAATTGTAATATTTTTTTGTTAATTTTTGTTATTATTATAATTTGTTTAATATTATTATTTTTAATATTTTATTATGATTATTATTATCATTTTGTCCCCCCTCCCTGCCTGATACATGGCAGGGAGGGGGGCTCTAACTCCCTGGTGGTCCAGTGGCATTGGCAGTTCAGTGGGGGTGGGGCTAGCAGAGAGCACTTACCTCTCCTGCAGCTCCTGTCAGCTCCCGTCTCCTCCACGCCGGTCCGTTCAGCACCCCTGTCAGCTCCCAGTGTAAGTCTCGTGAGAGCCGCGCTATGACCCCGCGGCTCTCGCGAGACTTACACTGGAAGCTGACAGAGGTGCTGACCGGACCGGCGCGGAGGAGAAGGGAGCTGACAGGAGCTGCAGGAGAGGTAAGCGCTCGCTGCCAGCCCCCACAGCCCCCAGTCTGTATTATGGCAATGTAAGTTGCCATAATATAGACAATTGACTCGAGTATAAGCCGAGTTGGGGTTTTTCAGCACAAAAAATGTGCCGAAAAACTAGGCTCATACTCAAGTATATACGGTACTACATATTTTGCAGCACCTTGATAGGTCACTTTGTACCCTTTTTTGTTCTTGTTATTTGGCTCCTGTAATGAATACTTACAAGCCCATCGTCAATAGGGAGACACTGGTAGATGTAAGAAATTACATAATGCCACTAAATCCGCCTGATCGTATGCTGGTAGTAACATAGGGAGTGGAACAAACATCAGTAGAGACACTATTCTCTATAGTGATGCCAAAATCATAAGCAAATGTAGAACAGTAAAATATATGTACGGGGCAAACTGATGTGTTTCTGGACACATCCCAAGCTAAGGTTCAAAATATGCCTTTTGAAATACCCTGGGATGTCTTCTTTAAGAAATGGTATGGCTTTATGGGGTATTTGGATTATATAGCCTGGTAAAATACTCTAAAATGGGACATGGGCACAGCGTAAAAATTCAAAGTTTGAAAAAAATGGAATGGCTGTGTCCCAAATGTGCCCCTCCGATGTCCACATATACCTGGCAAAGGTACAAACGGAGGTATTTTTGTACTCAGCAGACATAGCTGAGCAACATATGAAGTATTATACAGTGGTAGTACACATAAGGTTTGCAAAATATACTGTGCAAACTCACTTTGTGTGTCAAAAAGGCAGAAAAAACGCTTATTACCACTACACCTGGTACAAGCTAGCGGAAAAATGATCCCACGCTAAGGTTCAAAATATGCCTTTTGAAATACCCTGGGATGTCTTCTTTAAGAAATGGTATGGCTTTATGGGGTATTTGGATTATATAGCCTGGTAAAATACTCTAAAATGGGACATGGGCACAGCGTAAAAATTTAAAGTTTGAAAAAAAATGGAATGGCTGTGTCCCAAATGTGCCCCTCCGATGTCCACATATACCTGGCAAAGGTACATACGGGGGTATTTTTGTACTCAGCAGACATAGCTGAGCAAAATATGAAGTATTATACAGTAGTAGTACACATATGGTTTGCAAAATATACTGTGCAAACTCACTTTGTGTGTCAAAAAGGCAGAAAAAAACGCTTATAACCACTACACCTGGTACACGCTAGCGGAAAAATGATCCCACGCTAAGGTTCAAAATATGTCTTTTGAAACACCCTGGGGTGTCTACTTTAAGAAATGGTAGGCCTTTGTGGGGTAGTTTGAATTTAAAACCTGCAAAGATGCTTGGAAATTGCACATAGGCCCGGCGTCAAAATTCAAAGTTCGGTCAAAACTGATATGGCTTGGTCTCCTATATGGCTCTGTAGCTTCACAAAATAGTGCCATAGACATACAATGGGGGTGTCCTTTTACTCAGAAGACTTAGCTGAGCATAATTTGGGGGGGTTGAACTTAGTGGCACACATGAAATATACAAAATGCCCAGCAAAATCCGTATGTAAAAAATGCACATTATTTTTTACCACATACTTTGGCATGTAATGGTAAAAAAATGGGGGCATGTTAAGGCACAATATGCACCTTATGAGATACAATGGAGTGTCTACTTTTACAAATGGTAGGCCTTTGTGGGTTTTTTTTGAACAGTCAAACTGTTATAATACCCCAAATGGAAGCATAGGCTCATTAAATCCGTCTCTCAAAATTCTACTGTGAATACTGAAAAGGACAGGTCTCCTATATGGCACTGTAGCTTCACGAAATAGTGCCAAAGACATACAATGGGGGTACCGTTGTACTCAGCAGAAGTAACTGAGCACATAATAAAACTTTGTACAGGAATAGCACACACCAACTTTACAAAATACACATGAGAAGTTCTTTGTTATAAGTTTGTGTGCGAAAACCCCCCAAAAACACAATTTGACTCCAATATTTAGCAGAGGTTGGCGGTAAAATGGCTACGTAGAAAGTGTCAAAACAACCTTAGGTAAATAGCCTGTGGTGTCTACTTTATATAAATATATACTTTTGTGTGGCAATTTTGTTTTCTTTTATGGCTATTAGGCTTACAAGACAAACATACCAAATTCTAAAATCGCTCCACATAAAAAGTTTATTTTACTCCTTGTGCTTTGTGACCTGTAACTACCAAAAAAAACTGAAAATCCCAGACACATTATATATTCTGTAATTCAGAACAACTAAATGAATTTATTTTTAATTACTTTCCTTAACCTGCACTAATTATGTACACATTATTATTGCAAAAACTGTAAAAAAAACACACAAAAATTCACTATGACCCCCATATTAATAAAAGGTAGGTTAAATCCTCCTGCATGCCCCTACTCGCGGTCACCTAAACAGCCAGTGGCTGCTCGCTGCCATTTAACACTAAACATAAATCAGTATGGGGGTTACTATGACCCCCCATACCGATAAAAGGGAGGTTAAATCCTCCCGCATGCCCCTACAAGTGGCATGTCACTAGTAGGTGCGTGTAGCCTAAACAGCGAGCAGCCACTGGCATTTAAAATTACTAGTGACTGAGCAGACTGAGACCTGTTCCAGGTTTCGCGCATGCACACTGTTATTTATTTGTGCTGTGGGGGGAGGGGTTAATTCCCCTGCAGCACGGTTTCTATTAAACAAACAAAATGAAAAGGCATTTGCCCTTTTGTTTTGTTTACATTTAGTTTGTAGAGCTTTCGTTTACGTTTTAGTAAACATATACGAGAAAAAAGATTTTTCGGACAAAATCATATTCGGACGAAAACAAATGCACATGTCTACTCAATATACAATGAATATTGTTTATTTTCCTTCCTAACCTATCTATATACTCTGTCAGTGGCTTTTTTTCACAATCATATTCCTTCCTCCAGAAGCCAAAAGCTTTAAATTCACACACCCAGATCCAAGCAGTACTGAATCTCTACATGTATCCTCTCCCGGCAACTTTGAGGCACTGACTGAAGCTTGGAAGATACTTGCAGTTTTTCCTTTAATTTATCCCACCAATATTTCATGTACATATAGTTATTCATATTTTGAATGATAGAATTTGGTTGGTAAACTTTTCAATTGTATACAACAAATGATCACTCTAACCACCTGCTGTCTCTCCATCCTCTGTCCCTCCTGGCTGTAAATACCTTCATATAACTGTGTTTTATCGCTATATATGTTCTTTAGACCTCACTTCACAACCATAGATCCAAGCAATACTGAAAGGAACACTATAGTCACCTAAATGTCACCAGGAAAGGTTAACCCCTTAAGGACCAAACTTCTGGAATAAAAGGGAATCATGACATGTCACACATGTCATGTGTCCTTAAGGGGTTAAAGGGTCTTAACATGTATAGCATGGAGGAAAGACGAGCCAGGGGGATTATGATAGAAACATTTAAATACATAAAGGGAATCAACACCGTAAAGGAGGAGACTATATTTAAAAGAAGAAAAACTACCACAACAAGAGGACATAGTCTTAAATTAGAGGGGCAAAGGTTTAAAAATAATATCAGGAAGTATTACTTTACTGAGAGGGTAGTTAATGCATGGAATAGCCTTCCAGCTGAAGTGGTAGAGGTTAACACAGTAAAGGAGTTTTAGCATGGGTGGGATAGGCATAAGCCTATCCTAACTATAAGATAATGCCAGGGACTAATGAAAGTATTAAGAAAACTGGGCAGACTAGATGGGCCGAATGGTTCTTATCTGCCGTCACATTCTATGTTTCTATGTTTCTATGTTTAAATTACTTTAGCTAAATAAAGCCGTTTTAGTGTATAGATCATTCCCCTGCAATTTCACTGCTCAATTCACTGTCATTTAGGAGTTAAATCACTTTGTTTCTGTTTGTGCAGCCCTAGCCACACCTCCCCTGGCTATGATTGACAGAGCCTGCGTGAAAAAAAAAAACTGGTTTCACTTTCAAACAGATGTCATTTACCTTAAATAATTGTATCTCTAAATTGAACTTTAATCACATGCAGGAGGCTCTTGCAGGGTCTAGCAAGCTATTAACATAGCAGGGGATAATAAAATCTTAATTAAACAGAACTTGCAATAAAGAAAGCCTAAATAGGGCTCTCTTTACAGGAAGTGTTTATGGAAGGCTGTGCAAGTCACATGCAGGGAGGTGTGACTAGGGTTCATAAACAAAGGGATTTAACTCCTAAATGGCAGAGGATTGAGCAGTGAGGCTGCAGGGGCATGTTCTATACACCAAAACTGCTTCATTAAGCTAAAGATGTTCAGGTGACTATAGTGTCCCTTGAATCTATATATTTTCTCTAAGTACTTCCCACCCAGGTTCCTACTAAATTTATAGCATGCTCCTCCAACTGTGTGAGATCTTACTTAATAACCGCCTCATTTCCTTTTCTTCTTACCAGTAGTTGCAACTCTTCAATCATTCCCTCTGTTCATCATTTCAAAATTTACCTTGCCTCCTCTTGCATCAAATCGCCACTTTATTATTTTGATTGTAAGATCACGGGCTATCTAACTAGGCATTTCTTATAAAAGAGCTTCGATGGCTAGATCTCAGCGCACGGGCAGGGCCCTCTTTACCTGTCGTATCGGTCTTTTAACATTGTAAGTACTCCTCTAATTGTACGGCGCTACTGTATGTTGGTGCTTTATAACACCAGTAATAAAATTACATTTAAAAAAAAATACGGCTATATACAGTGATAACAAAGTGTACTCTATCTTAAATAATCCCACATGTGATACACACATTATACTTCATTAGTACAATTAATATAGCATGCTCATAGTACCTCACTGGATCTAACCATCTCAAGAGCTGTACCATTCTTATTTCTCTAGGAATTCCACCTATTTGCTCCTTGGAATGGAACGATATATATATATATGGGGAGAGAGAGAAAGAGGTAGAGATAGAGGTAGACAACGTACGAGTGGGCCTGTAAATAAAAGAGGGCCCACCAAGGAGAATGTAATTATAACAGGGTGTAGGTGGGTGGGAACAATCAGCTGAAAGGCAGAGGTGAGTAGGGGCTGGGAGTTTAAGTAGGGGACTTACTCCTCCCACAAATTCAGGCCTCCACAAGTTCAGGCCTTTTAACTTGTGCTCGGAATTTAAATACGTAATGGATAGTAACTGTGAGCAAAGTTGGTTGTGGTGTGCCGAAACCAACGTATGAGTGGGCCTGTAAATAAAAGAGGGCAAAAAGATAAATTCGAGAAATACACACTTAATTGCATTTTTTACAAAACCAAGTTGCTGAAAGCTTGGCGAAGCTCTTTCTCCGGCTGTGGAATATATGCAGTATATATGGAGGATTTCCACCGCCCCAGTCTCTTGATGATATGGACCGGTGTGTTAGTGCTAGAGGCTGCAGAGGCGGCTCTTATACGGAAGGAGTGCCTAGAGAATGCAATCGGGTTGTGTCCGAGCTTAGATAACAGAATTCTGATATGAACCATCAATTTTGCTGTGGTTAACGGGTGCCCTTGTAGTGTTAAGAGCGGAGAGTCCAGTAGGTGACCGTGCAGAGTTGACCGTAGGTGGTCTAGTACTTTTACCGGACACCAGGCATTATCAGTAGGGAAGAGAGGAATTATAGTAGGGTGTAGTGACCGGTTGGTTTTAGTTGTAGGGATCGAAAGTTGGTAGTGATCCTCTATTTTAGTGAGGTGTGATATTTTAAGTCTTAGCTTCGTATCTCCTTGAAATATTACGGTTGTAACGGATCGCCTGGCACCCCGACTGAGTACCTCCGTTAATGGATGCTCCTAGTGCTTCCTGAGGACTCCAAGCACTCTGGCAGACACCACAATCACCGAATCCGAGAAACCTTTTAAATTCTCCCAAGCATATGAATGCTGTAGACCATTGAATAGGAACCATACGAATAGGCTTGTACTCCTAGCAGTCAACTGGAACAGCATGCAATAAATCCTTCCCCCCAATAATGAGACGACACATCACTTTGAGGGTAAAACAGGAACTCTGGACTGGCTCATCCAGCCTGGCTTTTATTTCCAACTCACACATACAGGCCACACCCAGGGGGAGGCATAAAAGAACCAATGACATAGATGTTACCTCCCACACATCCCCTCCCCTTAGTGTGACACATAATCCCATTATGCATACAGTGTAAAATATACTTTTACACAACTTTCATAACTTTAAAACCATACATCACATTCACATAAAAATACATATCCACAATCAATCCATTCAGGGGAACAACATATTAAAAAATGGCATGAATCCGACCAGGGGTTCAAAAGTTACTAAAAGTATCTTTTGTTCCTTTCTGGCTGGCAGAAAAACATCCCCACAATGCACCCTGGTTTCCTCCCTTCTGCCCTGGAGTTAATTGGAGAAGTAATCCAATTACCCAGGACTAAAGGCAGACTCCATTAACCACATGGTTGCAAAACGACATAAAACACTTTAAAATACATAAAGTCACATTTACACATAACACACAGACATTTCACCTATCCCCAGATAGCTGGGATCTGCACGCACAAAACTACCGAATAGCGCGCAGATCCTACTCACACAGTACAATTGCCATGGAGCTAAAGTCTTTCCCTTTCATTATATGGATAGGCTCCATGGTATGGCTATCTGGGGTATCACATTCCCATAAAGTCTGGTCCATAGTCCAAAGGCAAGAGGCGGGCAATCAGCCCCCTCCAAGGACACGTGGCGAGGTCGGTTTCGCCACAACGGTGAACTCTCTAGGTCTGAGAAAACCGTAGAAAGCGAGATATAAAGCAGATTTGATCACCGTATTTGTGCCGATGTCGAATGGGGCTGTGTCAAGGAGATTGCTAAGTGACCTGAAGATAGGCCCATCTATAGGTAATCTAATGGTAGAGAGTGGAGGTGAAACCTTTGATATTCCTTTCAAAACCTTTTTGACGGGGTATGAAGACAGGAAAGGTGTGTTAGGAAAAAAAGGTGAGGCTGTGGTGCTGGACCCCCGTGAGATATAGTTTAATGGTGTTGTGAGATAGTTTAAGGTGTAGGTGGAAAAAAGAGTCAAAAGCCACCATGGTTTGAATAGAGAAGTCACCTTGTAAACCGAACTCTGCTGTGAATTTATTAAATATATTAAGAGCCCTATTGTAAGTGATAGCCGTGTTTGGTGATAATGCTTGGTGAGTGAGTGCTCTAGCGTGGTTCAAGAGTGTGCTTAATCCAGGATTAGATCGTGGAACCGTGGTGTCCTGGATGGTTGTAGGTGAGCCGTTGGGAGTGCCTGAGAAAATGCCTGAAATTGAGAACGAGAAAGAGCGTCAGCGGCCGTGTTGTGAATACCCGGGATGTGAAAACAAACTAAGTGAAACTGGCCGGATGCTGCCAACCAGGTCAGCTTGCGAATCAGCCGCATGATGGTCAGGGAAGATGATCGCCCTTTGTTCACGATTTCGCAAGCTGCCGAGTTATCAGAGTAGCATTTGACTGCCTTGCCAGACCAGAGATGACCCCAGGTGTGTGCGGCCGCCACAATGGGATAAATTTCAAATAGTGCTGAGGTCTCTCTGAATCCTGGCAAGGCATCCGTATCAGTGGGCCAATGGCCCCTGAACCAGTGGTTCCCAAAAATGGCTGCAAAACCGGTATTGGCTGCTGCGTCTGTGTGGATGATGGGTGAAGAGGTGGAGAGAGGGGGAATAAACATGGAGATTCCATTCCAGTCCTTCAAAAACTTCCCCCACATAGCTAAGTCAGCCTTGGCGTGGGGGTCCAAAGAAACTGTGCCAGAGTCCGGAACTCCGTGCAGCAGGCAAAGGAGTCTGGATATGAAAGACCTTCCCTACGGAATGATGCGCATCGCAAAGTTCAGGGATCCGAGAAGGGACTGAAGTTCTTTTCTAGTGCAAACATCATTCCGCAGGAACAAGTCATCTCCCCTCTCAAACGTGACAGTTTGTCGTGGGGGAGGCTAGCTCTGAGGTTAACCGAGTTCAGTTCTATCCCCAGAAAGGTCAATTTAGTTGTGGGGCCTATAGTTTTGGCTGTGGACAAAGGGACTCCAAGTGTGGAAAATAGTGCAGTAGTGCTTCTGATTGCTGAGGGTGAAGGTGACCCTGGCTCTATTAGTCAAAAGTCGTCGAGGTAGTGGATAACGGAGTGACACCTGGTGACGTTCAGAAGCAGCCAGCATAGTGACTCTGCGAAAATGTCGAACAGTTTGGGGCTGCTTCGAGAACCGAAAGTGAGTCGTGTAGAGAAGTAATATTTCCCTCGCCATTTAACACCGTGTAAGTGCCAGAGTGAGGGGTGCATGGGTAGTAATTTAAACGCGTTTGTGATGTCCGTTTTGCTAAGCCAGGGTCGATTACCAGATGATATGATGGACTGTATGGCATCGTCGATGGTTACGTACTGAAGTGAGAATTTGTCTGCTGGAATGAGTGCGTTTATGCTTGGAACAAAAGAGGAGTGCGGTGCCTATAAACCAATAATTAGACTTTTTTTTTTTTTTTTTATTAGAATATTTGTGAATAGCAATACCAATGGGGTTAGTGTGCCAGGAGGAGAATGGTGAAGAGGTGAAGGGGCCGATCATGAAACCGTTGGTGATTTCAGAGGCAATGAGAGTGTCTATGGAGACTGGGTCTAAACGTGCTGACTGGAGATTAGGGCATTCTAGTGTACCTGGGGGAATGGCTACAATACCCGTGAGAAACCCTTTAGTGAACCCTGTGGTGAGATAATCCACCAGATGATTAAGCCTGGGATCCCTTGTCTTGAGCACCACAGAGATATCACCATAATTGAATGCCTTGTTCTCAAGTACATCCTGTGAGGCTATGAGCAAGGACACCAGACACACATCCTTCCCGTCTAGGATATCTTTCCTGATAGAGTCAGGGACGGAGTGTGCTGGTGACTCAAATGGTGTAATGGCTGTGCCCGGTGCTGGAGGGGGGAGTATAGGAGGGCATGTTGGTATAGTAGGTACAGCCGTGAAAGCGACTGGGACTACCGTGGTAGTACCTGGGGAGGAGATGGCGCTTTCCACCTTAGATAGCCTGCTATTGAGGGTCTGTAGATTGGCCAAGATCTCTGCCAGGGTATCCTGGGTGGCCGTGCTGTTGCTTGGTGGTTGTCCTTGAGAGCTAGTCCCTGGCCTGGGCTCGGGGGCTTGGTGAGTAAGTAGCCTATAAAGTTCAGCCTTCCTAGCTGTGGCCGGAAAGGGGATTCCCCTGAGCCTAAGCTCGGCCGTAATTTTGGGACTAGTCCATGCTCTCAAGGACGTGGGGGTTGAAAGAGTGAGTGATTCGCCTGGAGACCCGGGTCTGGTAGGCGTGAATGGAGTTTCTTCTGTCAATTCTTTGGTTGGAATAGGTTCTTGGGACATTCTAAAAGGAATGATTATGTGAAAGATATATTAGAAGGGGCGTAAGGTAAGTAGGCGGGGTATGTGGGGTGGTGTATATGGAAGAACTGGACTGTAATGCTAGATGCCAAAGCGAAAAACTTAACTGTTGAATGTTTGGATAGGTGAGGCCCTGCTAATGCCAAGTGGCGGTGAGAGGCTCTACCTATGATTTGGCTTATGACGTAGTTGCCACAGACGTGGTGGCGGGATGTTGGCCTCTCGGTGACAGTAGAGAGAAATCAAAACGTGTGGCCGTGACAGGTGAGGCCCTGACTAGCGCCCTGTAGTAGGGCATGCGAGGCTTGTAACTATGATTTGGGCGTGGGGCCGTACCTCCGTGTTGAGGTGGGGGGGATGGAAGGCCTCGCTGGGACGAGTTTTCTGATAGGGTGCGCTAAGGCATTAGCCTAGACCCTGTAGCCAGTTCGATTGTATATTTAAGGATAAGGTGAGAGGTCTGGAATGTTGTGTAGATACTAACCTTGACTTCTTGCGAATGGTATCTGGAACCTTCTGGTGGTAATAAGTGTGGTAAGTCTCGTCTTATGCGGTCCTTGAGGAAGAGTCCTGAGGCTTTAAGACAGATGTTGACGTATTTATGCGTATCGTGGTGGCGTATGATTTGAATTGGGAGTAGGTTGTTTGTTAGGGGCGCAACGTGAGATCCTGCATTGAGGGATCTGGAAGGTTTAAGTGTGTGACTGGGCTGAAATAGATATTTGTGAGAAGGCTGGATGAGGCCTTGGGGTGACGATTGGACGTATTTGGGTATAGACGTAAGTACCTGAAGGTATGGCTGAGTACCGGGTCAGGTTTTGGTGTTTTCCGGAGCCTGATGGCTGTATGACCGTATGTCTGAGTAGAAATAATAGTAAAGAATTAACGTACCGTGGGCGTAAGCCTGTGGAAAAGTAGTAATGAACTTGAGACCGTGATAGGTTTTATATGAGGTGTAGTAACAAACGAGTTGTGAACTATACCTTGGTTTGACATAAAGAAATTATGTTATGCGAAACGGTTTAACTGTGTAGAACCGGGGGAAGCCTAGAATAATACTGGAGCTAAGGGTTAACCGAAGAAAAATTCCATAGTTAACGACAGGTGTGGAGGCAAGTAATAAAACCCAATATGTAAACATTTTAGGCCTATGGCTTTATAATGCAAAGTGATAAAATACAATACCTGTTCCTGTAATAAAAGACCTTGAAATAAACAACTTTAGCGCAGAAAAAGCGAGAAACCGATGCAGTCTGTAAAGCCAAAAATATGTGACAACGTGATTATATGGAAAATGAATAGTACAGACGTTTATGTGCCGGATATTGTGTTTATAAACAGTATTTATTAGTATATGTGACAAAATGAAGTGTTTAATAGGTAAATATGTGTTGTGGCAAGGTCATAGAGGCTTTCTATGTTAGTAATAGATTGGAGTGCTCTATTCCCAGCATGATGGGGTTAATTGGTGGGAGTCACCCCTTGAATGTTATATACCAGGTGAATGTAATTAACCAGCACTAGGGTTTTAAAAGGTTAGCCTCTGAAGATATCAGAGAGTCTAACAGCTGGGAGAGAGGAGGCAGTTAAGCCTGAGACAAAGGTACTGTGTGAAACCTGCTTAAAGTGCTGTATTTCATTTTGTTTAAAACTGGGAACTAGATTAGCTGGCCAGTTGGATAGTTAGTAACACTGTTGTTTAGTAAGTCTCCAAGTTGGAGTAGGATTTATTTTCTTTTTGTTTTATTTTGTGGGAGAGCACAACCTTGTATATATTGTGGAAAGTGACAAACTGCAGTACTATTTTATCCTGACTGTTGCATTTGAAGTTTGTGACGAGCCTGGCCATCCTGCCACAGTGTATAGAAACCGTACGTTTATGATAGATGTGGATATTTTAAAAAGTAGTAAAACAAATTAACTGGTTAACATAGAAAGAAAATCACAAGGCAGATTTTTAAACAAGCTAATTATATCCCCAAACTGACAAAAAAGGTATCAGTAGCAATATGACCGAACAGGGAATATACGTAAAGAAAAGTAGAATTCGTGAAATAGAACTTAGTGCATACTGTAGCCTATTTGAATAAGAACTAGCCGAATATGGATTTAGAGCAAGGTGTTTTTGTGTTTTAATCGTACGAAATAGATTGGTCCTGGGTGACCAAACGGAAATAAGAGAATGCCCGTAATAATATTACTGTGTATATAAATAATAATAGATTCGGTAGTTTCCGTACGAATATGTAAAAGCAGTGATAAAGTGCCGAGCGTTCGTCTGTTTTGGCGTGAACACTGAAATCGGTTAAAAAAGCGTGTATTTGTACGAATATGATAGAGGGAGCCTACCCCTACGTTTTTAGGCCCGAACGGCGGGAAATAGCGGGGCGCTATTTCCTACGCCTAACTTACGTGAACGTGCCGGTCTTGTGACCGGAAACCGGGTACCTTGACCGGGAACCGAGTGGAAGGCCTCAAACGGACGGAGGACTGGTCAGGACGTCTGACTGCTGGAAACAGGAAAAAATTCTGGAGGGAAGCTGGACAGGAAGTGCTGGTTGCTATGGGGACAAAATAATCAGCTGAAAGGCAGAGGTGAGTAGGGGCTGGGAGTTTAAGTAGGGGACTTACTCCTCCCACAAATTCAGGCCTCCACAAGTTCAGGCCTTTTAACATATATATGGAGAAAGAGAGAAAGAGGTAGAGATAGATAGATAGATATAATTTCTTATTGGTTAAATCAACCTCTTATTTATGATTGAAATATAACCAACCCTCTGCCAGAAGCTTATGTAAAGGGACATTATAGTCACCAGAACAACTACAGCTTATTGTATTGGTTATAGTGAGTATAATCATTGTCTGCAGGCTTTTTGCAGTATACACTGTGTTTTCAGAGAAAATGCAGTGTTTACATTACAGCTTAGGGACACTTACACTGGCCACTCCTCAGATGTCTGCTAAAAGTGCTTCCTGGGGCAGTGCTGCACAGTATGCAGCACAGCATTCAGTGTCTCCACCGTCTGCATGGAGACACTGAACGTTCCTCATAGAGATGCATTGATTTAATTTGATGTTGACTGGCCAGGCTGGTGTTTGGCTCCACTCCCTGAACCCACCTCCTTGGCATTCTCAGTCAATCCAATGCTTTCCTATGTAAAAGCATTCTGATTGCCTCAGATCATCAATTCTGATGATGTCAGCCAAGGAGGCAGAGCAGGGGCAGAGCCAGCAGCAGACTGGGATAAAGGTAAGATGTTATCATAGTTAGGGGGAAAGGAAGAGCCACAGGCTAGATAGTGATTGTAACACTATAGGGTCAGGAATACATGTTTTAGTTCCTGACCCTATAGTGTATCTTTAACTGTGCATGGCCATGTTCTCATTCTCAGATTTTCTGGATCAAAATTATTTGCAAGTGATCCCATCCATGTTGCCATCTACAGCAGAATGTACACCTTGTAGTATGTGCTTTCCCTTTCATTTTCTGTTTCACTTTTTATTTTATTTTTTTTACACAATTATTGTAGTTATTGTTGTACTTATTTAAATGTAAAATATATTGTATAAAATACATTCTTATTGTTAGCACAGCCATTGTGTTGTACTGGCTTATTATTCAATAAAATATTATATTATTTGAATTTGTGATCAGTTTAACCTAAACCTTAAATCAGTGACATATAAGGACTGTTGCAATCCTCATATATTCTGCCTAATTCTGGTATTTATATGGCAAAACATTGCGCACGTTAACCTTTCTTGAAGTCTACACACATGCAGTAGCTTGCTTGATCCCATGGATTCTTGGTCAGATCACTGGAATTTGCTGAAGTAGTTTGAATGACATTATCATACTCATTCAGGGAATTTTGTCACTGAGGTGCAGTGGTTTATCCTGAGATCAATTGGTTATTTTTATGCTACAAAAAGCAAGTTTGGTGTGGTTAACCCCTAGACAAAAAACATAGTTACACTGGAAATCTGTTATATTAGTTTTAAAAGATTCCCAAACTTTATGGTCATATTTATTTGAATTGTCTTTTTCTGTTTAAGGGGTTATTTCAAACACCCTACTTCTGTGGTTCTATTGTTTTCTTAACATCTTAGTTTTTTAACCAAAATATGTGCGTTTGTCCCATTATATTATAATTAGATAGATTAGATAGATTAGATAGATTAGATGGTTAGATAGGTATGTTAGATGATTAGATAGTCAGATTAAATAGATAGCTTAGATATATTAGATACATTCGATAGATAGACAGATGAACTGACGGGCAGGCAGATGGACAGACAGATGGACCAAACGATGGACAGCCATACAGACAGATTTCCCTTTTTTCTTTTATGTGAAGTGCAAGGTTTTAAACTTAAACTTCTTTACCATTTTATTTTATAGTTGGATAACCCTAAACGTGATTATTTTTTTCGATTCCCATTTCAGCAGGGGGAATAATTCACATCACATAAATTTACAAAATAATAATTTCATTGCTTTTAATGTTGTGCACTATATTGATAAATTATGATATTACTTTACCAGGTTCATTTCAATCTATCCCCAAGATAAATATTATTTATCTGCCCCTCCTAAAAAGAATGCATTGCATCAGCTAACTTTTGGTTCTTCCATACCTTTGTGCTTTTCTAATGGCTTCAATCATCTCTCCCCGCAGACTCCTTAGCTCAAGGATGACCCTGTTTATTTCCTCTAATCGTTTATTAGCTTTCACTAGACTGCCTGCTTGGCTCTGTGTGCCTTGTTTTTCAATTCCCCTCTCATCTTTGAGTAGTTCACAGTGTAATGATGGTGAGGTCTTGCCAAAACCTATGCAAAAAAAGCAAATGTTTCTTTTGGTACTTTTAGCACAGTAGCAATCTTTATAGCAAAACTAATTATTATTTTCTATAAAATTCTGTACACTGCAGACCGTGTAGAAATTTCAGGATATGAATTATCTTTTCACGTGTAACCTATATATAAAATTGCTTCAATAAAGTCAATAGACCATAAAAAACTCCCTCTGGGGTTTAGTTAGTAAAATTCAAGTTTTCCTACCATATCGGAAGGTAAGGCTCAGTTAAGGTTGAGTACATCTCGAACGCACTTAAGCTGAACTTAGCAGTTAGCACTGAGCAGTTTTCTTAAGCCCTAAACAGTTCATAATTTTTCTTTGGAAAAATTTGGAAGAAGTCATGTACCAGTTGTTTTTAGTGAAACACGTGAATTAAGATATTTACTATATATTTTCCACTTGTTTTAAAAACATTAAAACATTGAAATAAATTCACACCTAGAGATGTAGTCATAATTAGTGTCCATTTTCAGGTTAAGATGTATTACATGGCTCAAAATAAATTTACATCCTCTCGTCAAATATATCATATCAAAATTAAGGAATCATTATGTAATTGTTGTCTTTGCTGCTATAGCACTCTCTGCACTTTTCAGTAGGGGTTGAAATAATTACTGAAGCATTTTCTTCTTGTTCTGCCTCAATTATTTGTGAGGTTATATGATTGATCTAGACTTACTGTCTGTATTTGAAATGAACACCACTGAGCTCATAACAGGATTATTCTTATTAGGTACAGGTATATGGACTGTATGTATTCACAACAGTGAGGTGATCACAATACATACAGTTATAGAGGGAAAAGGATCTGGTTTATGGTCTAGGTATATTGTATGAGTCTAAACTTAAGCAGTCTCAATGGCTGTAATGGCTTAGCCAAACAATATTTGGCTGAGCCTTTGTAGCCTTTGTAGCCTTTAGCACTTTTGCTGCTTGTAGATATAGGCTCTCGATTTTCCTCACTACTAGACTCATAGAGTATAATTGGACCATAAACTAGATCCTTTCCCCTCTTTAAATGCATGTGTCACAGTAACTTCACTATTGCGTTATTCATATTTATCTATATTCATTTGTTTTTTTGTATTCCTTCTTTTCTGATAGATTGAGGATTTTTTTTATGTATTACCCCATACATTACTTGAAATTTTTGTCTAGTTGACCTTTTTGGGACTTCACTCTTCTTCTCCTGTTTAATCATTAATTAGGGTCAGGTCCTTTTTATTATGTCGACAAGCTAGTTACGGCTTGTGTGAGTAACTAACATTTTATAGTTGTTTAAGTAAATGCATTGCAACAAAAAAAATTGAGTAAAACTATATAGTACAGTTAAATCTATTAAAAAAAAAAAAAGACTAGGACACCACGGAGCATCATGAAGACCAAGAAGTTTTCAAAACCCAAGTTCTGCAGAGGTACCAATGTTCTGGGTTCTAAAAATATCCCATAAATTGGCAACTCCTACAGTTAAATCTATTTTTTTAAAATAGTAAGAATAGGACACCAAAGAAGCACTGCTATATACGTGACTGGGTATAAATCAGGGAAAAGGTTAGAAGTGTATTAGTCAAAGATTCAATAGGCCAATACCCTGAAAGAGATATCGAGATCTGAAGCTGAGGGAGAAACCATCCATAAGGCACCTAAAATCAAGAAATGTCACAAAGCTGGGCTTCAAAGAAAACTACAACCATATAAAACATATGAAAACCTGCTTAGAGTTTTCTGAGATGCCTGAGAGAGACACAGAAACATTTGGGATGATGATACCAAAACTGAACCTTATAGGGGCGGGGCCTGACCGCGGAACGGAGCAGCCGCAAGCTGCAACAGCTTCTGCATTTTACCGCTAACTATACCGAATTTTCACAGAGCAGAGCCCGCAAACCGGCACAATCTTACCTACTTATGAATGGAGACTTTCTGCCCTCCAAGCTAATACTTCCTCGCCGGCTCCATGCAGACAAACCTTGCGGCCTAGCAGCATGGTCGGTCTGGGGGAGACGGCCGCTCTCCCGCCGGCACAGCTCACTGCAGACTCTGGATTTGGCACCGACCCGGCGCTCACAAAGAATCAAGCTCCTAATGCCTGCTGCGACGTAGGCTCTGACTACACCAGGCCGCACAAAATGGCGGACAATAGCCATTCATCAAGGCCTGTGCCCACGCAGTCTTTACTCACACGACTAGACTCAATACTCACCCAATTCTGGGAGAAGCTGGAGGAGCGTTCCAAGGCTCAATTGCCTCCTGACCGGGGAAAGAAAGGAGAGGGACCGGAGACAAGGAGGCGGAATGGGCCTGTCTCGGGCACAGCACTTTGCCCAGCATATGTCCCACGCACCAAAAACCAACCCGGGCTGAGGGTCATCTGGAGTCCCCCTCAGCGGCATCACCCAAACAGCCGGAGAGCCGCCCGCCACAGGCGGCGGAAGAAGATCAGTACCTCCCACGATGCCCATATAGGGAGAGACCCGGTCCCACGGAGTTCCTGAGTCAGCCGGAAACAAATGTCGACGTCATATCAGGCCTGGGGCTGGAGAGAGGCCTCTTTCTGCCCTCAGCTTACCACCACGCTCCGAGATGTTCAAGCATCAGCTTCCTGCTTGCCAAGCATGGGGATCGTCTGACAGCATGGTCGGAGGACATGATCCGGTCTGTCACTTAAAGAGAACTTTCCTCAGTTCCAAACAGGTAGACTTTGACTCATTGCACTCCCTAGCACTCCACCCCCATTATGTCTCACTAGCCCGACTATTTTACACCAATATCACTGTACTAATAGCACAGGCTGCCAGCGACCAAAATGCCTACACAGTGAGCCATGCCCCAAGTTGCCTTAATTTCCCTGTTGAAATCACTATGCCCCTTTGGAAACTTTATATAGGAGCCATGATACATTATAATACGCGCTAGCCGATCAGGTGGTTCTAAACACCGCTACATGGGCCTACTCATGTCCTATCTTAACATGACTAACTACTGTATAGATACGCAGTCTCTCTAAGCATACTACTACACACATAGTTTACCCAATGTATTGTTTACTAAGAATGCCTCATTTTACAATGCCTATCTCACGAAAACATAGTTTGACGCACTACGACTTTAGCGAGTTAACTCGTATATAGGCAATCAATTCCTAACTCAATCTATCAACATGGCAAATCGCATAAGCTTGTTTAACTCTTAACATGTTACCTGTTCTGATTATAAAAAAAAATGTGCAATGTTTTTCAATGCCATACTAATGATATTGTATGTCTACATATTGACTTGCACCAGCTATTGTGGCAGTGCAAACATGGTTGTTCACACTATGCACGAATAAAATAAAGTTAAAATGTGGGGCAAAGTTAAAATTGCGCATCTTCCTGAGAACATCATCCGTATAGAGAAGTCTAGTGATGGTATGTTTTCTGTCAGTATAGACTAGGATACTGGTCAGGGTTGAGGGTAAGATGAATAAAGCTAGCCACAGAGAAATTCTACAGAATAAACTATTTTAGCTTGAAGGCTACTGGTACTGCTGCTGAGTTTGACTTTTTTAACCAGGGATGAGCCTACATACAATTAAACATCAGCCTTAGTATAGGAATTTGACTTGAAACTTCTATTTGGGTACCTAATATCTAGATGGATATTCACAGATGTGTTCCAAAAGTGCAAGTCAAATCCAAAGCAATTTAGTGCTAGCTAAAAAAAAAAAAAAAAAAAAAAAAAGAAACAGAAACAGAAACAGAAAATGTAAAAATTAAATGTCAGTACAGGAATCAAATGCAAATTACTTCCATATTAACCTTGAAATTATCAGTTTAGGAAAAGCTTTTCTTTTCACGATTCACACTGATGACTAACCGCAGAAGCCTCCATAGATTAAGTTTCTGAGAGAACCTGATGCACATCAGTCACTGGCAAATCTTGCAAGACAAAGGGGTGTACACATTTTAAACTACTCCAATTTATTCTTAAATATTGCGTAAATAGCTGCAACTGTAATTTAGCATTTCATAAACATAGCTCATACATTTCTTTTTTATAAATGAAATCTAGTTACATCTGAAATATTTTCTGTGAATCTGCAAAATACGACCATGTGACATTTTTCATCATTTTAGTCTAATTATGTATGTGGTATATTATGCAATCTAAAATGCATCTAAAATGATGAGTATTGAATTTTCCTAAAATGAACAATATCATATTGATTGGCAGCAGTTAATATTAGTTCAGACAAAGCAGAGGTCAACAAACTAAAGTCAATACATTGATTGCTAAATACAGCTTACTCTTTCAATTTAATAGCCCCATTTTAACTGAAAAATAATGTAGTTTGAAGATCAATTTCTTTCAGCAGTAGCAATTTAGAACTGAAGAAGTTCAAGAAAGAAATATTATACCCCAGAATACATAAAATAAATACAGTTTCTTTACTTGAACTTTATTAAGTTTTCTATTAAGGGGGCCGGTACCTAACGCAAGAATGGAGTGGGGAAGGGTGGGTAGGGATACAGATTAAACATTGATTATATCAAATACAAAGTTTGTTCACAAACATATGGATCCTTAAATGTACATTATACAATAAACAACATTGACATAATGGACACTATTGGTTTGCCTGAGGAGCTCAACTGGGACCCAAAATGATGTCCAAGACATGTCACATCCCATCAATCACAGCAATATTCCTTCAACAGGCATTTCTCATATTTACAGAAGGAATATAGGATGGTGTAACACTTATGTGCTGATAATGGAGCCAGTGTGTAAGTGTCATGAAAGAGGATAGTCCTGCTCCAATCATTTCTAAGAGGGACAAGAGGAAGACAGGGCCAGAGGATTTGTGTTTCAATAGTATAACAACCATTGTCCTCCAAGAATTATGAAGGTGTCAGCGGTAAGTGGAGATAACAGTTTCTAATCAGAGGTGGCTCTCTAATTAGGTGAGTAAGGTGGCAGCCTATGACCTCACACTGACTGGGCTCTTGCGGCCACCTAACTCACCATAGGGCAGACTGACCTGTCAATTCCTCTGTCCATGACCTGAGGGCTCAACACCAGGGTGGGGGACATTCGAGAGACACCGATCACATGGTCTGCGCCTGGCGGAGCTGCAGACCAGAAATCCTGACCACCAGGTAGGGAGACCACTGGACCATGCATACATGCATATATTAATAAGTAAATTATTTTTTGAAATCATTTTGTGCTCAACCATAATTTTAATTTTTGCTTCCAATAACCCCTTCACACAGGCACGTGTGCATCCACAACTGCCAAATATGCAACCATACCCTGCAATTGTGTATGCACAATTAGCATAATTAAAATAAAATTTGTTGTTTTGCAAATTAATTTAGTTTGCAAAAAATGCCATAACTACAGTCAGAGAGCTCACAATGCAGCGGCGCGGGTAGTCATGCCACTGCA
Organism: Pelobates fuscus; assembly: GCF_036172605.1. NCBI lineage: Eukaryota > Metazoa > Chordata > Amphibia > Anura > Pelobatidae > Pelobates > Pelobates fuscus. Next base: position 42,989,758 of record NC_086318.1, on the reverse strand, counting down.
AGCCTCTGAACAATGAATACAGAGACTAGCTCTCTCTGTACCCAGTGCTTCAATATAACTATAGCTCTTTTTACACACACAATGCAACCCCTATTTTATCACTTTGGGTGTTTGATGGGCCTCATGTTTGATTTTCGCCTAAGGCCTCACTAAGTCTAGAGCCACCACTGTTAATAATGTAACTAAAAATATCATATATTACTATGATAATTTTCTTACTGCCCTTACTGTTATATGTTAAGATGAATCTAAAGTTAAAGGTGCGCTGAGATTGAGACTGAGATTTTATGTGAACTGCACGATAACAATAGTGAACTAAACCACTTCTTTCCAGTGTCTTGCAATTATTGATCTAGCAACAATTAATAAAATAATTGATAAATATTGAATATGTGAGGTAATAGGAGTGAAAAAGGAACACCCAGAAAGGTCAAGGACAGAGAAGGTGTAAATCTGGTTTAGGTTAGTACATTAATCAAGGAGAATACATCCCCAAAATTCCTAAGTAACAGGCACTGCCAACACATGCTCCAGGGGAACAATATAAACACAACCCTTTCATCAAGAGACCCTAATGTTTATGCAGGGGTAGTTTATACAGTGTTGTACAACATCTGGAAAGTATTTTACTGGACGTATACAGATGGATTGAACAATTTGACAGTCTTGGCATTAACATAAATGGTAGTGTTGTCGCGAACCCGGAATTTTCGGTTTGCGAACGGCGAATGCGAACTTCCGCAAATGTTCGCGAACCGGCGAACCGCGCGAACCGCCATTGACTTCAATGGGCAGGCGAATTTTAAAAACAACAGGGACTCTTTCTGGCCACAATAGTGATGGAAAAGTTGTTTCAAGGGGACTAACACCTGGACTGTGGCATGCCAGAGGGGGATCCATGGCAAAACTCCCATGGAAAATTGCACAGTTGATGCAGAGTCTGCTTTTAATCCATAAAGGGCAGAAATCACCTAACATTGACACCTGTCCTCAAAGCCCAGCCCTGATACACACTGACACAGAGCAGAATAGAGACTGTTCCCCCTACATAGGGTCACTTGGCAGATATGGATTGACACCTGTCTTCAAAACCCCTGATACACACTGACACAGAGCAGAATAGGGACTGTTCCCCCTACATAGGGTCACTTGGCAGATATGGATTGACACCTGTCCTCAAAACCCATGATACACACTGACACAGAGCAGAATAGAGACTGTTCCCCCTACATAGGGTCACTTGGCAGATATGGATTGACACCTGTCCTCAAAACCCCTGATACACACTGACACAGAGCAGAATAGGGACTGTTCCCCCTACATAGGGTCACTTGGCAGATATGGATTGACACCTATCCTAATGATCCCTGATACACACTGACACAGAGCAGAATAGAGACTGTTCCCCCTACATAGGGTCACTTGGCAGATATGGATTGACACCTGTCCTCAAAACCCCTGATACACACTGACACAGAGCAGAATAGAGACTGTTCCCTGTCCACAGAGACCATGATACACACTGACACAGAGCAGAATAGAGACTGTTCACCGTCCACAGAGACCATGATACACACTGACACAGAGCAGAATAGAGACTGTTCCCCTACATAGGGTCACTTGGCAGATATGGATTGACACCTATCCTAATGATCCCTGATACACACTGACACAGAGCAGAATAGAGACTGTTCCCCCTACATAGGGTCACTTGGCAGATATGGATTGACACCTGTCCTCAAAACCCCTGATACACACTGACACAGAGCAGAATAGAGACTGTTCCCCCTACATAGGGTCACTTGGCAGATATGGATTGACACCTATCCTAATGATCCCTGATACACACTGACACAGAGCAGAATAGAGACTGTTCCCCCTACATAGGGTCACTTGGCAGATATGGATTGACACCTGTCCTCAAAACCCCTGATACACACTGACACAGAGCAGAATAGAGACTGTTCCCCCTACATAGGGTCACTTGGCAGATATGGATTGACACCTATCCTAATGATCCCTGATACACACTGACACAGAGCAGAATAGAGACTGTTCCCCCTACATAGGGTCACTTGGCAGATATGGATTGACAAATCCCTGACAAACAGCTACCACATGCAAGGAAGGCAGCAGGGGCGCAAATGACCCACTCCCGACGCGGGAAGGTAGTGACGACAAATAACAATACAGGACTCTTTAGAGGCCCTGCAATTGTAATCAGTCCACTTGAAATCCTTTAACTTTGATCAATTGGAGGGAAGTCTGGTGCAGAGCCACTGACCCATGCGCAGGGCCAGCCTTAGGCCTTTGGGCGCCCTGTGCAAGAAATCTTCCCGATGCGGGAAGGTAGTGACGACAAATAACAATACAGGACTCTTTAGAGGCCCTGTAATTGTAATCAGGCCACTTGAAATCCTTTAACTTTGATCAATTGGAGGGAAGTCTGGTGCAGAGCCACTGACCCATGCGCAGGGCCAGCCTTAGGCCTTTGGGCGCCCTGTGCAAGAAATCTTCCCGACGCGGGAAGGTAGTGACGACAAATAACAATACAGGACTCTTTAGAGGCCCTGTAATTGTAATCAGTCCACTTGAAATCCTTTAACTTTGATCAATTGGAGGGAAGTCTGGTGCAGAGCCACTGACCCATGCGCAGGGCCAGCCTTAGGCCTTTGGGCGCCCTGTGCAAGAAATCTTCCCGACGCGGGAAGGTAGTGACGACAAATAACAATACAGGACTCTTTAGAGGCCCTGTAATTGTAATCAGTCCACTTGCACCAGTGGGGCTAAAAATTAGGCATGTACACATGCCTGAAAAATTTGGTATTGTTGCAGCCGCTGCTGTAGCAGCGGCCAGAAAAATTGATGTTTGTTTCACAGGCAGAAAGTGCCCTAAAACATGGCGGCTTGAACCCTAGTTGGTGGCGGATAAGTCACGCAAGTCAAACGTCATTCAGAGCTAAAATAAAGCAGTGGACCATTTTTAGCCCAAGGCAGCTCATCTCATCAGGCCTTTTTTAAGCGAATGTATCGCCCAGTGTCAGTCCCTTCGGGATCCATCCCTCATTCATCTTAATAAAGGTGAGGTAATCTAGACTTTTTTGACCTAGGCGACTTCTCTTCTCAGTGACAATACCTCCTGCTGCACTGAAGGTCCTTTCTGACAGGACACTTGAAGCGGGGCAGGCCAGAAGTTCTATCGCAAATTGGGATAGCTCAGGCCACAGGTCAAGCCTGCACACCCAGTAGTCAAGGGGTTCATCGCTCCTCAGAGTGTCGATATCTGCAGTTAAGGCGAGGTAGTCTGCTACCTGTCGGTCGAGTCGCTCTCTGAGGGTGGATCCCGAAGGGCTGTGGTGATGCATAGGACTTAAAAAGATCCGCATGTCCTCCATCAACAACACGTCTTTAAAGCGTCCTGTCCTTGCCGGCGTGGTCGTGGGAGGAGGAGGATGACTTCCACCTCTCCCCCTGTTAGATTCCCGTTGTGCTGTGACATCACCCTTATACGCTGTGTAAAGCATACTTTTTAATTTATTTTGCAAAGGCTGCATCCTTTCCGACTTGTTGTAATTCGGTAACATTTCCGCCACTTTCTGCTTATACCGGGGGTCTAGTAGCGTGGACACCCAGTACAGGTCGTTCTCCTTCAGCCTTTTTATACAAGGGTCCCTCAACAGGCAGGACAGCATGAAAGACCCCATTTGCACAAGGTTGGATGCCGAGCTACTCATTTCCCGTTCCTCCTCCTCACTGATGTCATTGAAGGTATGTTCTTCCCCCAGCCACGTACAACACCACGGGTACCAGATAGGTGACAACGAGCACCCTGGGATGCCTGTTGTGTTTGGTCTTGCTCCTCCTCCTCCTCCTCAAAGCTAAAATCCTCCTCTGACTCCTCTTCCTCACAATCCTCTTCCAGCGTTGCCGCAGGTCCAGCAAGCGATGCTGATAAGGCTGTTTCTGGTGGTGATGGTGACCACAACTCTTCCTCTTCCTCTTCACGCTCATCTACAGCCTGATCCAGCACTCTTCGCAGGGCATGCTCCATGAAGAAAACAAATGGTATGATGTCGCTGATGGTGCCTTCGTTGCGACTGACTAGGTTTGTCACCTCCTCAAAAGGACGCATGAGCCTACAGGCATTGCGCATGAGCGTCCAGTAACGTGGCAAAAAAATTCCCAGCTTCCCAGAGGCTGTCCTAGCACCCCGGTCATACAAATATTCATTAACAGCTTTTTCTTGTTGGAGCAGGCGGTCGAACATTAGGAGTGTTGAATTCCAACGTGTAGGGCTGTCGCAAATCAAGCGCCTCACTGGCATGTTGTTTCGCCGCTGGATACCGGCAAAGTGAGCCATGGCCGCGTAGGAACACCTGAAATGGCCACACACCTTCCTGGCCTGCTTCAGGACGTCCTGTAAGCCTGTGTACTTATGCACAAAGCGTTGTACGATCAGATTACACACATGTGCCATGCACGGCACATGTGTCAACTTGCCCAACTTCAATGCCGCTATCAAATTTTTTCCGTTGTCACACACCACTTTGCCGATATCCAGTTGCTGCGGAGTCAGCCACTTTTCCACCTGTGCGTTCAGGGCGGACAGGAGTGCTTGTCCGGTGTGACTCTCTGCTTTCAAGCAAGTCAAACCCAAGACGGCGTGACACTGCCGTATCCGGGATGTGGAATAGTACCTGGGGAGCTGGGGGGGTGCCGTTGATGTGGAGCAAGAAGCAGCGGCACAAGAAGACTCAGCCGAGGAGGTTATGGAAGAGGATGGAGTAGGAGGAGTAGAGGAGGTGGCAGCAGGATTGCCTGCAATTCGTGGCGGTGTCACCAACTCCTCTGCAATGCCACGCATTCCTTGCTTGTCAGCCGTCAGCAGGTTTACCCAATGCGCAGTGTAGGTGATATACCTGCCCTGACCATGCTTTGCAGACCAGGTATCAGTGGTCAGATGGACCCTTGCCCCAACACTGTGTGCCAGACATGCCATGACTTCCTTTTGCACAATCGAGTACAAGTTGGGGATTGCCTTTTGTGAAAAGAAATTCCGTCCGGGTACCTTCCACTGCGGTGTCCCAATAGCTACAAATTTTTTGAACGCCTCAGACTCAACCAGATTGTATGGTAAAAGCTGGCGGGCTAATAGTTCGGACAAGCCAGCTGTCAGACGCTGGGCAAGGGGGTGACTTGGTACATTGGCTTCTTACGCTCAAACATGTCCTTGACAGAAACACATGACTGTGGGCAGATGAGCGGGAACTGCTCAAGGCGGGAGACGGAGTGGTGGATGGTTGAGAGGGGGCAAGAAGGACAGCAGTGGTTGACGTGGCTGAAGATGCTGGACCAGGAGGAGGATGGCGGCTTAGAGTAGGCGTGCTGCTTTTACTCATGTGTTGATCCCATAGGCGTTTGTGATGTGAGATCATGTGCCTACGCAAAGCAGTTGTACCTAGGTGGGTGTTGGACCTCCCACGACTCAGTTTCCTTTGGCACAGGTTGCAAATGGCATCGCTGTTGTCAGAGGCAGACACACAAAAAAATTGCCACACTGCTGAGCTCTGCAATGACGGCATTCTGGTGGTGGACACAGCATGCGTTCATTGGCGTGCTGTCGGGCTGACCCCGGGTGCTGATGCATGCTGTCTGACTGTGCCACTAGCTCCTTGCGACGACCCCCCCCCTGCTTCCAACTGGTCTCCTCCTCCTCCTCTCTGTCTCCCCATCTGAACTTTCGCCCTGTTCTTCTTCTCTTCTAGCGGGCACCCACGTGACATCCATGGACGCATCGTCATCATCAACCGCTTCGCTTGTATCTGACAACTCAGAAAAGGAAGCAGCAGCGGGTACAACATCATCATCATCACACCGTACCTCCATGTGTTTAATGCTGCCTGCCTGAGACATATCCCTGTTATCTACATCCTCTAGCAATAATGGTTGCGCATCACTCATTTCTTCAAACGGGTGTGTGAATAACTCCTCTGACATACCAAGTAAAGCGGCTGTGGTGCTAGTTTTGGTGGTGGCGGCAGGCGGGTGAGTGCTATCTTGAGAGGTGCCTGAAGCTAAGCTGGAGGAGGATGGTGCGTCAAGGTTCCGAGCGGAGGCTGTACAAGATTGGGTGTCCTGTGTTAGCCAGTCAACTAAGTCCTCAGAACTTTTCAAAAGCTTTCTCGGCGTCTATTGATAGGAGAGAACTCTGGTATGTGTCTTGTTGTGCCCAGTGTATTAGATTCAGAATTTTTGTGGTGTTATTTTTTGCCTCTCTGCCGGGGACAAAGCCGGCCTGATCAGAGTGGATTAAGTTTGGGAGAAGGTTTTTGAGTCTGGTTGCGAGGATTTTAGTGAATATCTTAACATCGACATTGATTAGCGATATAGGTCTGTAGCCACTGCATTGAAGAGGGTCTTTCCCTGGCTTTGGAATGAGTGCAATTGTGGCCTCTAGAGTGTGTATGGGTAAAGGTGTATTAGGGGAGATAGCATTATAGGCATTGAGGAATGGGGAAGCTAGTACGGGGGCCAATTGTTTATAGTATTTGATAGTGAAGCCATCAGGGCCCGGGCTTTTACCTAGTGGAGTTTGTTTAACAGCTTGAAAAAATTCATCTTGCGTAATCGGATCGTCTAGGAACGAGCTGAGATTATTAGGGAGAGTTTGTTTAATCCTATTTTGAAGGTAGGCCTGAACCTCGGCCTGTGAGGGTGGGGTGTTTCGAAGATTGTAAAGTTGTGTATAAAAGTTTTTGAAACCTTCAGTTATTTCAGGCAGGATATGAGTTGTTGTGCCGTCCTGTTTCTTTATGCCTTGTATAAAGGTCGTTTGTCTTTCTGGTTTAAGGGATTGTGCTAGTAGTCTGCCACACTTGCCTCCTCGGGTATAGTATGAGTGTTTAGTCAAGTGGATTTTCTTTTTCGCGTGTAAGTGTAGCAGAGTGGTTAGTTCCGTTCTTTTGGTTATCAAGGTTTTGTACGTCACTAGGCTGTTGTCTGTGGTGTGTTGGTTCTCTAAGTGTTTAATATCAGTAGTTAAGGTTTTTATCTCGGCATCTCTTTTCCTTCTTTGAATGGAGGCCAGCTTGATTAGTTCTCCCCGCAGTACACTTTTATGGGCTTCCCAAGTTACCGGGTGTGGTGTATCTGGGACTGTGTTGGTAAGGAAGTATGATTTTGCTGTCTCTAGGATCTTTTCGTTAATTTCTGGCACATTCAATAAGAGATCGTTCAGTTTCCATTGTGTTTTAGTCTGGGGTAGTGAGGGAATAGTCATCTCAAGAATTAGGGGGGCATGGTCCAACCAGGTGATCCCACCATAGGATGCCGAGACTATCAGAGGTAGGAATCTGTGATGTGTAAATAGCATGTCAATACGTGTGTAAGTGCCAGTGGGGGGTGAGAAGAATGAATAGTCCCTACTGGATGGATGCAGTGTCCGCCAGCAATCGAATAATTGTGCGTCATATAGGGTTTGCTTAATTTTGTCTCTTGTGGTGGACAGATAGGTGCTGGAGGGTGCTGTAGAGTCTAGAGAACCGTCTAAGGAGATGTTCATATCTCCTCCCACCAGGAGTTGGCCCTCCTGGAAGTTGGAGAGTTTCCCCAGAATTCTAGTCAGTGTGCGGTTTTGTTTCTTATTTGGGAGGTAGAGGTTGGCTAGTGTAATCTTTGTGTTACCTATAGTCCCTGCCAGAAAAATAAAGCGTCCAGCATCGTCTGTTTCTTTTTTATGTAGTGTGAAGGGGACCTGGTTACCTATCAAGATACCTACTCCTCTTGCTTTAGCACCAGTAAAATGACTAAAATAACCCACTGGGTAGTGTTTGTTACGGAGCTTTGGGGCTGAATCTTTTCGAAAGTGGGTTTCTTGCAAAAATACAATTTCCGCTCTGCGCCTGTGAAAGTCTTGCAAAGCTAGAGACCTTTTTTTCTGGGGTGTTTAGGCCTTTGGCGTTTTGAGATATAAAGCGAATGGTGGTCATGGTATGTGTGATGTGTATGGGATAACAACAGAGTAAAATACAGTCAAGGTGCAAGTAAATTGTGTCACTTTGTTTCAATTTTATGAGTACGACTAGTTAAGCGTTAAGATGAAAAGCGAAAGGGTTCACAGTACCAAATAGTATCTGAGTGGTAGATGTTGTAGTACAACAGATGTCGTTAATAAAGTAAAACAGTTATAACAATATTAAACAGTTTAAACAATTCAAATAATTAAGTAATGGAGCGTCTCTCGTTCCCCCCCCCGACCAAGTGACCCGGTCGAGGAGAGAGTATATCCGCTCTTGGGCCCACTCCCGACAGAGGCCGCAGGGGCACCAGCAGTGCGCCAGACCCGACTACAGCCACTGCCCAGAGCCGCCCGTTCACGGACAAAACCTGAGAGTCAAGCAGGGGTCAAGGCAAGGGGCCTAGGACAGTATAGTTGTTAAGTAGGGTTCGAGGGTATAGCCCCCGCTATGATCCCGCACGTTCACCTAAGCGGTGATTTGCGTCTCCAATCTCTGTGCAGGAGATGGGGACAATTTACAAGGGGTATATGGACTGAGTGCAATCCATGGTGGGCTTTATCCGTTATATGAAGTGTAAATGTAACGGCTGACAAGACCTAAGGTCTCGTCTATATTTAAAGACTTGTTGGTATTGGGTAATGGGAGGGGGGGGAAGGGTGAGGTTTAGAAAAAAAGGGGGGGGGGGAGGGGAGGGTTGAACTCCAGGTTTTAGGTTCGTTCCCCAGCGGAGTCATTAGAATAGTAGCGCTGATAAGCATATCGTTAAACGTTGAAAACTCTAGGAACTACTGTTGAACAAGGCGATACCCGAAGACATCTTTGCATGAGACAAAAATCATGATATATGTTCGGTTAATAAACTTAGTGTCTTCACAAGTCTGTAATTTGACTGTAACGTGTAGAATAGTTCAGAATAAGATATGGGGGGGTAAGACGTGTAGGGTGGGGGGTAAGACGTGGAAGGGGGGGGGGGAGGAGGAATAGGAACCTGCGGGTACTCAGAGGAGAGGTTAATGGAGGGGCACATCATTGGGAGCTTGGCTTAAGTGTGGGTTTTGTGGAGTAAGGATCAGCAACAGTAACAAGCAAAGACATTTTACATTGTGTCCCCAGAATATAACAACCCAAGTTAAGGTAATGTTTACGTTCCTCCCCTGAGTTGGTTAGATAACCCCCGTCCCCCCTCCATAACTGTGGGTGACCATGGTGGGTTATAGTAAATTAATATAAACATACGACCTGACATTGTGGATTGAAGTAAGGACTAGTATCTGTGTTGTATTGGCAACAAAGTCTCATCAAAGTCTCTGAGGCATTGTATCTGATAAGGATGTCGGTCTTTGGGGCCGATTTTCTGGGCTCGAGTTTCAGTCTCTGAAAGAGTGATTGTGATGTCCCATGAGTAGCAGTTGATCTTGCTTCTGTCTTGGTATTTCGGGCGGGATTAGTAGAGTGTTGTATGTCTTAATAGAGATTGTGGAGAATAGTGGGTTCGGATGGTCTGTCCAGAGGAGGCAGGGAAGAAATGGGAGAGGGGGGGGGGAGGGGGGGGAGGGAAAAAATTTGTGGGTAATTGGGCACAGCGACTGGGTCATTTTTGTATCAGACCAGCTACTTCTTCTCTCGCATCGGCGTCCTCATTGGGGAAGTGAATCTCGGGTCTGTTCTCCTCTTCTTCAGTGGTGTAATCCCCTTTGGGCGATGCAGTGGATCTTGGTGTGGATAAGGGACGTACCAATCCATCACTGGCACTTCGGGAATCTCCAGTGCTCTTAGGAACGGTGGGACGTCCAGGTGTGACGTGATTGAGTGCGTAGTGCCTTTGTGGGTTACTATTAAGGCAAAGGGGAAACCCCACCTGTAGCGTATGTCACGGTTGCGTAATTGTTCTGTTACCGGTTTCAAGGCCCGTCTTGCTTGTAGTGTGAGCCAGGACAAATCAGGGAATATTTGTACTGCGTGTCCTCTGTATAGTAAGGGAGGATTGGTATCTCTCAATGCCTTCAATAGGCTCTCTTTCTCTGTATAGTAATGTAATCTGCATATAACATCACGTGGTAGCTCTGTTGCTGGACCTCTGGGCTTTAAAGATCTATGCGCTCTATCAATGATATAAGTGTTATCAGGCTCTTTTCCAAGTATTAGATTAAATAAATCAGTGAGCGTGGCTATAAGGTCTTCCCCTTGGGATTCAGGGAGCCCTCTTACCCTCAGATTGTTGCGCCGTCCTCTGTTATCGAGGTCATTGATTTGTCTCTGCATATCAGACATAAAATGCATTTGAGAGTCCATTATTGAGGAAAAGTGGACCATTTGGGCTTGTTGTGCATCTTTCTCTTCCTCCAGGTCGGTAACTCTGTGATTTATCTGTTGCAGATTGGAGTTAATCGCGTCCAGTTTAACTTGGAAGGAAGACTCCATTTTGTTTATCATGGAGGCTATGTCAGCTTTAGAAGGTAAGCTTTTAATGAGTTCTCTTAGTTCCAGGTCCCTGGGGTCCCTGGGGTGTTCAGTGGATCTATCAGAGGTATCCGATGCCGCTGGGCTTTGCGGTATTGAGTCTAGTGTATTGTGGCTATGGGATTCGTCCGGCGCCGGCGCCATTTTGTGGCTCGCGGCCTCCGTCTCCCGGTCCGCCGATTTGGTAAAGTAACCAGTTAACGTGCCCAATTTGTGCCCACCAGACCTCCCTGGAGTGCGCTGATTACCTTGATTCTTTTTTTGGTTACCCATTTTCGTTTAATGCCGTAGATGGAAGCGGATTGCCCGACGGATTGCAGGGAGCTGTATTAGTGCACAGCCATTCAGCTCCGCGGTCAGGCCACGCCCCCCTCAGAACTTTTCAAGTTCAGGGTACATGGCTTCTGAAAACTGGGCATTATTCTAGGGCAAAAGGGAATCACAGCACCACGACCACAACGGCCCCTGCGGGGTGGCCTGCCTCTGCCTGTCATTTTTTTGGGATTAGTGGTACTATGCGTGCAAGCTACTGTGAGACCAGATATGATTGGCAATGTGCACTGGAACAGTTCTGCAGAGCACACGCTGAAGGAAGGACTGACAGAGCCGCTTGAAGACAAGTAACTGCTATTCAATCTATAACAGTGAAAAACAAATTTTGGTTGTAAAAGCACGCTAAAGAGACACCAGATATGATTGGCAACTGTCAAAGCACGCTGGCACAGGTCTGCAGAGCACACGCTGAAGTAGGCCTGAAACACAGACGCTTGCAGACAACTAACTGCTCTTCTATTACAGTGAAAAAAAAATATTTCTTTTAAATCGAAAGCTTAACCAATTGTTAAAACAGATATGAGTGGTGGCACTGGGCAAATAGGCACAGTATCCAATGTGAACCTCACACAGAAGCTGGCAGGCAGGCAACTGCTCTTCTATTACAGTGGAAACAAAATTTTGGTTGTAAAAGCACGCTAAAGAGACACCAGATATTATTGGCAACTGTCAAAGCACGCTGGCACAGGTCTGCAGAGCACACGCTGAAGTAGGCCTGAAACACAGACGCTTGCAGACAACTAACTGCTCTTCTATTACAGTGAAAAAAAATTATTTCTTTTAAATCGAAAGCTTAACCAATTGTTAAAACAGATATGAGTGGTGGCACTGGGCAAATAGGCACAGTATCCAATGTGAACCTCACACAGAAGCTGGCAGGCAGGCAACTGCTCTTCTATTACAGTGGAAACAAAATTTTGGTTGTAAAAGCACGCTAAAGAGACACCAGATATGATTGGCAACTGTCAAAGCACGCTGGCACAGGTCTGCAGAGCACACGCTGAAGTAGGCCTGAAATACAGACGCTTGCAGACAACGAACTGCTCTTCTATTACAGTGAAAAAAAATTATTTATTTTAAATTGAAAGCTTAACCTATTGTTAAAACAGATATGAGTGGTGGCACTGGGCAAATAGGCACAGTATCCAATGTGAACCTCACACAGAAGCTGGCAGGCAGGCAACTGCTCTTCTATTACAGTGGAAACAAAATTTTGGTTGTAAAAGCACGCTATAGAGACACCAGATATGATTGGCAACTGTCAAAGCACGCTGGCACAGGTCTGCAGAGCACACGCTGAAGTAGGCCTGAAACACAGACGCTTGCAGACAACTAACTGCTCTTCTATTACAGTGAAAAAAAAATATTTATTTTAAATGTAAAGCTTAACCTATTGTTAAAACAGATATGAGTGGTGGCACTGGGCAAATAGGCACAGTATCCAATGTGAACCTCACACAGAAGCTGGCAGGCAGGCAACTGCTCTTCTATTACAGTGAAAAAAAAATATTTATTTTAAATGTAAAGCTTAACCTATTGTTAAAACAGATATGAGTGGTGGCACTGGGCAAATAGGCACAGTATCCAATGTGAACCTCACACAGAAGCTGGCAGGCAGGCAACTGCTCTTCTATTACAGTGGAAACGAAATTTTCATTGTAAAAGCACGCTAAAGAGACACCAGATATGATTGGCAACTGTCAAAGCACGCTGGCACAGGTCTGCAGAGCACACGCTGAAGTAGGCCTGAAACACAGACGCTTGCAGACAACGAACTGCTCTTCTATTACAGTGAAAAAAAAATATTTATTTTAAATTGAAAGCTTAACCAATTGTTAAAACAGATATGAGTGGTGGCACTGGGCAAATAGGCACAGTATCCAATGTGAACCTCACACAGAAGCTGGCAGGCAGGCAACTGCTCTTCTATTACAGTGGAAACAAAATTTTGGTTGTAAAAGCACGCTATAGAGACACCAGATATGATTGGCAACTGTCAAAGCACGCTGGCACAGGTCTGCAGAGCACACGCTGAAGTAGGCCTGAAACACAGACGCTTGCAGACAACTAACTGCTCTTCTATTACAGTGAAAAAAAAATATTTATTTTAAATGTAAAGCTTAACCTATTGTTAAAACAGATATGAGTGGTGGCACTGGGCAAATAGGCACAGTATCCAATGTGAACCTCACATAGAAGCTGGCAGGCAGGCAACTGCTCTTCTATTACAGTGAAAAAAATATATTTATTTTAAATGTAAAGCTTAACCTATTGTTAAAACAGATATGAGTGGTGGCACTGGGCAAATAGGCACAGTATCCAATGTGAACCTCACACAGAAGCTGGCAGGCAGGCAACTGCTCTTCTATTACAGTGAAAAAAAAATATTTATTTTAAATGTAAAGCTTAATCTATTGTTAAAACAGATATGAGTGGTGGCACTGGGCAAATAGGCACAGTATCCAATGTGAACCTCACACAGAAGCTGGCAGGCAGGCACCTGCAATTACATTACACAGGAAAAAAAAAAAAAAAAAGCAGCCTGATGTTATAGCCCTAAAAAGGGCTTTTTGGGGTGCTGTCCTTACAGCAGAGATCAGATGAGTCCTTCAGGATTGTAGTGGACACTGAATACCCTAGCCTAGCTATCAATTTCCCTATGTAATCAGCAGCAGCTAAACTTTCCCTCCTCTCACTAAGCATGCAGCTTCAGAATGAATCGAAAATGGATGCTGGGAGGGAGGTTGGAGGTTGTGGAAGGGAGGGAGTGCTGCTGATTGGCTGTAATGTGTCTGCTGACCGAGAGGCACAGGGTCAAAGTTTGCCCAATGATGACGAATAGGGGGCGGATCGAACTGCGCATGTGTCCGCCCGCCGCGGCGAACGCGAACACGCTAATTTCGCCGGGAACTGTTCGCCGGCGGACAGTTCGGTACATCACTAATAAATGGATACCCCATGCATGATTTTTTTCTTTCTGCTACAGTTGAACTTTTTGGACTTTAAAAATTAGCAAATATCTAGAAAATTACTATCAAACATATTCATCTTCTAATATCTAAAAGAGCAGATTAAAATAAAGAGAAATATATATATATATATATATATATATATATATATATATATATATATATATATATACATATATATATATATTAATATATATATATATATTTGTGTTAAGGGCTCATGATAGTACAGAAGATACAAACACTGATAAGTGTAGGATGGTATTAAAAGAGCAAGTCGGTTGTGGTGTGCCGGAACCGACGATGAGGTAGGCCTGTAAATAAAGAGGGCCCACCAAGAAGAAATGTAAAGAGAAAAGGAGTTAATAATGAGGAGTGGGTGGGAGGGTGATGCAGCGCTGACCTCGAACGATATGGAGCCAGGTAAGGGGTGTCCCTTAAGTAGGGAAGAGGTGTGTCATACGCCCCTCCCACAATTACAGGCCAAAAGGCCTTAATACTTGTGTTAAGGGCTCATGATAGTACAGAAGATACAAACACTGATAAGTGTAGGATGGTATTAAAAGAGCAAGTCGGTTGTGGTGTGCCGGAACCGACGATGAGGTAGGCCTGTAAATAAAGAGGGCAAAAGTAGAAAATCAAATTTATTACATACCAGCAATATACATACTTTAACCAGACATGTCTTGAAAGGCATTTCTTACTTCTTGTACCGGGTTAGGTATGTATCTAGAGTAAGCCGATGATTTCCAGTGCCCTAGTGACTTGATAACATGAACTGGAATGTTTGCACTGGATGCTATGGAGACCGCTCCTATGCGGAAGGAGTGGCCCGAATAGTTAGCTGATTTGAGGCCCATCTGTGTAAGTAAAGACCTGACGTGTGTCATAAAGGTGGTGGTAGTGAGTACCGAACCTTGTAGACTGAAAGTGGTTGAGATGGTGGTTCGTTGTTATGCTGGGTATATGAGTCCAGTAGTTTGACGGGGCTCCACCTGTTGTGAGTAGGATAGTACTTAACCTCTACTGAAAGTGCATGTTGACTGGTTTTGGAGTGAGGCAGAGTCAAGATATAATAGTCCATGTGTTTTGTTAAGTGTGAATGAAGTAGGATGTGAGTGGACTGTGTTGTGCTGATGGCGGTAAATTCTCTTGGTCTCAAGAAACCATAAACAAGGCTACGTATATGGCGGTTTTAACGATGAGGTTTGTGTTGTTGGCAAAGGGTTTAAATCTAGTGAATTGTAGAAGTCTTTAAAAATATGGAAATCTATGGGTAGCCTCTGGGCCGTACGTGGGGGTTCGGATCTCTGAATACCCCTAAGGATGTTCTTAATTGGTAGGAGGACACTTGATTTTTCTGGTTGTAAAGTTAGCATGTGATGTTGGATGCCTGTCAGATATGGTTTGATTGTGTTGTATGATAGTTTGAGTTTGAGGTGGCAAAAAGAAGCAAAGCCCAACCAGGATGTCACGATGAAAGGTTGTAAGATGTTGTGTTCAGAAAGGAATCTTTAAATCAAATGAAAGCTCTATCGTAAGTTTCCCGGGTATTAGTAGATAGTGCTAATTGGGACAATGTTCTGCTATGTTGCATAATAGCCTCTAGTCCATTACTAGATGGTGGAATAGTGGGGTGTTCGTGGCTGTGAGTGCGGCTGACGGGAGTATTTGACGAAAAGCCTGGAAATTAAAGCGAGACAAATTGTCAGCAGCAGTGTTACATACACCTGGAACATGAATACAAAACAAGAGAAAATTATGACATGCAGCCAGCCAAGTGAGTTTCCTCAAGAATCTCATAATAGTCAGTGATTTGGATCGGCCTTGTTTATAATGTGACAAGTTACTTGGTTGTCTGAGTAGCAACGTACAGACGAACCTGCCCATAAATGCACCCATGCCACGGCAACCGTCACGATGGGATATATCTCAAACAGAGCTGAGGTAGTGGAAAACCCTCCAGGTCCTGAACTTCTGAAGGCCAGCTGCCCCAAAGCCATTTGTTCCTGAAAAATTGCTGCAAAACCTGTGGTAGACGCCGCGTCTGACCAAATGGTAGGTGAGGAGTCAGACAATTTTGGAAGGAACATGCTTTTACCATTCAAGGTGGTTAAAAATTTTCTCCACATAATTACGCCTGCCGTGGCTTGGGTATCCAGGGGTGACCTGTGTCCATCATGTCTCAAAGTGGGAAACATGTAAAGGAGTTGTGAGATGAATGCCCGGCCTTGAGGTATGATGCGAATGGCAAAATTCAGTGACCCAAGCAGAGACTGTAATTCTTGCGGTTGCAAGTACCGAGTTGTATGTAGAGATTATGTTGATCAGAATGTTTTCTACCTTGGGCGTGGCAGGCTAGCTTGCATGGTGGCTGAGTCTAGTATGATACCCAGGAATGTGATGAAGGTATCTGGTCCTTCAGTCTTGGTGGAGGAGACTGGGACACCCACCTGTTCGAATAGACTGATGGTTTCTTTTTTTTTTTTTTTTTTTTTTTTTTAATTTTCAAAATTTTTATTATTCAATTTTGCACTTTACAATAAATGAATAAATGAGTCAATACATTGCAGAACAAGTACCATATTACAGTATTCTGGGGTGAACTGACATTTATGTACAACTGCATATTTAAAGAATGACAAACCTTTTAAACACCACTGTTACAATATTGATAACGGTAAGTATAACGTTACTCTAAGAGGTGACATCTGCCCGGAAGGAGCTTCGGCGATCTCGCCCGTAGTTAATACTGTGGACTAAGTATCGTGGAGAGGGGATAGTGCCGAGTCTTTGATATATTTATCCCATGGTGCCCAGGTGTACGTGAATACATCATACGTGCCCGCTATAGAATGAGAGAGTTCCACCATCTGTCTGATGGAGTCTACCTTGTTGATCCATTCCCTAATGGATGGAGGTGTGTTTTGCTTCCATTTGAGAGGAATTAGGGCATTAGCTGCCGTAAGCAGGTGGTGGAGCAGAAGGCGTGTGGATTTTGGTAGGGGGGTGGGATATAGCATGAAAAGGAGGACCTCGGGGGTTTGCGGAACTGCATATTTCGTTATAAGCGTCATTATGGTGGTTAGTTTGCTCCAGTATGTTTGGATTATGGGGCAGAACCACCAAATGTGGCCCGGAGACCCTATATCCGTTTTGCATCTCCAACATAGGTTGGTTGTGTTCGGGAAGAAGTTTTGTAACCTGGTTGGTGTAAAATGCCATCTCGAAATGCGCTTATAATTGCTCTCTTGGGCAATAGTGTTAGTAGTGGACTTGAAGGTGTTTTTAAATATCATTTCCCATTCGTCAGATGTTAATGTAAATTTTAGTTCTTTTTCCCAGGACTTTGTGAAATCTGGGAGTTGGGCATGGAGGGTCATCTGAAGTATTTTATAGAACACGGTGATGTGTTTCTTTTTCATTGTCCCTAAGAGGGCCCTGTGCTCGAATGTGGACAGTGGTCTATTACCTTGTGAGAGTGCTTGATGCGTTTGTAGGAAATGCGAGAGCTGAGCATAATTGTAGCATTGCATAGGTGTGTGTGTGGGCGTTTGGATTAGGTTTGATAATGGGACTATTCCCTCCGCATCGATTACGTCTTTTAGACATAGTTGGTCTTGTTGGGTCCCATAGTTTCGGTAGGCGTGTTGTGAGAGGCCCGGTTCAAAATATGGGTTGTTAGTTATTGGGTATAGTGGGGAGGGGTAGGGGGCAATGTTTTCAAGCTTTTTGATATTGTTCCAATATTTCAGCGTGGGGGTTACTGTAGGGTGGTCTGAGTGGTTTTGTCTAATCAATGTCAGACCTGTCTCATGCCAGGGTATTGTGCTAATGGGAACTTTTAGGCTTGTCGCTTCTAATTGTACCCATTGTTTCTGGTTGCCGGCATTAGTCCAATCATAAATTCTGGAGAGGACCACCGCCTTGTGGTAAGTCTCTATGTCTGGTACTCCTAGGCCTCCGTGTGACTTATGTCTCGTCAGTTGTGTATATTGGGTTCTCGGGCGTTTACCAGCCCATAGGAAGGTGGAGAGGATGTGTTTCGCCGTTTTAAAGAAAGCGGCTGGTATTTTTATAGGCAGTGTTTGTAGTGCATATAGGATTTTTGGTAGGATGGCCATTTTTAGTATGTGTACTCTGCATAGCCAACTGAATTGGGGTTTGTTCCAATTTTTTAAATCCCGATCTATGTTGGCTAACAGTGGGGGAAAGTTGAGTTCGTATGTTTTGTTAAGTGTATTTGTGAGTTGTATTCCTAGGTACCTTACCGAGGTCTGTGGCCAGTGGAAGGGGTATGTCTGTTTAAGTCGGGACCCTAGCTCTTCTGGGATGTTTAAGGGCAGGATCTCACTTTTGCTACTGTTCATTTTATAGTTGGACACTAGGTTATACTGGTCGATTTCCCGTAGCAGGTGAGGCAACGAGGTCTCGGGGTTCCGTATCGTGTATAAAAGGTCGTCTGCAAAAGCAGAGACCTTATACTCCCTGTCCGCTATTTGAATACCTTGAATATTCGGGTTGTCTCTGATTCCCTGGAGGAAGGGTTCTAGTGTTAGGATGAACAGAAGGGGGGAAAGGGGACACCCTTGTCGCGTCCCATTGGAGATGTGAACTGTGTCTGTGAGTTGGCCATTGACCCTTATTTTAGCCCCCGGTCTGGAGTAAATGGCTGAGAGCCAAGCTAGCCAGTTGGGCCCGAAGCCCATTGCCTGCATTGTAGCCTTTAACAGGGCCCAGTCTACCCTGTCGAACGCCTTTTCGGCGTCAATCATGAGGATAAGGCTCGGGTCCTTTTCCATCTGTGCATGGTATATGAGATTCAATACTTTGGTGGTATTAGTCTTGGCCTCTCGGCCTGGCACGAACCCTGATTGGTCTGGGTGGACTAGGCCCTGCAGATAGGGCTTGAGACGGACCGCCAATATCTTTGTAAAGATTTTTAGGTCAACGTTTATTAGGGAGATGGGCCTATAGCTGCCACATTCTTTTGGGTCTTTGCCTGGTTTGGGTATGAGTGTGATATGAGCTTCAAGTGTTTCTCGCGGTAGGGTGTGGCCTTGGTTTAAGGAATTAAAGGCCTGTAGAAACGGTTTGTTCAGGGTTGCGGAGAACGTTTTAAAGTATTTGGCCGAGAAGCCATCAGGCCCCGGACTTTTTCCTAACGGCAACTGTCTAGTGATTAGTGAAAATTCCTCGGGTGTAATTGGGGAGTCTAGTATTTGTCTGGCGTTGGGTGGAATCGTTTGTGCTAGTCTTTGAGTGAGAAAGTTTTGGATGTCCTCTGGGTCTGGTGGCTGGGGCCTGAGATTGTATAGGTTAGTATAGTAGGAGTGGAATTCTTTCATTATGTCTGGCAATAGGTGAGTCACAGTCCCTGTAGAGTTTTTGATGTGGGTTATATATGATTGTTGCCTCTCTTTTTGTAACGCCCTGGCTAGCATGCGGCCACATTTTCCGCTCTGGGTGTAATATTTATGTTTGGAGTAAAAGAGTGATTTCTGGACCTTTGCGTTCAGTAGTGTCTGGAGAGAGGAGCGCTTGTCTACTAGTTCTTTGTAGGTATCTAGGCGTAAGTGGTGTTTGTGGGTGCGTTCTAGGCTTCTGATGTCTGTCGTGAGGGATGTAATCTGAGCCTCCCTCGCTTTCTTTTGTCGGGAAGCTAGGGCGATTATGTGTCCCCGTATTACAGCTTTGTGGGCCTCCCAGATAACCGTGGGCGATACTGCCGGGGTGCAGTTTTCTTCAAAATACTTAGTAAGTGTCTCCCGTAGTGAGGTTACGTGGGTCGGGTCGTTGAGTAAAGTATCATTAAGTTTCCATTGTGATCTTGATGGGATCAAGTTTGGTATCTGGATTGTCATGGAGAGGGGGCCATGGTCCGACCATGTTATAGGGCCATATTCACAGGATTGTATGAGGTGCAGGTGTCTATGCTGGAGAAATAGCATGTCTAATCTCGAGTAGGTTTGTTTAACCGCTGAGAAAAAGGAATAGTCTCGGGAGGTGGGGTGTGTCACACGCCAGCAGTCGAAGAGATGATGCTCGTCTAGGAGCTGGACAATTCTGGACCTGGAGGTTGCATTGTATTTGGTGTATTTGGAGGTTGTGTCTAAGTCAGAGTCTATTGAAATGTTGAAATCTCCCCCTAAAATAAGGATCCCTTCCGTGACTTTGTCTACTGCTGTAAGGTATTTGCGGGTGTGTGTGCATTGTTTGTTGTTGGGGAGGTATAGGTTGGCGAGAGTCACTACTGTGTTCCCTATCTTTCCCTTGACTACCAGAAGCCTGCCATCTGCGATCGATTGGTGTGACATGTACGTGAAGGGTATATGTGCATTGATAAGGATGGCTACCCCTTTTGATTTGGAACCTTCATAGTTGCTAAAGTAACCTGTCGGGTAGTGTTTATTGCGTAGGGTTGGGGCTGAGTCTGCTTTGAAATGTGTTTCTTGTAGAAACGCTATGTCTGTTCTAAGATCGTGAAGTTCCCTGAGAGCTATAGATCTTTTGAGAGGGGAGTTAAGTCCTCTCACATTTAGGGTCGTTATACGGATTGTGGCCATGGTGGGTTAGTCCGGGAGGGGAAAAGACTCCCTGCGTCCAAGAGTGGGTAATATTAGGGTTGTGTAAGTGGTGTATGCCCAGGTAGTAGTGTGTGTGAAGAGATGACTCCAAGAAAGTTACAGTGGGTGCAAATATCAACGTAACAGTAAGAAGAAATAAACCGGATTGAATCCAAACTATATACAAATACGTAGGATATACTCTGGAGCTAGCGAATGAGAGTGCTTTAATCTTATGAATGGGTAAGCCCTTTTAGCCGGTGGCTTTCTCCTAGCGTGTTGAGTGAACACGGGGAGACAGGTAAGGCACCGCTTGGGCTTGTATTGCAGCTACAGAGGATTCCACAGTCTATCTGTGGTGGGGGGGTGGAAGTCTAGGGTGGCGTGTGCGAGGTAGGGGTGGTGGCGGGTAATCCACCTGAATTGTTATGATTGGATATGTGTGTCGGGCATAGTAGTACTATAAGGAATTGGGACCACTTTACGCGCTGCGAGTGGGCTTCTTGGGCCCGTAGGGTGTTTTAGAGCAGTTCATCCATACAGAGTTGGATATGGTTTCACACTATAATAGCACTCTCACTCGCTCTCTCTTGGCTGTAGTATCCCCTGGTCCCCACCCCGCCCCCATTTACCCTCAGCCCACCAGTACCTCTTCAATACATTTTACAATACCAAGATAGAAAGGTGGGGATGGGAAAAGAGCATGTCGCGGGGGAGAGGACCTGGGGTCGCCCCCGAGGGTCCCTCCCGCCCCCCGACGCCCCAGAGGGTCAGAGCAAGCGGGGGAAGCGGTTCAGAGGGGGGGGTGATAGGTTAGCCAGAGGGAGGGAGGGTAGGAGAGTGAATACAGATGCAGATTTGATCAATAACCTGTTAAAGTGATTTAACACAATCGGGAGACTCTTAGGTAAATATGCATTCTCAGCTCTCCGCTCAGGCATATGCTGAGAGGGGGGGAGGCATTCCCGTTTACAAATTGTGTGTTACCTATCCCATTCTAGCGGTGAGAGTCACTGGATTGGTTTGGTAGGTCGTTTTGATGTTGCACAGTCTTATCTTTCGGTGTGGTGGTTGGAAAGCCTCTACCTTTTCACTTGTCGTCTCTGTGGCAGAAGGTAATTACCCTCCCCAGCGGCAAAGTCCCCTTGTGAGTCTCTTGAAAAATCTAGGTGTTGGAGTCTTGGTTACGGATGGGGGGAGGTACGAGGGACCTCCTATAGTGCGAAACCAAAGTCTGAGTCCCTTTTTGCGGATTGTCTGAATCGGTCCTAAACAAGATGGTGGTCAGGAGGCAAAAAATAGGTTAAGTCTCCTTGGTCGTTAACGTGGTTTTCCGACCATCTCTGGCGAGATCTGGTCAGATTCGGTGTGGTTCTGTTTGTTGCTTTTGTGAGTTCCGCTGAGGAAGGTGGATGTCATTACGACGCTTCTTTGGTGGTGTTTGCCATCTCGATCTCTGCGGGCGGGGGTAGTTATGAGGTGCTTGGATCGGTCCGTACCAATCGGGAATCTGCACTTCGGGTAAGTTTAGAGTTGACGTAAATGTGGCGATATCCTCTGCCGTGGTCACGGTAGCGGTGGTTCCGTTATGTGTGGCAGTTAATGAGAGGGGGAATCCCCATCTGTATTTGATGTTTCTGGCACGTAGTAAATCTGTCAGGGGTCTAAGAAGCCTTCTTGCTTGTAGTGTCATCCATGAAAGGTCGGGGTAGATTTGTATTTGGGCCCCCAGAAAAAGCAGTGGTTGGGATGTTTTTCGTAGTTCTCGAAGTATTTCTTCTTTTGTCCCAAAATAGTGTAAACGGCAAATTATGTCTCTTGGGGCGTCTGAGGCTGGGCCTCGTGGTCTCAGTGCTCTGTGAGCTCTGTCGAACAGAATGTGCTCCGCTGGATCTTTGTGGAGTATATAATTGAATAGCTCTTGTAGTAATTTAGGAAGGTTTTCCCCTTCAACTTCTGGTATGCCTTTTAGCCGCAAATTGTTGCGCCTTCCCCTATTGTCAATATCATCTATAGCTCTGTACATCATGGCCATCTGTGTATTTTGGGCTTCCAGGGCCTGATGAACTTGCTGAACTTGAGTGAGTGTGTGGTCTTGGTTGTCTTCAAGTGCTTCTAATCTTTCTTCTACCCCTTTAACTTCGGCCGCCATATTGTCTAGTTTATTTTGAAAGGAGGATTCCATTTTCTGAATCAAAGCATGGATATCTTGCTTTGTTGGCAGATTGTTCAGTATAGCTCTCAGATCTGCATCTATGTGTGTGGAAGTTGTGTCCGAGCTGGCTGGGCTTAGTGGGGGTGAGGATGGAGAGTGCTCGTTTAATACTTCCGCCGCCATTTTGGGGCCTACTTCATCAGCGTTTTTCGCCGGATTATCTTTAAAAAATTTGGTGAGAGCGCCCGTTTTTGCTATGGACTGCTTCTGGGAGGTTTGAGCTGTGTTGGTACCTTTTCTGGGGTGTCCCATATTGCGTTGTTCGCCCGATGTTTGTGGATTACCCGCGGTCCCTGTCAGAGCTCAGCTACAGCACGTCCAGCTCGGCTCGCGGTTGGCTCCGCCCCCCAGACTGATGGTTTCTTTTAGGCTACTGGGAGGGGAAATATTCTCCTCGACCAGTAAGAAATCATCCAGATAATGTATAACTGTAGGGCATCTGGCTATATTTAATAAAACCAGCATAGGGTTTCGGCGAATACGTCGAAAATGGCCGGACTACTTTGGAACCTAAATGTTAAACGTGAGCAAAATAGTAGTTCCCTGCCCACTTGATACCATGCAGGTGACACAGTGTAGGGTGGATAGGCAGTAACTTGAAAGCATTGTGATATCAGTCTTACTGTGCCATGCTCCGGCCCCTGCCTGCATGATAGCCGTAATGGCGTGATCTATGGTGGAATATTGCAGTGAAAATTCCTCAGAGGGTATGAGGGAGTTCAGACTAGGAGTGGCAGAGGTGTGAGGTGTTGATAGATCAATGATAAGTCTCTGCTTGTGAGAAGATTTCCCCGTGACAATACCGATGGGGTTTGTCCGCCATGTGGTGAACGGAGGGGACTGGAAGGGCCCCCATAGGAAGTCCTCTGCCACTTCCTGGCTATGAGTGTCTCCACCGCTGTAGGGTTTGTTGTGCGGATTGTAAATTAGGACATTCCAGGATTCCGGAAGGCATGTGTATGAGGCCTGTGTGAATCCTTCTGATAGACCCGAGATAATGAATTCCACCAAATGTCTAGATGGATGATGTGACAGTAATGTCATAAGTACAGAAATGTTTATTGATGTTAAGTATAGTTTTGGGATACATTTTATTTGGACACAGATTTAGCATGTGCCCTGAAACAGATGGCTGGAGAAAGTGATTGCAACTCAACCAGTGCTGGAGGGGTCGCAGCGGCCGACCCAGCCATGGTAAGGGGTGTAGTGACCGATTCCCCAGGGGTGATACTGGCAGGCTAACTAGGCCTGAAAGGCGAAAAATTAATCTTGTTTTGTGACAGGTGAGACCCTGCTAGTTGCCAAGTGGCTATGAGAGGCTCTGTCTATGAGTTGGCGCGAGGGGTTATTGAGGCCACCCGTCGTAGTGGCAGGAATCGTAGGCCTCTCGGTGATAGTAAAAGAAACAGGGGGAGGGAGTGACTGGTGAGGCCCTCTCTATAATATTGCGAGCCGGCTAACTCACGTGTGGCCCGATGGCGTTTGCCTCCGAAACGTTGAGGCGGGGTGTTGGCCTCGCGGACCACTAAACGATAGGCAGAAATGCCAAGAAGGGAGGTACCTATTTGGGCCTATACCCCTAACTTGCCAGTACTGTATGGCCTAGAAGAATGAAACGTATGTGAACTACAACGTGAGCAGGCTTACGTACCTGGTAGTATGTATGAAGTTTTGAGATTCGACAGGTATGAAAACCTGGATAAACCTAAAAAGGGATAGAGTGAGAATGGATCCTGTGAGACCTGTGTAATCTGTATAGGCTGGGATTAGGGCTTCTAGCAGTATGTGTGGGAGGTGTAAAATCTATGAGTATGATAGTGACATGACTGCCCATGCCTGGTGACAAGCGTTACGCTGAGTCCGATACCTGGCAGCAGGGGATTGGCCGTGTAATGTGTATATATGGAAGGTGATCAGATGATATGCATGTCACTAAACTGATCTGGGAATGCAAGGGACTTTTTAATGTGAAGTGACAATATGCAGAATCATAAATGTTGCTGTAAAGTGACGTATGAATGTATGAACCAGAACGTGTGATTCAAAAACCGAAAGTCTTGTGAGACGTATATGCCGTGTTCTTGAATACTCGTGTTGCGTCGTCTGAGTGTGTCAAGAAAAGGCCTGAGTTTGTAAATGCCATGTGAAATTATGTGAAATGACAATCTATGCAGAAAATGTTGTAACGTGACGTATGAGTGGTTGAACCAATGCGTGTGATTCAACCCGAAACCCTCCGTGGAAGGTAGGACCGTGTTCTTATATACGCGTGGTATATCGTATAAGTATGATAAGAAATGGCCTGAATAGTTAGTGCCATGTAATCGTAATGTACATGGTTGTAATAACATCATATCTCCATTATACTCTTTGAAAATAGGACCATGTCCTTGAACTCGTGGTATGTCGTATGAGCATGACAGAAAAAGAAGCCGTAATGTAGGCTAACCATAACTGTAATATACATGTAATATCTGCATTGTAAAATAAAATAACTATTATTATTAAAACCATATATATATATAATAAGCAAACTGAAACAAAATAGACAACCTAAGATCGTGTAAAATAAGTATTTGAAAGTTTAACCGATTACTGTGCAGGAAACGTATGATTGGTTGGATCAGTACGTGTGATTCAACCCGAGTATGCATGAAAAGGAATTAAATCCTTGTGTCATGGTTAACAACAAAGAAATGAGGCCTGTAACGTAGGCTGATTTAATTGTAATGAAATGGATAATTATAAAAAAAAACTCCAGTAAGCGTGGGAGTCCAATGTCTATACAGAAATGTTAGCTGGTTTCATACCATTGATGTAATAAGTGATACCTTAAAAATAGCATGAAAAGGGTCTGTCTATTTAACCAAGCAAATTTTTAACCAAATGTAAATACATGAAATGATGAAATGTAACTCACGAAAAAGATCTATGTGATTACATAGCAGAATAACCGAATCTTAGTATGAAGGGAAACAGAAGTTAGCATGAATAGCTTAACCGTATGCATTTTAATGCGAACAGCAATCGTGCATAGAATATACTATGAATAAGTGCCGACCAGAAAACACAAACCGAAATGACAATCGTTTAAATGAAGCAAGGTTGGTTTTTACATGAAATGCAATAATGTCTGAGAAGCCTGTAGTACACTGAATGACCGGTAGGGGTCAGTGTGTAGGCGAAAATGCAGTGGTTCGATGGTTTGTACATGAAATGCAATAATGTCTGAGAAGCCTGTAGTACACCGAATGACCGGTAGGGGTCAGTGTGTAGGCGAAAATGCAGTGGTTCATTGGTTTGTACATGAAATGCGATAATGTCTAAGAAGCCTGTAGTACACCCAAAGACCGGTAGGGGGTTTAAACGAATGATATGCATGAACATGCAATGGTTTTAGAACAGACTTAGACAAAATGCAGCCGTAAAGTGAGGACCTGACCCGTGCATGGTGCCGTGGGACTGATGCCTGGCATAACGGGTAGGTTGACTTACAGTTTGTGAGTCACTTGGACACCATCCACGGCGATAGATTGAAGAAAGAAGGTGGTAGGCCGGAAAAGCCTGTGGCTGGATTCCTGACACAGCTCTGCTTAAAAAAACTCATGGAGTAATCAGGGAAAATGGAGTCTGGATGACCCGGAAGTGGAAATGATGCAGCGCTGACCTCGAACGATATGGAGCCAGGTAAGGGGTGTCCCTTAAGTAGGGAAGAGGTGTGTCATACGCCCCTCCCACAATTACAGGCCAAAAGGCCTTAATACATATATAAATTCAAATAGTGTGGCTGCACTCACGGAAGACTCCTTTAAAATTTTACTTTTATTGGGTTTCCATAAAAAAAAAAAAATCGACGTTTCAGTCCAGCATGTGGACTTTCATCCTGATGAAAGTCCACATGCTGGACTGAAACGTCGATTTTTTTATGGAAACCCAATAAAAGTTAAATTTTAAAGGAATCTTCCGTGAGTGCAGCCACACTATTTGAATTTATGATGCTTGGCCCAGGTAATGCACCCGGTTTTTGCAAACAGTGATAGCTTGAGTGCAAGGTACAGTATATTTTTTTATATATATTAAAAGGCCATAAGCCTGAATTTGTGGGAAGAGTTTTCCCTATATAAACTTCAGCCCCCTGCTTACCTATGCCATTTCCTGTTTGAGTGAGAGGTTGCCACGTCCGTTCCAGTCTTTCCCACTAAATTTCACTGCTCCTGCTCGAAGTTCTCCGTCTCCGACCCGCCAGTATCGCAAGACGCCGGCTTCCAGGCCATTAGACCAGGCACGCTTACATATGTACTCGTAGGAACATCCTTTTGCGGTGTTCCCACGTTTGGGCCTACCAAACACGGGAATTGGATCCCATTGTTCCAATACAAACGTGGGAATTGGCTCCCATTGTTCGCATACACTTGTATCATTCGTTTTTTTTTACTGTTCTACATAGTTACATAGCTGAGAACAGTAAAAAAAACGAATGATACAAGTGTATGCGAACAATGGGAGCCAATTCCCACGTTTGTATAATTATCCCTGTGATTTTTACTCGCGTTCACGTATTTCGCTTGTGTCCATATAGCCCGTTCATTTACTTACTCTGTTCATTTGTTTGATTCAAGCTGTACGTTCGTACGTTGGTTGAATCATATGCTAATTAGTTTAATTCTTAGACTACTTAGATGCTGACACTTTATCTTTCGTTTTCAGCTGTTCGGTTGGTCATTCTTATAAATTCACGGTTCGCATGTTTGTTTAAATCATGATGCTTGCAACAGTTTAACTGTTCAGTTTAGCATTTGCTAAATATCACCTAATTTTTGCAGGCATGTCTGTTCGGTTTTTCCTGTACATATTAAAGGATTTTAGTTCCTTAGACCTAGCTGGCTCTTCACGAATTTTCCCCTCACTATCTCTATTTGCACGTTTTTGTTTTTTTAATATTTGTTAATATCTGTCACACCAGTATGCCCTAACTTACTCGGCTACAAACGACCCACCAGCTGTTGACGAGTTGCTATGTAAAGAAACCACGTCAGGTTTTCTGATTAATCGTTTTTCACATTCTTCTTTCACCAAATGGCGGATGAACCCTATTAGAGTGGTTACTAACAGCACATCTAATAAAAATGTTTGATCGATTTGTCCGCGCCTCATTTTTCTCACAACCCTAGTTTAAATTCACTTATACCGGCTGAAGAATTTTCTCTCCATTTTCTCTCCATTACGCCACCGTGGATCTTGCCATACAAGCTATTCTACTGGTTTGTGAACAAACCTGGAAAGAATACCGATGTTTCCAGAGTTAATCTTGGACTAAAGGGAAATTTTGACCCATGCATGGTCACTCTCATGAAACGCTCTGTCAGCCAACTCTAAGACAGCATACGATAGGGCGTTGATTGGTGTTTCGTTTCACGTTTTGGATAATTACTCTATCAAGACCATGGTGGCATTTGCCTCTTTTTGTCACTTACACCTCAAACTAGCACACTATCAAATTATATCTTACAGGTATACAGCACCATGTCCTCACTAACTTTCCCAATCACACACCTTTTCTTGCTACATACCCCATCAAAACCATTCTTAAAGGCATCAACAAAATAGATCGAGCTCCTACTACCAATAGTTTACCCATAGACAGACCCATATTTAGGAACACATCACACACCTAATGGACACAAACCCCTTTAACATCCAGACTAACTCTATCATCAAAGTATCTATTTACATCGCTGTGGCAAACATAGCCACTTCTGGACTGTAATATAGAAAGGTTGTCTGTACTATGTGCTGTGTGTATTTTGCTATGTATACTGTGTGGTATAGGTAAATGTACTGTGTATCTAGGCTATGGTATTTCGCATGCTGGCAGCCGTAAGCTACCAGCATGCAAGTACTTCGTTCGACGAACAGCGGCTATCCGGGCCGTTCGTGGAATGAATGCGGGTTCCCCTGATAGACCACACACTTAGGAGCATGTGGCACTCGTTAACCGATTGCAACAATGTTGCAATCGGTAATTAGAAGCTCTCCTAGGTGGGCGTCGCTCGGCTACCGACCATGCGGCGGTCGGCCATCTTGGATTCGCTATTCTTCAGCGGTGTTTGGTTGTCGAGCGCCTGGAACTGAAAACGGCTACTCGACGACACGAACACCACTGGACTTCCAGACCATTCGGGAGCCCGGTATTCGGTAGGATCGTTCCCCCAAGTATAATCGACAGTTTGAGGGGAACTTCAATATAAACTGTATTTGTTGCGGCGTTCGGTCATTTCAGCTGGGATCTGAGCGGTATTCACACAAAAGATGCGCTCAGACCCCAGCTATCTACCGAACGTTCGGTTATTTAAATGTACCGTATAAAGCTTATAAAAAGGATTTTAATGTGAATTGTCAGTTTTGCTACACTAGGGGATAATCCACTTACTCGTCCATTTTAGTGGGAGTATCCCTCTCGTGTAGCAATGCACCCTGGGAGAATTACACTGCATTATGGGAGAAATCCCCTGAAACTTCTGTCAGGAAACCCCTTGCATGGGGAACTGTATAAATATACAAGCCTGTGAATAAAGCCAGTTAGTTGACTCCCAAACTGTGTTTCGTCCGGTTATTGGGAGGATTGGGATATTGCCTTACTTTTCAGTGCTGACTGTGGATTTACCTGTGATACCAGCGGAGATCGTGGATTCTAATACTACCCTCCGCTACAATCGCCTTCTGCGTGTCAGCATTACAGTATGATCCAGCACGTAGAATTGTGTAACGCAGGAGACTAATAGGTAACGTATACTGGACATTAGAATGGCCGGACTAACGTACCAAAGAATAGTCAGGAATAGCCGAGGTCAGGGGACACAGAAAGGGACACAACGATAAAGGAAAGCCAGAGGTCAGGGATACCAGAAAGTCAAAATTAATGCCAAAGTCAAATAACCAGAATAAGGAATGCGCTCTTGGACAACCACTAGGGAAACCACGAAAGGGCAATGAGAGAAGGTATTTTTAGGTCTAAATACCTGCTTTACTATTCTGATTGACTGAAATCGCTCTTTGATCCCAAAACGTGCACATGTGGCGCGTGCGTGACGTCACATGCACGCCGACATCGTCAATCATGTGAGTGTACATGGGGGTATATTTTGCCGGGGATCCGCAGCGGCCGGCGTCTATTAACATGCCGCAAGTGTCAGTCATGCAGACGCACGGCCGCTGGGTGCAGAGACTGCAAGGTGAGGAAGAATATGTTACACTGGGGTTTCCTTGGACCCCGAGGGTTCACTGTGGTCCGTCAATCCGATATTAGTACATGTCTAAAATGATCGGACATGGTCAAACACGGCGACCATTACGTTATGTCTTTACATACATCTAAGACTAACCACACTAACTTTCCTACTACAATCCTCTTTCCAACAGATGGTGTCCCATGAAAATACTCAAATCATTTCTATCCACATGCAACAGTCTCCCAGCTAACTCTCCCTTACTACTTCTTCACGGACATCCACTTACCACTTCCAAGTTCATATTTAGAAACATAGAATGAGACGGCAGGTAAGAACAATTTGGCCCATGTAGTCTGTCCAATTTTCTAAATACTTTTAATTAGTCCCTGGCATTATCTTAAGTCTAGGATAGCCTTATGCCTATCCCATGCATGCTTAAACTCCCTCACTGTGTTAACCTCTACCACTTCAGCTGGATGGCTGTTCTATGCGTCCACTACCCTCTCTGTAAAGTAATACTTCCTGAAATTATTTTTAAACCTTTGCCCCTCTAATTTAAGACTAACGCCACAGTTAGAACATTGCTGCTAAGATTGGACATAACCCCACCTCGTCTTCTGGTCACTCCTTCAGAATTGGGGCAGCCTCTGCAGCCTCCAATACGAACACACCAGTCCATATCATTAAAAGAATGGGCAGATGGAAATCCTCTGTTAACAATACATATATCCTGCAGCCTGAGAAAAAACTCAGGAAAGCTTTTAAATGTTTAGCATTATGAGTATGCAATAAAGTGTGTTTTCCTGCAATATATTTCTGCCCTCTTTATTACAGGCCTACCCGTACTTTGGTTTCGGCACACCACTACCAACTTTCTCCATTTCCTCTACTTCCATATACGATTTAAGTTCTGACCACAAGTAAAAGGCCATAGGCCTGAATTTGTGGGAGGAGATTTCCCTATATAAACTCTAACCCCCTGCTTACCTATGCCATTTCCTGTTTGAGTGACCCCCACCCACCACTCCCTCTAATATCTTACTATTATTATTACATTACCTCCGGTGGGCCCTATTACAGGCCTACCCGTATGTGGGTTTCAGCACACCACTACCAACTTTCCCCCTTTCCTCTATTTCCATAAACGAAATATATATATATAAAATTGATTTCCTCACCCCACCTGGGTGGTATGTTTATTCCTCATTCTCGGGTACTCTACCTGAGGCCTGGGAGTTTGAGGGTTCTGCGCAGTATCTTAGCTGTTCCTAGAACTGCACTCTTCTGGACAGCGATCTCAGATGTCCCACCTGGAATCTGTTGAAGCCACTCCCTCAACTTGGGAGTCACAGCCTCGAGTGCTTCTATCACAACTGGGACTACTACTGCCTTCACTTTCCACATCCATTCTAGTTCTTCTTTCAGTCCTTGGTATTTGTCCTCCTTCTCATGTTCCTTCTTCCTGATGTTATAGTCACAGGGTATTGCCACATCCACCACGCCTGCAATCTTTCGTTCCTTGTCTACCACCATGATGTCTGGTTGGTTGGCCAGCACTTGTCTGTTTGGATCTTGAAGTCCCACAGGATCTTAGCCCTGTCATTCTCAACTACCCTTTGTGGTAGTTGGACTTAGGCAGGTCCAATCCATATTCTGTGCAGATGTTTTGGTACACAATCCCAGCAACTTGGTTGTGTCTCTCTGTGTATGCTGTTACTGCTAACATCTTGCATCTAGCTACTAGGTGCTGGACTGTCTCAGAGGCCTCT
Organism: Pelobates fuscus; assembly: GCF_036172605.1. Classification (NCBI taxonomy): domain Eukaryota; kingdom Metazoa; phylum Chordata; class Amphibia; order Anura; family Pelobatidae; genus Pelobates; species Pelobates fuscus. Next base: position 42,958,199 of record NC_086318.1, on the reverse strand, counting down.
TTGCACAGTCTGCACCTAGGGTCTTGCCTGTTGTGGTAGACTCAAGCTTCTATTGACCTGGTGCTGAGTGCTTGCTCCTGTGCTGCTAGGATTAATGCCTCAGTGCTGTTTTTTCAGTCCTGCCTTTTCCAACCACTGGTAGGATTTTGTCATGTGAGCCACATCCACTATCTGCCAGTGGTACACCCCATGGAGAGTTTTGTCTTGCCAAGGAACCTCCTCTTTTTCTGCATCCTCGATCTGTGGAAGTCTGAGGCATTTCCTTAGCAGTTCATCTTTGGGAGCCATATTTGTGATGCTCTGTGTTTCATCCAGGACTGTGGCCTTGATACTCATCAGGCTCCGACTTACTTCCTTCCGGCAGGTGCACAGTCTCTGGGTGCTGGATTTCGGGTGGAATCCTCCATTCATAGTGAGTAGTTTCCTGGTCTTGCCATCTATGGTGAACAGTTTTTCTCTTGGCCAGGTTATTATTCCAGCTGGGTACCTGATGACCGGTAGGGCATATGTGTTGATGTCGTGGATCTTGTTCTTGCCATTGAGCTAGGACTTCAGGACCTGTCTGACTCTTTGGAGGTACTTGGATGTTGCTATCCTCCTTGCCTCTTCCTCATGGTTGTCATGCGTTTGTGGTACACCCAGCTACTCGTAGCTGTTTTCTACATCTTCCATTTGGCCTTCTGGAACTTCAACTCTCTCTCTCTCTCTCTCTCTCTATATATATATATATATATATATATATATAAACTAATAAACATAGGCACATGCTCCTGGGCTTCAAAACAATAAATTCTGCCTGTGGCAAACCTGTACATCAATACGAGAACAGAGAAAGCAGATGGAACCTGTTTACAATTACAAGTTGAACTAGGTTCATGCAAAAAAATGAGTACTATGCTCATACTGCCTATATATATATATAGGCAGTATGAGCATAGTACTCATTTTTTTGGTTCATGCAAAAAAATGAGTACTATGCTCATACTGCCTATATATATATATATAGGCAGTATGAGCATAGTACTCATTTTTTTGCATGAACCTAGTTCAACTTGTAATTGTAAACAGGTTCCATCTGCTTTCTCTGTTCTCGTATTGATGTACAGGTTTGCCACAGGCAGAATTTATTGTTTTGAAGCCCAGGAGCATGTGCCTATGTTTATTAGTTTATATCATTCCAAAAAATATGTCAAATAATTAGAAACAGTTTGAGAATTTTAAGCATAGATTACAAACAACGTGTACTTTAAAAACTGAGCATGTAAACACAACTCTCCATAAAGCTTTTCACTGGTCTTGGACACATAGAATAACCTGCTGGAAGAAACAGATGTCAGTATAAAAAATACTTTTTCTTAAAGCAAATTGAATATTAATATAAATATATAGAGATTGTTGCCATATTTATCTGTCTTTTACACATGTATATATACACACATGTTTTTACGTCAAGTTTTGCCATAGTATGCCACACCAGTGTCATTTGTGAGTGTTAATTATAACAAATCTGATGTGTGTTTTTAATAAACCTCAGTAATAGATCTCTGAATATCACAGTATAGAATTTTAACATTCTAGAAGTTATTTCCAATTTACTACATAATAGCTTATTTCTTTCATCATGGTTCAAACAGGCCAATACTCTCACAAAATGTAGACAGACAGACAGACCAATATTCAAAACCCAGTAATTAACAGTATAATGTTAATGCACAGTGCAGTCATTTAAAATAAAGTAAAATATGTATAATAATAACACAGGTATCAGAGGCAAGTAATGTTTTTTATTCAGAATCACAGAGAGAGAATGTTTTATCTCTAACTGAGCCTTTGCCACTATGGTAACTGTAACGGATCGCCTGGCACCCCGACTGGGTACCTCCGTTAATGGATGCTCCTAGCATTTCCTGAGGACTCCAAGCACTGCAGCAGACACCACAACCACCGAATCAGAGAAGCGTATAAATACTCTCAAGCATATGAATGCTGTAGACTGTTGAATAGGAAACCATACGAATAGGTTTACACTCCTAGCAGTCAAACTGGAACAGCATACAATAAATCCTCCCCCAATAATGAGACGACACTTCACTTTGAGGGTTAAGCAGGAACAACACTGATTTATTCACACAACAGGCTTATAAAGGCTTCTCCCATGCAAGGGAGGGATTTACAACAATTACACAATACACCAATCACACATGAGTTACCTCCCACAATTCCTCACAATCCCTCCCCTCTGGCCTGGAGATAATTGGGGAAGGAATCCTATTATCTCCCAGGACAGAGGCAAAACTCCATTACCCACATGGCAGACAAAAAGACAGTAAAAGACATAAAATTACATACTGATACATTTAGTACATAAAACACACATTTCTACATATCCCCAGATAGCTTTGATCTGAGCGCACATTATTAGATGAATGGCACTCAGATCACACGAATAATCCTTTCTGCAGGGAAAATAAACGGTTTAACCTGCAGGGCCATAGTCCAAAGGGAGCAGGCGGGCAACCAGGCTTCTCCAGTTCACAGTGGCGACGTTGGTTTCGCCACAGTAACTTTACAACTTTTGCTATCACGTGACTATTTTTTGTGCACAGAGCCACCATTGTAAAGCGGCATTGTATTGATAGGGCAGCGTTAACCAAAATAAATTGCTATTCTGTGATCTGGAGATCCATAAACAAACATTTCTGTTTGCACTTTGAGTCCCCGATTTATTTCTTATTTTTATATTGTTTGAGGTTGTCTCTACATATGTGCTATTCTCTACATAGTAGACAACATTTTGTCAACTACGTAAGATTCATCAATGGTGTAACTTTCATCTGAACTTAATCTGACTCTGACTCTTGGTGACTCTGCTATGACTTATATTTAAGTACAGTACTACCTTGATTGAGTTTCTGAACATTTTGATCTTTATCAAAGATAATCGCTTGGGCTATACCTTATTCTAAAAAGAGTCAAATAGAAATATCCTACTGAGAGCTGAAAAAATTCATCCTGGAATCCTAAAACCCAAAGAAAAGAAAAAGTTACCTGCGCTCTCTCCTTAATCCCTATGTATATTTAGACAAATGGAGGTCATTTAGGTCAATGGCCATTGGAGGGAATGCCCGCCTGCCAACGTCAAGGCAGACCCCCCTAAGTGGGTCCTAACACTGACCCTTCAGCCTGCTTCCTTGAGCTTCTGGCAAAGATATCTCTAATGAGACAGAGAGACAGTGTTTTTTATATACACCCCTATATACGTATTAACCCTTAATAGGGAACACATGGGATGGGCGGCAGCATTGTAACCAGGCTGTGTGATACAAAGTTAATACAACATAATAAAACATTCTGTTGAATATGACTTGTATGTTTGAGGAATATCTTTTCTTTTTAAATTTTTTTTCCTATTTTTATTTTATTTAAATTGATGTTATTGTTATTTCTATTTCATTTTATTTTTATTTTAAGTTTTATGTTCAATTGTTATTTTTTTTTACTATTTTTATTTTATTAACTTTTATTAACTTGACATGTTTTAAAGAGATCCATTCATGATACTATTTTAAAAGTATAGATGTCCTGCTCACCCACTGTCATGTATTCATCTGCACATAATAATGTGGTCAATGGCATTTACTGTCCTGACAGGAAACGTTGTGCTGAGCAGCAATCATGCACATGGAAACCTGGTAATTACTTTTGGGGTCAAAGGCCGGTCATGGCCAATCAAATCCACAGGAGGGTTTGTGCTGAGCAGCAATCATGCACATGGAAACCTGGTAATTTCCTTTGGGGGTCAAAGGCTGGTTACAGCCAATCGGATCCACAAGAGGGGTATTTAAACCCAATCCTCCTCTTGCTCATTGCCCTGTTGTGGTTTCATGCCTATAGTTATTTGAGAGTGCGTTCCTGATCTTGATTTTCTGGTATTTGACTTTGGCTTTATTTTTACTTCCCTAATATCTGGTATCCTTGACGTTTGACTTTCCCTCATCTTTGTGTCTGATTCTGTGTCCCTGACCTCGGCAAGTATTTTGACTATTCTTGGAGATGTTAAGTCGGGCCATTCTAAGGTCCGGTTATACGTTATCCTTAGTCCTAGGTGTGACACAGTACTGCGTGCTGGATCAACTTGTAATCCTGACACCTGCATCCCTCCACAGAGACGCCACACTAGAGATCGACCCTCCATGCAGCGCGGTAAGCCCATTCATCAACGCTGGCAACTTGCAATCCTCCAGGCTGTGCCGTAGCCCAAATGCGGCTACACAGAAGGCAGAGCTTCAGGAGAATCCTATGTGGTGTGCACGCAAAAGCAAGACCACTTAAAGAGACAGAGAATGGAGACCAGAGAAGGAGGTGTACATGGAGCTACAGTAAGTGGACAAGCCTCCTCTCTCTATTTAAACTCGACAGGTTTCAACTATAAAATCTTTCTCAATGGCTCTACTTTATAGTAGCATCTGATCTCTACCTCAAGGACTTTTAATTTTTCATATTGTTTGTTTTCATATTGTTTAACATATTTTTTATATTCTCCCGAATAAATTATTTTTATATTGGATCCTAGTTCTGCTTATGGTCTACTTTCCCGGCGGATTCCTAATTATGACCGATCTGCAAGTGTCCTCCTTTGCCTATACAGGCACCCTTAGGAACACAATACAGAGCCTGGCACAGGTCTAAAATCCGTGAGCGCAACCATTGAGTGTTATTTTATTCAGTTGGCTCTACAGTATATACTATGTGTTGTATTTTCTTTATGTTTAAATAGATTCCACTAAACTCATACATCTATCTCCAATAATGAGTGTATTTGTATTATAACTTTTTTACCTTTTGGTTATACTTATAGGGTGTATTATAAATTGTGGTTTTACACAGTGTGTTTTTGTGGCGAAACCAGCTTCGCCACTGTGAACTGGAGAGGCCTGGTTGCTAGCCTCCTGCCCGCTGACTATGGCCCCTGGACATGTTGCACTTTAAAAACTATATTTGGGCATGTAATAATTTATATTGCTGCTACTGGCCCTTTAAAATCAGCGATGGACATTTTGGGACTACTGTCCCTTTAAGACTGTGAAGCATATTCTATTGTACTGCCTGTATATTGTATATGTATTCATGTGTTAAGTTTAACCTGGGTGATATGTATGCAGCATTCATCTGATTGTTCAGTAGAATCACTCCATTCATTATATTGAGTGAAACTACCGAACAACCAGACCACCCAGGAATAAGTGTGCCTCCAATTACCGTTTGCAACAATGTTGCAAACAGGTAATTGGCAATCCATGTAATGTATTCTTTGTCCTCTGGGTGGCCGCCATTCGGTAAACAAACACGTGGCGGCGGCCATCTTAAACTACCGAACAGCGGTGTTTTGCCGTCGAGTGTCTGGAACTGAAATCGGACACTTGACTAGGCAAACACCGCTGAGACCTCCATACTCCCAGAAATTCGTATAGAAACTACCGAATGACCTGCCGTTCGGTAGAAAGAAACATACGAACTAGGGGATTCATGCGAACCCCCTTAGTCTCTATAACACCAGTAATTCGTCTGTTTCATTCACTTGTTTGTGACCGACCGCAGGGCCAAAATGCATGGAACTGTTTTCGGATACTTTACCCATGCGGTCGGTCAAATCTTTGGAACCTCATATCTCCCGAACCATTCATCCGAATGACCTGATTCTTGGATATGTTGTCCCCCTGAATAAGGGCTATCAGGGGATACCTGTTTTGGAGGTGTAGCATATGTATTTGGGGTACATCCAGGAATTGGGGAAATGGGTGTACGGTATAATTATGTTAAGTGCTAATCTAAGGGGAGGAAATGTGTGGGAGGTACATCCATGTGATTGGTTAAATTCATCCTCCCCCTGGGAGTGTCCTGTATGTACTTGTTTGTAATAAAAGCCAGACTGGGTGTCCCAGTCCAGAGTTCTTGCTTAACCCTCAAAGCGATGTGTCGTCTCGGTCTTTGGGGGAATGGGATTGTATGCTGACTGCCAAGAGTGTAAGCCGATGTCTGCTTTTCTTGTTCAGCTGTTCCAGTGTTCGTGTGGTTCCAGTCGGGAGAATGGTGTTTGCAGTAGCTGCCTGTGCATCTGGAAAGGGGATTATCGCCTAAACTGGGTTTTATCCTCTTGTAAGTGAAACGGTCCGTTACAGTTTTGTTTTATTTTAACTGTTTATGTGTTGGGAAAACATCTATTTACACAATATATTTTAGTGTCACAGAAGCTCCACACTTGATCACAATTTTTATACACTGACTCTTATTAACTGACACATACGCTGGCCCAATCAGACACACACAAACTGACCCATGCAGGCGCACACACACACACAAACACTGGCTTATGCAGACACACACACACACACAATCAGACACACACTGACATACTGATCCAAGCAGACACATGCATACTAACTGAAACAGGCTGACGCACGTTCTTTAAAACACATACTTTGGTGTCCCCCTCTTGCCTTCATTTCATAGTGGCTCTCTGTGTGTCCCCAGCTTCTGGACTGCACCTTGCTGCCTTCACTGCCTCTGCCCCGCTATCATCCCACCCACTTGACCCCAAGTACAGGGCAAGAGGAGGGTCTGATTGTACGCTGTACCCTTGCACTACTAGCGTATTAGATGTGTGGGGAGGCCGACTTTATGTGAACTTTGGGGGCTGAGGTTGATGTCACCGAGCGTTAATGTGCAGCTATGTAAGTGCTCCTAGGCTCTTGGTCCTATGACCTGCTCGCAATACATAATTAGTCCCACACAGAGGGGTGAGTCCCACACAGAGCGGTTGCCCAAACCAGCAGTAAAGCTGCTGCCGGCACCATCCTTAAGCGCCCTAGGTGGCTGTCTAATTTTCTATAGGAAGTGCCGACCCTGGACTAGTTGTCCTTGGAATGCATGCCACAATCAGGTCCAGCAGTAAAATGTGGTGGTCAGTTTTGGAATCAAAAACAATGGAGACGACCAACGTATACTAACTGGTGGATGTACACCCTTTCTTGTGTTCCACTGTCCAGCAATAGAATGAGATTGAACTTTGTGTCACGATATGTGATTATCTCTTAACATTGTAAGTTTTAAAAAAAAAATTGATGTAAGAATAAAATTGGATTACAGTATACACTATGACTCAGTAATCTGGTCATTCCAGATCCTCGGATTACTATTAGGGATAGCAATTCACAAGTGGATTTTTCTCAAATAGACTTGGGAAACTAATTTTTTTGGAAGACTTTATCAATATATGTTATTTGCATTGTTCAATATAGCCATGGATGCAGTTATCGTTTTATATTTACTGTCTCTACTTGTTTATTTTTATTTATTTTGACTAAATTTGTTTACTTTTAAAAACTTAAAAATAGCTCTTTATATCTCTTTTATTTTGTTATAATTTTAACTGGATATTTGAATGGATTGTTTAGGCAAAAATCCATTGTATCCTCTTTATATATCTGCATAACAGCATAACTCATTTATAGATAACAGACAGGAGGTGATCAGCGCTTAAGATTATATATACATACGAAACAGATGATGTGTTTAGTATATAAATCTATAAGTACAAAGCAAGAAACAGATTATGGTGCAGTATAGTAGATGTTTGTGAAGGGAGTACAAATGGGCAAAATTGCACAGTCACACTTTTTAGAGCTGTCTCAGCTCTATTATGAAGGCCTGGATGGAATAATCCCTGTCTATGGATATAAGTGGAGGGTCTTTGGAGCTTGTTTTCAGGATGGAGTAGGTATATGTGAAAAAAGACAAAATAGGAAATCCAATGGTATAGTACATACAAATAATTGGTATTGATGGAGGAAAATATCCTACTTGCGTCACCCAGAGCAATGTCCTGCTCTGGTATGAAGAACTTGAGGTGGAACAATCCCCACCTAGGGATATATGCTGGAACCGGAAGGATGATGAGGGCTGTATGAAGGATGTACTCCACTGGTGATGATGTATACAATAGTAGGTTTATTAAATAAAAAGCAGGAAACAACATCTCTATACGTAAAAACAAATAAACAAACTGTGGATAAAATAAGTCCTCACTTCACGCGTTTCGCCAAAGGCTTTCTCAAAAGTGAATTGTATTCTGCTGTAGGGCAGTTTTATAGGTGTTCTCTGGTGTTTCTTAGTGGATTTAGGTGTTCATAAAGCAATTTCCTGTAGGTTGATGACGTCACTTCCGTTTTTTGGATAGTTGAACATCACATGAAGTGATGTAAGTGGAAGCTGATAGCGCATCATTTTGTTTAAGGGCAAAAGTCCATGATATACATACACATGTATTGGAAACAGAGTGAAAGGTTATATTTGTTAATGAAAATAATGATTATGCACAGTTTACTGTTGAAACCTATATGGGGAGACGTATTTTATTACACTAATGGATACATACATATTTGGAGAAAAATAATAGATGGTATTTTGAGCTTAAACGGCAGTTCCGATTCTTGGGTAATTGAGCAATATCAACTTCCACTTACATCACTTCCTGTGATGCTCAATTACCCAAGAATCGGAATTGTCGTTTAACCCCTTAAGGATGGCGGGTGTTTTATGCCATCCTAAGGGAACTGGCTCTAAACGCCAGCAGGCGGCATAGAACGCCTAAGACGTCCTTTGAACTTACCTGGTATATAAAATAAAATACACATACTTGTATTCAGCAATGTCTCATGTGTAAAACAGTACCCCCTATGTACAGGTTTTATGGTGGTTTAGGAAGTTACAGGGTCAAATATAACATGATACATTTTTAGTTTTTTCACATTGAAATTTGCCAGATTAGTTACGTTGCCTTTGAAACCGTATGGTAGCCCCCATAATGGCATACCATTTGCAAAGGTAGACGACCCAAGGTATTGCAAATGTGGTATGTCCAGTCTTTTTTAGTAGCCACTTGGTCACAAACACTGGCCAAAGTTAGTGTTAATATTTGTTTGTGTGTGAAAAATGCAAAAAACTAATTTGAACGCCAATTTTGGCCAGTGTTTGTGACTAAGTGGCTACTAAAAAAGACTGGACATACCCCCCATACTGTTTTGAAACACTAATATCTGTGTTCAGCAAAGTCTACCAAGTAAAACAGTACCCCCAGTGTACAGGTTTTATGGTGTTTTGGAAAGTTATAGGGTTAAATATAATTGTAATTAATAAAATGACCTAATAATGTAAAATGATTACATAAATATATATATGTAGAATTATTATATATATATATATATATATATATATATGTGTGTGTGTGTGTGTGTATATATATATATATATATATATATATATATATATATATGTATATATATGGCTATACATATGTATATTTGTATCATTTTTATATTATTTAGATATATATATATATATATATATATATATATTGATATATATGTATATACTTATGTATATAGATTTATATATTATTTTGTTCTACGTGTATTTTAATATCAATATATATATATATATATATATATATATATTAATTTTAAAATACAGTTAGAACGAAATTACACACATATATATATATATATATATATATATATATATTTTTTTATTACTTTTTTATTTTATTTTTTAACGTATTTACATATTTATTATATATATATATATATACATGTGTATATATATATATATATATACATATATATATATATATTAATCAATATTATTCTACGTGTATGTTGATATGTAATATATATATTTATATATATATATACAATAAACAATACACAAGATCCAGCGCACTCTCCTATCTACTAAACAGCAACTTCAATGTTGACAGATTTTATTAGTTTTTAAACGTTTTTTTAAAAACACCTAATCTAGGCAAAAAAAATAATAATGGGGAGTGATGGAGTGATGTCATATTCTGGCTCCAGCATCACTGCTGTGCGTGCGAGGGAGCTGAGCAGGGAGATCACTGCTCACTGCTCCCTCGCCACCATTTTATTTTTAAATTTTTTGGCGGACCAGCATGGTGTGGGAAGAAAGAAGTTAAACTTCTTTATTTAACTTTTATAATGGGGCTCAGAAATCTAAAAATGCACTAACCACAGACATAACCTCAACCCAACACTAATATGTACTAAGATCAATTAACAATTTGTACATAAACAATGTATCGGTACGCCTGTCTATTTATCTAATATATAGTCACTAATCATTCAAATAGAAAATGTTAGTTTTCGTACTTTCATATACATGATATGAAGCTGTAAAACGAGAATTTGTAGCCAGATGATTTGAAAACACATTTTGCAATGTCTTAATGACAGTCATACTCTCGGTAATTGATTTACAGTGACAATGACAAATACTGGCTGTCTGCAAACATTTTGTTTAGGAGCTAATTAGGCTGAAATTTATGCCCAAAGAAATAGCAGTAAATAGGATATCAAGTTATATTGGAAGGCCAAGGTGTTTTCCTGCATGTCTGCACACATTTGGTTATATTTGCTATGAAGATGAGCATCTCAATGTTATACTTAAACCACAGCTACTGTAAGGTCAAGTAAAGTCCAAGACACTTATCTTTAATTTGAACCAGAGATTTTATAACAGGAGAATCATTTTTCACAACAATTAAATATATTAAAAAGCGTAACAGAAATACATTTCTAATTTATTTTAAAGCAGGGCTGGTGATATAAAAATGATCAGTCATTCAAAATATTTACATGTTTCAATTGTATCACATATTAAAGGGACACTATAGTCACCAGAACAACTACATCTTATTGTATTTGTTCTGGCGAGTATAATCAGTTCCAGCAGGATATTTGCATTAAACATTGTATTTTCATAGAAAAGGCAGTGTTTACATTACAGCCTAGGTATACCTCCAGTGGCCACCACTCAGATATCTACTAGAGGTGCTTCCTGGGGCAGTGTTGCACACATTCAGTGTCTCCACCCTCTGCATGGAGACACTGAACTTTCCTCTATGAGGAAATGTTGATTGGCCAGGCTGGCGTTTGGCTCCGCCCCCAGCTGGTATCTTTGGCTGAGATCATCAGAATTGACCATCTCAGCCAATCCTATGCTTTCCTATGTGCAACCATTACTTCTCAAGATGTCAGCCAAAGAGCCAGAACCAATACCAACAAACTGGAATGAAGGTACGATTTTACTATGTTCAAGGGTCAAGGGAAGAGCAGGGGGCTAGATAGTTTTATTTTAACACATTAAGGTCAGGAATACATGTTTGTGTTTCTGATCCTATAGTGCTCCTTTAAAAAAAAAATAATAATAAATATATTATTATTTTAAAAATACTTTTTTCAACTATAATAATAATAATAAAATAATAATAATAATAATAATAATAATTATAATTATAATAATAATAAAAAAAAATCATGAGGTATTTTATTCAGTCTTTACAATATTTATTTATTTTACTACCAAAATTAATTTAAAAAAAAGTGATGCAAGCTGTAAATTTTTAACTGAAAAGTAGTCTCACACTGAATATAATGTACTTGATATTCTCTATATATAACAACTTTTTAGAATTAATACGAATACACGAAATAATATGCAAACAGCTAAGAATACAAAATTGCAGAAGGTGCCTCTTTTCACCTATTCTATTTATAATTGTACTGATACCTTTTAACAAGGTGATATATTTAATTGCACATGTTCACAACTCTGTTTGTCTTGAACTTGCTTAAACCTTACTTTTGCAGATCTGGTTTCTATAAGGGTCGACTCAGTCGAGGTAAACGCTCAGGTGGAATACAAACAGGAGCACAGAAGCCAGACAGATGGTTAAAAACAACCGAATGAATAGAACGATCAGCTGGCTGAGAGAGGTGGATCAATATGGATTGGAGGAAGAGAAGCAGAGAGGAAGAACAACAATGGAGCACCAGTCAGAGAAGTAGAAGAGTATAGTCCATATTAATGGTAAGAAAGCACAAAAGCACAAAACATAAAAATAAACACATTTATTTATTTGTCTTGTTTTAACATGTGTATATATGCAAAAAACTAGTACTTTACTGGAATATAACGCTTGAGATAAATGATACCTAATAATAAAAGCAATATTTTTGTTGAAAAAAGTGTTAAAAAATGACATGTGAAAAAATTTCACGAAATTGCAAACACAAAAATTGTTTGAAAAAAAAAAATAATAATAAAAACTGGTAATAAAAATGAAAATAAGTCCAACCTGGTGATAGGGAGGGAAGCTCTATATTCCTCTTGTTCCGTTGGTCTCAGATGTTCCCGTGAGTATATGGGTGGAAAACCCGATGTGTGTGTTGAGAAATCTTCTTGGACTGGAGCACTGCGATATGGCTTGGTTTCCCCTCTATCTGTACAAATGTAGGTGATGATAACCTGTGCAGACGATTCCTCCATGGGATCTGATGAAATAAATTGTGGGGCTGTTAGTTCCGACGATCAGTCTGATGGTGAACGGGGATCTGCCTGCATCTATATGCTGCCGTAGCTGAGCACGCGTAAGCTGCTGTAGTGGGTGCGGTAGTTCTCTATGAATCTTCCTGTGTGGTCTTAGTTCGATGGCTCTGTTGATCCTACGCGTTTCGTAAGTCTGCGCTTACTTCCTCAGGGAATGTAGTTGGATATCGGGGGCTGAGAAGAATTTTCTTTTATAGGTTTTTGATCCTAATTATCATAATAGCTTTTGTACAAGTGAAATGACGATCAAATTTGTATCAATACGATAACATATTGCAACATTACATTGGATAATCATACTTTGGGAATTGTCTGTACATTATTATTTAGATTTTATTTTTTTTAAGTATTTCCATACACTGTATTACTTATCCTTATATGTTTTTTAAGGTGTACTGAAAACACTCATAAATATATTAGTGACCTGGTTTGTTTAGAAAAATCTGTATGATGAATAAATAGTATTATATTAGATGAAATAAACATATTAGGTATTAATAAAATTATATCTTTCCTAATTGAAGATCTATCCTATTCTGTTGGTTTTATACCTTTGAGACATAGTTCTGAAGCACAACACTATCTCCAAAATCCTGTGAGGGCATTCATTGCCTCTGCAGTTGCACTAGTCCAAACAATATCATTCTATGGTTGTGTTTTATATCTATTTAGGAAGAAGCTGAAATCCCATTTTTATTGTACATGTCTGTTGTTAAGGAGGCTTTAGAGTAGAATCCCAGGGGATAGCTGCCACAAGTTTAAAGCCAAAGTTATACAAGCTAAGTATTTGTATCATTATAAACATTGCCAGTTTTCTTTGTAGTCATTGATGGAACTCTGACATTTGCACCTGGCAGGCTGCATTGAGAAAAAATACAGGGAAGAGGAGAAATTAAGCAATATCTATTTATGCCATAAACATCAGAACACTGACTCTCTGGTTTTCAGGCCTGGTTCTAAGTAGCACTGTTACAAATGGCCTCCAACAGCTAACTGAAGTTACACCCACACCCGTATTAGCCATAATATCCTGCTAGCAACATTTACCATGATCTCGACCATTGTTTTAACCCCGCCCCAATATCATCTCTCTATAGGTATGTCATTGTACCTAACTGCTCCATTTTGTCAACTAATGCACCAGTCCTGCTTTTATTTTATTTTCCATGGTATTTAAACATGCCTTACTATTTCAACTATGTATTCAATGCTCTTGTTCTCTTCTTATCTTTACTCATTGGTACAAAATTCCTTATGTTCCATTTTCATCTCCTGTAAACCGTTTTAGTTTTGGTAAGTTAGTACAAATTCCGTCAATGTTTCGGGGGAAATAATTCAGATAAACCAAAATGGGGCAGTCAGTATAAATATTATGTATGTATTTTGCAGTACATTGGTAGGCAAACCTTTGCTCCATTTGGTTCACAGATCGAATGAGTAAAAAATAAATCTACATTTATATATTGTATATATTACATAAATACTGTATGTAAATATAGATGTTTTCAATGTTCCTCATGTTTCACTCTATTGGTTACTTCTGACTTAATCCGTGAATAAAACTCCAAACTCTGAACTCCGAATCGCGGAAATAGTTTGTCTGTTGTCCTTTTCATTTGTTTTGTGATTCATCAATATAGTATTTAAGAGCTTGAGACTTTGGACAAATCTCTCATAGACCAAAATTCAAAAATGTGTTAGGAAATGAATGAACAAGACTAATATTGATGATAACACCATCAAGCTTCTTACAAATACCATATTTAGGTTATTTAGCACATTTTATTTATATATATATTTTTGCCACACCTGGTAAGAAAAGTGTTTTTGAGTATATTCTAAAAACTCAGGTCCTGTGTGAAATATCTCATGATAGACAGTATGGTAAATGATTTTTATATAAATGCTGTTTTATGCTATATATATGGTATAGTTTTGAATTCTAAGTCTGCCCGCATCTCCCACACCTCACCCCTCTGTCAGTCCCTGCATTGCATTCCCGTAAGATATAGGGCTCAATATAAAACTCTGGTTCTTGCTTTCAAATCTCTACATAATGCTACTCCCACCTATCTATCCTCGCTAATACACAATTATGCCCCATCTAGGCCCTTACGCTCTGCCGAAGACTTAAGACCATCCTCTGTTCGTACTCCCACCTATGATGCTCATATCCAAGACTTCTCTAGGGCTGCACCGTTCCAGTGGAACTCCCTTCCCTTTTCCGTTAGATGCTCACCCAGTCTCCACTCCTTCAAAACATCTTTAAAAAATAAATTTTTCACAAAAGCATATTAAACTGTGAATGGCTCAAAAAAAAAAAAACACACTAAGTCTTCATTGAATATTATTCTACCAATCTACTTCCCTAATACTTCCCTTACCTTTTTTGTCACTTTACCCCACCCCATCTAGCATGTAAGCTCATTGAGCAGGGCCCTCAACCCCTCTATCTTTGTGTGCCACACTTGTCTGGTTACAATTACATGTTATTCCAGCCATTGTAAAGCGCTACGGAATTTGTTTGCGCTATATAAATATATTAATAATAATAATAATAATAATAATAATATAAATGTTATGTTAATATTTTTAAATAACGTGCTTGGTAGTGAATTAGTTCAAATAAGCTGTACATTGAAGTAAAAATTGGCAGCATGCAATGTCAAGTCAGAGTAGTATTCTTTTTAAAAAAATAGCAAAAACGAAACCCTCAACACATTTTTAACTTAGTATTTGCCTCTAAGGTATGAGTGCTTTAAAATACAGACTTGTATTATCATGCTGTTTATATCACAATATATTTGTTCCAAATAAAATTAGCATCTTGTTAAAGTCATCATTGCCGTTATGATTCAAACAGCAGTGCTTAAAGTGATTGATGTTCTGTTGTTGACTGAACAGATGCAATTTATAGCTTAAAAAAAAAATCACAACCTAAATTCAAATGCAGAGTAAACTGAATTCAGTTTCATGTAGCTATCACAGCAAGATAATGTTCTTATAACTGTTACACAATAGGGCTATTTGTGGAGAATTGTCATCGGTGTTTGGTGTAACTATGGCACGTCACTTGTCAACTCACCACAACTTACTGTTTAGCAAATAAAAAGATAATGATAATAGTGAGTTTAAAGTCATGCCTGTGGATTTAGCCTGTACTTGTTAGTTTACTTCCATTATATCAGTGGATTTACAAAAAGTAATTCAAAAAGAGTTTTTAAGAAGTTTGAACATTTCGACAAACGGCTACATTCATTTATTGGTGGTACATTTTGAAGTGTTCTCTCCTTATTTACCTAAAGCATTATAACCAAATCCAGAAATAAAAGTCCGAAACAGTCTAGTCCAGAGAGTGAAAGGAAATAAAACAAGGAACAGTATGTCCAGGCACTTAATTACTAGGGATGCGAGAGCTAATGGTTAAATTAATTAAGTACACTCATGCAGGAAATTGTGAGGCTTGATTGCTGATTACAAAAAGCGTATGCACCTGATGTGTTTGCGATTGGAGAGTTGATTAATATATTATGACTAATTGTGTTAGCTCACTAAAAAATGCCTAGGGGCATATGTGCTAATGCAAACACTATGGCAGATATTTGCTTATGGTATCATTGCAGAGAGAGTGAGAACATTGGATTCTACATATATTTTTTTCCAAGCTGGATATTAAATTACACTTCTTTATTTTTATATAAATATATAGATAAACAAACAGGAATTCTGGCACTCTACCCAAAAATCAATCCGGTACCTTAATCTAACCATGGTGCTGCACAGCGCTGGATATATGCAAAAGGAAAAAAAAATGCGCATTCACCGGACTCCAGTGAGTGCTCTAGGTTTTGCTTTTGTATGAGGCACATATACAAACTGTTGTAATTCCTACACCGTTCACCTGATTTGGATGTAAATACCCTCAAATTAAAGCTGAAAGTCTGCAGTTAAAGCACAAATCCATTGTGGTGGTGTATAGAGCCAAAAAGATTAGAATTGTGTCGCTGTCCCAATATTTATGGACCTGACTGTATATATATGTATATAAAAAAACGATAAAATGTGTATCTTGTAATACCTTTTTTATTGGATTAACAGAATTTTGAAATGACAAGCTTTCGGGAAAACCTCTTTTTCTCAAAACTAAAGCATTTCTGAGCAAAGATGTCACTTTACCCCACTCCCTCTAGGATGTAAGCTCATTTGAGCAAGGCCCTCAGCACGCTCTGTTCCTGTGCGTCCAACACGTCTTGTTACAAATACATGTCTGTTACTCCACCTATTGTACAGTGCGTTATAAAAAAATATAATAATAATTATTAGAGGGTACTATAGATAGTGAGGATGTTACGGCTTTTAACATCTTAAAATTCTTGTTTCAGAAGTGCACAGTAATCATTTACCATCATATTTCTGTATCATTTTGCATCCAAAAGGGAATCAAATATTCTGTTTCTGCAGTGAATAAGTATAAAGCGACTCTATCAATATCACATTCAAATAGTTTCACCATTCTAATAGAAAATAATGGCTCTAATAATGGCTAGAAACAGCATTAGACTCTACGTGGATTCAAATATGACTGTAATTGAAGTCTAATATCCTAATGTTTAAACAGGTTGCAGCTTGCCATTTAATCTCATTTGAAAGTGATCTTTACTAATTATCTGAAGGTAACCTTATATTAAAGCTTACTATTTTTTGCATTTATAATTCTATTTATATAGTGTCATAAAAGGTTTATTGAGCTGTGTAAGATTACAATGCTCGGTAGAGTTCAGGCGGTACAGACACCTCTAAGTTATGCAAATTAAACATTTATAAGAATTAGTAAACGCCTTTAACCTCTTAAGGACACATGACATGTGTGTCATGTCATGATTCCCTTTTATTCCAGAAGTTTGGTCCTTAAGGGGTTAAAGAGTGTCATATAGACAGCAGCAGGCTATCACCCACCAGTCCACCAGACATTCACAGTTGATACTCCTAGACAAAGACTAACGGGAGTATTAGCTAAAATGAGAACTCAAAGTGAATTTAAACTTTTTTTTTTTTCAATGTTTCGTTTTTATTGAAATTTTGTTGCATTCAAATGTAAGGGGGTACAGAATGAAGAAAGGGGATGGGGACATGAATATGCAAAGTCGTATTATCTCATTTCACAGTACATATTAAGCAGTGATCTGAATTAAACAAAGGAGACGACAGGTGTTGATACATTCAGGTGGTACATGCAAAATACATATTACACATCGTTTATTAAGTACCATTCTTCAAGTTGTTATCCTTCTGTACTATTTTGTGCCTATACCTGCATATAGTGCTGACTGGTGTCCGCCCTGTGGACTGTGTGTGTTCGTCAGATTGTATGCATAATCATAGGTTGGGATGTAGGGGGATAGGTGGTGTTAGTTAAAGTAAACAAGGGGGTAACTTAGTAACCAGTGTTTACACATTACGATATGAGAGTCTTGTGCTAGTTCCATGTAGTGATCAATCTGTGTTACTTGTCTGAGCTATGCGTTATACCTTAAATGCGTAAATTTGTAAATTTGTAAATTTGTAAATTCCCAGGTGCTAGCCTGTGGGGCGATGGCTTTGAAGTCATGAGGTGTGTTAAATGATAGTGGTGTGAGTTTTCACTGTTTCAATATTTCCTTGCGTGCCGTGTGCCAATTTTCCCAGTGTGTGGAGTAGGATTCGGCACGACCCTGCAGTTTGTATGCCATGCGTTCGTACATAGCGATATTGTCTAGTCTACCCCATACCTCTAGCGGTGTTGGGGCGCTTCTTTTCTTCCAGTGACATGCTATGCTGGTTTTAGCTGCGGTTAAAATGTGCAGGAGGACATGTTTAGTTTTGTCATTTAACAATTCTGGAGACAGATGGAGGAGGAAGCATTCTGGTGTGAATGGGAGTCTGCGAGGTGTAATCAGTTTGATGGCTTTCCCTATTTGTTTCCAAAAGTCTGTCACTGCAGGGCATGTCCAAAAAATGTGTAACATATCTCCCCTGGGGGCATCGCATCTCCAGCAGTTAGGTGGTGTGGTCTTATATATGAGAGCCAGCCTGACTGGTACCATATACCACCTCATAAGTATTTTACAGTAAGCCTCCCAGTGCGCTAGGCTGTTAAACGTTTTTCTAGTTGTCTGAATGGCTTGTAGCCATAGTGGCATCGGGATGTTTACTTCGAGCTCGCGTTCCCACAGGCGCATGTAGGTGTGCTTGTGGAGCGGATCTCTATCGTTGAGAGCTGTATAGCACATGGATAATGATTTTGATTGCGTGGGTCGTTTTATGCAGTGTCGGCCGAAGTGTGTTAGTTGTGTTTCCTCACAGTAATGTGCGTTTAAATTTTGTAAGATGTGTTTTATCCTGATGTATTTGAAAATGTCCCTGGGGGGAAGGTTGAACTCCAGTTGGAGCATTGGAAACGGTTTCAGGCCTGCTTCTGTGTACAGTTGGGCTATCGAGTGTATGCCACTCGCAGTCCATGTTGTCAAAGTGATATTTTCAGCTAAGTCTGAGATTGTTTGTATAGGTGCGAAGTATAGGAGATTAGTCGCACCTGTGAGTGTGCCCGCCCACTTCTTCCAGCTTTTTAGTAGATGGTTTGTGCTCTGTAAGGGGTTGTTCGCAGGCGTCTTACCGAGTACACCTGCCCGCAGTGCGGCTTGCACGGTGAGTGGCTTAATGCAGGCGTTTTCTAGGGAAACCCAAATGGGATTGTGTTGGCGTGTGAGTATTTCCAGACCTTGTGCCAGGATTGCTGCTCTATAGTACATCCTGATATTGGGGATGCCCAGCCCCCCTTTATTCGGGGACAGCCAGGTTAGGCGCCTAGCTAGTCTTGGTGGCTTTTTTTTCCAAATGTAGGCATTGAAGATACTTTGGAATTTGTGTAGTAGTTTGTCATTAAGTGGTATGGGAATAGTGCGGAATAGATATAGGATATGTGGCAGTGCCATCATTTTGATGGTGTTCACCCTACCCAACCATGACACCTCCAGATCTTGCCAGCCATCTAGTAGCGATTGCAGTTTATGGGCCACCTTGGTGTGATTCTCTTTAGGAAGATGTTGGGCTGATTTGGTCAGATTAATACCTAAGTATTTTATGGATACCTTCCTCCAATCAAATGGATGTGAGTCCATGAGGGACTGCACGGTGCGCTGGGGGAGGTTTATGGGCAGGGCTTGTGTCTTTTTGAGGTTATTCCTATAGTATGAAACTCTTCCATACTCTTGGAGAAGAGTCATTAAATTTGGGATTGATCGTTCTGGTTCGGAAACGTATACCAACACGTCATCTGCGAATAATGCTAGTTTTTGGGTCCCTGCTGGGGTGTCTAAGCCTGTTATCAGGGGGTCATGTTTGATGCGTTGTATAAGTGGTTCTAAACATAAGATGAAAAGTAGCGGGGACAACGGGCATCCTTGGCGTGTGCCGTTGCTTATGTGGAATGTGTTTGACAGGAAGCCGGAGTTGAAGATCTTGGCTGATGGCATTTGGTACAATGCCTTAATACCTCTCAGGGATTGGCTAGTGAAACCCATTTTGGATAGGGTGGCCTCCATGTATAGCCAGTTCAGGCGGTCGAACGCTTTTTCAGCGTCAAGCGCCAGAACTGCTCCTGATTTCTTATATTTGTTAGCCCAGTTGATCATATTGATGAAGTGTCTAGTATTATCACCCGCTTGTCTACATGGGACAAATCCCGCTTGTTCGACCGAGACTAGGTCGGGGAGGTTACGTTTCAATCTTGTTGCCCAAAGTTTCGCATACAGTTTAATGTCTGCGTTCAGTAAGGAGATGGGTCGAAGGTTTTCGCTTTGAGTGGGTGGCTTGCCTGGTTTGGGCAGGGTGACAATGTGTGCCTCCAGCATCTCCGCCGGGAGATTGCCTGTTTGTTTAATGGTGTTGAATAGGTCTGTGAGGTGGGGTGTCAATGTCTGTGCTAATTTGTGGTAATAATAATTAGAGAGCCCGTCGGGGCCAGGTGCCTTGTGTTTGGGTAGGGACTTAATAGTGTTGAGCACCTCTTCTTCCGTGAATGGTTCGTCCAATTGCCTACAGGCTATTGGGGAGAGTCGCGGTAGTGATGTTTTGTTTAGAAAGGCCTCTATTGTCTCAAGTGTGGGTTGGGGTGTCGATGGGTCTTTTTCCAAGTTGTAAAGCGTGTCGTAGTAATGTGCCAGTTCATTTACGATATCTAAGGGGTTATATAGTCTGCCTCTTGTGGGGGAGTCAATGTAAGGGATTTTGGTTTGTAGTTGTTTGTGTTTGAGTTTCCTGGCCAATATTTTCCCTGCTTTGTTCCCTTGCGTGTAATATTTGAGTTTGAGAGACCTCATCCATCTTTCGGTGGATAAGAGGTCTAGTTCGTGTATTTCCCTTTGTATTTCGGAGATTTGTTTTGTTATAGCTTTTGTTGGATTAGCTTTGTTTTTTGTCTCAAGGGGTGTCAGTTCTAGTCGCAGGAGGGCTCGTTTGTCTTTAGTTATCTTTTTAAGTTTGGACCCTTCCCTTATGAGTACTCCCCGTAAAACTGCCTTGTGAGCAACCCAGATGGTTGGGGCTTGGATGTCATCTGATGAGTTGATATGGAAGTATTCCGTTGCTTCTTTGACTACTGTGTCAAGTATGTGTGGGTTATCTAGTAAGCTCTCGTTGAGTCTCCACTTTCCCCTACCTCTCGCCGAGTGTAAAGATCTAAAAGTGATTGATAGCGGGGCGTGGTCTGACCACGTCCTCAGTCCTATGTGTATGTCCTCTATATTATTTAAGGTCACCTTGTCTACCAGACAGTAGTCTATCCTTGAATACGTTCTGTGTACCTGTGAAAAGAACGTATAGTCTCTTTTGGTAGGATATATAGAGCGCCATGTGTCATAAAGCTCATTGTGGGAAATTGTTTTGCTTAAGTCAGCGCTTATCGCTCTTGACTGAGCGGTGGGGTGTTTTTGGCCCTCTCGCTGTATATCAAGATCAGGGTTCAGGGTACAGTTAAGGTCACCACATATTATCGTGTGGCCTTGTTTGATTTTAGCGAGGTGCAGC
Source organism: Pelobates fuscus (assembly GCF_036172605.1). Classification (NCBI taxonomy): domain Eukaryota; kingdom Metazoa; phylum Chordata; class Amphibia; order Anura; family Pelobatidae; genus Pelobates; species Pelobates fuscus. The sequence goes on along the minus strand of NC_086318.1, from coordinate 42,936,674 downwards.
AAAGACTTGCGAATAAACTTATTCTGGGCTTCATTTGGGGCGTATAGTGTTGCTATAGTCATCATCATGCCATTTAGGTTACCCACCAGAACCAGCAGTCGCCCGTCTTTGTCAGTATATCTGTTTGTTTCTTGAAAGACCCAATCCTTGTGGAAGAGAATAGCGACCCCTTTGGATTTGGTAGGTGAGAGCGCGTGGAATACCTGGGGGTAGTGAGGGGAGTGAATGCGTGGGGTTTTGCGGTTACAGAGATGTGTCTCCTGGAGGCATATAACTGCCGCTTTAGATTTCTGCATTTCTTGCACCAGGAGGCGCCTCTTATGCGGGCTATTCAGGCCTTTGACATTTAGCGAATAGATTTTAAACGTAGGCAGCGTCATGGTTGTGTGTGGGGATGCAGAGCTTTAGCGCCTGGGGCCAGTAGGGCCTGGCGACCAACCTGGGGAGTGTTGCGTGCGATCAAGGGTAGGCAAACGCACAGGCATTGCGTATTTAGGTCAGTTACACACATTATGAGAGGTGGAATACTGGTACCTTGCATAGCATCTAGGAACATTTTCATACATGTTAACAAATATCGTATAAACACATTTAAACCTTGGGATGGGGTGAAGGGGGGAGAACTAAGGGATACCTGTGTCCAGCACAGGGATGTAGATCGCCTCAGGTGAGAGTTTGGCATCTCTCGGGTGTGGGCGATGGGGGGTGTGGACAGACGGCTCCACCGAAGCCGAGCCTATTAAAATTCTACCTTGAGGAGCCAAATGGGATGAGATAGGTACCCATTAGAATATGGTATTGGGGGCCCGAATCTAAAGCATACTAAAACATAACTGTCGGTAGCCCAATTTAAGCGATATATGTCCTAATGGTGTCGGATCTGGGGTGTACACCACACCGGCTCCCCCAACATGTACCGACCACGCCTGTTAGGTAGGCTAAGGGTTTTACTTGTGGCGTTGAGAGATATTACTTCGCTAAGGGGATCCACCTCATGGGCCAGTCGGGGGGTCGACAGTTATTACTTTGCGTGGTTTCCTATAGGCAAGAGTCACCCTGTTGATTTATGTAAACCTTATGCTGGATTGCATTAGTTTCGTTTACAGGGTGCTGGGTGGACAAGTTGCTAAACTACTGTATCATAAACATAACACAGAACAGCTACGATCAGTTGCAGTTAAAAACCGGACATTAAACAAAACCGTTATGTCCACTGATGTGGCTTAACCGGAAACCCTGAATACATGTATATAAGTTATTTAGTAAATCAAAGGCATATTGCAGAAAGTGATACTTAAGTGAGTGAGCCGGCAAGGCCTAGGCCCTGGGTGTTCTGCTTCAAAGTTCTTAAGGTGCTGCCGTTTTCGAAGTCGATCCCGCCATCATCCAGTCAGCTGTCAGCTTCTTTGGTTGCGTGTGCGTGGGAGAGTTGCGGCCCATGTTATGGTGTAGGCCCCAGTCTTTAAGTTTCGCCATTCCAGCCTCCGGGTCTGATACTACTTCAGTTTTGCCTTTGTGCCAAATTAGCAGTTTAGTAGGGTAACCCCATCTGTACGGGATCTGTCGATTGCGTAGGGTTTTCGTAATATTAATAAACTCACGTCGTCTTGCCATGGTAGCTGCTGAGAGATCGGCAAAAATACTGAGTCCTTGGTACGGTTCAGGTAGCGTTTCCATTTTCCTCGTCGCAGACAAGACTGCTTCTTTTGAGCTGTAGTAGTGGAAGCGTGCTATAACATCTCTCGGCGTGTCTGCCGTTAGCCTGGCCGGTCTCGGCAACCTGTGCGCTCTGTCCAGCGTCCAGGCCTCAGCCCCGAGCTGTGGTACTATTGCTGAGCATAGGGTTTGTAGAAATTTTGGGAGGGCTTCATTCGGGATTGTATCAGCTATGCCCCTGAAGCGTAGATTATTTCTACGGGCCCTGTCCTCCATATCGGCCATTTTAAGCTTTAGAGTTGCTTGATCTTCCTCCAAGCGGTGTATGTGGTCCACCAGCTCGTTGTGGGCTGTGCACATGTCATCCGTTTTGGTTTCCAGGCGGTCAGTGCGGTCTCCTAGCTCTTGAATATCGTCGCGCAGTTCTTTGGTAATCTGCTTGAAGTCGGTCCTAAGAGACTCTTTTAGGTCTTGCAGCATTAAACGAAGGCTGTGATTAGTTACCAGGGAGTCCCCGTGGGGAGTCTGATCTGCATCTTCGATGGATACTGCAGCGGCATCTGCAAAATCAGAGGCTTCTGGAGTTCCGCCGTCGCCATCTTGTTTTTGCCGCGGGCGGTCTTTTTTGGCATTCCGGACCGGGTCCGTCAATTTCAGCTGTCTTGATGGTGCCATGCTGTTTTAGGGTGTTGGGGCGTCTGGATGGGTGAGTTTTGCGGTATGTCTGGCTCGTTTTAGACGGCTTTTAGGCTCGGTGGCTGCGGAGCTCCGTTACAGTGCGACTACTCCATGCGGTCGCAGGACACGCCCCCCCCGTGAATTTAAACTTTAATGTCAAAATTACTGAACTGAAAACATTCTCCAAGTCAGTTGTGCTTTCAGCAGTACTGGCCTTAAATTTCGAAATCACTTTGAATTCTTATTTTAGAAAATAACCCAATTAAAAGGAAACTGATCAGTGCAGGTTTTCAGGTATTCACAATACTTAAGAAGATTTTTTTTTCCCATTAAATATGAATATTTGCTTGAATCTATGAAATATATTCGTGCCCTACAATTCCAAGTTGGGTTGGACTGATATTTACCAATTTTTGGCCAGCAGGTATACCTTTATTTTTTAAGCAGTACAGATATGGGCCGACTATAATTCACACCACCACACCACTTGCAGGTACACATGGTTTAATCTACGTCTTCAATGCAGCATTTACCGCTGCAGGTCTTGTCACGTCATGTGAAATATATAAAAGAGCCTTTATCAATAGGCATATTCATAGTGGTCGGTCACTTTCTATAAGGTAACAGAGAGAAATGTTTATTAACAAATGCTATTTTTCTGAAACAAGGTCACTTCAAATTATGACAGCAGAGGCAGCCCTCACCACAAGCTGTATCTACAGCATCATGGAACGTATCATCTTCATTGTGTTTAAAAGCAAATTCTAAAACATATCTCCCAATAAACCTTTAAGGTTATATTTAATCTTTTTATGAAAAATTCACTTTTTCTACTCGTAATTTAACCTTTTATTTTAATCACAGTTATTCTCTAGAAAGTATCTGCCTCCACTAACTTAAAAACATGTCAACCTACCGTAAATCCTAAATGAACACACAAACGTACCTCCTGGTTTTATGTGAGGTTTTTAACACACACTTTAAAAAGAAATCAGGTCATAATAAGATGTCCTTGAATTCTAGAACTCATTGTCGTAAAGAGTGCATCTTCTAACAAGTCTTGATGGGGAAAAAATACAATATAGAAAGATATATGGAATCTCTCACACACTCATGAATAGTGTCCACATACAGTGATGTATAAATCTCAATTCAAAACATGATTGTGGTAAAAAGTGAAGTAACTTCCCTTAGCAATATAGGATATGCCCGAAGATTTCCTCCTATCTTCAATTCAACATGTGTATGGTATAGGGCTATTCCAAGCTAGGGAAATAAGAAATATATGGCATAGTGCAATACTGTATATACTAGAATTGGATATATAGGCAAGTCCAAATGCTCACTCACACTTTAACATCCCAAGAAGTGCCTTCAGAAATATACTTGGTGTGTCTTCTTTGCTTCAAATGCTTGGTAAATGTGAATCTCACATAAAAAACAAAGTGCAAAAAAATGGATTGGATGATTATATGAATAAAGAGTAAAAAAAGCATTTATTACTTACATCAAAGTAAATAAAAGCAGGTAAATCAGTCCAACGCGTTTCTTCCCTGTTAGGGACTTCATCAGGGACAATATTTAACAAAGGTGTTGAATAAAAATATATACAATCCTAGTTACAAACATCCCCTAATATATACCACCCCCAATCAGTCCCAATAGTGGTTCTGCAGGTGATTCCATTCCTCTTCAGCTATTTTCGATTCAAATTTTGGTCACTTCCGAGTTTCGTGTGTCCTATGCGGTCACGTGACATGCGTGATGACGTCATGCGTTCCAGCTATGCGTTCCACCTTCGTTTCAGCTGTCACTCATGATGACAAGCTGGGATGTTGAAAAAAAGTCCAAAAAAGACTGTTTCTGAATAGAAATATAAGTGGGGGGAGTGTACAAAAGGGAATGGCAAAGAGGTTAAAGAGGTATTACTGATTTAAAGATTTTTTAAATAAACTTTATTTATAAAAAACAAAACAAACACACCAGTAACCTGTGTTTCTTACATTAATGTATTTATATGCCAGTGTGCATGAATGCCTAACTCCATACTGCATAAGGCAGCATGCACACTGCATAATGTAATATGCACAAGCCAAGATATTCCAAATGATACCATAAATGTATCAGAAAATGATTCTGCAATTTATAAAAATGAATCAAAGAAATATATATATATATATATAAAATAATAATAAAAAATATGTGATAATAAAACATGGTAGTTTGTTTACCTTCAACAGAAAATCTGTAATTTTAAAATAAGGCATATCTATTGCCACTGGAAGACCAAGTATTTATAATTTGAGAGGAAACGTTCCTCTATATTCGATGGTAGGAAGAAATAGAATTGATTCTTGGCTTGTTCAATACCAAAGTACATATGAGGGGATATATAACAATATACACCACCTATAGAGAGCAAAAGAAAGGAGAGCAGAGGAAAAGAGAATTATTCTAAGAAACACCACAGATCTATATCTGCATTTAGTCCTCCTGGTTGAAGGGTTTTTAATATACTGATCCAATACTTTTCTCGCTGTGCCAATCTCTTGATGAGATTGCCACCCCTCCAATGATTAATTGTTTCTAAACCTATATAGTGGAAATGTTTCCAACTAAAATTAGGGCATGAGTTACAATGCATGGGAACTGAGTGTTTATCATATTTTTTTCTGATATTATTTTTATGTTCCAGAAACCGTTCTTTAAGTTTTCTACACGTGCGTCCCACGTATTGCTTTCCACAGGGGCAGTGTAGCAAATATATTACATTTTTACTGTCACAGTTTATGTTGGTTTTGATGTTAAATTCCCTACCTGTAACCGAACTTTTAAAATGTGTTACTTTCAAAAGCCTTTGTGTCAAACAGGCTTTACAATGATTACATGAGCTAAAACCCGTTATTTCACCTTTCTTATTTTCATGTTTATTTTTTAAGGCATAGCTGGGAGCCAATGAGCTTTTCAAGTTTTTTGCTTTTCTGAAAATCATCGGTGGCTGTTTGGGTAATGTCTCTCCTAAAATCGGATCTTTAAGCAAGATTCCCCAGTGCTTATTTAGGATATTTTTAATTTTTCAATGTTGGGTGTTATACTGGGTGATAAATGCATATTTGAAATTTCCCCCCCTTGTCTTTGACTCTTTTCTTCTTTTTAATTAGATCCTTTCTATCTAGTCTTCCTGTCTCCTTAATTTCCTTGTCTAATACGCTTCTTTTTTTTGGACATAAGTTTATTACATAAATGTTTAGCTTGTTCCTGATAATCATAATTATTGGTACAGTTTCTTTTGATTCGAATCAGTTGGCTTTTAGGTATAGAGTTTAGCCAATGTTTATGATGGCAGCTCTTTTTTTTTTTTTTTTTTAATTCTTTATTTTTGCATGTGCATATAGGTTACAGACAAGCGTGCAGGGCCACAACAGCTACTGCATGCATATTCATGGCATTTCAATGCGTGGCATTTTGATACAGCACATATTTTTTTTCATGAAAACAACGAGTTTTGCTACAGTTCAGGCATGTACATGACATTCCTAGGTATTTCTGTGTTTAGTAATATATATGTAGCAGGTAATTATTTGCTTGTCAAGCTAGGACCACAGCCTTACTATTTTCTATTTAGATGAGATAGTCGCTATGAAGTAATGTTAGATTAGAATAGCCTTGCTGGTAAACTTTAAGATTAGCATTATGTGTAAAACAGACATATGTTCAAACATTTATAACATTTATAACTGGTAAAAGAGCTTAGCTAGGTCATTTATATTAAGATAATAAAGTAAAGTGTCACAATATTACGATGGCTTTTGAGCCACTAGTTTGGTACCGACAGGCTGGATTTTGACTGCAAGTCCTTAAGGGGACATGGGTACCTTACTCAAGGTTATGTGGCACGATCAGCCAATACCTTGGCTTGGTAGAGCCGTGTCGTCCCTGGGGTTTATCCTGATTGCCTGGTTGCATCTTTGTGGCGGTGGTAGGTGCGTGTTGCGCCTGTCGTCTCGTTCGTTCTCGGTCTCCCTGGACGGCAGCCTCAAAGCATCCCGGGTTTGTTGTGTCCAGATCAAATTCTTCCCATTTGGGGCTGAGCCCCGCTGGCCCGAGGCTGTCGGGCACGCTGTGTATGGAGCGAGTTGTGCAGGTCGGCAGGTCCCTCTCTGGGTTGTGGAAGTGCGGGTGCTGGCGCCCGGGATTTCCCGCCCTTGCGGTCTTCGTTGTGTGCTTGGTCGGGTGGCTGCCCTGAGGGCTTGTTGTGGGAGTCCGTAGTGGCGGCGGCGGGTCTCCGGACGGAGCCATGAGGCCACCATTCGAGCCGCTTGACGGTGGGACAGCCCTTTGTCGCATATGAGCTTGTGGAAGCCTGAGCAGAGGTGATCTAAAGCTTCCAGTTGGCGAGCGTGTGTATAATCGCTAGTGTTCCCGCCTTTTGGCCCGTGCTGGGCGGCCATCTTGGGTGTGCCCTGGCAGGCTGGGGCCACTGCTGGCTGTGTGACTGCAGGCATTTGTCGTCGTGTCGGTCCGCTTAGTTTATGGATACCGGGATAACCTCCACCGGTCCAGGGGGGGGGGGTTGGGAGATCAGGAGCGCCTCTGAGGGGATCTGGTGTCGGAGAGAGCGGCCGCCTCTCCCCGGCCCCAACTCCTGTAGGCCGCAGGTCGCTTTTCGGATTCCGGGCTCCGATAGGCTCCAGGAAGGTGTCTGTCGAGTCTGCGGTGCACCCCCAGTGTGGGTAGCGCACCTCAGTGCGTTTTTGGGCTGAGTAGCCTCCGATATAGCCAATTATTCTGCCCGCCTGGCAGGAGCTCCTTCCTTGCACGTCTGTTCAGCTAGGCGGTCAGACTCCGCCCCCATGGCAGCTCTTTTTGTGAATAAAACTGTTTCCTTCTGTCTCTTTGAAATAGCACTTCGATTGAACCTTATTGTTTTTGATATAAAATGTAATGTCCATAAAATGTATGCTTCTGGTATCAAACGTATGAGTGAACTTTAAATTATAATTATTAATGTTAACGTAATTCAGGAATTCTTCTAGTTCACTCTGAGTTCCCTTCCAAATTAGGATAGTGTCATCTATAAAACGTTTCCAAAGGACCAGGTTTGCAATCCAGCCATGCCCCCTCCACACGGAGTTGGCCTCCCAATCTCTCATGTATATGTTGGCATAGCTGGGGGCAAACCTGGTCCCCATGGCTGTGCCAGTTTGTTGAAGGTAAAAAACATTGTTAAAGGAAAAGTAGTTATGGTATAAAATAAAATTAATACCGTCCAATACAAAATTCCTTAAATTACTTGATATATTAATGTCCTCCTTCATGATTTTCTCTACTGCTTTAATACCCAATTCGTGTTTGATTATTGTGTATAACGAAGTTACATCAATTGTTACCCATATGTAATCTTCTTCCCAATCTTTATTTGCCATCAACTCCAAAATATTAGAAGAATCTCGTATATAGGAGGGTGCTTGTTGAGCAAATGTTTGTAAATGATGATCTATAAATTCAGAAAGGCGTGATGTGACTGAATCTATCCCACTTATAATAGGTCTTCCTGGGGGCTCTACAGGGTTCTTGTGTAACTTGGGTAGAAAGTAGAAAATCGGGATCACAGGAAATTCAACATAAAGATATTCAATATTTTCTTTAGATACCACATCTTTTTTTACAAGCAAGATTGAAGAGTGTTTTTAGTTCTTGGTTAAACTGAATTGTGGGATCACATTTTCGTTTTTAATACGTTTTATTGTCCCCTAAGATTCTATCTGCCTCTTTGAGGTAGTAGTCTTTAGTCATTAGGACTATTGCCTCCCCCCCCCCTCTTGTCCGCTTCTTTAATGATGACATTTTCCCCTTTGGTGAGATTGAATTTATTCTTATTTTTATTCGTTTTTTTGCTGTAGATCTAGTTGTTCTAGATCACTACAGACCATATTACTAAATGTTTCTAAATGATGGCCCTTCTGACTAATGGGGTAAAAATGTGATCTCTTTTTAAACTTTTTCTCCTCTGGCTGTGAAATCTGAACAGGGTTTTCTTTAGCTGGATGTTTTAGAAAGAACCTTTTAAGAGTCATCTTTCGAACAAATTTTTGTAAGTCTATATAGGCATTAAAGTAATTCATGCCTTGATTGGGTGCAAATTTAAGACCCTTTTTAAGAGCTTTTAGATAGTCTGTAGTTAGCTCTATATCTGTTAAATTATAAATGCCTAATTTAATTTCTAATTCCTTTTTGGGTATTCCTCCCTCCGGAGGTTTTCCTCTGCTCTCTTTCTTTTGGGTGGCGTTTCTATGGGACTTTCCAGTGGGGAGAATCTGTTTTCCCACTGGTTGTTGCGGGGTTTGAAGAACTGGGTTATTCGCCTTTCTTTTTGGTCTGGCTCCCTCTCTAAAAAACGTTCCTCCCTCTCTTGAAAATTTTCCCGACCAGAACTGACTGTTTCTGCATATGTTCTCTGATAGGTAGAGGTACCAGGTCTCTGTGTGGAAATGCTAGATCTCTGGATGGGAGGATTCCCTGAAGCTTTTCTTGTTCTATCTTTAGTGTGATAAAAGGGTGGAGACTGTCCCTTTTCTCCTCTATTGCTGTTACGCTTAGGTGATGCAAATCGTTCCTTTCTATTTAGAGGTTTATTCTCATTATTACCCCAAGTATTAGAAGATTTAGTATAGGAATATTTCCTCCCTCTGGGATCATTTCCATATTTGTTATTATAACGATTGTTTTCTGGACCAATATTTCGTCCAAAATCTCTATTCTCACCAAATTTTCTGTAATTAGATCTATTTTTCATCTTATTTACAGTAGAGAAAGTGTTTTTAAGTTTATCGTCTCTATCTCTCAGTTTCTTTTTATTTTTAACATTAGCTATTTGTTCCTTTAAATTTTTTATATTTTCATTACTAGCTTGCTCTCTCTCTTTAAATTCTAAATTGTCTCTAATTATGTCTTCCTGGTTTTCCATACATTTAATCTCATCTTCTAAAGATTGTCTATTTGTTTTTTCAAATTCTATGATTAATCTCATGAGGTCCTGGGAACAATTCTCCAATATTGAATCGCATTTTCTCATGAATTCATCATTTTCAATCCCATAAGCAGGATTTTTTTCGACCCTTAAGCCTCTAGGAATTAATCCTTCCTTGAGGTAACCCTCTAAGTAGGATATTTCCCACCATTTCCTTGTCTCTTTCTTCATAAGTCTTTCTAATTTGGTAAAATAAATGTTCTCTCCACCCCTTAAAGGGATAGCCTCCGTTTCATAATGAAACATAGTTTCAAATCTGGCTTTTCTACCCTTCTGGATATGAGAGAGAAAATTAATAGCCATATTAAATGAGTAGTGTGGAAGAAATGTTGAGGAAAAAATACAATATAGAAAGATATATGGAATCTCTCACACACTCATGAATAGTGTCCACATACAGTGATGTATAAATCTCAATTCCAAAAGTGATTGTGGTAAAAAGTGAAATAACTTCCCTTAGCAATATAGGATATGCCCGAAGATTTCCTCCTATCTTCAATTCAACGTGTGTATGGTATAGGGCTATTCCAAGCTAGGGAAATAATAAATATATGGCATAGTGCAATACTGTATATACTAGGACTGATTTACCTGCTTTTATTTAATGATTTACCTGCTTTTATTTACTTTGATGTAAGTAATACATGTTTTTTTTACTCTTTATTCATATAATCATCCAATCCATTTTTTTTGCACTTTGTTTTTTTATGTGAGATTCACATTTACCAAGCATTTGAAGCAAAGAAGACACCCCAAGTATATTTCTGAAGGCACTTCTTGGGATGTTAAAGTGTGAGTGAGCATTTGTCACTTGTCTATATATCCAATTCTAGTATATACAGTATTGCACTATGCCATATATTTCTTATTTCCCTAGCTTGGAATAGCCCTATACCATACGCAAGTCTTGATGGGGTCAGATATCAGCTTAACTTACACAATCTTTTTGTTCTTCAATTAAGTAACTTCCTGCTCTATGTGAAATTAAACGTTTTTACTTTAACTCAGAAATAAGCATAAAAGCCCTTTTCAGTGGGTTATGTCTGCTATACTTGTCATAAATATTAACATATCTGTCTTTTTCAACTCACTATGCATATTCACAAAAATTCAATATAATCCATGTATTACCTAGACCAAAACTAACAAAACCATCTCCCTCTCTGTCATGTTCGTCTAAAGCTCTATCAATGAGAAAGCCCTATAAAGTTCTTCTGGGCGTTCAATATCTATCATTTTCATCTGACTCTTGCCCTGGAGACTATTCTCTGTCTACATTATTGAATCCATTCTTTAAGAATATTTTTTTATTGTAGTTAATGTTACACCATACATGTGAATATTATATTCTTTAGAGGTATCTTCAAATTCATCAAATTTACCTTTTACGTCCTCTAAGTTAAAAGGCCTGAATGACTTTGAGATTCATATACTCAACTCCTTTTGCATAAAATATTTATCTGTTCTCTGATAAATCTTTAAACAGATCTTATAAGAATAGAGCCCTTTTATCAACTCTTCTAGAGTAAGTTTATTGAAATAGTAAGCATCTTATAATCAACCCGATTCATTAACAAATTGTGTATATAGTGACGGGGAAAAGTATTTGATCCCCTGCTGATTTTGAATGTTTGTCTACTGACAAAGAAATGATCAGTCTAAAATGTTAATGGTAGGTGTATTTTAACAGGGAGAGACAGAATAACAAAAAAAAAATCAGAAATGTCCAAAAAGTTATAAATTGATTTTCATATCAATGATTGAAATAAGTATTTGATCCCCTATCAATCAGCAATATTTCTGACTCCCAGGTGCCTTTTATACAGGTAATGAGCTGAGATTAAGAGCACTCTTTTAAAGGGAGAGTGCTCCTAATCTCCCTCGGTCTGGTGCTCCATGCAAAATTTAACCTTGTGGAGTTTAAATGATCATGAGAACGGTGAGAAATCAGCCCAGAACTACACGGGGGGATCTTGTTAATGATCTCAAAGCAGCTGGGACCATAGTTACCAAGAAAACAATTGGTAACACACTATGCCGTGAAGGACTGAAATCCTGCAGGGCCCGCAAGGTCCTCCTGCTCAAAAATGTACATGTACAGGCCCATCTGAAGTTTGCCAATGAATATCTCAAGGATTCAGAGGAGAACTGGGTGAAAATGTTGTGGTCGAGCTCTTTGGCATCAACTCAACTCGCTGTGTTTGGAGGAGGAGGAATGCTTCCTATGAACACCATCCCCACCATCAAACATGGAGGTGGAAACATTATGCTTTGGGGTTTTTTTTCTGATAAGGGGACAGGACAACAGGGACGATGGATGGGGCCATGTACCATCAAATCTTGGGTGAGAACCTTCTTCCCTCAGCCAGGGCACTGAAAATGGGTCGTAGATGGTTATTCCAACATGACAATGACCCAAAACACACAGCCAAGGCAACAAAGGAGTGGCTCAAGAAGAAGTACATTAAGGTCCTGGAGTATCCCAGCCAGTCTCCAGACCTTAGTCCCATAGAAAATCTGCAGACTGCAATAAAGGTAAGATGCTGCTATATTTAGGTGGGCAAGGAGGATAGGAGGGCTAGACAGTGTTTTTAACACTATAGGGCCAGGAAAACATGTCTGTGTTCCAAACACATGCACAATACACTTTCCTGGCTCTGGTATTGCACCAAAAACAAGTCACAAGCAAATTTGCTTTCACTGCGCAGGACAAAACCAGGGACTTTTTCTCATGTGAGAGCTCTTCAGCAGTGCTCTGTGCATGGACTACCCAGGAAGAGCATTGAACCAGCATGCTCACTTTGAGAGGGGCATGCTTGTCATTGGTGATGAGAAACATCCCACACCTTCTTACTGGGCAACAGTGATTAAAAAATACCCATGCCAATTTTTTCACCAGTCTGGCCCTAGGTGCCTGTGCATGTGAGTTACTATGTGTGTGTGCTTGACTGTGAGTTGGAAGGTGAGTGTGATAGGGTGAGTGTTACAGGGTGACTGTGTGTGTGGGTCGGAATGGAGGTGTGAGTGTGACGGGGTGACTGTGTGTGTGGGTCGAAATGGAGGTGTGAGTGTGACAGGGTGACTGTGTGTGTGGGTCAGAATGGAGGTGTGAGTGTGACAGGGTGACTGTGTGTGTGGGTCGAAATGGAGGTGTGAGTGTGACAGGGTGACTGTGTGTGTGGGTCGGAATGGAGGTGTGAGTGTGACAGAGTGAGTGTATGGGGGGTGACTATGTGTGTGTGCTTGACTGTGAGTTGGAAGGTGAGTGTGATAGGGTGAGTGTGACAGGGTGACTGTGTGTGTGAGTCGGAATGGAGGTGTGAGTGTGACAGGATGAGGGGGTGACTATCTGTGGCAGGATGAGTTGGGGGGGTTGACTCTATATTTATTTTTCCAGCATCCCCACGCCGTTCAACATGCTTTCTTTTTATTTAGTTGCTTACCTTTCCTGTAATCAGCAGTTTCCCCGGTGAACACCTTTCTGGATGTTCCCTTTCAGTCTCTGACCAGGAGCAATCTGCACCCACCTGGAAGTATTGCTTGTACTGAGAAGCCATACAGGGAAATCTGTAAATCTCCCCAGGTGCCAGGGCCATGCACTGGTCCATGCAGTTTTGTTGGTGGGACAGAAGAGCTGGATCTAGAATGGTAGCGTCAGCTCTGTGGTCTGGATTACTATTGCAAACTACATCTGTTTGCAATAAAAAAGTTTTATTTGCAATAGTTAAAATTGTGTATGAAATATGACATACCCTGGTAATTATATACACAAGGAGTTAAATATATAAAAAGCACAAAACAAAATGTGAGTGCATGTCATTGATATATGCTGCTCTTTCTTTATCCATGATAAATTTACTATTTTATTCTTAAGAAAAAATCATTGCTTATATTTATTCCTTTTAGACGTAAAGTATTTGTTATCACTGTAAGCAAACTTATCAAACAGTCAATACAACAACAACAACAAATTGAACAAGAAAAAAACCCAGAAAATATGTAACCATCTTAGAAGCAATTTGGTGAACATTTATCACCACAGGGCGTTGATTAAATTGTTTCTAGTTTTATACAAACACTTTTTCAAATTTAGATTTCCATATTACATTCATTACAGATTACCACTTGGCTTTATATAATGTTTCTTTCATATGCTGAATTGTTTGTTTCTCTATTTTTTTAAATGTTGACCTTGAATGAACCTTCACACTGATGATTTACTGCCCCAAATGTTTTACCGAATCATTTTACAATAAGATAAAGTGAATATTTATTGGTAACACAAAACATTAATATGGCATAATGCTTGCTGTTCAGTGCACCCTACATGGTGTCAGCATGCAATTACAATTCTTTATATAGTACTATACCATAGGTAAACAAACTCTAAATTCTATCAAAACACAACTGACATGCTGGAACAGTAGGTAAAGAGGTCCCAGTCCAAACAAGGATACAATGAAAGGCTGTGAGTGTTGGGCTACAGCCATAACAAATTTCTGCAGTACTACATGTACAACTGCATACCATTCATCCTATTGACAATATGGTAGCCCAAAATGATTGCAGTTAATCGGAGAACCCTAATTCTTCTGTAACTAACTGTTGAAAGCCTATCATTACACAACATGAGCATGCAATTCGTGTTTGCTCCATCTAAATATTTGGACAGTTAATGAAGAAATTAAATTATTTACCATTATATTGAGGAATTTATAGGATTAGTGGTTACAGTGCTTAAAGAGCCCCTGTAAGTATATTTTCTTTTATAGTTATAAGCAACATCTACGCATTGCATAGGGCATTTAAAGGGACACTATAGTCACCACAACAACTACAGCTTAATGTGGTTGTCCTGGTGTGTATAGTCTGTCTCTGCCAGCATTTTAATGTAAACACTGCCTTTTCAGAGAAAAGGCAGTGTTTATATTGCTGCCTAGGAACACCTCTATTAGCAGTCACTAAATCTCTGCATGTTGGTGCTGAACGCTCCTCATAGAGATGCATTGATGCACATGTGCAATAACCTCGTAATGCTTTCCTATGGGAAAGCATTGGACTGGCTGAGATTGTCAATTTTAATGATCTCAGCAAAGGGGTGGAGCGGAGGCGGAGCCAGTCATGATGGACCCGCGCAGCACTGGAATAAAAGGTCAGTACACTCGCCATTCATCTTGCTGACAGGGGGCTGGCAACGTAAACTATGTTTTCACTGCTAAAGTGACAGGAATGCATGTTTGTATTCCTGTCACTGTAGTATTCCTTTAAGTGTTTCAGTTTATTTTAAAATTGTCTCCAAGAGAAAGTTGTATTGGCCAACTTTTTAAAGCAGTGATAACATACATTTAATTATTTTTTTGGGGGGGACTACAGTGTCCTACTCTTGACTGTGTGCTGTGTGACAATAAAAAAGTTTACACACTCTTTAACGCGTCACTTCCAAATAAAAACACACGTCCCAATCTATGTCATTACAAAACTTTACAGATATTTAGAAAAAACTGATATTATATTCTGCACTTGAAGCACCCTGCTGGCCAATTATGGATTTTAAGAGGCAGTGTAATGCTATTACATAGATTGTAAGAGGTTGACCATTATCATCCATGAAAATAATTTTTTCGAAAACAATAACCAAAGCCAAATCCATCGTAGCTCTATAAAACAGAAATCCCTGTTAGTTTTTTCTGTGCTTTTATTGAGTAGTGCCCTTTTTTTTCCTTATGCTGACTACCATTTTCTTTTTTAATATGATGTTCAATCTTGTCCAGGTTGTTAAAAAAGTTGATATATGTCTCTCTTTCCCTCTAAAGCAAACTTAAATTGTTTAACCTGCGGTATGTGGACTTGTTGCTTTCTGAAAGATTAATGTCATCGTTCAGCTCTGTTTTATCACTTTCAGTATGTATTCAGTAGACCCTCTTAATTTGTCTGCATTCTTTCATAGTCTGTCCTAGACTCCAATAGTTATATCATTGAACCATAAATCATTTTCACGAAGACTTGGTTTTTTTTTTTCTTATTATTATTTTTGACACTAAAGGTCAAGCACAGATTTTACTATTTACCTGTAGGTTTGTATTTTAGTTTTTATTACAAGATGTATTTCTTCAGTTATAAAAGCAGGACATAGATTAGGAAGTAAAAGTGTTTAACCCCTTAAGGACCAAACATCTGGAATAAAAGGGAATCATGACGTGTCACACATGTCATGTGTCCTTAAGGGGTTAAAGAAATAATTAGCAACAGGCATACCTATATATGTATAGCAAATCAGGAGTTTATTCTTCTCTCTTTTTTTTTTGATGCTATTTTATTATGTCATATCACTTTTATGTTACTCTATTTATTTATCGGTGAGTTGGATAATTAAGCAGTTTGGAGTGTAGAAATTTTATTTTATCTCCCTTTAGATCACTGTGGTTTCTGAGAGTTTGCTTTGTAGTTCCTAAGTTAGAGTTTTTATGTTTGTGTGAGAAGAGTCCACACTGGAGAAGGTGAAAAAGAAAAAAATATATATTTTTTTTAGTAAAAAAGTGTGATTTTCAGTGTTCAAATGTAATACAAAAATAGCAATCCAGTGATAACCTACTTAAAAAGATGTAACAAGTGCATTTTCTTTTGTTGTTGCTTTTTTTTTTTTTAATATAGTTTACTTAATATATACAAAATTACAAGATGGAACCAAAAGAAATGCATCTACTCTCTTTTTAAACAGCTGTAAATAGTTAGAATGATTAGACATATACAGAATGAGCAGTAATTCAAGGGAAGGAAGACAGATGCATGTCCGAAAATATGTTCTAAAATGTAAAGACATGTAATTACAATGTTTTGCTCAGGACATCTTTATATTTGGTAAATTATTTATTTTTCTCACTAAAACCAAAGACCTATTTTGTCTACCTGACAGGTGGTTTATGACCAATTGACAGGAATCTTTTTATCCACATATGTATTTCAGCCAACTGACAGATATATTATGACTGCTTCATTTGACCAATTCAGCAATAATTTGTCATATTATTTCAGTGCTGCTGATCCTCAATACTAGCGTAGGCAGATCATGTATTCTAAAATAGCTGTATCCATTATCAGGAATATCATGAATTCTTAAAATGTTATGAGCCAGACGTTACAGGAACCTCTGTAATCACCAAAACAACTTTAGCTTAACTAAGCAGTTTTTGTGCATAGAACATGCCTCTGAATTCTCGGTGAACAATTCTCAGTCATTTAGGAGTGAACTAACTTTTATTTCTTGCCATGCAGCCCTGGTCACCTCTTCTCTGGCACAGTCTGCATAAAAAAAAATCAAAAAATTTTCATTTTCAATCAGATGTTAACTTACTTTAAAAGTTTTTATCTTTTGCTCTGTAAATTGAACTTTAATCACACACAGGAGGCTCCTGCAAGTCCCAGCAGGCTATTAACAGTGCAGGAGATAAGACATTTTAAATTTAACAGAATTTGCAATTAAAGGGACACTAAAGTCACCCAGACCACTTCAGCGCAATGAAGTGGTCTGGGTGCCAGGTCCCTCAGGTTTTAACCCTTCAGATGCAAACATAGCAGTTTCAGAGAAACTGCTATGTTTACATTTGGGGTTAAGCCAGCCTCAAGTGGCTGTCTTCCGGACAGCCACTAGAGGCGCATCTGCAATGATTGAGGCATATTATGCCTCAATCACGCAGAGTGTCTGTAGGAAAGCATTGAAAAACGCTTTCCTACGGACACTTTGAATGCGCGCGCGGCAGTGCCGTGTATGCGCATTTGGCTCCTGTGACGTCGGACGAGGATGCTGACGTCGGCGGGGGAGGAGAGGTAAGGGAGCACGGCGCTGGAATTAGGTGGGCTACTGAAGGGGTTTTAACCGGCGCCACAGGAGGGGGACCCTGAGGGTGGGGGCACCCTTAGGGTACTATTGTGTCAGGAAAACTGATTTGTTTTCCTGACACTATAGTGTCCCTTTAAGAAAGTGTAAACATTGGATCTCACTTTACAGGAAGTGTTTTCGGAAGGCTGTTCACTTTACTTGAAGGAGATGAGACTAGGACTGCATAAACAAAGTCAGTTAACTTCTGAATGGCAGAGAATTGAGCAGTGGACATGCAGGGACATGATCTAGACACCAAAACTACCTAATTAAGCTAAAGTTGTTTTGGTTACTGTAATGACAAAACGTGTATTCTATGTTTGACAACAAGATACAGGTTCTGTAGCTGTGGCAGTAAGATTAGATTGATTGATTTACCACTGTGATGTATCGTGTGCACTATATGTTTCTCTCTTTAAATTCTACTAACATGTGTTCAGCTATTACAGAACACAGCATGTTTTCAATTAACCTCCTGTGATCTAAGTGACACAATGTTCTTCTGCTCTTAAGTTGATATCTACCACCTGTTTACTTGGCAGTACAATATACTATGCACCCTCAGTTCTAAAGATGATACTAGCTATTCTCTGAGTCCGTACGTCTCTGCACCATTTTCCCAACTCTATCTACTGTTTTGTTTTCTAGTAAATATAAGAGTGAAGTTAATTTCTTACCCATGAGCATTTTAAACATTTTTGTTTATCTCTTAGTGTTTACTTTGTAGTGAAATTTTGCAATCATCAAATTAATGCTATTTAATGGGGCTGATCCAATTTAATAGGATTTTATCTGCACTATATGTTAGCTTATTCTAAAGTCCTTTACGTTTTTATAAACTAATACACACATTTAAATATATCAGTCTTTTTTCTATTCTATTGGCATTGTTCTATAGGTCCCCCCCTCAAAAAAACATAAAAAAACACTCAAAGCATATTTTAAAATAAAGTTGACTCTCTTTAATTCAGCAGTGGGTGAAGTTTTCCTAAGGTGCTCAGTGCACCCCCATCTAACGTCATAGAGAAACTTCTGCTTAGACCATTTAACAGGCTCAGGGTGTTTGCGTGCACTCATGGAGAGGGAACGAGAGGAAGGAGAGAGGGCGTGGAATTAAAAAGATTACAGATGGAATAGATAGGATAGAGGGTTTCACTCAGTGTGAGAGGGAGAGATTGGAGACAAGAACATCACCTTGTATTTTGCAGTATTTGTCTATAAAACTATAAATAGCAAATGTCCGACTATCTATTTTTAAAATATAGATAACTTTAAAATGATATCACAATATATCAGTCTATATACTGTTTAAGGACAGAGTTTATATACCATTCTTATATAACAGTGGAACTTTATTCATACATCATGAATTTCAACGTTGTTTTAGACAAACAGGGTAAATCAGATTTGACAACTGACTCCTGGGTTTAGAAAATGGTTCTTGTTATCAGTACATATATCACTTAAAGGTGACTTAAAAACTTAAAGTAATATAAAATATATTTACCGATAGGAACACAATGTAAACACACACATAAAAAATAACATGAAAACATGTAAGTGCTATTTAAAATCATACCATTGACACAAAATATATCAGTATATGCTTTCATTAAAGTTGAAATTATTTAACTATAAATACCAATCTTTATGTTTTTTACAAATACTCAAACTATGGGAGCTATGTTCTTTTTTTCCAGCATGATTGTTATAGAGTTTGTCAAAACATCAACAGTGGAAACAATTCATACATCATAGATCTCAACCTTTCTTAGACAAACAAGATAAATCAGAATTTGACAACTGATTCTGGGGTCCTGAACATTCTTTTTCATATATATATATATATATATATATATATATATATATATATATATATATATATATTTGAAAAATTCATGATTATGAAGTATCTTTACTGGTAAAATCCATAACATAAATCATATACATAATAACAAAAACCATACACATACATGTTGTAAGTGTAATTTTAAAGCCATAAGTATGCATACCAATAACACAAAATACAACAGGATAACTCTACGACATTTGTGTTGGAAACACCCATAATTCCAGTAGTATATGTTATAAAATATCACATTATTTAACTGTAAATAGTACATGTAGTGTGTGTGCTTCTTCATGTTCAGTCTAGGATATCAATGTTATTATAATCCATCTGATTGGTGCCCATAATAACTTTGTTTACTTTGTGGTGTGAACAATCTATAAAACTAATATAGTTGACAGACTAATTACTAAGATATCTTACCATCTTATTATAATTATAAATAACAATATATAATCTCACAACATTTCCTGAAAAATCTCAATGAGAAACATTTTTTTATTAATAATTTATTTTTTACAATTTGTTTCATTTTTTTATTACAGCCGAGGGGATCAATTCCTACTGTTCTTATAGCACATAATATCCACCACATGGATACATACTTTAATTTATGTGGGCAAATAGTCAATTCAAGTTCACAGACATTATACGTACAGTCAGCTTAAAAAAAATATATCAGTAGTTCCCAGCTAAGTATATTCACAGTCATTTAAAGTAACTCCCTTCTGTGCTATCCACAAACTAAACAGAGCAGTAACTCTGCAAAATCAGCATTTACAGTTTGGTTATTGGCTTGCAGAGTTAATGATACTTTTAGAACATCTCTGCAGTTCAAGTTAATTGTTAAACAAATAAAGATTCTATTTAGTGCATTATTATTTATGTAAACTGTAAAATACAATCTGGATGTCTTCTTGGCACAAACTGCAAATTAGATTAAATATTTAATTCTGTGTTTAGAATATAAAGGTATAATGCTCTAAAGTAAACCTAGGACTCTAAATCGCTCTCAGTGGAAATGGTAGAGGATAAAGCCATTTATTTTAGGCTTTTATGAGCTTTTAAGGTATGTATTCACCCTAAACAAATTATGTAAATTTGGTTTGAAAGGAATGTGTTTACAAAATTATATATGTATTTTGGATTATATAGGAATACGATTTAGATGAAAACTACATAATGTCAGCATTAGAGTCGTATATATCCCACCACAGAGCAGAACCCATGTAAAACACTTTACGTAATTAATAAATATTAAAACAACTAATTTAAAGGGACACTATAGTCACCAAAACAACAGCTTATTTAATTTGTTCTGGAGAGTAGAATCATTACCTTCAGGCCTTTTGCTGTAAACACTGTCTTTTCAGAGAAAATGCAGTGTTTACATTACAGCCTAGTGATAACCTCACTAGCCACTCCTCAGGTGGCTGTTAGAGATCCTTCCTGGGTCATAGCTGCCTAAAATGCATCCATTCATTTAGTATCTGCACCCTCTGCATGCAGACACTGAACTTTCCTCATAGAGATACATTTATTCAATTCATCTCTATGAGGAGATGCTGATTGGCCAGGGCTGTGTTTGAATCATGCTGGCTCTGCCCCTGACCTGCCTCTCTGTCAGTCTCAACCAATCCTATAGGGAAGCACTGTGATTGGATCAGGCTACCACTTCTGATGATGTCAGCAGACTGCTTGTTTTTTTAGGCAAACTGCATGCAGAGTTACAGCTTCTTGCTTGAATACAGTAAGATTTTGCTATATTTATGGAGGCATGAGGGGCCCAGGGGGGGCTAGATGGTGGTTTTAACACTATAGGGTCAGGAATACATGTTTGTGTTCCTGACCCTATAGTGATCCTTTAAAAAAAAAAATTACGCAGCTAGTGTTGATAATGTAAAAAAATGCTCCAAAGTAACTGATCAGACATAAAAGTTATAGTTTTCTATCTGACAGATGCATGAGGTATGTTAGTATAGATGTTACAAGGGGGTTTAGAGGCCTAAGCATTAACCAGAAAAGCCCCAGATTCCCAGACCACTCCTAGCAAGGCCATAATATCTACTCACTATCATGCTGGCCAGTGGAGGGATGGTTCCTTCAAGTCTCTCTGAGGTTCTGTTTCAGGACTTGACTTCATGTAATAGGAAATATGTCAAACCATTTATTACACACAATACCATGCTGAACATGCTTGCTTGGGTATTGCCCATTGTTGTGCTGCCATGAACATGGCCACGAAAAAGGAAATGTATTAATACTTATCCTACTTATTGTAATGTTCTTTTCCTGTTCATAGGCCATGACAGCAGAGTGATCCCATCCATATGATATTGCTGGTTACTAGCAATGACGGTCAGGGGCATAAGAAGGGATACTTATACCTTTATTTTAATAAGATTCCTACCTTAAGGGAAATGGGAGGAGCTACCCAAAGTTGTGCTGCCATGGTCTATGACAAGGAAAAGAAACTGTATGATAATTAGGAATACATTTTCATATGTATGTATGTATGTGTATATATATAAATATATATATATGTAGATAGTAGATAGAGCACTCCAGAGGTCTTGTTTAAGCTTATTTATTCGGTGTAGAAAAAATCAACGTTTCGACCCTCAGGTCTTTATCATCTTGATAAAGACCTGAGGGTCGAAACGTTGATTTTTTCTACACCGAATAAATAATCTTAAACAAGACCTCTGGAGTGCTCTATCTACTATCTACATACATATCCACGCTCTGCAGCACCGAGGCTTTTTTCATTGGAATCTATTTAAAGGTAGAGTGCCAGACTTTGAACATTTTATTTATAAATATATATATATACATACATACATACATATGAAAATGTATTCCTAATTATCATACAGTTTCTTTTCCTTGTATTGTGTGTAATAAATGGACATGGTTTGACATATTTCCTATTACATGAAGTCAAGTCCTGAAACAGAACCTCAGAGAGACTTGAAGGAACCATCCCTCCACTGGCCAGCAGGATAGTGAGTAGATATTATGGCCTTGCTAGGAGTGGTCTGGGAATCTGGGGCTTTTCTGGTTAATGCTTAGGCCTCTAAACCCCCTAGTAACATCTATACTAACATACCTCATGCATCTGTCAGATAGAAAACTATAACTTTTATGTCTTACCAGTTACTTTGGAGCATTCTTTTACATTATCAACACTAGCCGAGTAATTTTTTTTTAAAGGATCACTATAGGGTCAGGAACACAAACATGTATTCCTGACCCTATAGTGTTAAAACCACCATCTAGCCCCCCTGGGCCCCTCATGCCTCCATAAATATATACACAAATATATATATATATATATATATATATATATATATATATATATATATATATATATATATATATACACAAATACAATTCGTATCTTGTAATACCTTTTTTATTGGACTAACAGAATTTTTTAATGACAAGCTTTTGGGAGAACCTCCCTTTCTCAAGTCTAAAACATTTCTGAGCAAGACGACACATAGAATTCAAAGATGAGTTGTGATACAGAGGTTAAAGCGTCATGAGTGCAGATAAGACACAGGTTTGATAGAAAATGGACACCATTCTTGCAGAGGGTCGTAAATACTTTGTGTGAAGATCAGAGTGAGGAGAAAGAGAGAAAAAAAAGCAAACAGTACAGAAGATGGTGCTAGAAGAGGAAAGTAAAAAAATATATATAATTACTTATATTAAAAATGCAAGAGTTACAGGATATGCATTAAGGCCTATATTCTTCATATTCACACTACAGGATATGTATGAAGGTCTATATTCTTCCTACTCACACTACAGGATATGCATGGAGGCCTATATTCTTCATACTCACTACAGGTGTGAGTATGAAGAATATAGGCCTTCATGCATATCCTGTAACTCTTGGATGGGAATTCATGCATTCCTAATATAAGTAATTAAATGTTTTAGTTTTTTTCACTCCCCTCTTCTAGCACCATCTTCTGTACTGTTTGCTTTTTTTTTAATCTTTTTCTCCCCCCTCACTCTGGCATCTTCACACAATATATTTACAACCCTCTGCAAGAATGGTGTCTATTTTCTATCAAACCTGTGTCTTATCTGCACTCATGATGCTTTAACCTCTATATCACAACTCATCTTTGAAGTCTATGTGTCGTCTTGCTCAAAAATGCTTTAGACTTGAGAAAAGGAGGTTCTCCTGAAAGCTTGTCATTAAAAAATTCTGTTAGTCCAATAAAAAAGGTATTACATACATTATATATATATATGAAAATGTATTCCTAATTATCATACAGTTTATTTTCTTTGTCACAGACCATGGCAGCACAACTTTGGGTAGCTCCTCCCATTTCCCTTAAGGTAGGAATCTTATTAAAATAAAGGTATAAGTATCCCTTCCTATCCCCATGGCCGTCATTCTTAGTAACCAGCAATATCCCATGGATGAGATCACTCTGCTGCCATGGCCTATGAACAGGAAAAGAAAATTGTATCTTGTTTTCTTCATCTACATCACTGGATGAGAGAGAGAGAGAGAGAGAGAGAGAGAGAGAGAGAGAGAGAGAGTGTGTTTGTGTGTGTGTGTGTGTGTCATACTGCAAATATATATATGCACCAGGAAACACCTTTTTCTCCCATTTGGTGCACAGATCAAGGGGGAAAAGACACTAGAAAGAAAAAGAGGAGTAAAATAGGTTTTCTCATATGTTTTTAAAAAATATCACTTGTAATATTTTGTGTATTTTTCAAGTAGGATTTACATATTTTTATTGCCTGGTATATGTGTGGATCTTAGCCTGGTACAGTTCACATGTAGTATCTCCACCTCCATTGGTAGCAGAAGTCTCCTTATTCCAGCTGTCACATTGTATACTGCCATTTATTACATTTAGTAACATCTAAAAACATTTAAAGACATTGTTTTAGCAATTACTACAAGTGAGAATACAACATTGTGGTTGTGGACATTTGATTTGAAACTGTGATCACTATTTTTTGAAGAGCCAACTATATTTTTAAGAGGACTGTGTTTTGTAGATATAAGTCCTATTTTGGCATTGATTATCAGTGATGATAGCATTTATATAGTTAGGATTTTCTACTTATATAATTAGGTTGTATATATTAAGGCAACTTTATTTAAGCACTTTGTAGCATGGGATCTTATGTGTATGAGTGTTTGGTTATTTTTGTTTTACCAGTTGAGTACAATACTTAGGAGTTGATGTAGTTATCTATTTTTTTTTTTTTTATCCTTTTGGAATTAGAAGATAATTATCACTTCTTTTTTTTCTTTTCTCGATATATCTCTTTAGCAGTAAATAATTGTCTATATTTTTTTTCCATCAGAATTATCCCACGCACTACATATCGTATACCAGTGTACTAATTCCAATGAATCATGAAAAAAATTATATTAATCAAACTATGCATATAGGTGTACATCAAAAGATTAACCTCGTAAAATTGGAAGACATTGTAGATGTTTCCTGCGCTAGAGATTCCAGGAATAGATTCCTTTACAAACTTACTTCTTGGAGGAGCATTCGTGGAAAGATACAATTATTGCATTTGCCCTGCATTAAATGTAAACACAGTCAGTTTTTGACCTGATTACCAGTTGACTACTTCTTAGAAGTACTGTTTTTTCCACGTAATTGTAAACAGCTGGTCCTTCCATATGATGTGGATCCAATATCCAGATATCAGCAGATACTATATATCTGGTGGATACTGATAAAATAAATTCCTTTCTTTAATCTGGATTTACTTTAAATCAATAACTAGCCATCATAATATCAGATATAGTAAGTGAGGCAGCACAAAGTTTCAAAACCTAAATTCAAGTAAAAAAAAGAAAACAGATCAACATTTTGAGCCCCAAACACATGACACAAGAGTCAAACGCGCTCAAGAAAATAAGAAAAATAAACTTCTTAAAACTTGGAAAACAATTGCCTATTTTTAAAAACTTAAAAAAAAATAAAAAAAACTATCTACCTTGTGCTCACAGCTCCGCAAGCAAAACAAATGATCCTGATTGACATTACCAAATGCAGCCATTAAATCAAGCAAAATTAGAAGCATACATTTAGAATTATATTTAGCTTGCAAAACAGAATCATGAATATACATGAGACAGGTTTCATCTGCACACAGTATGCAGTAATCTGGTTGCAGCAGATCACACATTTTCATATATTTAAAGAGTGTGAAATGTGTATATATATATATTTTTTTTTCTTGTATTATGAGTTTGCAAGCTACTGATAAACCAAAAGGGTAATGGTGTAAACAGAAGGATTTTAAATTAATTTATCATGAATAAAATAAAAAGGAACAAAGCATACTGAACTATAGCTTTTCAATCAACTGAAAATATTGTCGATATTCTAGGTATTGAAGTGTATTTTTTTGTATGCATATACACATTGAATTAATTAAGCAGCACTATAATGTAAATCTATAATAAACACATTCAATCCATTATATTGTTAGAATTCTTTAATATGTTTAATTATCTTACCTTCTAATTTACATAATTTATAGATTGGTTTTTAATTTGAGTCTATTTTTATTATATCATAAATTCATTCAGTTAAAATTTATTAGAAAAAAATTTGAAAGATGTTTTTTTCTCCACGTCTTTGTAACTTCACACATGAAATATAACATTTGTCAAAGACATCGGAACATCATTTTTTTTTTATAAAGATTGTTGTCACAAAATTTTTAAAAAGTGATGTTTTTAATGTGTTATGCCTTATTTATCATTGGTAAACATATCACAAAATTTCAGAGTGTCAGAGGGTCTGAAATAACAGTGTAGAATCAGAAATGCAATTTTTTTCATATACAGTTTGATATGATATTTAGTTAGCCTACATTTAGTTATTTGTAAGAAACCTAATGGCATTTTAGAGATTAAAGCTATCCAAAACACATCACTTGAAACTTAGAAAAAACTCTGTGTGTGGTCACAATGCCCACACAAAGTAAATACAATTTTCTGGTTAAAACCAAAAACCTGTATAATATAGAGCATTGTAAGCTGCTTTTGAAAAATAGCTCTGTAGTAAGCACAAAGTGTTCCCACTTCCCCCCATCATGGTTGTCTGCCATCATGCCATCAACTTTTTATTATCCATCACACAATTAGTCAATTCATGGGTAGGTAAAACTTCCCATGCCACCTCTGATTAATTAAGGGTTTATGGTTTGTATAATACACAGACGATGACAAAAGAGACAAAACTGAAAGACATGGCACCCAATCTCTTAATTGGGTAAAGGGATATAAAAATGGTGTCTACACCCTACACATATAGCTCAGTACAAACCACAAAATGGGGAACGAGAAAAGGTGTTTGATCACATTTTAATTTTTATTAACAAGTATTATAGACTAGAACAGTAAATATAATATCTTCCCCTTACTACAGCAACCCTGGAAGAATAATAAATAAAGTCAGTCTTTCCTAGAACAAAAATAAATTCTCTTCTCATTAGTCTTTTTTTCCCTCTCTTTTTTTTTATTCTACTGAAGTAAAAGATTTAGCAGCAGCCATTAACCACAATCCACTTGTGCATGTGTCTGTGTGTGGATTCACTTAGCAGAGAAAAGGCTTACTATGCTTACTGTCTACTGTGTGGTTAATGTAAACATTACTATTCAGTAAACAGAGTAAATCCTTAGTCTGCTAAAATAATCCAGCTTTTAGTGTCTGTTTTACCGTAATTATCCCCTTTATTCTGTAAGTTCATGGGAAGCACTCTCAATAATTCCAAGTTGTTTTGGAAACTTTGTTCGAACGTCATTTTGTTAAATAGATGTTAGGAGTCAGATTCCTTGGGTCTTACAATATCTTTGAATTTTTTTATTTTTTTTTAAGGCCAGTCAATTTGGCTTCAAGAAGATTTATTTCCACAATTCAATCACTCTATGATCGGACGTCTGTTACAGTTTGGATGATTCTCAGTGGAACGAGACAGGACTGCCAAGTCTCTTTTTCAATTTACTCTATATATTGAACCCTTAGCGCATGCAATGAGGAAAAAGATATGAGAGAAGTAATACACAGTCAGAGGATCTCTAAAATTAATCTTTTTGTGTATGACATTCCCTCTCTATTTCAAATCCGAGTGTTTCTCTACATTGTCTCTATGGAGCAATCATTGAGTATTTATGACTGGTCAGAAACTGAACCAGTCCAAGTGTGAAGTCCTCTATGTGTCTATTCATGACGAGTATTTTGTGAACTTTCTTCTTCATTCAACTTTAAAACTAGACTCCAACAACTGAAATACATAAAGGTAGCCATCACTGGACAGAGACAAGACCTTTATACATCAAACTATCCACAAATGTTGTCCCATTTGGATACTCTGATGAAAAAATTGACACCTTATAATATCTCTTTGATAGGTCTATTCCCTGACAATGATGACACTCCCAAAGATATTGTTTTTGTCTAGATACTTGTGATTGACATGCCTCTCAGAGATCTCATTAACCATATATGTGGCATGTTCTGATTCCTAAGGGTGGGCAAGAGAGCCTTTCTGTCTTCTGACTTCATTCTCCATTCAAGAAACTCAGGAGGCTCAGGTGTCCCTGATCCTATGCAATTTTAAAGAGCCATGCATTTTGCTTACGTTTTAAATTTCAACTCTCGACCTGGCACACACTGTGGGATTTGGTTTATACTGAAGGACAACTATGTACGTCTTTCAAGACAAACTTACTCTAGATTGGCCAAAGAAAAAAGCACTACATTTCCTTTTGCCCTGTACCACACAAACCTATTCTCTCTGGACGAAACATGTTTGTAGAGATAACTTGCCCACTCATGTTTCATTAGAGCTTAGTAACCCAAAATTCCACCAAATGAACAACGAGACAGGAGACAATTTCACAATGGATATGCTTAGAGGAAAAATAAATTTTGTACAAGACATGAAAGAATTGTCAGGTAAAATTTAGTAACTATTAAATTAATACTTAAGGACACTTACAATGATTGTTTAAATATAACTATCTTTTCTAACCCACTTACCATTTATTTTGATTTATTTATAACTATATGTTTATTTATGTTTTCTTTTCCACATGTATTTTAAAAACTAAAACGGAACAAAAAAAAAAAGAAAGGGACAATGTAACACATCTAAAGATAAGCCTATCCATTATTTTATACTTCTGCTTACCCACAATAGGCAAAGTGAATACATTAACTGTGTCAACATTTTAACTTTCATCGTCTTTTCTTTTTTGATAAGCTAATTGATAAATAATGCCAACTGATGAAATGGAAAAAAGGGAAAGTTGATATCTAGTTTACGCGGTCAATACTGCCATCATTTTTATGCAATGTTTTTATATTTTAAATATTGCTGTCAAACTTTGTTTTGTATTTCTTCAAATGCGTTGTATACAATAGTGCCTTTCTCAACATATAACAGAGTCTGTATTACATACTTCATTTTAATAAAAAATAATCTATTTTTTTAAAACTAATATTGCAAAACTGGAACATCAGTGGTTAAATTTCTTTTGGACATTGCTCCTTTTAGAACTTTGTGCTCCTTAAGCAAAACATACCTTTGTATTTTTTAAATGAATTAAAATGTATTTTAATAGATCTCTGTGAATCAACCTCAAGAATAATGGGGGAGGAAAAGATTCTATAAAAGTTATATTGAAGGAATATTGTAAAGTTAAATTTGATATTAATACTCTAAAACATTTTGTCATTTAATGCGCTCTTCAGGCAAAGACAGGATTTCACAGCTGGTTGGCTATACGTTAGTGAAGATAATTGAGCTTTAAAAAGCACAATAACATTGAAGATTCTAAATAACTACGTTCCCTAAATAACTATGTTAATGCAATATTTGTGGCATATTTGTAGAGATTGGATTTCACCAGATGGCCACATAAATATATATGCACTCTTTAAAAATTTCCTTTTAAAAGACACTTGTGTTGTCCATTAAAAGGGCACTTAGTGAAACATAATGCTAGCATTCCATCATAAATATATATATATAATTCACATAATAAACCTGTTTTATAGACCTTGATACTCATTTCACCTTTCTAAATAGCTATAGCTAGATAAAGACATTTTCATAGAGAGTTACAGTGTTCTATAACCCAGCTTGCATCTGTTTGTATTTAATTGGATAGAACTGAAAATTGTTATTATTTTAGAAAAAAATCAAAAACAATGGTTATCTTGTAGAAGGTGAAGTGATAAGAGCCTATCCGTCCAAGGTAAGTAGTGGGACTAGTAAAAGATGAACATCACTTAGCAAACACTTTTGATGCAAGCTTAAAGGTCAAAATCAGATTTTCAATGAAAAATGAAGTTATGACAATAACGAAGAGTAACAAACAATGAAGACATAGGTTCCTTCATTATTTGTGTAACCATGAAGGCATGACAATAGAAAGGGAGAACACCAGCTGTGAAAAGTTGTCATTACAGTAAGCAATACAAAAAATCATTTTCCAGGACTAATCAGATAGAAGAGAAGGAAATATGAAGTGATTATGACTTTTCACCAGTTTCTCTGTGGTCCCTTCAGTGCTAAATACTTGCTGAAATATTTTGTAGGTATTGTCACATGCTAAACATCTTGGCATGCCTGAATAATTTCTAGATTTTAATTACTCTAGCAGTCTACTTTTGGCCGCTGCAAACTACTGTCTAAACATATGAACGATGAATTAAAAAAAAAAAATAGTTCTGAAAATGTGCATCTCTGCAGAGTGATTGTTAATGGAAGGCCTTCTCCTATCCACAGTGGAAACTTTTTTAGCTCAAAACGAATTGTTATTTTCTGGAGGTAGAGGGATGGATGGGGGACTCTGAACACACTGTGAATAGACTACAGGGTCCCTGTGCAGGCTTTGGGTGTAATTGTACTTGCTCTATATGCGTATTCTGCCCTGATATAGATATTATTTTTACTTTATTTTGAACATGTTTAGGAAGCAATAATCTCCAATAAAGCATTGGGTTGCTTGTGATTAAGCCATTTGGAGGACTATTTTTATTTTCGAGACAACTATATGTGACAAAATGTTGTTTGAATGCTTATACTTAACACACTGTCTGAAATATTACTATTAACAATGTCCTGACTTAAGGAGGAAAGTTTAAAATTGGAATCAGGGAAAAGTGGTATCAAGACATGCAACAGCTGCTTTATTGTGTCAGTTCTACATTCAGCTCATTTAACACTATTTGTATTGAACATTCTATGCCTGTGCGTATGGCTTCAAAATATTAATTCACCTCAAAATGCAAGCTGCCCTGCAGACTGCGTTCACTCACAATAAAAAAAATAGCTCTCTATTATATTCATTAAGATGTTGAAGATACCACAGTCTCTTGTAAAATTCCATTAAATACAGTTTACAGTTTACTAGAATACATTTATATTGATAATTTTGTGTGCTTTACTGTGCTACACACCTGGGTGAATTCTTGGGAATGAGCCAGACCACATACCATCCATTGCTTTCTGTCGGGAAAGTTACCCTCTTACCTATAAAACTTTTAACCTCCAAAATATGTTGTTATTATTATTATTATTATTATTATTATTATTATTATTATTATTATTATTATGTTATTTATATTCCGCAGTGCTTTACAGTGGGTGGACGAACAAACATGTAGCTGTAACCAGAAAAGTTGGACACACAGGAACAGAGGGGTTGAGGGCCTTGCTCAATGAATATATAAAAAAATAGCGCTCCAGTTATATGTATATATATAGTGTGAGCGCTCCAGTTATATGTATATCATAATAAAACCAGCTACTTCAGTAATATAAAGGTTAATTTGTTTTTCGTATACTCTAACTCCAATATCCTAACTCCACCTGCAATAACACAAGCCGAGAACCTAAGTATGGTAAAACCCTAAGCTTTTTATTTTATAAAATGGAAAAACTTAAACCTTGCATGATGAAGTATAAAGTATAAAAAGTAGCTGAAAGCGGCTCAGCCAGCAACAATATTGCAACATTAACACCCAAAAAAGGAGGCCAGATGCAAGTAAGTTGACAGCGATCTTGCTAAACAGCCCTTTCATACAAATGCATCAACATACATAACTACAAACACAATATTGTAACAACAAAATCCTAAACTCATATTTAAAAAAAACAAGCATAAATTAATTAAATACAGCTCCAGTGAGGGGTTCCTCCGCTGGAGTATAGTAAAAATTAAAAATAGTGATGTCCCGAATGGTTCGCCAGCGAATAGTTCCTGGCGAACATAGCGTGTTCGCGTTCGCCACGGATGGCGAACATATGCGATGTTCGGTCCGCCCCCTATTCGTCATCATTGAGTAAACTTTGACCCTGTACCTCACAGTCAGCAGACACATTCCAGACAATCAGCTGCAAACCCTCCCTCCCAGACCCTCCCACCTCCTAGACAGCATACAATTTAGATTAATTCTGAAGCTGCATTTTTTATTTTGTGTTTGTGTTTATTATACATTATCCTCCATAGCTAGTAACCTGTGTTTATTATACATTATCCCCCATAGCCAGTAACCTGTGTTTATTATACATTATCCCCCCACAACCAGTAACCTGTGTTTATTATACATTATCCCCCACAACCAGTAACCTGTGTTTATTATACATTATCCCCCCATAGCCAGTAGCCTGTGTTTATTATACATTATCCTCCCCATAACCAGTGACCTGTGTTTATTATACATTATCCCCCCCATAGCCAGTAACCTGTGTTTATTATACATTATCCCCCCATAGCCAGTAACCTGTGTTTATTATACATTATCCCTCCATAGCCAGTAACCTGTGTTTATTATACATTATCCCCCCCATAGCCAGTAACCTGTGTTTATTATACATTATCCCCCCCCATAGCCAGTAACCTGTGTTTATTATACATTATCCTCCCATAGCCAGTAACCTGTGTTTATTATACATTATCCCTCCCATAGCCAGTAACCTGTGTTTATTATACATTATCCCCCGATAGCCAGTAACCTGTGTTTATTATACATTACCCCCCCATAGCCAGTAACCTATGCTTATTATACATTATCCTCCCATAGCCAGTAACCTGTGTTTATTATACATTATCCCTCCCATAGCCAGTAACCTGTGTTTATTATACATTACCCCCCTATAGCCAGTAACCTGTGTTTATTATGCATTATCCCCCATAGTCATTTATCGTTGGACCTAGGCAGCATGATGTCTTAGGCCGGCCCACAGAGTGAGTGAGTGAGTGAATAATATAATATATATGTTCAGAAACATATTAGTAATATATGTAAATCGGGTGCATGCCAAGAGGGTGAAAAGGTATTAAAGAAAAACACACTTATTGCATCAAATTTACAAAGCCAAACTTTTAAAAGCTTTCCTCATTTCTTTCTCGGGATGAGGAATATATCGGTTGTAGGCTGAGGATTTCCATCTGCCCAATCTTTTAATAATATGCACTGGAGTGTCAGTGTTGAAGGAGACCTAAGCTGCCCCTATTCTAAATGAAAGACCCGAAACATGGATACAACCCAATCTTAGGAGTAGTGTTCTGATGTAAAAGATGAATTTAGCCGTAGTCAGAGGGATTCAGTGAGAGTAGTGGTGAAATGTGTGTGGCATGACTGAGTGTGGGTAAGTAAGAGTCAAGTATTTTAACTGGGCACTAGTTCTAGGTGGGATAAAGTGGTATAATGTAACGAGTATATACCCCTACACGCAGAATCCAGCCTAACAGAAGACAGTACAGAGGAGAGATACGTCTACCGGACCTTAGAGTGGCCGGACTCGACGTAATAGGATAAGACAGAGTCAGGAACGATCCGAGGTCAAGGGCACAAAGAGACAGCGTAAACGAAAACTAGCCGGGGACTGGTACACAGGAATCAGCAAGCCGGCAAACAGTACAGAATAGGATAAAGCGAAAACGAAGTCAGAATACAAAGCCAAGGTCAAATACGGAGAAACACAACTGAACACAACAAGCACTAAAGGGAACTGTAGCAGAAACCACGATAGGGCAAGGAACTAAGGGAAAAGGGTAAGTATAAGTAGCCTTCAAACTAATGTGATTGGCTCCTGTCACTTCCATTCCCCCAACAGGTAAGTGTATGGGGTGATTGGCATGACAGGAGCCAATGGGAGCCTTTTTGCAATTTAGGCTCCCACTGTCTCTTTAAGAGCGCGCCCGAGATTCGCGGCGCGCTCTTAGCTGCAGGCGGGACACGTGACCGCTTCTCGCGGTCACTGCCCGCCTTCCTGTCTGAACAGTCGGACGAGCCGCGCGCGGCTCGTGCAGCCGCAGGACCGCGCGCGGCTTGAAGAGAGGACCGCGTCCGGCCCCCGGATAAGGTAAGTACCGCTACAGTACCCCCCCCTGAGGACACGCCCTCCGGGCGGGCAGGACCAGGCCTGGCAGGAAAACGCGAATGGAAAGAACGTACAAGGCGGGGAGCATGAACAGCATCCGCAGAAATCCAACTGCGCTCCTCAGGCCCATAACCCTTCCAATGTACCAAGTACTGAAGCCGACCCCTAAGAAAACGAGAGTCAATAACAGCAGATACTTCGAACTCCTCATGACCCTCCACAGAGACAGGAGGGGGAGGGGGAGTATGCCGGGTATAGCGGTTGCGTACGTAAGGCTTCAACAAAGAGGTGTGAAATACATTGGGTATACGCAGATTCTTAGGCAGACCCAAGGCATAAGAAACGGGATTAACCTTATGTATAATGCGATAAGGACCAATGAAGCGGGGAGCCAATTTCATAGAAGGCACCCGGAGGCGAATATTCCGTGTGGAAAGCAAAACCCTGTCCCCCACAACATAGGAAGGAGCCGCTCTGCGATGCTTGTCAGCCTGAGCCTTCTGGCGGGCAGCAGAGTCCACCAAAGAACGCTGAACCTGCTCCCAAGTATTACGCAAACCAGCCAAATGCTCATCCAGAACTGGCATGCCCTGAGAGGAGAATGCAGCCGGAAGAACAACGGGATGCTGGCCATAGACAACGTAAAAAGGGCTTTTGCCGGAAGAATCATGAGTGGCATTATTCCGAGCAAATTCAGCCCAAGGAAGCAGGTCAGACCAATTGTCCTGATGGTGAGACACAAAACAACGGAGGTACTGCTCAAGAGACTGGTTGGCACGTTCAGCAGCTCCATTAGACTGAAGATGGTAAGCGGAAGAAATTGAGAGGGAAATACCCAGCACCGAACAAAAGGCTTTCCAGAACCTGGAAATAAATTGGCTACCCCTATCGGATACAATAGATAAGGGAATACCATGTAATCGAAACACTTCTCTAGCGAAGATAAGAGCCAATTCCTTGGAAGTGGGCAACTTGCGAAGAGACACAAAGTGAGCCATTTTGGAAAACCGATCTACTATCATTAGGATGACTGTGTTACCATTCGAAGGGGGTAATTCAACAATAAAATCCATTGATAGATTAGACCAAGGTCTCTCGGGAACGGGCAACGGATGCAACAGCCCACAAGGAACTCTACATGAGGTTTTCATACATGCACAAGTAGTACAAGCACTTATATAGTCAGTAACATCCTTACGTAAGGTATCCCACCAGAAATACCGAGAAACGGCTGACACTGTTTTGGAAATACCAGGATGTCCAGCAGTCTTAGTATCGTGATAAAGTGACAGAATATCCCGTCTCTCGGGAATGTCAACGAACAATTTATCATTAGGCCTCTCGCTGGGTGCCATGCCTTGTTTCGCTTGTATGGCCTGCAAGAGGGACGAGGAAATAGACAATATAGTAGTTGCTATTATCCTGTCTGGGGGAATGACAGGAGTGACATCAATCTCCTGTTTGTCAATAGTCTCGAATTGTCTGGACAGAGCGTCCGCTTTAGTGTTCCGGTCACCTGGCCTATAGGTGATTATATAATTAAAATGAGACAAGAACAGTGACCACCTAGCCTGCCTTGAAGACAATCTTTTAGCTTCGCTAAGGTAGGATAGGTTCTTATGATCTGTAAATATGAGAATAGGATCCTTAGTTCCTTCTAGCAAATGTCTCCATTCTTTGAGTGCTAAAATGATAGCAAGGAGTTCGCGATTACCCACATCATAATTCCTCTCTGCCTTGGACATTTGTTTAGAAAAGAAGCCACAAGGATGCAATGGCTTGTCAGGAGACTCTCTTTGGGATAAGACAGCACCTACCCCTATATCGGAAGCATCAACCTCAAGTATATATGGCAATGAGGGGACAGGATGCTGTAAAATAGGGGCAGAGGCGAACGTAGTTTTAAGAAAGTCAAAAGCCTGAAGTGCCTCAGTAGACCAGACACGTGTATTGCCATCCTTTTTAGTCATACGAGTAATAGGCGCTACTATAGACGAAAAACCTTTGATAAAACGTCTATAATAATTAGAGAAACCCAGAAAACGCTGGATGGCTTTCAGACCTTGCGGCAGAGGCCATTCTATGACTGCAGCAAGCTTCTGGGGATCCATCCGAAAACCCTCGGCGGAAATCAAATACCCTAAAAACTGGACCTCGGACTGGTCGAATAGACATTTTTCTAATTTGCAATAAAGACCATTAGCAAGAAGGGTCTTCAGAACTGTTGTAACATGTCTGTGATGAGCGTGAATGTCTGTAGAATATATTAAAATGTCATCCAAGTACACAATAACAAATGAGTGAATAAAGTCCCTTAAGACATCATTAATAAATTCTTGGAACACTGCTGGGGCATTGCAAAGCCCAAATGGCATGACGGTATACTCATAATGACCTGACCGAGTGTTAAAGGCTGTCTTCCATTCGTGGTCCTTTTTAATACGTATCAAATTGTATGCTCCTCTAAGATCTAATTTGGTGAATACCGTAGCATGTTTGAGCCTGTCAAACAATTCTGTTATTAGAGGTATAGGGTAAGCATTTTTGATGGTGATCTTGTTAAGACCTCTATAATCAATGCAAGGTCTTAAATCACCTTCTTTCTTTGATACAAAGAAGAACCCCGCTCCAGCCGGAGAAGAGGATCTTCTAATAAATCCCTTGTCTAATGACTCTTTAATGTACTCCTCCATGACACGGTTTTCTTGAACCGATAGGGGGTACACCCTGCCCTTAGGAGGTATAGTACCAGGCAACAAATCAATAGCACAATCGTAGGGTCTGTGAGGCGGTAATTTGTCAGCCTCTCTCTTATCAAAGACAGTCTTTAAAGTTAAATACTGAGAGGGTATTGTCGTAGATAAAGGAGGAACAGTAGGAACGTTAATAGAATTCACAGGCGTGACTTCAATAGTACATGACTCATGGCAGGCTTCACTCCATGATTTTATCTGCCCTGTCTCCCAGTCAAAAATGGGATTGTGGGCACGTAACCATGGATACCCTAACACCAACTGTGAAGAGGGAGAGGTGATCCTGCTCTACAAATCTAGCCTCATGGGTCGCCATCTGTTGAGCTAAATCTGCGGGGTCCATGGCCCTATCGTAATGTAACGAGTATATACCCCTACACGCAGAATCCAGCCTAACAGAAGACAGTACAGAGGAGAGATACGTCTACCGGACCTTAGAGTGGCCGGACTCGACGTAATAGGATAAGACAGAGTCAGGAACGATCCGAGGTCAAGGGCACAAAGAGACAGCGTAAACGAAAACTAGCCGGGGACTGGTACACAGGAATCAGCAAGCCGGCAAACAGTACAGAATAGGATAAAGCGAAAACGAAGTCAGAATACAAAGCCAAGGTCAAATACGGAGAAACACAACTGAACACAACAAGCACTAAAGGGAACTGTAGCAGAAACCACGATAGGGCAAGGAACTAAGGGAAAAGGGTAAGTATAAGTAGCCTTCAAACTAATGTGATTGGCTCCTGTCACTTCCATTCCCCCAACAGGTAAGTGTATGGGGTGATTGGCATGACAGGAGCCAATGGGAGCCTTTTTGCAATTTAGGCTCCCACTGTCTCTTTAAGAGCGCGCCCGAGATTCGCGGCGCGCTCTTAGCTGCAGGCGGGACACGTGACCGCTTCTCGCGGTCACTGCCCGCCTTCCTGTCTGAACAGTCGGACGAGCCGCGCGCGGCTCGTGCAGCCGCAGGACCGCGCGCGGCTTGAAGAGAGGACCGCGTCCGGCCCCCGGATAAGGTAAGTACCGCTACATATAGCGGATGGATGAGTAGTTTGGTTCGTTTGAGAGGTTTGAGGAGAAAGTATACAGTGATCATGATTTTTAGCGATATTCAATATTTTTAAGGTGGTCTCAAACAAACATAAAATGCTATATAAAATTTGTGAAATAATAGCAGTCAGTTTCCTTCAGGGCCTGCCAGGGCACAGTGTAACATCAGTGCAACTCATCTGGTGTAACAGAAGTGTACATTTAAAAAAAATAAAAATACAGGGGGCTTGTTGTCACCTTTCGGGGACCCTTGGTGTTGTACGTGGCTGGGTGGAGGAAGAGACCTTCAATGACATCAGTGAGGAGAAGGAACGGGACATGGCTAGCTTGGTATCCAACCTTGTGCAAATGGGGAGTTTGCGGTTGTTCAAATGGACTGTTTGCGGTTGTTTGCGGTGCGTTAAACAGGGAGTTTGGTCTGTCACTGTGAAGCAGGCGTAACCCTTACACTACCTGATCGATACAACATCATACCTGATGTTTTAAAGCACGTTATTCCAAACAATTTAGGAATGTTAGGTGATTTATGCCCTTTATGGATTAAAACCAGACTCTGCATCAACTATGTAATTTTCCATGGGAGTTTTGCCATGGATCCCCATCCGGCATGCCACAGTCCAGGTGTTAGTCCCCTTGAAACAACTTTTCCATCACTATTGTGGCCAGAAAGAGTCCCTGTGGGTTTTAAAATTCGCCTGCCTATGAAGTCTATGGCGGTTCGCCCGGTTCGCCCATTCGCGAACATTTGCGGAAGTTCGCATTCGCCGTTCACGAATGGAAAATTTTATGTTCGCAACATCACTAATTCAAAATAAAACTTGAACAAGATAAAAAGCGGCAGAAGGAACAAGGAGCTCTTAAACCTGTACGGCAAGTGTATTCAGACTAAGGGTATAGTATGGGGGGTCTCCCAATGTAAGCTTACCCTATCTGCTACACAGCACGCCAGGAACGGGGAGCACACCAATGAACCCGTCAGAAAAAATAAACGTAGGTTAGCTTGGTCGGCAGCGGTCGGCCCCGGGAACCGCAAACCAGGAGAGAGTCGTGCTGAAGTAGTGGAAGCAATGAAGTGAAGGTGTAATGATGAACTCTTCGTCTACGCGTTTCGTCTGTCAACCAGACTTTATCTGTTTATCTGTTAATGCTGCGATATTGTTGCTGGCTGAGCCACTTTCAGCTATTTTTTCTACTTTATACTTTGTCATGCAAGGTTTGAGTTTTTCCATTTTATAAAATAAAAAGCTTATGGTTTTACCATACTTAGGTTCTCGGCTTGTGTTATTGCAGGTGGATAGTGTTGTCGCGAACCCGAAATTTTCGGTTCTCGAACGGCGAACGCGAACTTCCGCAAATGTTCGCGAACCGGCGAACCGCGCGAACCGCCATTGACTTCAATGGGCAGGCGAATTTTAAAACCAACAGGGACTCTTTCTGGCCACAAAAGTGATGGAAAAGTTGTTTCAAGGGGACTAACACCTGGACTGTGGCATGCCGGAGGGGGATCCATGGCAAAACTCCCATGGAAAATTGCACAGTTGATGCAGAGTCTGCTTTTAATCCATAAAGGGCAGAAATCACCTAACATTGACACCTGTCCTCAAAGCCCTGCCCTGATACACACTGACACAGAGCAGAATAGAGACTGTTCCCCGTCCTCAGAGACCATGATACACACTGACACAGAGCAGAATAGAGACTGTTACCCCTACATAGGGTCACTTGGCAGATATGGCGGGGTCGTGGGAGGATGACTTTCACCTCTTCCCCTGTTAAATTCCCGTTGTGCTGTGACATCACCCTTATACGCTGTGTAAAGCATACTATTTAATTTGATCAGCATGGCCACTTGAGTTTTTATAGTTTTCACGCTGCTTGTAGTTTATATATGGTTCACAAAAATCAAACAAACGATAAAGTAAACATGTAAGGATTCAGAATATTCTTTCAAACCCTTACACATTGTGTGTACGTATTTTTTGTCTTAAGTTTGTGGCTTTAAAGAGGTTTACGTTGTTTCTATGATGTGCATAACATGTTCTTGTAAATGTTTGTTACATTTTTCCTGGAATTGTAATTTTGTAATCTGAATAAAGATAGTCAAATCCCTGATACACACTGACACAGAGCAGAATAGGGACTGTTCCCCCTACATAGGGTCACTTGGCAGATATGGATTGACACCTATCCTAATGATCCCTGATACACACTGACACAGAGCAGAATAGAGACTGTTCCCCCTACATAGGGTCACTTGGCAGATATGGATTGACACCTGTCCTCAAAACCCCTGATACACACTGACACAGAGCAGAATAGGGACTGTTCCTCCTACATAGGGTCACTTGGTAGATATGGATTGACACCTGTCCTCAAAACCCCTGATACACACTGACACAGAGCAGAATAGAGACTGTTCCCTGTCCACAGAGACCATGATACACACTGACACAGAGCAGAATAGAGACTGTTCCCTGTCCACAGAGTCCATGATACACACTGACACAGAGCAGAATAGAGACTGTTCCCCGTCCACAGAGACCATGATACACACTGACACAGAGCAGAATAGAGACTGTTCCCCGTCCACAGAGACCATGATACACACTGACACAGAGCAGAATAGAGACTGTTCCCTGTCCACAGAGTCCATGATAAACACTGACACAGAGCAGAATAGAGACTGTTCCCTGTCCACAGAGTCCATGATAAACACTGACACAGAGCAGAATAGAGACTGTTCCCCGTCCACAGAGACCATGATACACACTGACACAGAGTAGAATAGGGACTGTTGCCCCTACATAGGGTCACTTGGCAGGTATGGATTGACACCTGTCCTCAAAGCCCATGATACACACTGGGGGGAGCTACTGTCCTCCCCAACCCCTGCGCGGTGGGTGGGGACCATAAATCACAATGGGGGGACCTACTTTCCTCCCCCCCGGCCCCCATCCCTGCGCGGTGGGTGGGGGGCATAAATCACAATGGGACGGACCTACTGATAGGAGTGTAGTATTGTTCATATCAGTTTAATGCCTTCCGCGTCTCCTATCAGTGGACGTGTATATGGCAGCCATTTTAGGAACCGCACACCTGGGACCCGAGCAAGGTCACCTCTTTCAACAGGCGACATGATTTGGCCCTGTAAAACTATCCTGGATATTCTCTACAATTTCTATGGATATGGCATTGATTTATGTAACAGGGAGATGGAAGAAGATGCTTGGTCGGTCCTCTTACTTGAAATTTGGGGCACTGCGCGGGCAAGCTAATGTGCCACCAGATAGGAGTGGTGAGTTTAGTAAATGTTCATATCAGTTTAATACCTTCCACGTCTCCTATCAGTGGACGTGTATATGGCAGCCATTTTAGGAACCGCACACCTGGGACCCGAGCAAGGTCACCTCTTTCAACAGGCGACATGATTTGGCCCTGTAAAACTATCCTGGATATTCTCTACAATTTCTATGGATATGGCATTGATTTATGTAACAGGGAGATGGAAGAAGATGCTTGGTCGGTCCTCTTACTTGAAATTTGGGGCACTGCGCGGGCAAGCTAATGTGCCACCAGATAGGAGTGGTGAGTTTAGTATTGTTCATATCAGTTTAATACCTTCTGCGTCTCCTATCAGTGGACGTGTAAATGGCAGAGATTTTTAATTGTTGAATCACCTCCCCTTTTTTAGGCCAAGGTGGGAAGATGCTTAGACCACTGGTATATTGGTGCCATCTTGGAGGATTTTTTTTTGGTTTGGTTTTTGAAGCCACAGTGCTGCACCAGTGGGCCTAAAAATTAGGCATGTACACATGCCTGAAAAATTTGGTATTGTTGCAGCCGCTGCTGTAGCAGCGGCCAGAAAAATTGATGTTTGTTTCACAGGCAGAAAGTGCCCTAAAACATGGCGGCTTGAACCCTAGTTGGTGGCGGATAAGTCACGCAAGTCAAACGTCATTCAGAGCTAAAATACAGCAGCGTGTGGACCATTTTTAGCCCAAGGCAGCTCATCTCATCAGGCCTTTTTTAATTGAATGTATCGCCCAGTGTCAGTCCCTTCGGGATCCATCCCTCATTCATCTTAATAAAGGTGAGGTAATCTAGACTTTTTTGACCTAGGTGACTTCTCTTCTCAGTGACAATACCTCCTGCTGCACTGAAGGTCCTTTCTGACAGGACACTTGAAGCGGGGCAGGCCAGAAGTTCTATCGCAAATTGGGATAGCTCAGGCCACAGGTCAAGCCTGCACACCCAGTAGTCAAGGGGTTCATCGCTCCTCAGAGTGTCGATATCTGCAGTTAAGGCGAGGTAGTCTGCTACCTGTCGGTCGAGTCGCTCTCTGAGGGTGGATCCCGAAGGGCTGTGGCTATGCATAGGACTTAAAAAGGTCCGCATGTCCTCCATCAACAACACGTCTTTAAAGCATCCTGTCCTTGCCGGCGTGGTCGTGGGAGGAGGAGGAGGAGGATGACTTCCACCTCTCCCCCTGTTAGATTCCCGTTGTGCTGTGACATCACCCTTATACGCTGTGTAAAGCATACTTTTTAATTTATTTTGCAAATGCTGCATCCTTTCCGACTTGTTGTAATTCGGTAACATTTCCGCCACTTTCTGCATATACCGGGGGTCTAGTAGCGTGGACACCC
This sequence comes from Pelobates fuscus, assembly GCF_036172605.1. Taxonomy (NCBI): domain Eukaryota; kingdom Metazoa; phylum Chordata; class Amphibia; order Anura; family Pelobatidae; genus Pelobates; species Pelobates fuscus. The sequence continues at coordinate 42,894,727 of NC_086318.1, read as the reverse complement.
AGTACAGGTCGTTCTCCTTCAGCCTTTTTATACAAGGGTCCCTCAACAGGCAGGACAGCATGAAAGACCCCATTTGCACAAGGTTGGATGCCGAGCTACTCATTTCCCGTTCCTCCTCCTCACTGATGTCATTGAAGGTATGTTCTTCCCCCCAGCCACGTACAACACCACGGGTACCAGATAGGTGACAACGAGCACCCTGGGATGCCTGTTGTGTTTGGTCTTGCTCCTCCTCAAAGCTACAATCCTCCTCTGACTCCTCTTCCTCACAATCCTCTTCCAGCGTTGCCGCAGGTCCAGCAAGAGATGCTGATAAGGCTGTTTCTGGTGGTGATGGTGACCACAACTCTTCCTCTTCACGCTCATCTGCAGCCTGATCCAGCACTCTTCGCAGGGCACGCTCCAGGAAGAAAACAAATGGTATGATGTCGCTGATGGTGCCTTCGTTGCGACTGACTAGGTTTGTCACCTCCTCAAAAGGACGCATGAGCCTACAGGCATTGCGCATGAGCGTCCAGTAACGTGGCAAAAAAAATCCCAGCTCCCCAGAGGCTGTCCTAGCACCCCGGTCATACAAATATTCATTAACAGCTTTTTCTTGTTGGGGCAAGCGGTCAAACATTAGGAGTGTTGAATTCCAACGTGTAGGGCTGTTGCAAATCAAGCGCCTCACTGGCATGTTGTTTCGCCGCTGGATATCGGCAAAATGAGCCATGGCCGTGTAGGAACGCCTGAAATGGCCACACACCTTCCTGGCCTGCTTCAGGACGTCCTGTAAGCCTGTGTACTTATGCACAAAGCGTTGTACGATCAGATTACACACATGTGCCATGCACGGCACATGTGTCAACTTGCCCAACTTCAATGCCGCTATCAAATTTTTTCCGTTGTCACACACCACTTTGCCGATATCCAGTTGCTGCGGAGTCAGACACTTTTCCACCTGTGCGTTCAGGGCGGACAGGAGTGCTTGTCCGGTGTGACTCTCTGCTTTCAAGCAAGTCAAACCCAAGACGGCGTGACACTGCCGTATCCGGGATGTGGAATAGTACCTGGGGAGCTGGGGGGGTGCCGTTGATGTGGAGCAAGACGCAGCAGCACAAGAGGACTCAGCCGAGGAGGTTATGGAAGAGGATGGAGTAGGAGGAGTAGAGGAGGTGGCAGCAGGACTGCCTGCAATTCGTGGCGGTGTCACCAACTCCTCTGCAATGCCACGCATTCCTTGCTTGTCAGCCGTCAGCAGGTTTACCCAATGCGCAGTGTAGGTGATATACCTGCCCTGACCATGCTTTGCAGACCAGGTATCAGTGGTCAGATGGACCCTTGCCCCAACACTGTGTGCCAGACATGCCATGACTTCCTTTTGCACAATCGAGTACAAGTTGGGGATTGCCTTTTGTGAAAAGAAATTCCGGCCGGGTACCTTCCACTGCGGTGTCCCAATAGCTACAAATTTTTTGAACGCCTCAGAATCAACCAGATTGTATGGTAAAAGCTGGCGGGCTAATAGTTCGGACAAGCCAGCTGTCAGACGCTGGGCAAGGGGGTGACTTGGTGACATTGGCTTCTTACGCTCAAACATGTCCTTGACAGACACATGACTGTGGGCAGATGAGCGGGAACTGCTCAAGGCGGGAGACGGAGTGGCGGATGGTTGAGAGGGGGCAAGAAGGACAGCAGTGGTTGACGTGGCTGAAGATGCTAGACCAGGAGGAGGATGGCGACTTAGAGTAGGCGTGCTGCTTGTATTCATGTGTTGGTCCCATAGGCGTTTGTGATGTGAGATCATGTGCCTACGCAAAGCAGTTGTACCTAGGTGGGTGTTGGACCTCCCACGACTCAGTTTCCTTTGGCACAGGTTGCAAATGGCATCGCTGTTGTCCGAGGCAGACACACACAAAAAATGCCACACTGCTGAGCTCTGCAATGACGGCATTCTGGTGGTGGACACAGCATGCGTTGATTGGCGTGCTGTCGGGCTGACCCCGGGTGCCAATGCATACTGTCTGACTGTGCCACTAGCTCCTTGCGACGACCCCCCCCTGCTTCCAACTCGTCTCCTCCTCCTCTCTGTCTCCCCATCTGAACTTTCACCCTGTTCTTCTTCTTGCCGAGCGGGCACCCACGTGACATCCATGGACGCATCGTCATCATCAACCGCTTCGCTTGTATCTGACAACTCAGAAAAGGAAGCAGCAGCGGGTACAACATCATCATCATCACACCATACCTCCATGTGTTTAATGCTGCCTGCCTGAGACATATCCCTGTTATCTACATCCTCTAGCAATAATGGGTGCGCATCACTCATTTCTTCAAACGGGTGTGTGAATAACTCCTCTGACATACCAAGCTGTGGTGCTAGCTTTGGTGGTGGCAGCAGGCGGGTGAGTGGTATCTTGAGAGGTGCCTGAAGCTAAGCTGGAGGAGGATGGTGCGTCAAGGTTCCGAGCGGAGGCTGTACAAGATTGGGTGTCCTGTGTTAGCCAGTCAACTATGTCCTCAGAACTTTTCAAGTTCAGGGTACGTGGCTTCTGAAAACTGGGCATTATTCTAGGGCAAAAGGGAATCACAGCACCACGACCACGATGGCCCCTGCGGGGTGGCCTGCCTCTGCCTGTCATTTTTTTGGGGATTAGTGGTACTATAAGTGCAAGCTACTGTGAGACCAGATATGATTGGCAATGTGAACTGTAACAGTTCTGCAGAGCACACACTGTAGGCCTGACACACCCGCTTGAAGACAAGTAACTGCTATTCAATCTATAACAGGGAAAAACAAATTTTCTTTGTAAAAGCACGCTATAGAGACACCAGATATGATTGGCAATGTGCACTTGAACAGTTCTGCAGAGCACACACTGTAGGCCTGACATACCCGCTTGAATACAAGTAACTGCTATTCAATCTATAACAGTGAAAAAAAATTTTGGGTTTTAAAAGCACGCTATAGAGACACCAGATATGATTGGCAATGTGCACTGGAACAGTTCTGGAGAGCACACGCTGAAGGAAGGACTGACAGAGCCGCTTGAAGGACACTGACTGGCTGCTATTAGCTTACACTAGAAACCTTTTTTCTTTGTAAAAGCACGCTATAGAGACACCAGATATGATTGGCAATGTGCACTTGAACAGTTCTGCAGAGCACACACTGTAGGCCTGACACACCCGCTTGAAGACAAGTAACTGCTATTCAATCTATAACAGTGAAAAAAAAAATTTTGTTTTAAAAGCACGCTATAGAGACACCAGATATGATTGGCAATGTGCACTGGAACAGTTCTGGAGAGCACACGCTGAAGGAAGGACTGACAGAGCCGCTTGAAGGACACTGACTGGCTGCTATTAGCTTACACTAGAAACCTTTTTTCTTTGAAAAAGCTCGCTATAGAGACACCAGATATGATTGGCAATGTGCACTTGAACAGTTTTGCAGAGCACACACTGTAGGCCTGACACACCCACTTGAAGACAAGTAACTGCTATTCAATCTATAACAGTGAAAAAAAAATTTTGGTTTTAAAAGCACGCTATAGAGACACCAGATATGATTGGCAATGTGCACTGGAACAGTTCTGGAGAGCACACGCTGAAGGAAGGACTGACAGAGCCGCTTGAAACCTAGAAACCTTTTTTCTTTGTAAAAGCACGCTATAGAGACACCAGATATGATTGGCAACTGTCAAAGCACGCTGGCACAGGTCTGCAGAGCACACGCTGAAGGAAGGCCTGACAGAGCCGCTTGAAGGACACTGACTGGCTGCTATTAGCTTACACTGGAAACTTTTTTTCTTTGTAAAAGCACGCTATAGAGACACCAGATATGAGTGGCAACTGTCAAAGTACGCTGGCAGGGTTGTGCAGGGCACACGCTGAAGGAAGGCCTGACAGAGCCGCTTGAAGGACACTGACTGGCTGCTATTAGCTTACACTGGAAACCTTTTTTCTTTGTAAAAGCACGCTAAAGAGACACCAGATATGATTGGCAACTGTCAAAGCACGCTGGCACAGGTCTGCAGAGCACACGCTGAAGTAGGCCTGACACCCAGACGCTTACAGACAACTAACTGCTCTTCTATTACAGTGAAAAAAAATTATTTCTTTTAAATGTAAAGCTTAACCTATTGTAAAAACAGATATGAGTGGTGGCACTGACTGTGCAAATGGGCAAGGCATCCAACCTGACACAGAAGCTGGCAGGCAGGCAACTGCTCTTCTATTACAGTGAAAAAAAAATATTTCTTTTAAATGTAAAGCTTAACCTATTGTTAAAACAGATATGAGTGGTGGAACTGACTGTGCAAATGGGCAAGGCATCCAACCTGACACAGAAGCTGGCAGGCAGGCAACGGCTCTTCTATTACAGAGAAAAAAAATTATTTATTTTAAATGTAAAGCTTAACCTATTGTTAAAACAGATATGAGTGGTGGCACTGACTGTGCAAATGGGCAAGGCATCCAACCTGACACAGAAACTGGCAGGCAGGCAACTGCTCTTCTATTACAGTGAAAAAAAAATATTTATTTTAAATGTAAAGCTTAACCTATTGTTAAAACAGATATGAGTTGTGGCACTGACTGTGCAAATGGGCAAGGCACCCAACCTGACACAGAAGCTGGCAGGCAGGCAACTGCTCTTCTATAAAAGTGAAAAAAAATTATTTATTTTAAATGTAAAGCTTAACCTATTGTTAAAACAGATATGAGTGGTGGCACTGACTGTGCAAATGGGCAAGGCATCCAACCTGACACAGAAGCTGGCAGGCAGGCAACTGCTCTTCTATTACAGTGAAAAAAAATTATTTATTTTAAATGTAAAGCTTAACCTATTGTTAAAACAGATATGAGTGGTGGCACTGACTGTGCAAATGGGCAAGGCATCCAACCTGACACAGAAGCTGGCAGGCAGGCAACTGCACTTCTATTACAGTGAAAAAAAATATTTCTTTTAAATGTAAAGCTTAACCTATTGTAAAAACAGATATGAGTGGTGGCACTGGGCAAGTAGGAACAGTATCCAATGTGAACCTCACACAGAAGCTGGCAGGCAGGCACCTGCAATTACATTACACAGAAAAAAAAAAAAAAGCAGCCTGATGTTATAGCCCTAAAAAGGGCTTTTTGGGGTGCTGTCCTTACAGCAGAGATCAGATGAGTCCTTCAGGATTGTAGTGGACACTGAATACCCTAGCCTAGCTATCAATTTCCCTATCTAATCAGCAGCAGCTAAACTTTCCCTCCTCTCACTAAGCATGCAGCTTCAGAATGAATCGAAAATGGATGCTGGGAGGGAGGTTGGAGGGTGTGGAAGGGAGGGAGTGCTGCTGATTGGCTGGAATGTGTCTGCTGACCGAGAGGCACAGGGTCAAAGTTTGCCCAATGATGACGAATAGGGGGCGGATCGAACTGCGCTTGTGTCCGCCCGCCACGGCGAACGCGAACACGCTAAGTTCGCCGGGAACTGTTCGCCGGCGGACAGTTCGGTACATCACTACAGGTGGATTTAGGATATTGGAGTTAGAGTATACGAAAAAGGAATTAACCTTTATATTACGGAAGTAGTTGGTTTTATTATGATATACATATAACTGGAGCGCTCACATTATTATATTTTTTTATCTATACCTCTACTAGTCGCTCATCTTAGTTGTGAAGCTGCCCACTGTCATACAAGTGACATTTTCTAATACTCATATATTGGATGTTCAAAAATTATTTTCTTCCATTTTTCAGCTGTTATATTTCAACCCCTTTTTTCATTTTTGACCTTGCTCAATGAGCTTACATGCTAGAGGGAGTGGGGTAAAGTGACACAAAAGTAAGGATATTATTAGACTAATGACAATTGCAAGAGAGGAATCAGTTGGGAGCTATTAACAGTTTAATTGATACGTTTTTATGAAGAAGTGTGTTTTTTAATGATTTTTTGAAGGAGTGGAGACAGGGTGAGCATCTAACTGAGGAGGGAAGTGAGTTCCACAGGAACGGTGTAGCCCTCGAGAAATCTTGAAGGCGAGCATCAGCGGTGGGAGTATGGACAGAAGTTAAACATAAGTCTTCAGCAGAGCGTAAGGGCCTAGATGGGACATACTTGTGTATTTGGTGGATAGATAGGTGGGAGCAGCATTATGTAGAGATTTGAAAGCAAGAACCATTATTTTAAATTGAGCCCTATATCTTACAGGAAGCCAACATAGGGACTGACATAATGAGTGACTGTATACAACATTTCAGGGTTAAGGCTCCTTGCCAATGAAAATTATTGGATCCAACAAGTTCATACACCACTGTTCTGTTTGTAGCTCTGGGTCACAGTGTTATTCGTGGTATTATATGGGCTTGCTGCTGTCTTCTGGTGCTTCTGCAAGTAATTGGACACTGGTGGTTCCATTCTTGGGTGCAGCTCAATGAACCCCAATTATAGTAAGGCACGAAGAGATAATCCAACAATGATGACTTGGACACATCTCAGACAGGTGTATCTTAAATCATTTCTGTTTTCTGTTAACTCTTTTGACACTTCTCAGGCCTCTTGCTTATTGGTGTCAACGAAAGGATGTGCTAGACTCTATATACTAAGCTCCCTCACAGACTATAATACACAAAAACAAAAAAAAGTGTTTAAACTGTTAAATGTTATGTTTTAGTTAATCATGAACCTATACATTAAATTGTTTGTATCCTAGCTATGCATCCCATGTTACACTTTTAATTAAAAAATATGTTAGAAAGGGTAAAACGTTATATCCCAACTGATGGTATGCTAAAAGGAAAAAAAAGGAAAGACAATGCGTACATAGAATAGTTTAAATAATTATTTGAATCCTGGTCCTATAACCTTCTACACAGAACAAAAACTGTGATAAAAGGAAAGTCCTGATAAAATAATGCTGAGAAAAAGCATCAATTGGTCAAAAAAATAAATACTCCATTAAACTTAAAACACAACGAAAAATATTCCTAAGTGAATAAACAAAGATATGATTGAGCAAGTCAATGTTTCCAAACATGAAATACTGAGAAACGATTGTACGTGTAAGTTGTGTGAACATGTTTACATATTTTTTGCGAGTGGTGATTGTGTGTTTTTAAAGTCTATGCACAAAAGTGCTCACAAAGTACACACAGTTATTTCATGTGGAAATACTTCAAGGTTGATGAAATAAGTGCAGGCTTGAAGAATTGTAAGAAACTAATAGAACAATTTGTTGCACTTAAAAGACAGAAGGGAGTATACTCTAGAGATATTCAAGAAAATATTTTTAATAGATGCTTGGAACAGCTTCATTAATGTTAATAATTAGATCCATATATTAAACATTTTTTTTCTAAACATTAAAGTTAATTTGGCAGACATCCCAAAGCAGTGCAGAAAAATTAAATTACACAGAAAAGAGGCTTTATCATTCACCAAACACTTGATCTAATAATACAATGTTGTTTCATAGTATAGTTGAAAGCTATACCTGAAGAATTTTTTTAGTCACTGTAAAAAATAATCTGACATTTGTTAAAGAAACAGTCCAATTACCTAGAGCACTTTGTCTTGCTAAAAAAAAGTTTTAGGTGTGAAGGATGTGTCCTCTTTTTTTTTTTTCTTTTTTCTTTTTCCTTTCTTTCACTGTTTCAAAAAGTGCACTTTTTTCAATAGAAATTGGTACTTTTATAAATTAACATTGTTACACCCACCTGGCTGTCAATGAGGCAACTGTTCCTGTTACTTCCTGTTTTGTTTTGCTCAGTGGAGCTAAACTCAAGAGGCAGCAACTGCCCAGAGCACCTGCCGTGCAAAGACTTCTGATTGATCTTCACTGGGAAGTCTGTGATTGGACAGCCACAGAAAGTCTGACCTGGGTTAGAAAAGGAGAGCTTGCAAAGACTGCATACAGTAGATTTTGCAAGCTGTTTTAGATATACGCCCAATGAAAAAAATGCATAATTAAATGCACTAGTGTTTTCTTTGGCGATATATTCACTAAATAGTATTTAATTTATATTTTGGCAGCGGAGTGTCCCTTTAAAATATAATTGTCATGAATAGAACTTCAGCCTTCTTATCAGCTTTCACTGAATTAGTTTAGTTAGAATATGAGTCCTAAATAGTACAATTGCTCAATTCACTTGTAACTTCAACTATTGTGATTAAAACCTTTTAAATGCAGCTATTCAGTACTTTTATTAAAATGTATTTATTCTAAATTAGAACTCTTGATTTTGTTTTTGTTTTTGAAAGAATCTTATAGATAATGCTGTAAATGCACATGCGTATAGAAAAATAAGTCAAAAAATAAAATACATATATCTGAAGTTTTTGATTATGCAGGCATTGTTAAGGAATTTCTGATAATACCCTAGACCTAATATGTAACACCATATAGTGATACATTGCAATTGATTTCCTACAAAAAAAAGATTAATTTAATTTCAGAAATACTTATGGCTCTCTACATTATGGGAATAATAACATTTAAAGAAATGTCTAATAAGTAAATTAAAAGTAAAATGGTGATGGTTGCACTAATGATTGGATTACAATGCAGGATAACAACTGGAACTGTTTAAAAAAGGTAAGAACCTTGTTAAGAATTTTCAGAATAGGGGGGCGTGGCAAGCGGCCGACCGGGAAAGGCGCATAGAGTGAGAGCTCCCAGGCCTGACGGACCCGAGAGCTACAGACAGCCGGTATAGACCCACCAATTCCGACCCAAAAGAGCTCCATCGAGCAGCAAGTATCCACATGGCGCCCTCCAAGCAACTAAAAATCACAGACCCGATCAGATCCACCAAAAAAGACCATCTCCACTCCAGCCAAGATGGCAACGGAAGCATGGCAACTGCCTCTATCTCAGAAGATCAGTCAGGCACAGAGGATCCCTCAGGCCATTACACAGACAGACCCGGTGAGTGAGAGAAGCCTCTACACCATGCTACAAGAGCTTAGGGCTATCTTACAGACAGACTTCCAACAAATGACCGCAGGATACAAACATGAACTGTCTGAGCTAGGAGACTTAACAGACCGACTAGAAGTCTGCACAGAAGAAATCTGTTCAGCTCACAATGATATGGAGGCTAAATTACAAGCCCTCAGTGAGGAACAAACACAGCTAAAACGAAAAATGGCAGACATAGAGGATCGCTCTAGGCGAAATAATGTCAGGTTTAGAGGCATCCCTGACAGCTTCACACATGAGGCACTGTCCGACTATATCAAAAGCCTGTCACAAGCTGAGCTGCCAGCAAGGGACACCGCAGAGTGGCTCCTGGACAGAGCGCACCGTCTACCTAGGCCGCAGCGCTTTACAGCGGACACCCCGCACGATGTGGTGGTCAGATTCCACTATTATACGGCAAAAGACTCGCTGCTGGCTTCCACGCATAAACTTACAATGCTACCAGAACCGTTCCGGGGTGTAACTGTTCGCAAATCTATCTGCTCTCACAATGAGCTGACGGAGAGAATTTATCTCAGTAACGAAGACCCTCCGCAACCACGATATACCATACCGCTGGGGTTACCCCACTAAGATTATTGTTTGGAGAAACAACAAGAACCACGTTATCGAGGAACTAGAGGATGGACTGCGTCTTCTGAGAGAATGGGGACTCTTCCAGTCACCGCACAAGCCGTCACAAGATCCGAAACCGCAGAGGAGACTTACCACTGGATGGCGCATGGCGGGATTGACTAGAAGGAACAATTGAACTTTCCCTCCACATCCCTCTGTCCCACTAAAAACTGACCAAGAGCCTAAGCTGAAGGGAAATGGATGTTGAAGTCGACAATAACGATGTGTAATGTATATGGCACCAATTTTTTACCTACACCAGGGCACTTTACCTTTCCCACTTAGTTCTATAGTAGTTGGGATGGAGGGCACAAAAAGGGCACAAAAAAAGGAAACATTACTGCTTAATTAAGAGGGTGGGATGTTCTCACATAAATGTAAAGTAACTAGGGTTGTCTGTAAAATGCAAGCCATGTAATATCAAACATGATTATGGGGTCCCGGTTCAGGCCAAACCACGCAGGTTACCCTTAATCCCCCAGTTGGGTCTGCCTCCTGAGCATTAGGCTTGGCGGTCACCCCAACACCAATAATTACCCTGTCTATTAGGGAAATGTTTTATATACTTTGTTTGTTTTCTATGTTTATGTTTATTCTGTTATCTGGGTTCACTGTATTGGAATATGCGCCACATGACCACACTATCCATCAAGAGGGGACATCATTAGACGCAGAGGGGGGAGGAATACCACAGAGCACCCATACGCTATCACAGGATGCCAATACACACTTAATGTCAAAGCAATCCCCACGAGGGACTTCCATTGTAGTGGATACTCAAAAATCCTAACCATAGGGACAACCAACACTATGACCCTTTTTTTCCTTAAATGTGAAAGGCCTTAATAGCCCCCATAAACGGAGGTTGGCAACCCAAGACTGCCGAACTTCCGGGGCGGCCATAGCTTGTCTGCAAGAGACGTACTTCTGCAGCCGCAACTCCACAAAATTCACAGTCTGACAATACTCCCAAGCATACCATGCACACTCCCCAACAAAATCAAAAGGGGTTTCCATATACTTTCACTATGACTGGGCGTTCACACCAAGCCAGCAACATGCGGGACGAAATGGCCGGCTACTCAGTTTAGTAGGCACATTAAACGGCATACTGATAACGATTGCTTCCCTATACTCCTCCAACGAGGACCAAACAGCCTTTCTAACAAAGGCACTAAAGAAGGTAGCAAAATACAAGCAGGGACATGTCATTCTATGTGGAAATTTCAATTGAACCCCAGACCCCCACATAGACATTCAACGCACACAGAACAAAGGGCCAAAAAGGGCATCACTAGCGCTGGGGCGACACCTAAGCCGATTACTATTTGAACAAGACCTATACGACTCATGGCGCTGCCTTTATCCAGGAACCAAAGATTACACATATTACTCCCCAGTGCACATGACACATTCTAGAATTGATCTATGCATCACGGACAAAACCACACTAGCGCATATTACAAAGGTCGCGATCGGCCCTATCACGTGGTCCATCCACGCGCCGCTTACGGTGACCGTCCGGGTCCCATGTCCGGCCTGTGGCACGTGGTCCTGGCACCTCAATGAGGCTCTCCTGGACCTCCCCAACACCTACTCCACCGTCCTAACCCACCTCACAGGCTTTTTCTCACAACACGAATCATGCACCACGCCCATCACAATTCAATGGTAAGCACACAAGGCAGTTATGCGAGGCGTTTTGATACAAGCAGGAGCTACCATAAAAAAGCAACACAACAAAACCAAAGCTGAACTCCTCGCAAAGCTCGCCTCATTAGAATCCCAACACAAAACCACACCACAAAAAACGACCCATAAGCAGCTACAACAAATCAGAACTGACCTACACAACCTTGAACTTGCTACAACAGAAAAGCATATGCGTTACCTTACGCAAACCCATTACACTACAGGGACTAAGGCAGGAAAAGCACTCGCTAAGAAACTAAAGCAGAAATATTTACACACGAAAATACTTTACATAATTTCCAAGTCGGTACACAAATTATACAACCCACAGCACATTGTGGAGGAATTGGCCTCTTTCTACGCCTCCCTATACCAGCTCGACAGGGACCCCCAAACACACCAACCATCAGACGAGGATATTACCCGCTTCCTGAATAACACCCACATCCCATCCATTACAAGAGAACAACAAGAGCTGTTAGAAGCTCCATTTACTTGCGAAGAAGTGGCTGACATGATTGCTACTATACACAAATCGCCTGGCCTGGATGGGCTGTCCAACTACTACTACCACAAATTCAGCTTCACACTACTCTCGCACATCACCAAACTCTTCAATCACATTAAACAAACTGGACAAATCCATAAAAAAATGCTGGAAGCGTTTATAGTCACGCTACCCAAGCCAAACAAATCCCAGATGATCTGCGCTTACCTAAGACCTATTTCCCTACTCAGTACAGACATCAAGTTGTATGCTAAACTACTAGCAAACAGGTTTAAATCTCTCTTCCCAACTCTGATTTCGGAGGAACAGGCAGGATTCGTCCCGGGCAAACAAGTAGGCGACAACACCAGACACTTCATTAACCTCATAGAATGGGCCCATTAAGGGGGAGTTCTGTTAGCGCTCAACGCTAAAAAAGCATTTGATCACCTGAATTGGAAATACATGCGATTAACACTCGCCCAAATGGGCATCCCCCAATAGTTCATATCCAGCATCCTAGCCCTGTAACAGGAACCTTCAGCTCAAGTCTTTAGCACAGGCTTTCTATCTACTCCATTAGCTATACGAAACGGCACGCGACAGGGCTGACCCCTTTCCTTGCTCATCTTTATTCTTTGCCTAGAGCCCTTGATAAGACATATAAAACAAACAAAAGGAATTCAGGGCATATCTACTCCAAAGGGCGAACAGAAGCTAGCATTATTTGCGGACGATATTCTCCTGTACCTCACAAACCCAGAGGAATACATCCCACAGGTGAAAAGTCTCCTTGCCACATACAGCGAAGTATCCTTCTACAAAAACAACACCGCAAAAACACAAGCTCTCCCTATTCTATTGCCGCACACTCTCACAACACAACTTGAGCGCACATATACATTCGACTGCACGAAAAAGTCGCTCTCATACTTAGGGATTAAACTCACTAAATCAATAAGCACACTACAAAAAGAAAACCACATTCCTCTGATCCAGAAACTCACAACACAATTATCATCATGGGAAGACCTAGAGGTCTCCTGGATAGGCCGCATCAACTCAATTAAGATGATGATTCTCCCGCACATACTATACCTGTTCAGAACCATCCCTATAGCCTGGCCATCCCGCCTTCTTAAAAGGTTCTAATCTGTTATAAACGCATACGTCTAGAAACAGAAACCCCCCCAGAATTAAAAACAAAACCTTAGGCCTCCACTACACTAGAGGACCTATTCCTATACCTAAGGGTCAAGAACATCCAACAGGCCAACACACAAGCAAATGAGACCACTCAAAGGCCCACAGCTCACAGCCCACAACACCTGCTGAACGCCCGCCACATCAAGCCCCTTTCACTGTGCTATAATGCCCTGTGGGAAACTGCTACCCCGCACAAACTTAAATATATGACACAATGGAAGAGGGATATTGGCAGGGAACTCACGCTACAACAATGGCACAAGACCATATCCATCACCAAGAGGGCATCTAGCAGCATCTCTATGTGGGAGGCATATAGTAAAGTCACAATGAGATGGTACATGGTGCCTCACAGACTGTCCAGGATGTATAGCACGGTCTCCCCTCTATGCTGGAGGTGCGAGAAATCCCAAGGTACACTGTTACATGTCTTCTGGGAATGCCAATACATTCAGCCACTCTGTTGTCACCTGAAGGATGCTTACTACATATATTGCTACCGTTGCACCAGAAGCACCATATCCCCCGGATAGTAAACCTTCTAACAGTCCCTAAAATGGCTATAGCATTTCACTGGAAGAACAAAGCAGTCCCCTCAATAGAAGAGATCTTGAAGAAATTAGATAATGTCTGTCTATATGAAAGTATGGCTCTGAGAATGAAGGGGAAAGCACAACAACATTAGGTGATATGGCATGAATGGCTCACGCATCGAGGGGCGGGCACAGCCGGCCAGGTCCAATAACAAAAACCATAACCACAACACATAAGTCCCAACTGAGAAGAGCGTATCCATATGCAGCCTCCTTCCCATTTATTAATGATCCCAGATCAAGTTTATGTTAAGTTAAGTTCACTTTCTTTCCCCAGGTTTCTCCCCGTATTCCACACACGCTGACCAATTAGGGACTGGCAATAGTTATGCCACAAGCTAGGCAAACACAGGTACCAAGAAGAAACTGATGGTTAGAATCAGTCACAGGAGGTGACTCAGTACATATAAACTAGCGACATGAGGAGTTGTGAACTGACATGGACAAATGTACCAAAACATTGTATGTGCAATTGCAAGACCTGTAATGTGTGTTGTCCCAGTTAATGGCTGTAATTTAAGCAAATCACCTTGTAATGTACATTGTTACTGACCGTATGTCTTAATGTGGAATTACTTGTTAAAAAGCAATAAAAAATAAATATGTTAAAAAAAAAGAATTGTCTGACTATCTTGAGCTTACCTGATTTATAATCCAGATAAGAAGCAAATCCATAGTAAATACATTTTCTAAGAAATCACATATTTTTTATTCTATCCATAGCAACAATATCTCTCTCTCTCTCTCTCTCTATATATATATATATATATATATATATATATATATATATATTACTGTTGATTTATTAATGGGTAATTTTATAATTTTAAGAATGTCAAATAAAAATGAAAGGATAGATAGATAGATAGATAGATAGATAGACTTTCTTTTTTATTTGAAATTCTTAGAAATTCTTAAAATTACCCAATAATAAACCAACAGTAATAGTGCTCTCAAGAATATAACAGTACCTAATGCAAAGTGAGCTGGCAGGAGGTACATACTGACTAGTTATCCCAGTTATTTTAATCAAATTTTGGACAAAGTGTGTGTTTTCTCTTCCAAATTTCGAATTAATTTTTGCACTGCTTGTCTCACTGTTCATTAATTACTTGAAGAGGTGCTGTTTGATAAAGTAGCAGATTTCAATCTGTCAAAGCAGGTTCAGTAATTAATACAAATGGACTGTGGATAATTATTTTCAGAGAATAGTACTAGTGAGATGTGAAACGTCTGGATAACGTAGTACATCCCAATTTTATAAACATGCTTTATTATGCTTAACTCTTTCTTTATTCCTTCAGCAGCAAAAAGAAAAAAAGGAAACATTTGAAACTTCGAAATGACTTCATATAAAATCAATATTAACATAGGCATTAACACAGCCAATCAGAAAATCCCACAATCCCCCATATATAATTGAGTGTAATCTAAAACTCCCCTTTTTTGCTGCTCCCCTCAGATAAGTACACTTATTATTTGTTTGCCATATATTCATCAGATGATAACTTTTCGACACTTTCAGTGCTGTTGTATTATTTACATAGCTATTGTATAATTTCAATTACCTCAACTTTGCCCCTGTTACTTTATTTGTCTTCACTGGTTCACTTTGGTGACTCTTGGGCTGTACTCAAAATGCTGCTCCTGTCAAAGTGACGCCTGGATCTATGGCCCCACCAGGGCATATGGGTGGGCCGTCCCTGCTCACAATGCTTATTTTGAGTGTGCAAGGATGCTGATTTGTTCACCTGTCACTAGCTAAACTCCCAGAGATCCCTTGAAGCATTCACTTGTGCCACTGTATTAAGGTGCCATTTATCTGCTATTACCCAACTGTCATGTCTAGAGGCCATTTTTTTCTCAGGTACTTAACAGTATCATTGTCTGTTGGTATTACACCCTACCTACTTGCGTGCTACCTATCCCACTAAGTGGGTACTCCCCTCCAATAAACTTTCTACCACAAGTATATACACCTGCTCATAAACAGTTTTGAAGCTGACCTCCAGTGCCCTATTGGTAACAGCATGCAGTCAATTACTGGGAACCTCTTATTCACTGTTACTCAAGAACCCACTATTGATTACATGATTTTAGAGGAATACCACACACTCCTGGATGCCACAATGGCAACATCCATGATTCAGGCAACCCACTCAGTTATGTACACTATGTCCTCCAATATTTCAAATTCAACTTCATCAGCGTTAATGGCTGTTCAAGGCCCTTTAACATCAGGACGCCAATCTCCTCAAACTCCTCTGGTCACATAGCAAACTTTAAATCACATTATGAGTTGGTGTTGAAGGAGGCTTCTAATGTGTCCGAAAAAGCAAAATGCCCCTTATGCAATAAAAAAACACCAGTGGTTAAAAAGGGGGTAATTATAAAAATAAGTTACCCTATAAAATAGTAGATGTTTAGAAGAATTCTCGGATCTTCTGAATATACATATACATAGAGAAATAAACAACCTACAAAATAAAATCAGAAATGACTACAAATGGTACAGACCAAAAAAACACCAGATAATAGCTAGTGTAAAAATGCACTCACAAGCATAAATTAAAGCAGGCAGAATATGAAAATATCAGTAGAACTTTTCTTCTCTACTTCCCAAATTCCGTGCTTGTTAGGAGAGAAGAAACAAAACACATAGTGCAACACTATATAACATCAAAAAGAACACTTTATTTTATGCACTCACAAGATAATTAAAAAGTAAAGTTTCTTTACTCTCAGGAGAAATTCTGTATACAACCTCCAGGACCCAGAAATCTGTTGTGAAGGCAATCAGTAAAACCCTGGAAAAACAGTGTTCTTGCACCCTACGCATTTCATCTATAAATAGACTTCCTCAGGGGTATTCAGTGTGTGTCTTGTTTTGTTTCTTCTCTCCTAACAAGCACAGAAGTTGGGAAGTAGAGAAGAAAGAATGTCTACCGATATTTACATAATCTGCCTGCTTTCATTTATGCTTGTGAGTGCATTTTTACAGCAGCTATTATCTGGTGTTTTTTGGTCTGTACCATGTGTGATCCTTTCTGATGTGTCTGAATGTACCGACTACAATACATCTAACGGCAATAACCCAGATGATGATCTGCCTTTGGTGAAATAACTGCATGCAGTTGGCTCTGCCCGCTTGATCCCCAGGATGAACCTCTTTTATACCTTGATGACCTAAATCATCAGCGGTCTGCAGATTCCAATGTGGGAGACAAATTAAATGATGCTAAATAAGGTAAAGTTAATTTTAAAACCGATAGTATGAAAGTATTCAAAAGAACGTATGCTGAAGATTTAAAGTAAAAATAACTTTTAAATAAACACCAACAAAATTTAAATGCAGCAGAAAGAAAAGACTGTATAGAATTGGAAAACTAAACTAATACAGTAATAAAACCAGCCGATAAAAGCAGAGGTGTTGTGATTATGGATAAAGAATGGTATATTGGTGATCTAAACAGACAATTAACAGACAGTAAAACATATAAAAAATTAGAGGGGGATCTTCTGAATTAATTTACAATGAGTATATTTTGTATATTGGTTTAAAAAAATATATTTAATCACGAATCAGCTAAAATTCCACTTATCTACATAGAAATTATCAAATATACATTAGGACCTTAATAACCCCCTTGTAGGCCAATTGTTAGAGATGTCGCGAACACGAAATTTTCCGTTCGCGAACGGCGAACGCGAACTTCCGCAAATGTTCACGAATGGGCGAACCGGGCGAACCGCCATAGACTTCAATCGGCAGGCGAATTTTAAAACCCACAGGGTCTCTTTCTGGCCACAATAATGATGGAAAAGTTGTTTCAAGGGGAATAACACCTGGAATGTGGCATGCCGGAGGGGGATCCATGGCAAAACTCCCATGGAAAATTACATAGTTGATGCAGAGTCTGGTTTTAATCCATAAATGGCATAAATCACCTAACATTCCTAAATTGTTTGGAATAACGTGCTTTAAAACATCAGGTATGATGTTTTATCGATCAGGTAGTGTAAGGGTTACGCCCGCTTCACAGTGATAGACCAAACTCCCGTTTTACGCACCGCAAACAACCGTAAACAGTCCAGGAGGCTACAGGACTCACCCACCAAATAGCATTGGCAACAATACCCGGCAATCTATAGCTCCTGAATGGCATTGGCAACAATACCCGGCAATCTATGGCTCCTGAATAGCAGTCGCAGAGATACAGCACCCACAGACTGGTGATCCTTAAGGTGCAGCTAAAGCCACTTCGTCTATAGACAGTCATAACAGTTAACCTTTCCACATCATATACATGTCGCAATGCATAGTCTCTGAGAGCGGTTGATCACGATTCATACTAGGATGTCTAGTATTTTAGTGCAAACTAGTCTAACTACTAATATAGTTGAAACATGCTACTTTTATTCATGCTAGACAACCATGCAGGCCAGACTAACAAACATGCCAGGTCCAATCATAGTTAACCACCTCAGATAGTAACATGGCTTCCCTCTATATACAGAGTAACATGGCTCCCCTCTATATACAGTGTAAACATGGCTCCTCTCTATATACAGAGTAACATGGCTCCCTCTATATACAGTGTAAACATGGCTCCTCTCTATATACAGAGTAACATGGCTCCCCTCTATATACTGTGTAAACATGGTTCCCTCTATATACAGAGTAACATGGCTCCCTCTATATACAGAGTAACATGGCTCCCTCTATATACAGTGTAACATGGCTCCCCTCTATATACAGAGTAACATGGCTCCCCTCTATATACAGTGTAAACATGGCTCCTCTCTATATACAGTGTAAACATGTCTCCCTCTATATACAGAGTAACATGGCTCCCCTCTATATACAGTGTAAACATGGCTCCTCTCTATATACAGATTAACATGGCTTCCCTCTATATACCGTGTAAACATGTCTCCCTCTATATACAGAGTAACATGGCTCCCTCTATATACAGTGTAAACATGGCTTCCCTCTATATACCGTGTAAACATGGCTCCTCTCTATATACAGAGTAACATGGCTCCCCTCTATATACCGTGTAAACATGGCTCCCCTCTATATACAGAGTAACATGGCTTACCATTCGACATCTTCTTCTTTCTAAAATCTTCATTTATCAGCCCCAAAAAAGGCCAAATAAAAAGCCATCATACCCGTCGAACTTAAAAATAAAATAAAAAACCCGAGTTCAAAAAATTAATCCATCTTCACCCATGGAGGGCTCCGAGCAGACTAGGGTATTAACATATACCCTATTGTTACAATTGTTACTTGAAAAGCATGAGGAATGCCGTTGGGATACCACATGCTCATTTGTTATACCTCCATGCACTACAAAAATAAAGAATTGAAATAAATAAATAAATAAAAAAAAAATAAAAAAAATGTATGCAGCTTCCAAATGAATCTAAAATGGATTATGTCCAGGAGGTGAGAGGGTGTGGGAGGGAGGGTCTGCTGCTGATTGGCTGGAATGTGTCTGCGGACTGTGAGGTACAGGGTCAAAGTTTACTCAGTGATGAAGAATAGGGGGCGGACCAAACATCGCATATGTTCGCCGTCCGCAGCGGACGCGAACACGCAATGTTCGCCAGGAACTATTCGCCAGCGAACCGTTCGGGACATCTCTGCCAATTGTCTCTATATTCTCTAATGTCTCCATTATCACAAGTTAAAGCATACCTCAAAGGAACCATTAGTATCTTTAGAATATTTTAAATAAAACAAAGAATACTTTGTAGTGGGTTGTGATGTAAGTAATTTATACACAATCATTAATCTTGAGAAAGGGAGCAAAGCAGATACACTCTTTAGAGAAAGGTGGATGATTTCATAAGGACTAGTTAATCTTAAGAAATATTTTGGGGGTGTTTGAGGGAGAGTTTTTCTTACAATTAAATGGTACAACAATGGGGACCAAGTTCACAACCAGTTAGGCTAATTTATTTATGGCTTATTGGAAGGACATTTTTTTTTTTCGAAGCATGACTGGGGTGCGAACTTAATCCTATGAATTTGGACTCTGAATCATGTTGGAGCCAGTTATCATTGGAACCAATAATATGGCTGCCTCCATCACCTAATAGGAGTTCTCCTATGGCTATTGCTGGATATTTACCCCATTAATTACTCTTCAAAACTCAGGGACAGGATTCATCATATTCACCATATGGTGAATTCACCATATCAAACAACATTTGATAAAATTGCTAAATGAAATGCTGATTGGAGATTTGCCAAAACCGAATGCTGATTGGAGATTTGCCAAAACCCAATGAAAGTGGACTTCTCAAAGAAACTGGAACACGAAAAGGTCTCCCCCCAATCTGTTGCCATGAAGTTGTAAGCACTCAATTGCCTAAAATGTCTTTATATCCCTTCACTGTTACTTAGGGCACATATTTTAAATGATATTGCACTATATTTTTATTTTTTAGGTTAACAGAATATTCTAAAGAGTGTATAAGTATATGTTTTTTAATATTATTTTTCCATCATTTATAAAAAAAAGAAAACATGTTTCCATTGCCCTAGAGTCCTGTGGCAGCATGCATTAATTCAGTCCGGCCAACATTTGGCAATGTGCATGCTAATGTGAGTCAAACAGTTCTTATGCTGATGTTGCTTCCAGAGGCTTTTTGGAACGCTGTAGTGAGTGATGCAAGAGTCTAGGGTTATTGAATAAGTGCCCACTTCAAGGCACCCTAAGCAGGCCATCCAACCACCTCTCGTGGCATCCCCCTTCTTCTATGGCCTGGAAATAGTGCACTGCATGCACCTGCCGGCTGGTGACACATTGTATTTTTTTTTTTTTTTTTTTTTTAAAACCTTCGTGTGCAAATTCTTACTCTGTTTGCACTACCTCAAAAAGGTGTGTGCATGCACAAGCGCACACCTTAGAGGAAACACTAGTGCTGACAAGAAAGGCCTCTCGCTACAACTCTCTATGGATCTAATGTAGCTTTTAATACATGTGGCAGCTTTTGAATGTTGGTGGTTGCTAGTTCTCCAGTGGTTTTTACAGCAGCAAACTAATGGAATTGTAAGGATGAAGAAACGCAAGAGAAGAAGCCTGAATCTATATCATTCTTCTAACAGTAGAGAGAGAGAGAAACAACAGGAAGTCTATTATTCATTAATTACGAGCACATTTAAATGTATTGTGGTAAGGGTTAATTAAAACCTTCTAATAAATCTTGAGATTTATAACTCAAAATAATTCTCAGGGAAAAACTCCACTACAGAGTAAAGGTGAGTCAAGGTACCATTTGTCTATGTATTTTGCAATCTAAAATAAAAAAACAATAAAAAAAAATTGCAGTAAAATATGACATTACAAATTATTTTGTAGAAGGAACACATTAAAAATGCATAATTTATATGAACTTGAATAATTGATAAGATGTTTTTCTTGTTATTTTCTTTCGACAGAATACTTCTAACTCTGCTGAACATTAAAACTTGCTCCAAGCAAGTGAAAAAAAAATTATAAAAATGGAAGGCATTATCAATACAGTGTACAATGTTTTCTGCAACTCTGCAGGTTGCAAAAAAAAAAAAGCCATCGTCATTTAATCTCAGCATCTAGTACAAGATGGTAATTTTACTTCAACAAAAAAAAAATAATACATTTTCAGTTCGTTCTTGGCAGATATTCTGGAGAAACATTGATTTATTGTTAAAAAATAAAATTGTACATTACAGGATAATCCACGTACACTTGTAGCTTGTCTGACTAATATCGTAAACTTTTGTGCTGTGCTTGTACAAGTTATAGGTTTATGATTGTTTTTGTTTTTTCAATGGTAGAAAATAATCATAAGGCAAAAGTAATGCATGTGTATATTCATCTGCTGTTGTAGACACAACAGGGTATATTTTTGAAATAAATAATATGGCTTTTTCACTGATTAGAGGCAATACTAATCAGGCTGCAGAAATAAAAGACACAGGATAATTAGATAGCTTTTGCACTGTATATTACATTAATATTTTAAGTTGATGCCACGATAATTACATAGTTATATAGGCTGATAAAGGCTTGCATTCATTAAGTTCAGCTTTTCTCACATCTGTTTTTACTGTTTATCCAAAAGAAAGCAAAAAGCACAGTTTGAAGTGCTTTCCAATTATGAAACAAACTAGGAATACATTTCTTCTCGGCAGTCAGATCAAGAAACTGTTACTCCACATTTTAAAAATGTATATCCCTGAATGTTATCTTTTTGCAACACTTTATTCATTTGCTGTTTAAACATAGGTACAGACTCTGATAAAACCACATCTATAGGCAGATAATTCCACATCCTTATTGTTCTTACTGTAAAGAACCCCTCCCTTTGCTTTAGACTAAATCACATTTCTTTCAGTCTAAATGGATGACCATGTGTCTTATGTATAGACCTCTTTATGAACAGATTTCCAGACAATGGTTTGTATTGGCCCTGAATATATTTGTATGATGCTATCACATCCCCTGTGATGCACTACTTTTCTAAACTAAACAGAATTAACTTTGTTAGCCTTGTTTCATAACTAAAACTTCCATTCCTCTTGTTAATTTTGTAACCCTCCTTTGCACGTTTTCTAGTGCCATAGAAAGGATACTTCTTTAGAACAGGTGCTCAAAATTTCACAGGATATTCAAGGTGTGGTCTTGCCACAATAATGAATATATTATTTTTAAAAGAGGCAAGGCTCTTTTGTCATGTCCATAATGTACCAGTGAATAAAAGGTTCCAGTAATAAGCAATGTTAGAAGTTACTTAAAGGGACAAAATAAAAGTAAAAATAACGACTTATATATTCAAAATAGTACACATACCAGTTTAGCTAAAATAATTCATGAGCACCAAACACAAAGTAATTACTGCAAAATATATACACTGAGTTGTTATGAATCAGCACAAAATGTGCAATGTTAATTGGCTCAAAATGTGCACACAGTTATCAACCCAGAACAGCGGTAGGCAACCTTCAGCACTCCAGATGTTGTGGACTATATCTCCCATAATGATTTTACAGCTAAATCATTCTGGCACAGCATCATGGGAGATGTAGTCCAAAACATCTGGAATGCCGAAGGTTGCCTACTCTGGACATAGAAACTAAGAGTATATCTTGATAAGAGTAAAGGTTTATTGAAGAAAAATATTTAAAGAACTCTAAAGTTTGTGTGATGATACAGCACTGGCATCTCTGGCCCTGAAGGTCTGGCCTGTACTTTTCCCGCTAGCAAACACAGCATCTATCCAAGCTGGCAATTCAGTTGGAAGCAATATAGTCCTGGGGTCTCGGTTACCAAAGGCATAACAGTTCAGACCTTGTATCGCCTGTTAGAACTCCCGCTACCTTACCTGCTGAACTTCTACCCTGAGCGCTAGGACCCTGGCAAACACTGCAGAGTTGATCCAAGTATTACAGGGTATTCTATCTAACTAAAAACTGCTAGCGATTCTCCTATGAGTGACCACACTATAGCAGAACATAAAAAGTTACAACAAAGAAAGAGACAAGCAGGCTTATTCTTCATGTAAAAGCAAACTCCAATGAAATGCTTTATTGTATGAGCACACAGTTTTTTCTTCAGTTACAGACATGATACGCGGGTTTGCATAATACAGGGAGGAGTATGCAGGTACAGTAATTACAGTGGGGAAATAGTCAGAGCCCGCTCTTGCAATACTATGGGTCTCCTTTGCCATTTTACTTTAAGCTTACAAGAGGGCAGGATGTGACACTGTTGACTCAGTCCCAACTCCCACTGTGCTGGTTAAACATCTTACAGTGGCTTGCTAGGAACATTTCCTAATCCCATCAGACATCCTCACAGCTAGCTGAGGCCATCTGAGACCAAGAGTAACTAAACACATAACATATGCATTACTATTATTATTATTGCTATTTATATAGTGCCAAGTTATTACGCAGCGCTTTACAATAACTAGCATGGCTGTTCCATTTACCTCTTGTAATCCTACATATTACAATACGGTAGAACACGGATCTACAATGTAACACTGTCCTGAGATCGTCCCACATCTGCCCTGCTTCTGCAAGCTAGGGTAGTGACATTATGAGCTACATACACTCTAGTTCTTTGCCTGCGTGCATTCCATCACTAGAGATGGTAGCAAAATGGCGCTGTGAGTTCTCGAATGGAGAAACGGAAATAGGGTAAATAGGCCACTCATCACAGTATGCACTCACAATATTGACTCAAGGAAAACCAAAACCATACCACGAACAATGTAAGTAAGTGCTTAGGCAGCACAGGCAATATATTAGGAACATGGGTGACATAGTAGAGATGTGCACGGGGAAATTTGTTTTGTTTTGATATGTTTATTTTATAATTTTGTTAATTCAGACAACATTTATTGCTTATGGAGAATGAATAAGTACAAATTTAAGGAGTTCTCTGCTAAACTGGTGAATGGGTTACTCCAAGCATCATAACCGCTCCAGTCTGCCGTACCATTCAGCAATGGTTTCCCCCTTACTCGGGTCCCTCCCTGGCTCAAATGCTCCCTGGTAATCCAATGACAAGTTTCTGGCTTTTGCAACAAACGTTTCACAGAATTTATATTAGCAAGTCCAGTACTCTTTTTCCAGGCTGGCTGATGACACCTTGCTGCTAAATGTAGAGATACACTTCTGGCAGAAATGGGATTAATTGATGTATGCGCAGTGTTTAATAGTAAAATGATGCAGATACAGGCTCCAGGCACCATGATCACTTCAAATCACTGCAGTGGTGATGGTGCCTGGAGTAACTCTTTACGAATAGCGCCATGTTTAATTTTGATAATTCAGCTGTTTGGTAGATACCTTTCTAATTTCCTATCTTTACATGAGATTGCCATGTTTAAGAATGTTAAATAAAGGAGCTATCTGCTAAAAAGCTGAAAGATGAATATTAAGAAAAATCCTATTCTTAATTTTGCTTTTTCAGTTGTTTAGTAGATAACTCCTTGCATTCCTATCCTTTATCAAAACAAATGGTTCCAAAACTAATTAATTTCATTAGATTCCCTACAGATCAATTTGTATTTGTTTAATTTTGTTTTGCAGCAAGTCAGAAATTCAAATGCTTCCGAACCACTTGCTATTTGGCCCAAAATTCGATTTGCTCTGAAACAAATTGCAGAAGTCTAATATATACCTGGCTTATCAAATCTCTTTATAAGAACACATCATCCTTATTTTATTTATATGTCCTTCATAATCAAATAATACAAAACCCTACTTATTCCTAAACTCATGAAAAACATACTGCCTCAAATTGGAAAGCAAGTAATTGCATGGCCTTACACGTATTTTAATAAGAAAAAAGTACATTTTGCTATTCTGGAAGCATGTCCCACATTAATACATGCAAACTTCATATTCTATTATTTTGCTTAGGTTTCCATAACATTTGTTTGTTAAGATCTTACAACATATTATTTGACATTGACACATTATTTTCCATCTAGTTTCCTGCGCGGCGCATCTAGGACATGATTTCGAATTCTATAGAAAACACATTATAATAGACAATTTTCTCAATATATTTTTGTATACGAGCTAAGCTGGACCGCCAGAGGAAATAAAAATATGTCATTGTATCTCACGGGATAAGTGTCTCCTTTGGATTCTGCTAGATATCTAAACATTTAAATATTTGGAAATATTTTGCTGTGCAGCCTCATTGCACCTTTGAAACACAATGACATTGTGTACTCGTGTCAGCTATAATTGTCAAACCCATTTAAAAGTGATAACTCTTGCTATTAGAATGCAGTGTGTTGGAACCAAATATTATTTTTTGTTGGTGCAAAATATAATTCTAAACATAGATGACAGCTCTATACGAAAGAAAAAAAACTTGGCCTTTTAAAATAGGGCAATATATTTGTAACAACCTCTGCCTTGCTTCATGCATCTTTTTTATTGTTTTTCATAAACAGGGCTATTGGATCTTTTCCACTTGCCAAGCAAAAAGAAAAAAAAAAGTCCTCTCTTTTTCACCTCTGTTATCTCATAATTGTCTTGTTCTAAGAGGCATGGAAGGACAGAATAAATGAATGTGCTCTTTTCGATAGTTTCTCCTTCCCGGGCTCTTTTTATTTATTTTATTTTACTAGCTCTCTCCCAGTTTTTATGTAATGGTATCATCTACAGAGGGCTGATTTATACTTATTTAGGGGAAAGTAGAACATTTTTACAGGGCTGTGTTTTTATCTGCAAGATACATTTGTTTTTAAAAACAATAGATTGGTAAAGTGAGTTTTTGAATTGTTGTTGTACATGTTTGTTACATTGGATTTTAAGATCTTATATCTACTAGTAAAGTAGTCACACACAAAAATCGAGATAAATGCTTATTTTTAAAATCTGTTTATAAGATATCCATTGTTTAGTAAAACGCATGTGAGATAAAACTCCATTTGAACCACTAGTTAATTAACTTGGCCACTGATATTGCTTGTGATTTTACTAATGTGGCTTAAATAAAATTGTGCTGTACAAAGCTGAATTATTTTTTTTATCAGGTACAAGGAAGATAAGCAGAATCAATTCCTGGCTTGGTCGGGAGAAGGTAGTATATACATATAGCTATTATTTAGTTTTGTGCTTGTTGTTCTGACCAGATTTGACATACATAAGTATACATGGAAGTTTTGATAAGTTGAACACCCCCTATAAACTCTCTCGAGAATGCGGTATTCATCAGGCTGGTTAACGGATGAACAATGAGAGGAAAAGCGTAAATGCTTTCAGGAAGATACATGAATGAACAATTACCTAGATGAATTCTAGGATCCAGGGCTGGTGTAAGACTATGTTGTGCCCTAGCAAGACCAGCTACTTGCATTCCCCTTCAAAAAACAAAGATTGCCAACTTTGTGTGTCTCTTTCTTCTCCCAGCCTATTTATGTGTCTCCTTCTCCCCAACTCATTTATGTGTCTCTTCCGCAGCCCCTTTGTGTGTCTATTTCTCTTTCAAGCCCCTCTGTGTGTCTCTTTGTCCTCCTCAGCCCCTCTCTGTGTCTTTGTCCTCCCCAGCACCTCTGTGGGTCTCTTTGTCACCAAACCCTTTTGTGGGCCTCTTTCGACCCCCCGACCCTTTATGTGTCTCTCTTAACCCCCCAGTCTCTCTGTGTCTCTCTTTGCCCCCCAGCTCTTATGTGTCATCTCCAACAGCCCTCTGTGTGCTTCTTTGTACCCCCAGCCCTCTATGTGCCTCTTTGCCTCCCTCAGCCATCTGTATGCCTCCCTCCAGCCCTCTGTGTGCCTCTTCACGTGTCTCTAATAATCCCCAGCCCTCCATTTGTCTCAGTAACCTCCATGCCAGCTCTCCTTGTATCTCAGCAACCCCCCATACTCTACGTGTCTCAGTAATCAACCCAGCCATTCATGTGTTTCAGTAACCCCCACTCCAAGCCTTCATGTGTCTCGGTAATCCCCAACCCAGCCCTCCATTGCTCTCAGTAAGCCCCCACCCTCCATATTTCTCAGTAATGTCCCCCCATCCGTCCATGTGTCTCAGTAATATCCCCCCAGAGCTCTGTGTCTCAGTAATGCCCCCTTAGCCCTCCATGTGTCTCAGAAACCATCCCAGACTCAGTAATGCACCGCTAGCCCTACATGTGTAATGTCCACCCCAGCCCTCCATGTGTCTCAGTGACCCCAACCCCAGCGCTCCATGTGTCTCAGTAATCCCCCCAGCCCTCCATGTTTCTCATTAATGCCCCAAGCCATCCAGGTGTCTCAAGTAACCTCCCTAGCCCTCCATTTGTTCTTAATAATCCCCCAGCCAACCAGGTGTCTGGTTCTTAGGTAGAATATTGGCTTAAAATATAGTACAGAGATTTGTCATTATTGGTACATTTTCAAATTGGTCAAGTGGTAAGTGGTGTTCCTCAGGATTCTTTTCTGGGACAGCTTCTATTTAATTTAACTTATTTATTCATGATCTTGAAATAGGCATTGGAAGATATGTTTCAGTGTTTGCATATAACACAAAACTCTGTAAAGTAATTAATGGGAGCAAGATATTACTTTGCTGCAGAGGGATTTAGATAGATTGGCAGATGAAATTTAATGTTGAAAAAGTTAGGCACTTCAGGGCAAAGAATGCACAAGCAACTTCCACCTTAAATGGTAGTGAATTAGAAATAACAACACATGAAAAGTATTTGGGAATTGTTATAGACAACAAACTAGGCAACAATGTGCAATTTCAATGAGAGGTGGCCAGTAAGATATTGACATATGTGTAGGTAGAGGGTAAATGTGTATGGGCATAACCCTCACCCACCGATAAATCCCCAACCACGTATTGCCTAAAAGAAACAAATGCAGACTTGCTTTTGGGAAAATAGGCCACAGCTTTATAAAAATATAAATATATAAATTCCAACCAGCACAAGGCCTTTTCCTGGGTCTTCCATTCTCATAATGCTAACCACCAGCCGATTATTGGCTCAGTGGGCATGTCTGTTAGCTATTACTGTACCTGAGGTTAAGGGAGGGACAGCCCTACCCATTCACTTTCCACAGACCGCTGGTTCCATATACCAAGGACCATATACTGCCACAAGACACGCTGGTTTACCCCTAAGCCAGCGGGGCCACCCCAACACAAAAGCCATGGCCCCCTACAACACTTCCTGCAATGACAAATGACAAATTAAACAAATACAGGCCCACCTCCGTAAGGTGGACCCCATCACCTCTAAAATACATTGCCACATTTTGCTCAAAGATGCTGTGATGCACCGTGAGTCCCCCTATTTCCTTCACAAATTTAGAAACACACTTTTTCAGCTTGATCCTGCTCCATTCAAAAGCCCTGGGGTCCCTCCCCCCTCCAATAATTCCAGGATAGCACCTCAGACCAAACTATACAAAGTCTCTGGAACTTGAGTCATAACTCAGTCAAATCTTTCTGGATCGTTTCTTCCAGATCCCACAACGGAATAGTGCCAAGCTTGTTTCCCTCCCAAATTAATCAAGAGCACATCAGGAACGCTGAATAAGCGAGCCAAACGAACCATTTCAGGTAACAGGTGCTTCCACCTCATCCCCTGGTGTAACAGAGCATCCTGTACCACAGTTGGGTATATCCACTGACGGATGCTCCTAGTGCATACTGAGGGCTTCAAGCACTTATCCAGACACCATAAGTACTGCAGACCCTAGCTTGTAGGGGCCTCGCCGTCTCCTACCCACTCTGGACCTACGACAAGGCTCCAGGTTCCAGTGGGTGAACCTCTCTTCCTTCAGAGCGCGTAGCAGGAACAGCTCTTACAAGAGCTGGTGATTATCCAAGGGAGTATGATTATCATAGCAATCCCTTATAGTGATATAGCAATCCCGCCCAATAAGAGACAAGACTCTAGATTGAGGGTGAAGTTGAACTGGAGGTTTAATGGTACAGGTTGATTTTTTATACAATTCCTCAGGCCAGAGGCACACCCCTTGGACCGCATTACAAACTGTACAGCCCAATAAGAACAAAATAACAATGTCCGACACTCCCACATACAGCACACAATCCCTCCCCTCTGCCTGTGATATAATTAAGGTAGTTAATGTACTAACTTAATTCTTCCCAAATATCCAAAAATCACCCAGATCAGAGAAGGGGTTCAGGAAATTCCTGGAAGTCTCTTTTGACCGACCGCACACATGGTTTCACGCCCAAAACAGTTCCAGAGAATCAGGGCTTGCGGTCGGTCTAGTTCGGTAGTTTGCAAATGAACACACAAACGAACAAACTACCAGATGGAGTCAATAGTCTTACCCTGGAGCTTGTTCCCTTCATCCAGACGAATGATCTCAACAAACAGTGCTCTTCTAAGCTGAATAGAAACTAACGCAGGCGATGATGGAAGTCCAGCGGTGTTCGGGGGTTTCTGTATTCGATTTCAGTTCCATGAGATTCATGCCAAAACACCGCTGCCTGTGTTTATGTAAACAAGATGGTCGTCACCTCGTGGTTGTTCATAGGAATCACGGCCACCCAGACGAACAATTAGAACACTGCGGTGAAAAATGTTCCAAGTTGTTAATAGGTGTTAACAAGCTCCAGGGTGGTCTCTGTTCGTGCGGTTGTTCGGTAAATGAACCATATCCCAATTGCACGAACAGAGCCTGTTTAAAGTATATTGACCAGTTCTATTGCAGGGACCATAGTCAAAGGGTAAAAGGATGGCAAGTAGTCCCCTCCAAAAAACAGTGTCGAGGTCACTTTCGCCACACCTGGGAACTGAACCAACAGATCTCTGCCACCATTTGGCAACATATCAAGTTGTAGTCCCAAGGGAAGGAAGAGGGCTAGCAGAGCTACTACAGGAAGGGGGACACTACTCCCAGCCATCACCTCCACCTCGGGAGGGAAAACCTCCTCCTCCTGGGAAACACCCTGCGGCTTACTCACCTGCGTGAAGGCCTGTCCACCAATCACTACTTGATTTCCTGAACATGGCTGCCATGCTTCTTCCTCTCTGCTGACCTCCACTCTGGGATTCCTTAAATTTTTTGTACTATTTAACTTGAATTTAATTTGTTGGAAGCAGGAAAAATTGGCAAGTGAAAAGATCTTGACTTTGACTAGGCAAAGGCCAAAGACAAGGGCCAAAAAGTGATGTCTACACAACTGGGTCAGACCATCTCCAAAGTGACAAGTCGTGTGGGCTGTTCCCAGTGTGGAGTGATTAGTACTTACCAAAAGTGGTGCAAGGAAGAACAACTGGTGAAGAGTCATTAGGGTAAAAGACATCCAAGGTTCAGTATGTGGGGATCGAGGGCTAGCCCATTTGGTCCGATCACACAGAGCTACCATAGCTCAAATTGCTGAGAAACGTAATGCTGGCCATGATCCAAAACCTCGGACCTAAATCTCCTGTTGTGCTGTATTGTCTTCATACTTTGAACAGAGTGCGTAGACATTCTATAGAAACCTTTTTTTAGAAGTGATTTTCAGAGACTGAATTTACTACAGTGCATATGGAAGGTATTCATATACACACACACACACTATTAAAATACCATGAATGCAGAAAATCACTTTGAATGTAACCTTCCATATATAAGTGGAAAAATATGTACTTGACTTTTAATAATTTATGTGTGTTTATGTGTGTTTGAAAAGAATTTAAACCACTTGAGCACAATCGATTTCCTAACTGAACATCAATACAAGGAAAAATGAGATGTGAATATAAGCTTAATATCTGTAAATATACAGGGGATATTTTATCATGCCATGACTGGGTATCTGCAATAATTAGCATTCGAAGATCTAGGTCACTATTTTGGACTAACTCAAAATTAAGAGCGCTTAAAGTAATTAAAACTGGCAATATTTTTTTGAGAAATAGTTTATAAGCCTCAGTTCACAATCATAATTACAAAACTAATTTAAAAGTAAGGATTGAATGGGTGCAGGGAGATTAATTACAATTCTCCCTATAGGAAATCATCAGCAATAACATGTTTAAATATAAGATGGTGATTACTTCACATCAATTAATTGTTATTACTGTGCCATGCTCTATTGCATTATTCTCTTTCCAGGTCCCAGATAAATAGGACAGTAAGAATAATCTTTTTGATGAAATTGTCCTCTTCCAGGCATGGAATGTCGATTGGTACTTACTGAGAATTACTTAAGTGTCAGTTTTTGAAAAGTGGTGCACAGTTTTGTAAGATGGGCGCTCACCATGGAACCAATGGATTCAGCAGTTCGTTTGATTAGCGAGTTCTCCACCTGTGCATCTTTGTGGCACATTTCAGATCACAACGCTGAAACATTCGCTGAAAAGTTTCCTCCTTTTCCGATTTGTAATCTTATGAACTCAACTACTTTGGCTTAAATGTTGCAATTAAACCTAAGCCGGTTTCTTTAGCACTAAATCAGCCAACCTAGACTATACACTGGTTGAGACAGTGTGTAGCATGATGCCTTACATTAATGGCATTGTGTTAACACTGCAATCAATGCCAACTGAGAGAAAAAAACAGGGCCAATCATGTTATGGCATATGTAGCAAAGTGCCCTCCTTCCCCACATCCCCGCCAACATGTTTTGGAGGTGCCCTTGTAAATATGGGTGGGTGTTAAATGCTATATTGAATGTTAAATGCCATCTAAAAATATTCTTCTTTAGGAGCTTGTAGAAGTGGTTGGTGCATCTAATGACTCCCTTTATCTGTCTAAATGCTATTGACCAGTCTTGGTTCATTTAGATGTGACCTACTTCTTTTTCCATACTTATGAATGTATTATTCTAAGATAACAATAGATGTATTAAGACAAATCAGGTGCTTTTACGGGCAAAAAGTGCTAAATACTGATACATATTTTTGGTTTCCATGGTGATCTGCCCTTACTCACCACATTAAATAGCACTTTTTTTTGCCTTAAAATTCCTCTCCCCCAAATGTTTGTATTCTGCTGCTATTTGGGATATTTTTTTATTCCAAAAATGACAGCTGGTCTTATTGAAATGTAAGTAGAGTATGTAACCATTTTATATTTTTGTCACATCTACTGAATATATCTATTCATTTATTTTTATCAGACGTGCAGTAAGTAGTGTAATACAATACACAGTATACACCATATAAAGGGTAGGCAACCTTTGGCACACTTGATGTTGTGGACAATATCTCTCATGATGCTTTGCCAACATTATGACTTTAAGAGAATTATGGGAGATGTTGTCCACAACATCTGGAGTGCCTAAGGTTTCCTATCCCTGATTAACCCCTTAAGGACCAAACTTCTGGAATAAAAGGGAATCATGACGTGTCACACACGTCATGTGTCCTTAAGGGGTTAAGAGTGTAACCTGTCAATATTTCAACAAAGAATGAACAAGTAAATAAAAAATATAAATGTTAGATCATTACATAGCTTCTACCCTGCAATCAACTCTGAGTGTGAGAGCCACGTGATTGCAGTGCTCGCACGATGCGGCCCCTTAAAGAAGGGTACCCAAAGATGGATCCCCACTCTCCCTGCTCAAGATGGATGGGCCCTTCAATTTGGACCAACAAAAATGTGCCTTTCTGCTTTGTCATTTTGGTAGACAGTTGGTAGTGCCTCATAGTGGTTTTTAACATTTGAGTGTTTTTTCTGAATTTCATCTGCAATAAATTACTAAACAGTACACCACACAATATTTAATATTCCATTTATACTTTAACATTGGAGTTTTTTGAGGATAATTTAGGGTACATTATTTTCTATTGCACAGCATTGCAGAACATGCTGGCACAAAACAAAGAATTGCAATTGTACATGTGTAAGGGATGCATTTCAAATGAGGAAAATATATGACTGGGTACACACAGGATATATTCCAAGTCAGGAGTTGATAAAGGTTTGTAAGAAAGCCAAAATGTTACGAATCCACTCCAATTGAATCCTTATATCATTTGCTATAAGGAATTGGCATTCTCCCTGCGTATAGAGGATGCAGTGTTTATACTGGATGTGGTGAGTGTAAGGCAAGGCATGCATGCAGTGTTGCGTATAGATGGTGTGTGTGTGTGTGTGTCTGTGTGAAGATGATTTAGTATGTGTAGTGGAAGCAGTATGAGTTTATGACAGATGCAGTGTGTGTGTGTATAGAGGATGCAGTGTGTGTGTATAGTGGGTGCAGTGTGTGTGTGTGTATAGAGGATGCAGTGTGTGTATAACTGATGCAGAGACAGCTCTTTGGTCTTGGTCATGGTGGAGAGTTTGGAATCTGATTGCTTCGGTGGACAGGTGTCTTTTATACAGGTAACGAGCTGAGATTAGGAGCACCCCCTTTAAGAGAGTGCTCCTAATCTCAGCTTGTTACCTGTATAAAACACACATGGGAGCCAGAAATCTTGCTGATTGGTAGGGGATCAAATACTTATTTCACTCATTGACATGCAAATCAATGTATAACTTTTTTGACATGGGTTTTTCTTTGTTTTGCGGTTATTCTGTCTCTCACTGTTAAAATAAACCTACCATTAAAATTATAGACTGATCATTTCTTTGTCAGTGGGCCAACGTTTAAAATCAACAGCGGATCAAATACTTTTTTCTCTCACTGTATATTGTATGTAGTATGTGTGTATAGAGGATGCAGTGTATGTGTTTGTGTATTGAATGCATTGTGTTTATAGTGGATGTAGTGTGTGTGTGTGTGTTTGTGGATGTGATGGGGCTTCTGATCTGTGGGGAGTGAGAAGAGCAGTTTTTTTTTTTTATTATTATTTTAAAATAGTTTTTGTTTTTATTTTATGATTTCCCTCCCGGCCCCCCACCTCTTAGCTCTGGCCATTGGCTCCTGCTTGCAATGGCTCGGTCTCTTCTTGTGAGTTACGGCAGAGTGCAGCATCAAAGCATTACCATGGTTACATGTAGCAACTCTCTGATAGCCAAACTCGTGCACAAGAGAGATAGAGGACCCTGTCGTGTAGCAGACAGGCAGCCTCCTGTGCTCCCTCATCATACCAGTGTGCAAAATCCCTCCCCCACAGCTGCAGGCCCTAGAAGAGGGGCCACATCAACAATGATGGTAATACAGCAAACATCTGCAATGTGATTGATGGTTGGTGTGTTAATATAAAATTCTTAACTTTATCATTATGTGAATATATTATTTCAAAGTTCAGTTCTTGTAAAGCTGTCAGAACAGCTGTTGATACAAAGGAATTGCATGATTTTTATTGTGTTCCTCTTCTTCCGTATTGCCAGTACTCAGCCCCCAAAACGTGTACAGTTGCTGTTTCTCTACTATTTTACGAGAGATTATATAATCTGATTAGAGTACTGTTATAAATATAATGGCGATAACCATAAACACAAGAATTAGCAAAACGTGGTATCTGTATTTCAATCCAACAAGAAAAAAAAATCTATGATATAAATCCAAGGTTTGGTCTGTTACTCACAGTGCAGTTTGTTATTAATTCAAAGTTTTCATTGCATCTCTATATAACACTGTGCATTACAGTGCAAAAACAAAAAACTATTTTAGCAAAGATTTCACATTGGACTCATTACACTTTTAAGACTATGCTTTCCTTAGAAAACACATCCTGTATAGTTAAAGTATAGCGCTGCGGCTCCTCATCCAGCACTGCGGAGAGATAAAAATTAGGATAAAGAAAACTTAATCCACCAAGTGCAACTAACATCTATAAAATCCTTATAACTCTGGGCAAGTCACTGTGCATAAGTGCTAAATACTTTGTTTAAAAAAAAAAAAAAATCAAATCCTGCCTATAAATCACCTTTACAAAGACCTGTATTACTTAATCCAAATTGGCCTACATAAAAAAATAAATGACTAACATCAGGCTATTTTGAAATGCTAGAACAGTACACTTTGAAAAGGACATGGGCATAAGGACAGACATATTAGGGAAGCAGATATGTATATGCTTGGGTGATGTCCACTTGCCCATAATAGAATTGATTACATTATCACACACGCATATTCTCTTGTTTGCGGTTCCACGGTCAGAATATTTTTTAATTTGTTTTTGTGTTTTTGTTAATGAAAACAATTCACAGTGATTCGAAACGTTTTATTTTCTGCTGACAAAATGTATTTACTTTGCAATAAATTAGCTTTTAGATTTGAGCATGTAAGAGAAATTTAAAGTAAAGTTGTATTTCCTATTTAGCTAATTACACAATGCATCACATAAAGCACTGTTATTGTCAAATGAGCAGCTGCATGCTGTTGTAGGGACTTGCTATTTTCCTATCCGCAGACTATATGGCTTATATTCTGCTGAAAATAATCTTGTAAGAAGACTGGTGCCTGCACTAAATTTGGCAGTAGTCACCAATGTTGGTATCGCATATTTTCATTCTCCTGGGGTCAATGTACACTAGGCCAAGCAATGGTTTTGTAGCCAATGTGCACATTGTTGATTAAAACCACTGACTTTGGATGAAAAAAAATATTGCCAACTATTCACTAGAGAAAGGTCAGTGGCCGAGTCACCTGTTTTTCGCACTGTCTTTTTAGAAATGCTGACTTGCTATAACGAGAATAGTAAAATATTAATTCATCAACCTCAAACCTTTAGAAAACGTCACTAACCAAACTGGACATGTTCCTCAAGTCAGACATTTCAATGCAGATGTTTTTAACCTGGCCTGAAACTAGGCATGGAGTTTCAGCTAGTTATGGACTGTAATTTGTCCTGAACGCCAAGCTGAAATGTAGCTAAATCATAAACCAAACGAGCCGTATAAGGGCCGAGCATGTTTGTTTTGATTCGTGATTCAGAATTCTGCCTGTGGCACCAGATGATTGATGGGAAAAAAAGATGTTTGATGGCTAAGTGACAGTTACTAAATGTTGATTTTATTAACAGATATAGTGAGAATATCTCTCTCTCTCTGTAAATATATATGTGGATAGTTAATACAATGTTAAACAAAAATCTGCACACCAGTCAAGCCATAAGACTCCCTTTTCCCACAGAAATTAAAAATTTGCATTGATGTTACTACCGCAAAGGATTCTGGGTGGGCATATGTAAATTAGTTCAACAAAGAATACAATTTTTACCTCATTCCATTTTAAACATGGATTCCTTTGAGTCTGTGTTTGCTGTATACAACAGCTTAGGGAAACACAACTTAGGGAAAAATGCAAAGCCAGTGAATCACACACAGACAGCTGTTTCATTGTTAATGCAAATCATGAACATGAGGTTGGTTAATGGCTAGCTTTGAGGCTTGGAGGTACTTGTGAATCAACAACCAACACAGTTATGGTGGGGAAAAAAACTGTGATTGAAAACCCCTTCCACCTGAAGTCTGTGGATAGTTAATACAATGTTTATCACATTAAATAGCAATATTCTATAGTGCAACAATGAATTGCACTATATTGTACCCTTGTTGTGACAATCACTTACCCGATTCCAGCGCCGATGTCCCTCGGCGTTGGGTCGGTACTCCGCCTCCTATGATGTCATCCAACAGGGGGAGGGGTAATGGTCATTAGGCCTTCCCCACAGGAAAGCATTGCCTTAAATATTTTCTATGGGGTTTTACTGAAGCTGGATGTCTTCATACAGAGCGTGAGGGTGTCTAGTGTCATTTAAGGGACTCAGATTCCAGTAGCATCTAGAAAGTGCCTCTATTGGCTGTTTCACAGACAACCACTGGAGACAGTCTGGTCCTGCAATGTAATTATTGCAGTTTCTTATTAATTTGATAACTTACATTTCAGTACTAAGTGGTACAGGGACCTTGCACCAAGACCACGTAAATGAGATGAAGTGGTCTTGGTGACTATAGTGTCTCCTTAAGGTTACTAGACAAACATACCAAATTCTAAAATCTCTCCAGATTCAAATTTTATTTTGTGACCTGTAACTACCAAAAATAAACTGAAATCTAAGACATATGATGTAATTTATAAATCAGGACAAATAGATAATTTATTTTTGATTACTTTTGTAAGATGCCCTAATTATGTACACATTAGTATTGTCTAACCTTTGAAAAATGTCCCCCACTGTTATTACGTGGGGCTCCAACCAGCCGCTAATAGGTGGGGGCCAGGGAGGAACAATAGGTCCCCCCCTTATCAGTTAGGGCTCCAACTCATTGCTATGGGATGAAGGGCTAGGATGGACCTATGGTCCCCCCACCTACCATTGAGCAGCCACTGGTACCACATGCACCTACACACGGTACAGCGTTTTGGGGGCAGAATGGAGATTTTAACCTCCCTAAAACCTCCCAAATACTTATATGGGGTCATATTGACCCCCATGGAATGAGGGGGGACAAAGTGGGTATTTATGAAGTGGCGGAGAGCACAGCTCCCAGCCGCTTCTATTTTTGCTTATTACAAGGAGGTTGTAATTCGGTTTTCAGTCATTCTTTGTAATTTATATTTGTTCATTCGTCTTTCTGACAAATTAATGTGTAGCTGAAATTCCCGTTCAAATTTCAGACAATAGCGAATGCCCAAGTGTACAACTGGGCATGTGCTGGAATTTCATAGCACGATCTAGTGTGGGCAGATGATGTGTCCTGCTTGGCCTCCGTCTGGCAACACTAAAATGGCGGCACCAAGGACCTAGATCCGGACAAGAAATAAATAGGTAAAAAAAAAGTGAAATGGGGTGACTGGGGTACAATAAAATGTAGTGGAGTCAGGAGGCAGGTTTAATAAAAACAGATACAGCCATGTGAAAAATAGTGATGTCGGCGAACGCGAACTTCATCAAATGTTTGTGAACCGGCGAACCGGTCGACCCGCCATAGACTTCAATGGGCAGGTGAATTTTAAAACCCACAGGGACTCTTTCTGGCCACAATAGTGATGGAAACGTTGTATCAAGGGGACTAACACCTGTGCTGTGGCATGCCGGAGGGGGATCCATGGCAAAACTCCCATGAAAAATTACACAGTAGATGCAGAGTCTGGTTTTAATACATAAAGGGCATAAATCACCTAACATTCCTAAATCACAATGGATATGGATTGACACTGACATATGACATATTGACACCTTGACATATGGATTGACACCTGTCTTTAGAGCCCCTGATGCACACGGACACAGAGCAGAATAGGGACTGTTCCCCCTACATAGGGTCACTTGGGAGATATGGATTGACACCTGTCCTCAGAGACCCTGATACACACTGACACAGAGCAGAATAGGGACTCTTCCCCCTACATAGGGTCACTTGGCAGATATGGATTGACACATGTCCTCAGGGACCCTGATACACACTGACACAGAGCAGAATAGGGACTGTTCCCCCTACATAGGGTCACTTGCGAGATATGGATTGACACCTGTCCTTGGAGACCCTGATACACACTGACACAGAGCAAAATAGGGAATATTCACTAAATGCCAAACATTGTTATACAGGGGAATATTCAGTAAATAAGGATAAGGGGGGTACCTACTGTCCTCCCCCCCCCGGCCCCCACCCCTGCGTGGTGGGTGGGGGCCATAAATCACAATGGGGGGACCTACTGTCCTCCCGCCCACCCCCACCCGTGAGTGGTGGGTGGGGGCCATAAAAATTATGAGGGGGGACCTACTGTATGATGTTGTATCGATCAGGTAGTGTAAGGGTTACGCCCGCTTCACAGTGACAGACCAACTCCACGTTTAACGCACCGCAAACAACCGCAAACAGCCCATTTGCACAACCGCAAACTCCCCATTTGCACAAGGTTGGATACCAAGCTAGCCATGTCCGTTCCTTGTCCTCACTGATGTCATTGAAGGTCTCTTCCTCCACCCAGCCACGTACAACACCAAGGGTCCCTGAAAGTATGCTAAGAAACTGAAAATAGAAAAAATCTCCCAAGAAGGAGATCTAAAACTGGCATAGGAAAAGGTTAGTCAACTATAATAAAGTGATACCTACAAATCCTAGTGAGCTAAGGTGTATAATAGAGGAAGAAAGGGAAAGCAGAGTAATGCTTCCTAATACCGTGGTTAGTACACTTTGTTAAAGTAAATTGAGTAATGGGCAAACGTCTTTATTGTACCATTTATAAATAACAAAGGGATACTATACTCATTCCCCTATAGTGGCTAATTGTGTAATAATGGTAATACTATTACCTATTATATAATATTGGCAGGGGCAAGGAAATTCCCTCTAAATAGATGGGTATAGGCAGAGAGTATGGAGACCGGAGTGATAAAGTGTCAATAAGGTGATATAAAGTTAAATGTATCACAGACACACAGACACCCTTTCTCTTAGCTAGTTTCCAGAAATGCTGGATAGGTAGAAGGGCTATAAAGACTCAGAGAGGTCTAGGAAGAATCCTCTAAACTAGCCCTAATCTCCTTAAACACCTTCAAGGGTGTTCTAAGCTAAAGCTCAATCTAAACGTTTAGATGACTGCCTGATTTCAAATCACAGATGCTGGCTAGGAATAACACTGTGCAAGACAGAGTGGCTCTAAGTGCCCATAGTGCAGTAAAGTGTCCCTAGTGAAGTGAAAAAGAGAATAACGAGCTGGCGCCCAAGAGAATAACGAGCTGGTGCCCTATCAGGGGACGTGTATATGGCATCGATTTTAGGAAGCGGGAGATGGAAAAAGATGCTTGGTCGGTCCTCCTACTTCAAATTTGGGGCACTGCGCGTGCAATCTAATGTGCCACCAGATAGGAGTGGTGTGTTAAGTAGTACTATTCCTATCAGTTTAATCCCTGTTATGTGCGTTTTTTTGGTTTGTTTTTTGAAGCCACAGTGCAGCACCAGAGGCCCGAAATATTAGGCATGTACACATGCCTGAAAAATTAGGTATTGTTGCAGCCGCTGCTGTAGCAACGGCCAGAAAAATTGATGTTTGTTCCCCAGGCAGAAAGTGCCCTAAAACATTGCGCTTGAACCCTAGTTGGTGGCGGACAAGTCACGCAAGTCAACCGGCATTCAGAGCTAAAATACAGCAGCGTGTGGACCATTTTTAGCCCAAGGCAGCTCATCTCATCAAGCCTTTTTAGTCGAATGTATCGCCCACTGTCAGTCCCTTCGGGATCCATCCCTCATTCATCTTAATAAAGGTGAAGTAATCTAGACTTTTTTGCCCTAGGCGACTTCTCTTCTCAGTGACAATACCTCCTGCTGCACTGAAGGTCCATTCTGACAGGACACTTGAAGCGGGGCAGGCCAGAAGTTCTATCGCAAATTGGGATAGCACAGGCCACAGGTCAAGCCTGCACACCCAGTAGTTGAGGGGTTCATCGCTCCCCAGAGTGTTGATATCTGCAGTTAAGGCGAGGTAGTCTGCTACCTGTCGGTCGAGTCGTTCTCTGAGGGTGGATCCTGAAGGGCTTTGGCGATGCGTAGGACTTAAAAAGCTCCGCATGTCCTCCATCAACAACACGTCTTTAAAGCGTCCTGTCCTTGCCGGCGTGGTCGTGGGAGGAGGAGGATTACTTTCACCTCTTCCCCTGTTAGATTCCCGTTGTGCTGTGACATCACTCTTATACGCTGTGTAAAGCATACTTTTAATTGATTTTGGAACTGCTGCATCGTTTCTGACTTGTTGTAATTCGGTAACATTT
Source organism: Pelobates fuscus (assembly GCF_036172605.1). Lineage (NCBI taxonomy): Eukaryota > Metazoa > Chordata > Amphibia > Anura > Pelobatidae > Pelobates > Pelobates fuscus. Next base: position 42,854,090 of record NC_086318.1, on the reverse strand, counting down.
CCGCCACTTTCTGCTTATACCGGGGGTCTAGTAGCGTGGACACCCAGTACAGGTCGTTCTCCTTCAGCCTTTTTATACGAGGGTCCCTCAGCAGGCACGACAGCATGAAAGACCCCATTTGCACAAGGTTGGATGCCGAGCTACTCATTTCCCGTTCCTCCTCCGTGATATCAATGAAGGTATGTTCTTCCCCCCAGTCACATACAACACCACGGGTACCAGATAGTTGACAACGAGCACCCTGGGATGCCTGTTGTGGTTGGTCTTCCTCCTCCTCAAAGACACATTCCTCCTCTGACTCCTCTTCCTCACAGTCCTCTTCCAGCGTTGCCGCAGGTCCAGCAAGCGATGCTGATAAGGCTGTTTCTGGTGGTGATGGTGACCACAACTTTTCCTCTTCCTCTTCACGCTCATCTATGGCCTGATCCTGCACTCTTCGCAGGGCACGCTCCAGGATGAAAACAAATGGTATGATGTCCCTGATGGTGCCTTCGGTGCGACTGACTAGGTTTGTCACCTCCTCAAAAGGACGCATGAGCCTACAGGCATTGCGCATGATCGTCCAGTAACGTGGCAAAAAAATTCCCAGCTCCCCAAAGGCTGTCCTAGAACCCCGGTCATACAAATATTCATTAACGGCTTTTTCTTGTTGGAGCAGGCGGTTGAACATTAGGAGTGTTGAATTCCAAGGTGTCGGGCTGTCGCAAATCAAGCGCCTCACTGGCATGTTGTTTCGCCGCTGGATATCTGCAAAGTGCGCCATGGCTGTGTAGGAACGCCTGAAATGGCCACACACCTTCCTGGCCTGCTTCAGGACGTCCTGTAAGCCTGTGTACTTATGCACAAAGCGTTGTACGATCAGATTAAACACATGTGCCATGCACGGCACATGTGTCAACTTGCCCAACTTCAATGCCGCCAACAAATTTGTTCCGTTGTCACAAACCACTTTGCCGATATCCAGTTGCTGCGGAGTCAGACACTTTTCCACCTGTGCGTTCAGGGCGGACAGGAGTGCTTGTCCGGTGTGACTCTCTGCTTTCAAGCAAGTCAAACCCAAGACGGCGTGACACTGCCGTATTCGGGATGTGGAATAGTACCTGGGAGCTGGGGGAGTGCCGTTGATGTGGAGCAAGATGCAGCAGCAGAAGAGGACTCAGCCGAGGAGGTTATGGAAGAGGATGGAGTAGGAGGACTAAAGGAGGTGGCAGCAGGCCTGCCTGCAAGTCGTGGCGGTGTCACCAACTCCTCTGCAGAGCCATGCATTCCATGCTTGGCAGCCGTCAGCAGGTTTACCCAATGCGCAGTGTGGGTGATATACCTGCCCTGACCATGCTTTGCAGACCAGGTATCAGTGGTCAGATGGACCCTTGCCCCAACACTGTGTGCCAGACATGCCATTACTTCCTTTTGCACAATCGAGTACAGGTTGGGGATTGCCTTTTGTGAAAATACATTTCGTCCAGGTACCTTCCACTGCGGTGTCCCAATACCTACAAATTTTAGGAACGCCTCAGACTCCACCAGCTTGTATGGTAAAAGCTGGCGGGCTAATAGTTCAGACAAGCCAGCTGTCAGACGCTGGGCAAGGGGGTGACTTTCTGACATTGGCTTCTTACGCTCAAACATGTCCTTGACAGACACCTGACTGTGGGCAGATGAGCGGGAACTGCTCAAGGCGAGAGATGGAGTGGCGGATGGGTGAGAGGGGGCAAGGAGGACAGCAGTGGTTGACGTGGCTGAAGATGCTGGACCAGGAGGAGGATGGCGGCTTTGAGTTTGTGTGCTGCTTGTACTCAAGTGTTGATCCCATAGTCGTTTGTGATGTGCGATCATGTGCCTACGCAAAGCAGTTGTACCTAGGTGGGTGTTGGACTTCCCACGACTCAGTTTCTTTTGGCACAGGTTGCAAATGGCATCGCTGTTGTCAGAGGCAGACACAAAAAAAAAAATGCCACACTGCTGAGCTCTGCAATGACGGCATTCTGGTGGTGGCAACAGCATGCGTTGATTGGCGTGCTGTCTGGCTGTCCCCGGGTGCCGATGCATGCTGTCTGACTGTGCCACTAGCTCCTTGCGACGACCTCCCCCTGCTTCCAACTCGTCTCCTCCTCCTCCTCTCTGTCTCCCCATCTGAACTTTCCCCCTGTTCTTCTCTTCTAGCAGGCACCCACGTGACATCCACGGACGCATCGTCATCATCAACTGCTTCACTTGTATCTGACAACTCAGCAAAGGATGCAGCAGCGGGTACAACATCATCATCATCATCACAGCGTACGTGTGTAATGCTGCCTGACTGAGACATATCCCTGTTTTCTACATCCTCTGGCAATAATGGTTGCGCATCACTCATTTCTTCCAACTGATGTGTAAATAACTCCTCTGACATACCAAGTGAAGCGGCTGTGGTGCTAGTGTTGGTGGTGGCGGCAGGCGGGTGAGTGGTATCTTGAGAGTTGCCAGAAGCTAAGCTGGAGGAGGATGGTGTGTCAAGGTTCCGAGCGGAAGCTGTAGAAGATTGAGTGTCCTGTGTTAGCCAGTCAACTATGTCCTCAGAACTTTTCAAGTTCAGGGTACGTGGCCTCTGAAAACTGGGCATTATTCTAGGGCAAAAGGGAATCACAGCACCACGACCACGATGGCCCCTGTGGGGTGGCCTGCCTCTGCCTGTCATTTTTGGGGGGATTAGTGGTACTATGCGTTCAAGCTACTGTGAGACCAGATATGAGTGGCATTGTGCAGTGGCAGAAGTTGGCAGAGTACACGCTGTAGGCCTGACACACCCGCTTGAAGACAACTAACTGCTATTCAATCTATAACAGTGAAAAACTTTTTGGGTTTTTAAATGCAATCTATAGCGACACCAGATAAGAGTGGCAATGTGCACTGGCAGAGGTTGGCAGAGTACACGCTGTAGGCCTGACACACCCGCTTGAAGACAACTAACTGCTATTCAATCTATAACAGTGAAAAAAGTTTTTGGGTTTTTAAATGCAATCTATAGCGACACCAGATAAGAGTGGCAATGTGCACTGGCAGAGGTTGGCAGAGTACACGCTGTAGGCCTGACACACCCGCTTGAAGACAAGTAACTGCTATTCAATCTATAACAGTGAAAAACGTTTTTTCTTTTTAAAGGCACGTTATTGTGACACCAGATATGAGTGGCAAAGTACACTGGCAGAGGTTGGCAGAGTACACGCTGAAGGCCTGACACCCGCTTGAAGGACACTGACTGCTATTAGCTTACAGTGAAAAACTTTTTTTCTTTTTAAAGACACGCTATTGTGACACCAGATATGAGTGGCAAAGTGGACTGGCAGAGGTTGGCAGAGTACACGCTGAAGGCCTGACACCCGCTTGAAGGACACTGACTGCTATTAGCTTACAGTGAAAAACTTTTTTTTCTTTTTAAAGGCACGCTATTGTGACACCAGATATGAGTGGCAAAGTGGACTGGCAGAGGTTGGCAGAGTACACGCTGAAGGCCTGACACCTGCTTGAAGGACACTGACTGCTATCAGCTGACAGTGAAAAGCGTTTTTTCTTTTTAAAGGCACGTTATTGTGACACCAGATATGAGTGGCAAAGTGGACTGGCAGAAGTTGGCAGAGTACACGCTGAAGGCCTGACACCCAGACGCTTGCAGACAACTAACTGCTATTCAATCTATTACAGTGAACAAAAAAAAATTGTTTTGAAATGCAAGCTATTGTGACACCAGATATGAGTGGTGGCACTGGGCAAGTGGACACAGTATCCACTGTGAGCCTGACACAGAAGCTGGCAGGCAGGCAACTGCAATTACATTAAACAGAAAAAAAAAAAGCAGACTGATGTTCTAGCCCTAAAAAGGGCTTTTTGGGGTTCTGTCCTTACAGCAGAGATCAGATGAGTCCTTCAAGACTGTAGCGGACACTGAATACCCTAGCCTAGCTATCCATTTCCCTATCAAATGAGCAGCAGCTACACTTTCCCTCCTCTATCTAAGAATGCAGCTTTAGAATGAATCTAAAATGGATGCTGTACAGGAGGTGGGAGGGTCTGGAAGAGATGGTCTGCTGCTAATTCGCTGGAATGTGTCTGCTGACCGTGAGGCACTGGGTCAAAGTTTACTCAATGATGACGAATAGGGGCGGATCGAACCGCGCATGTGTTCGCCCGCCGTGGCGAACGCGAACACACTATGTTCGCCAGGAACTATTCGCCAGTGAACAGTTCAGTACATCACTAGTGAAAAACAGGCAAATAAAGCTTGGTCCTTAAGGGGATATAAGAACCCTAGCTTTACATGCAAAACTTGTTTTGCAAAACATTCAGCTTATAACTAACATTTCCCTAGACACTTTTTTCATCAATAAGGTGGGATTACAGGATATGTGTTGTACAAAGTTCAAAGCATCATTTTTTTTTTTTTTTTTACTATTTTCTTTCTGAAACAGCTGTTTTTTTGTTTTTTTTTAGCAATTATTTAAAAAACAACATTTTTATCCTTAATGTCTGCCTTTGGAACAGGAAATGTTTGGCTTTATTCCATTCTCTTTGTACTAACTGTTGTTTATGTATTACATTCATAACCAATAATTAGAAGCCCATAAGCATAGACTACCAAAAGAAAAATTGCGAATACACCAGCTTTTCCATAGGGCACTTTGGCACTTTGAAAAGGAAAATGTGCGGTCTTAAACAGCATGAGGTATGATAGACTGATATATTTATATGCGTGTCACTTGCTTATAATAACTGTTATCAGAGGTTCTGCTGAAGCTATCTTACTTCACAGGGCATTTTAATAAAATAAGACGTAGACACAGACTTCACAGAAGCCAGACAGAAAATTAGTCCTTTCTCATTCAATTTTTTATTTTTGCTGCATTTAATTCTATCTAACGTTAAATCTCTTTAAGATTTAAAAAAGTGCACGGTTCACATGTACCACCTAAAGAAAAATCCAGCAGTCTTATGTGATACATGCAATAATCTGACAGATAATGTAATGTGCAAATTTAAATGAACTGGTATACCGCTGTTTATGAACGGAAAATAAATCAGATATCACAGCACTATACATGAAGCCCATGGATCAGCGCAGTCAGGGGAATGGGCCTTGACAGAGCCAAGGAGTAGGCAGGTGGAGCTATAGATTCGGGGGTGGGGTTTAGGGTGGAGCATGCAAAAGGGTGTGGAAAAGTGCGAGTATATTAAGCGGCCATTTTAGCAAACGGCCATTTTAATTCAGAATCCGCACTTACCTGTTAATTGTTTTTGGCAGGTTGTGGGGTTTCTTTTCTTCTGTCTTTCAGATGGCTTCGCTTGAAGAGATCTTGGACGGTGTGAGAGCAGCAGTGAGAGACAGGGGGATGGCTTGGCTACAGCAGCAACTGGCGGCTCCTGGGACCAGCGGTAACCCCCCAGCGGCTGTGGAAAGGCGATCGGTGCGGAGGGCGAGACCGCCCCAGCGACTGAGCCCGGGCGTGATGCCCGCAGCGCGTCGGAGACGGAGTCCTTCCAGAGAGGCGAGCGGATCATCAGTTAAGGAGGCTGGCCAGTCGGAGCCAACGCAAACGCCGCCGGCCCCGTCTGTGCGACGCGGTGCCGGTAAGGCAAGGGCGGAGAGTAGGCCTGGCACGGTGTCGCGGCCTACCACGAGGAGCGCTGCTCGCAGGACGGCGGGCGGCAAGGCGGCGAAAGTAGCGACGGCCTCCGAGGAGACCGGGACCGCAGAGGATATCGGAGGTGTGGATAGGGCCCAGACACATCCCGGTGAGTCTGCCGCTGGTTTAAATACCGGGCGGCAAGGAAAGGCGCTGGGGATTGGGAAGGACGGGCTGACACCACCTCAGAGGACAGCAAGGGATCCCAGCGGAGGGAGACCTGATCAGGCGGGCGAGACAAGGCCCAGGCAAGGCAGCGGGGGGACAGCAGGACAGGTCACCCAGCTAGGGCCGCAGGACCGACTCAGGGCGACAACGGAAGGGGCTTCTGTTTGTCAGGGCCAGCGCAGCGCTTCCCCAGTGGACGGAGGAGCGGACAGTGAGGGAGTGTCCCAGGGGTACGACACACACTCTGACAGCGGGGCTAGGAGTGTACGGGAGGGCCATAAATGTTGCTCCCGGGGACGGCATGATTACAGAGACAACCCTAGGCCTATGGAATACAAGAGACGGCGCAGGACTAGCGCCAGGCAAGTCCGGGCAGGGTGTGTCAGGGAAAGGAGCCCGTCTACTGACGGGTGCAGTAGGCAAGGATCAGTCTACAAGGCCAGGAGGAGAGGGGAACGGCGCTGCGAGTCTGGGTCCTCCGACGGGAGCGCTCAAGGACGGCCGGACAGTTCGTACGGCCCAGAGGGCCTGGCTACTAGGCGAGAGAGGCGCAGGGGTGACGATAGGGAACGTATGGAGGAAGGGCGGGTAGAGGGGCACTCGAACAGACTACCCAGGTGTTCTTCTCCCTACAGGTCGCGGAGCGGTACACCTGCGGTCCCGCGGAGGGATCTGGCGGAAAGGAGTCGGCGTCAAAGGGACACCCCGGAGCCGCACGCGGCGGAGGGAAGGAAAACGACCCCGCGGCCTTCCGCGGCCGGAGGATCTGGCGGTGAGTTGCCTGTCATATCACATTCTGATTCCATGTTAACTTGCCTAAAATCATTATTAGACTCATGGGGCGGTGGGGAGGGGGCTTCACCGCAATTTTCGAAGGTATGGGTTCCGGAAGTAGGTTCCGGGACGCCGGGGCAGGCGAAGGGGGCGGTGAGTGGTGTCTCCGGACGGAGCACGCCCGAACCAGGCGACAAGACAGGCTTAAGTTCGGTGGGAGGAGGGGAGGTTTCTGACGCGGCGCGGCAGAATGTACATGTCTCTTTCGCGGGCCCCTTGGGATGTCACCTGAAGTCTGAGGTGAAGGACAGGATTTGGAAGGGTGAGTTCGTAGAGGTTTTTTCTCTCCTTCCTCTGGAGGAGTTCCTCGATCTAAAGGATGAGGATAAAAAGGATGCGAAGAAGGAGGAGGAAGAGAAGAAGCGTAGGTATCGGAAGATACCAAAGACGTTTGCGAACTGGTTGCGGGCTTTTTGCATACTGGCCAGCGTCATCGGGGAAAAGTTTCCCGATCGCTGTTCACAACTTTTTTGCTATTTGGACGGGATAGGGGACGCTTACCGGACGTATGGTGGGATTGCTTGGTGGAAATACGATGAGCAGTTCCGCCAACGTTTAGCAGCGAACCCGAACATGAGATGGGATCAGATGGATCTCCCCCTGTGGATGCGGCTCATGATGGCGCAGAAGGCTGCGCCCTTTCACGGGGCGGCCGGTGCAGCACCTGGAGGAGCGGCGCCGGCCGGACAAAAGAAGGGTTTCTGCTGGCTTTTCAACGAGGGCCAATGTAAATGGGGCTCGTCGTGCAGATTCAAACACGAGTGTTCCGGTTGCGGCGGTACACATGGAGTCAATAGGTGCTTCAAGAGAGGCAAATCGACTAGCGGGGGAGGTCCCAGTGGCGCCACGGCTCCTGCCGCTGCCACTGGGGGCAACTCCGGTGAGGGTAGGCGAGATGCTGCCATGGCTAAAGCGCTACGCTAATCGGGCTGACGCGGAATTTCTGAGGGAAGGATTCACGGAGGGGTTTAAGATACCGTTTAAAGGGACAGGGTCAGGGACTTTATGTTTGAATTTACGTTCCGTTCGGGATCACCCAGGGGTGGTGCGGGACAAATTGATGGCGGAGGTACGGCTTGGCAGGATGGCGGGACCCTATGCGGTCCCACCTTTGCCGAATTTGAGGGTGTCTCCGTTGGGGGTGGTCCCCAAGAAGGAACCAGGCAAATTTCGGTTGATACACCATTTGTCTTACCCAAAAGGGGCGTCCGTTAACGACGACATTGACGCGGCCCTGTGCTCTGTGTCATACGCGTCATTCGATCATGCGGTGGAGTTGGTACGGAGAGCGGGGCCGGGAGCGTTGATGGCGAAGGTGGACGTGGAGGCGGCTTTCAGGTTGCTTCCTATTCACCCGACATGTCACCACTTACTGGGTTGTTTCTTTGATGAGGGTTTTTTCGTGGATCTGTGTTTGCCCATGGGCTGCTCTATTTCTTGCTCGTACTTTGAAAAGTTCAGCTCTTTCTTTGAATGGGTGGTGCGTCTGGAGTCGGCTGGGGGTGCAGTAGTGCACTATCTGGACGACTTTTTGTGTGTAGGTCCGGCAGGGTCCGATCGTTGTGGGCAAATACTAGGGGTGTTGCAATGGGTGGCACGGGTCTTTGGGATCCCGTTGGCGGCGGAGAAGACGGTAGGCCCGACGGTATGCTTGAGCTTCCTAGGGCTGGAAATAGATTCGGTGAAGGGTGAATGTAGGTTGCCTTTGGATAAACTGACAGCGCTCCGCCAGCGGGTGGGGGTAGTCAGGGGTTCGAAGAAGGTGACCTTGAGGCAGTTGCAGTCCCTGCTGGGGAGCTTGAACTTTGCTTGTAAAGTGATCCCTATGGGGAGGGTTTTTTGCAGGCAGATGGCTCGAGCAACCTGCGGGGCGCGATTGCCAGGTCATTATATCAGAGTCTCCGCGGCAATGAAGGCGGATCTGGATGTTTGGTTGTGTTTCTTACAGGAGTTCAATGGTCGGGTATATTTTAGGGAAGAGGCGACGTCTTCAGAAGCGATAGGCTTATATACGGACGCTTCCGGGAGCGTAGGTTTCGGGGCCTACTTGGCTGGGAGATGGTGCGCGGAAGAGTGGCCAGAGGCGTGGAAGGAAAACGCCTTGATCAGGAACCTGGCCTTCCTTGAACTCTTTCCCGTGGTAGTGGCGGTATCTTTATGGGGCGAAGAGCTCGCGAACAGGAAGGTGATCTTTCATTCTGATAACATGGCGGTGGTGCAGGCAATTAATAATATCTCGGCTTCTTCGCTGCCTGTGGTACGGTTGTTGAGGCGTTTGGTGCTGCTGTGCATGTCTTGGAATATTGTGTTTAGGGCGAAACACGTCCCGGGATTGTTGAATGTTATCGCTGACGCCTTATCTCGTTCGCAGTGGGAACGTTTTCGGGCAGCGGCGCCGGGTGCTCAGGAGACAGGTCAGTCATGCCCGGCGGAGATGTGGCGGCTCGGGACGTCTTGCTTGGGGGCTTTATAAGAAGTTCCCTGGCGCCCGGAACGTGGACTGCGTACACCAAGGTATGGTATGAATGGGAGGAGATGATGGGGCAGTCTGGAGGGGCGAATTCGCCGGCAGGTAGGTTGGACACGCTTTTGTGGTTGTTGTGTCGGTTATTCGCGGGAGGGGCTTCTCCCGCGAAGGTGGACCGTTACATGTCAGCACTGGCATTTTGGTTTAAATTCACGGGTAAGGAGGATATTACAAAAACTTTTTTGGTGAAGCAGGTGTTGAAAGGCTTTCGTAAAGGACGTAGGTCTGTAGACTCGAGACGGCCTGTGTCGTTTAACATTCTACAAGGCCTGGTTGACAGGCTGCATGACGTTTGCACATCTGCGTTTGAAGCGCTCTTGTTTACCGTAGCTTTTGTTTGGGCGTTTTTTGGGGCGTTCCGCATCGGCGAACTGGTCAGTTCTAATAAGTCCGGGGTGACTGGGATCAGGTTCGAGGATGTGTGGCTGGGACAGGACAAGGTCGAGATACGCCTGAGGCACTCCAAGACGGACGTCTTTGGGCGAGGTAAGACGATAAGTTTGTTTGCGTTGCCAGGGTCGGCAGTCTGCCCAGTAGCGTGTGGGCACAAATACTTGGGCGTGCGCCCTCAAAGCTCTGGGTGCTTCCTCGTTCACGAGGATGGTCTTGCGCTGTCGCGCTTCCAATTTGTCAGGGTATTCCGCATGGGGCTGCAACAACTGGGTTTGCATCCCATGCAATTTGGGACTCATTCATTTCGCATAGGGGCTGCAACGGAAGCAGCACGGCTCGGACTCGGGGATGACCGGATTAAACAGATAGGTCGGTGGGAGTCCGCGCGCTTTAGGACTTATGTGCGAACAGATAAGTTGGTTTGAAAAGGGTGTCTGGTTGGGTTTGAGTTGTGGTGTCGATGCTCTGCAAGTTTATAACTTGTGTTTCTTTACAGGTCGGGTTGTATGGTTGGTGGGTCACTCCTACGTTTATTGGGCGCAGAAGAGGGCCGCAGTTCGGAGGAATGGAGCACAACTGGGCTTTCTTCAGGACACTGTACAGTTACAATGGTTTGGTTTTCGTGGTTTCAGCTGGCAGAGCATTAGTGGAGTGATTTTTGGTAAATTGTTGGAAGGCAATTCTCCGGACGTAATACTGATACATGGTGGGGGTAACGATTTGGGGCTTATCCCTCAGAGGGAGCTAATTAGGAGAATGAAACGGGATTTGGATCGCATCCGGGAGCGGGTGCCGGGGGTGGTTATAGTGTGGTCTGAGATGGTGCCTAGATTTAATTGGAGACACGCCAGGGACACAGCGGCGGTGTCGAGATGCCGGGGGAAGGTTAATAAGGCCATGTCAGTTTTCGTTAGGAGGTCAGGCGGGGTCCCGGTAAGGCATTGGGAGCTAGAGGGTATGTTACCGGGGTATTATCGTAAGGATGGGGTGCACCTTTCGGAGGTAGGTTGTGACTTGCTAAACCTCGGTTTTCAGGAAGGGATCTCCCGGGCCCTATTTCTGTGTGGTGGGGGGCGCTCGAGACATTAAGGGATCAAGTCTCGGGCTGTGGCGGGATAGGGCTAGGGTAATTGGGATGGAAGTGGATTAGCAAGTGGCTAGGCTAAGCTTAAGTTGAATTAGGCCAGAGTTGGAAGTGGTCTGTTGGTTCGAGCTCATCGGTGGCTCCGAACCTGGTGGTGTAGGGGTGTCTCGGTACACCCCTACAGTTAATAAAGTTACAATTATGGGGCCTCTTTGGTAGGCCGTGTGTTATATATTTATGTGTTATTTATATTGTTATATATTGTTTATGGTATGGGGTCATTGTCTGGGTTAATGCTGTACGGATGGGGGTGGGGGTAAATTAATTTATTTGGCAATGACCCCAATTTGTTATCTTGTTTATGGAAAAATTTAAATAAAGCTGTGGACTTTTATTTTCCAACAGAAAATTGGTGTCTGTGTTTATTGGTGGGTTATGGGGAAGAAAATGCCACAAGCCGAATAACGACTGTGCGCATGTCATGAAGCCCATGGATCAGCGCAGTCAGGGGAATGGGCCTTGACAGAGCCAAGGAGTAGGCAGGTGGAGCTATAGATTCGGGGGTGGGGTTTAGGGTGGAGCATGCAAAAGGGTGTGGAAAAGTGCGAGTATATTAAGCGGCCATTTTAGCAAACGGCCATTTTAATTCAGAATCCGCACTTACCTGTTAATTGTCCCTCCCACCCTCCCTAGGTTTTTAGCAGGTCCCGTTTTGTCACAGCGGCGGGATAGGGCTAGGGTAATTGGGATGGAAGTGGATTAGCAAGTGGCTAGGCTAAGCTTAAGTTGAATTAGGCCAGAGTTGGAAGTGGTCTGTTGGTTCGAGCTCATCGGTGGCTCCGAACCTGGTGGTGTAGGGGTGTCTCGGTACACCCCTACAGTTAATAAAGTTACAATTATGGGGCCTCTTTGGTAGGCCGTGTGTTATATATTTATGTGTTATTTATATTGTTATATATTGTTTATGGTATGGGGTCATTGTCTGGGTTAATGCTGTACGGATGGGGGTGGGGGTAAATTAATTTATTTGGCAATGACCCCAATTTGTTATCTTGTTTATGGAAAAATTTAAATAAAGCTGTGGACTTTTATTTTCCAACAGAAAATTGGTGTCTGTGTTTATTGGTGGGTTATGGGGAAGAAAATGCCACAAGCCGAATAACGACTGTGCGCATGTCATGTAATAGCTTCTAGATTTATTTTTGCTTCTTGAGTTTACATTGGACTCTTAGATAGAGTATTGTGTTAAAATGGACAATGGTACATTAAGTAAACTATGCATCTTTATTTACATATTTTTTATGGTACAAACGATAAAAACATATTTGACTGAGATCAGGTATACAAAAGAGGAGCAGGTCCAGCAACCCTGTCTCTCACAAATCCTGAGCGGTATATGTTTTAATACTTCTTACTACAAGAAAAGAAAATTGGAGCATCTTTCCCCATTTGTATACAAGGTGTTGCATAAAGTGAGAGTCCAGTGTAATTTTATTTGTAAATGTGGTTTGTGAACATTACCATACGCTCAGCTTCTGTTAGTTAACCCCTAAGTAGGGGAAATATGATTTTTATTTTTCAAATTTGTTTTTGCAAAATTAAGTCATGCTTAAAAACAAGAGAAAACATGATGTATCCTTTCTGGTAAAAATGTTTTAACAAATCTATATACACCATGATTTTCTTAAATGAGCAATCTTAAGATAAGCAATCAAAAATAATGTTCAAACATGTACAGGGAGTGCAGAATTATTAGGCAAATGAGTATTTTGACCACATCATCCTCTTTATGCATGTTGTCTTACTCCAAGCTGTATAGGCTCGAAAGCCTACTACCAATTAAGCATATTAGGTGATGTGCATCTCTGTAATGAGAAGGGGTGTGCTCTAATGACATCAACACCCTATATCAGGTGTGCATAATTATTAGGCAACTTCCTTTCCTTTGGCAAAATGGGTCAAAAGAAGGACTTGACAGGCTCAGAAAAGTCAAAAATAGTGAGATATCTTGCAGAGGGATGCAGCACTCTTAAAATTGCAAAGCTTCTGAAGCGTGATCATCGAACAATCAAGCGTTTCATTCAAAATAGTCAACAGGGTCGCAAGAAGCGTGTGGAGAAAACAAGGCGCAAAATAACTGCCCATGAACTGAGAAAAGTCAAGCGTGCAGCTGCCAAGATGCCACTTGCCACCAGTTTGGCCATATTTCAGAGCTGCAACATCACTGGAGTGCCCAAAAGCACAAGGTGTGCAATACTCAGAGACATGGCCAATGTAAGAAAGGCTGAAAGACGACCACCACTGAACAAGACACACAAGCTGAAACGTCAAGACTGGGCCAAGAAATATCTCAAGACTGATTTTTCTAAGGTTTTATGGACTGATGAAATGAGAGTGAGTCTTGATGGGCCAGATGGATGGATTGGTAAAGGGCAGAGAGCTCCAGTCCGACTCAGACGCCAGCAAGGTGGAGGTGGAGTACTGGTTTGGGCTGGTATCATCAAAGATGAGCTTGTGGGGCCTTTTCGGGTTGAGGATGGAGTCAAGCTCAGCTCCCAGTCCTACTGTCAGTTTCTGGAAGACACCTTCTTCAAGCAGTGGTACAGGAAGAAGTCTGCATCCTTCAAGAAAAACATGATTTTCATGCAGGACAATGCTCCATCACACGCGTCCAAGTACTCCACAGCGTGGCATGGCCTCCTTGTTCACCTGATCTGAACCCCATTGAGAACCTGTGGTCCATCATCAAATGTGAGATTTACAAGGAGGGAAAACAGTACACCTCTCTGAACAGTGTCTGGGAGGCTGTGGTTGCTTCTGCACGCAATGTTGATGGTGAACAGATCAAAACACTGACAGAATCCCTGGATGGCAGGCTTTTGAGTGTCCTTGCAAAGAAAGGTGGCTATATTGGTCACTGATTTGTTTTTGTTTTGTTTTTGAATGTCAGAAATGTATATTTGTGAATGTTGAGATGTTATATTGGTTTCACTGGTAAAAATAAATAATTGAAATGGGTATATATTTGTTTTTTGTTAAGTTGCCTAATAATTATGCTCAGTAATAGTCACCTGCACACACATATATCCCCCTAAAATAGCTATAACTAAAAACAAACTAAAAACGACTTCCAAAAATATTCAGCTTTGATATTAATGAGTTTTTTGGGTTCATTGAGAGCATGGTTGTTGTTCAATAATAAAATTAATCCTCAAAAATACAACTTGCCTAATAATTCTGCACTCCCTGTATTGCTGTATTATAGACTTTATAGGCAAATGAAAAATAAGTTGTAACTGGAAAACTACACATTGTCTGTTTTACTCATGGGATTGAGTAAAGTTTCCAATACAGGACTGTCATCAAAAGTTCTGCAGACAAGAAAAAAACCTACATCTCGTACCATTCTTGAACTCTGGTATTTGTTTTAATCTCCTTTAATCTATTTCTACCTCTTTGCATATTAGTACACTTCTTTCTCTGTCTCATCTTATTCTACTAAATCTTCCCAAAAAATTCCTGACCTGATTCCCTTCCCCATCTCTCTCTTACCCTAACCATCACTTCTTTTATTTTCTATCCTTTGTTTTTCATTATCTTCTCTTTTATTTTTTGCTATTGCTTTGTTATTCTCTTCTACTGTGCCCATTTTATCCCGTTCAATTTTTATGACACTAGTTACTCTCTTTTTTTTCTTTTGCCTTGTTTATATTCTCATACATTGTCTCTTCACAAATACAGTCACTTGGCTAAAACAAGCATCTGTATTACACAGGACACTGGAGGCTTCTGTTACCACTTGCTAATAAAATGTGAAGAAAAAAAATAGATGTCCAGGCACACACACACATTTACCCAATATCAAGTCTTTATTGGAGTGGAATGGTAATGTTTCGACTCACACAAGAGGTTTGAGAAAGTTTCTAGTGCATTGGTCCCCAACATAGCCCTCATGGCCCACTAAGAGTTCAGGATTAATGTATTCCCCTTTTTTATTCAAATGGAGATACTGACAAAACCTGGACTGTTGGTGGTCCATGATAACTGGGTTGGGGACCAGTTCTCTAGTGTGTTCTGAAAATTTGCCATTCTTTTCTAATAAAATCTGCATATTGGATATATAATGTGTGTGCCCGGACATCTATTTTCTAAATTTTATATTCTTAAAGGGATTGGTGGGATCATTTGTTTATGTGGCACCATAGTGGTGGTCCTTTTATAAAGTGTGTGCTGTTCCTGTTTTGAATTTTGGAATCACTTGCTAATAGGACCTACAAAATGTCCTCCTTACTGTCTGTCACTGTAAAAATACGGCCACTGTCCTATTTAGTCTTACAGAATAAAGTCCTTCGGCCTAATACAGAAGGAGTAAATTTCTGCTAGGAGTAAAGTTCTGCTAGAGTTAATTTCAATAGATTTTATTTTGCAGGAAAAGGCAGGAATTTTAAATAACTATTTCTCCTCCGTATATATTAAGGAAGAACCAATGGCAACAGATGTGCAAATGATTGCTACTAAAAACTTTCAGAATAATTGTAATTGGTTAACTCAAGACAAGGTGCTGCAGCAACTAAAGAAAGTTAATATAAACAAAGCTCCAGGGCCTGACGGTATTCATCCACGTGTACTTAAGGAACTAAGTGTAGAAATAAGTGAACCTTTTAATCTTTCAAGATTCTTTTCTTTCAGAAAGTGTTCCGGAGGATTGGAGGAAGGCAGATGTGGTTCCTATATTCAAAAAGGGTTCAAAATCCTTGCCTGGAAATTATAGACCTGTGAGCTTAACTTCTGTGGCTGGTAAAATATTTGAAAGGTTATTAAGGGATAATATTCAAGAATTCCTTGAGAAGAACATGGTTATCAGCAAAAACCAGCACGGTTTTATGAAGCACAGGTCATGTCAAACTAACTTGATTGTGTTCTACGAAGAAGTAAGCAGAACTATAGATCAGGGTGTTGCAGTGGATGTGAGCTATTTGGATTTTGCCAAGGCATTTGATACAGTTCCACACAATAGATTAGTGTTCAAACTCAAGGAAATCGGTCTAGATGAAAATGCTTGTTCTTGGGTAGAACATTGGCTTAAAAACAGAGTACAAAGAGTTGTCGTTAATAGTAAATTTTCAAGCTGGACAGAGGTGGCAAGGGGTGTCCCTGAGGGATCTGTTCTGGGACCCCTTCTATTTAACATGTTTATAAATGATCTTGAAGACAGCACTGAAAGTCATGTTTCAGTGTTTGCAGATGACACAAAACTTTGTAAAATAATACAATGTGAGCAAGATATTACTTTGCTGCAGATGGATTTAGATAGACTGGGGGGCTGGGCACTCAAATGGCAGATGAAATTTAATGTTGAAAAATGCAAAGTTATGCACTTCGGCGTAAAGAATACACAAGCAACGTATACCCTTAATGGAAGCGAATTAGGGATAACAACACACGAAAAGGACTTGGGAATTGTTATAGACAACAAACTATGCAACAATGTGCAATGTGAATCAGCAGTGGCCAAGGCCAGTAAGGTATTGTCATGCATGAAAAAGGGCATTCATTCTCGGGACGAGAATATCATTTTGCCTCTTTATAAATCACTGGTAAGACCACATATTGAATATGCTGTGCAATTTTGGGCACCTGTTCTAAAGAATGATATTATGGCACTAGAAAAAGTGCAGAGGCGGGCTACAAAATTAATAAAAGGAATGGAACAGATCAGCTATGAAGAACGGTTAACAAATTTAAACCTATTTAGTTTAGAAAAACATCGCCTGAGAGGGGATATGATAACATTATACAAATATATTCGGGGCAAATACAAACCATTGTGTGGAAATCTATTCACAAACCGGACTTTACATAGGACACAAGGCCATGCGTTTCGACTGGAAGAAAGAAGATTTTGTTTAAGGCAAAGGAAAGGTTTTTTTTACTGTAAGAACAATCAGGATGTGGAATTCTCTGCCTGAAGAAGTGGTTTTATCAGAGTCCATACAGATGTTCAAACAGCTACTAGATGCATACTTACAAAAACAGAATATTCAAGAAAATAATCTTTCAATGTAGGGTAATAACTGCTTGATCCAAGGATAAATCTGACTGCCATTCTGGGGTCAGGAAGGAATTTTTTTCCTAGCTTGTTGCAAAATTGTGCTTCAAACTGTTTTTTTTTTTCCTTCTTTTGGATCAACAGCAAAAAAAACAAATGTGAGGAAGGCTGAACTTGATGGACGCAAGTCTCTTTTCAGCTATGTAACTATGTAACTATAGATACAAATTATAAAATGACATTTTACCATTGTATAAAAAGATGGTACAGAGTGGGGTAACGGATTACAGGCCAATGTATCCTATGGAAACATTTAGATTGGCTAATTATGAAAAGGCAATTTAAATGATTTTCTTTCTTTTTCTGTATGCAAATGTTGATGGCAAACACGTTGTAATAGATTGTACTATAACTATAACACTCACTTAATGACAAAATACATAAACCAAAATCAGGAACAACAATAAAACCGATACATAGACAGGGCTAGTAAGGCCTGAAACTGCAGACTTGTAAGCTTGACATTGTTATTTATTATATGTTTATTATGACAATTTATAGCATGACATTCATAATCTAAAAGACAATAAATTAAACAGCAGCGTATAAAATAAAAATTTATATAAATTCACGAGGGAAAGAACACAAGGGTATTTACATTTTTATAAAAAATTCAAGAAATGGACTGACTGATTTAGAAGATGTGATTTTATAAAATGTATAGTGATTGCACCTAAGCAGGAATTATTATTGTAGCAATTAAAAGAGAGATACTCCAGGGAGACTCTTCTTGTACATAGATTAAGAAACTGCTAAGTGGGAACATTATAAATTACACAATAGTGGTAAATTGAGTATTTTAAGTGCATTTTAAACCCTCGTATAAGAATAGGGTTTCAATCATTTTGAGAATTTAATCCTTTTCTAAAGTCATTATACTCAAAGTGAAAAAAAGCTTGGCTACAAACCTTCAGCCTCATGCAACGACACAATGTTATTTTTACATAGTATTGCAAACACAGATTCTCATGACAATTACACATTTTTAAGCAGTAAATGATAACATTTAAATACTTGCAAAGGGAAAATATCCTTGGAGAAAAGGTCTCACGAACTTGTGCATCTTTATCCTCGAATGACAATAAGGATCCTAAACACATTGAAGGATCAATGCTGACATGAGACTATTGTAGGTTAACAAATACACTATATTTTACACCTGTTCTGTCTGTACGCTCATAAAACAGGTGGGTCGTAAACGCTGCAAATACTTACTGACAGTAATGTTGAGAGTTAATGGGATTTCATAGAATGTTTAATATCAATTTCACCTTCAAGTCACAAGAGGAAGGGAAATTGTTATCCTAGTTAAGTAGCCATCTTCAACCATTATTACATAAGGAAAGTCTAGGAGCTTTTATAAATCTTGCCCTGATTTTCTTTTTATACTGAATTCTGTCTTTTATGAGTGGCACAGATCTCCTATTTTTACTTGTGTTGTGGATCCAAATGTTGATCTTTGTTATATTCAGAGGAAGCCCAAATTGTTGTTACAAGTGCACTTGGAGAAGCGAGAATTAGACACCAGACACCTGTTGGTATTCAAAATAAGCCTCTGATGTTTTATTCATCAGTTGTGTTTTATACATTAAAAAGTAAGTGCTTACGTACAAATACTCTTAGAACAGTAATAGGAAGGGAGTACAGATAAGACATAGGGATGGGCGTCATGTACACATAACAAATAAGTTCCAAGGTAAGAAAGAACATAAAGATTAGAGAAGAGACATCTCAGGTGGGGGCTCTCTGCTCCCGGAACTAGACATATATGGTCTTAAGTGTTGTGTTAAACATCAAGCATTTTCTGAGTCCAAGTTGGCCAATTTTAATATAGGATATCATTATATGACACCTATAAGCTTGAGCCTTGGAATCAAGATAAATTCTATCACACTTGCACTCTGCATGTAATGTGAGTTATATAGTGGGTATGCAGACACATATATCAGGGCCCAAAATGTAGCCATTGGCGTTCAATGTACACTTACACCATCTATATTATTTCAAGAAATGTAGTCGTCGCCATTTATTGTACATGCGTGATATATCTCTCCTTCCCATAAAGTCCATAAAAATACATATTGGATGTAAAGAACTATTCTGTGTCCCTACAGTGTAAATTTGGAATCAACCTTTTAATCACATTTAGCAGGATTCCACCCTCGTCCTGTTCTTTTTTTCTCATTTGCTAAAGCTGTATTTTAGCTCAGTTCAGGGCTGCTACTTGTATGTCCATTTTCAATTAGAGGGGCAAAGGTTTAAAAATAATATCAGGAAGTATTACTTTACTGAGATGGTAGTGGGTGCATGGAATAGCCTTCCAGCTGAAGTGGCAGAGGTTAACACAGTGATGGATTTTAAGCATGGGATAGACATAAGGCTATCTTAGCTATACGATAAGGCCAGAGAATAATGAGAGTATTTAGAAAATCTGGCAGACTAGATGGGCCAAATGGTTCTTATATGCTGTCATTCTAAGTTTCTATAGGGAAACAAACAGACTTAAAACATTTTTAAAATTACCTGGTTTGGCTTGTTGCCACTGATTTCTGATGAGCAATGCTACTTGATACTTATCTTGAAATATAAACAGGTGTCAAGGGACAAGCAATCAGCCAAATATCTGAAATAAGTTTATAAACAAAATGCGTTGGGGTTCTGAAAAACCTGCTTAAATGGAATTAGTTATGCAGCTGCAAGGATATCATGCACACAATGATGGGGGTGGGTCAGCAATACATGTACAGAATTGCTGAGATAAATAAAGTGACCTATGAAATAAGCTGCTTTTAATAGAGGGGGCCTCAGAAACCCCATCCTATGGCGTATTAGGTTATTATGCTATGTGGGGTTTACTAGAAATCAGGGGGTAAGCATAAATACTTTGACTGGGGCTAATCCTGCTCACTGAAACAGATATCTATTAAAACATTGAAAAAACTCTGAAAACAATTAAAGAAACAAAAGAATATCATCATAAAATGTATGTATGCTTTATACAATTCCTTCAGCTTCAACAGTTTTAAATACAATTGCCTATTTGTGGTCGGGGCAATATTCGGTAATGGTCAGATAACACATAATTGGCAATAAACATCTCAAAGAAGCTGGTGGCATGGGAAGCAGTTAAACATCTTCCAACATCACTCTCCTTTGCAGTCAGTCTGCATAGCCCTGCAAACTTTTTTTTTTCTTTCCCAGGTTTTAATGAGTTTGCAAACTTTCCAGTTCCCTTGGTGCTTTCCCTTATCCACTCAATGTTTTTTTGTTTGTCTTTTTTTAACAAAATTAAAATTTTTAAATTGTTTTGGTTTTCCTCCAGCTGTTACACGCCCCAAACTCCCACCCCTGTTAAAAAAAAAGACCCGCCCGACAGCACAGGAACCCACCAAGCCAAGCCCCCTGCCCCTCCCACACACTCCCCACAGAGACAAACTGGGCAGTGAGAGGTGGGGTGTCTGTACCAAGAGACGCAGTATGGAAGCTAAGCACAGCATTCAGCCAGCAGCCTGAACCAGACCAGCAAATGCCCCACCAGAGAAGGGGGGAGTGGTCGCGAAGAGAGCAGTACAGCCCGCATGCCCGTGAAAGGCCAGGAAAACAACCAAACAGCCCACAACACAAGCCCCAAACTCCTCCCATTAAAAAAAAAAAAAAAATTACCCACCCGACAGCACAGGAAACCAACCAAGCCAAAGCCCCCTACCCCCCCCCCCCCACACACTCCCCACAGAGACAAACCGGGCAGTGAGAGGTGGGGTGTCTGTACCAAGAGACGCAGTATGGAAGCTAAGCACAGCCTCCAGCCAGCAGCCTGAACCAGACCAGCAAATGCCCCACCAGAGAAGGGGGGAGTGGTCACAGAGAGAGCAGTACAGCCCGCATGCCGGTGAAAGGCCGGGAAAACAAACAAACAGCCCGCAACACACGCCCCAAACTCCCCCCGTTAAAAAAAAAAAAAAGATTACCCACCTGACAGCAAAGGAAACCAACCAAGCCAAAGGCCCCTGCCCCCACACACACTCCCCACAGAGACAAACCGGGCAGTGAGAGGTGGGGTGTCTGTACCAAGAGACGCAGTATGGAAGCTAAGCACAGCATCCAACCAGCAGCCTGAACCAGACCAGCAAAAGCCCCACCAGAGAAGGGGGGAGCAGTTGCGCGGTTGCGGAGGGAGCAGTACAGCCCGCCTGCCCATGAAAGGCCGGGAAAACAACCGAACAGCCCGCAACACACGCCCTAAACTCCCCCCCCATTAAAAAAAGACCCACCCGACAGCACAGGAACCCACCAAGCTAAAGCTCCCTGCTCCCCCCACACACTCCCCACAGAGACAAACCGGGCAGTGAGAGGTGGGGTGTCTGTACCAAGAGACGCAGTATGGAAGCTAAGCACAGCATCCAACCAGCAGCCTGAACCAGACCAGCAAACGACCCACCAGAGAAGGGGAAGCGGTTGCGGAGGGCAATCCATGGGGTGGGAGGGACAGAGACGGAGCAAATGCCCCACCAGAGAAGGGGGAGCAGTCGTGGAGGGACAGAGACAGAGCAAGTGCCCTACCAGAGACGGGGGAGCGGTCGCGGAGGGCAACCCATGGGGACAGAGACAGAGACAGGGAGACAGAGAGATGGGGAGACGGGGAGCTCGAGAGGGTCCCGCCGCCCCCAGGGAAACCCCCCAGCCCCCAAAGAACAGCGTGGAAACAAATGTGGGAAACCATCGAGACGGAAGTGACCCGAGCCACAGGACCCGAAGGCATGCAGAGAGGCCCCCGTCAGGCCAACTCACCGTTCAGCGAACGGACCCCATGAAACCGGCAGGCACCCGGCAGCAGCAGCAGGGCCACCGCGAAGCGACAGCAGATAAGTGTAACTCGCCCAGCCAACCACGGTAAATTGGGAGAGGATTGGATGCCCTTATAAAGGGGACCCAAGCCCCTCCCACAACTACAGACCCAGCCTTAAATATGTTGTTTCAAAAATCACTTTTATATCAAATACCTTAAATTTCCAACATTACAAAGTTATATGTGCTGCAATACACTTAGTTTGGAGTTCTACATGATAGAAAACATTGCTTTTGCTGTTTGTTAAATACGCTTCTCAGTTAGGTAACAATACTTGATCTATGCAGAATGTCAGTATCCGCCAATATATAGCCATTGTAATACCGTTCTACAAGAATCTAGTTTTATTAAGCTAAAGCATCTACTTATGTGGATTATGTTGACTGGAACACATGGAGTGATAAAGAGGTCCGTACTGATGAGCACCTAGTAATCAAAAAGGTGAATGAGTCACATAGGCTTATGTAGAAAATGATATGCTCAGTCCAACTTCCAAGAGATCGTTAGATTGATATGTTATCCTTTACTTTATCCTGTTACAGGCTTTTCTATCTGTCATGTGGAATCTAAAGACAAACTGCTTGTTAGACTCTGCGTTCCGTAATCACCAGGGTTGTGAATCACAAAAACGTTATTTTTATGGGAAGCATGGAGTAATCCCTACCAGGAGTTACTGAGATTTTCTTTCATTTAACAAGGAAAAAAAAAAAGTACAAGAAAAATGAATAATGAAAAAGAGGTCTTCAAATAAAGAAACTGAAGTAAAGGGAAACCGCTGCTATCGTTTATTGTTATTAAAGGAGATAAAATATTGCAGACATAACTTTTTTCAAATTATTTTTAATGCATGCATATAATTTAAAACCTCTTTTTAGTGTATATCCTGGCTTAGCAATGCCCTATGGGGGCAGCCATATGTTAGTCCCATTTGATCAGAAGATACGCCTCTAAGAACATGCATAATTCAAACCGTTTAAACCTCCCTAGATACATTTTTGTGAAGCCCAGCACTTAAACACAATACCAGGATTTATGAATGTGCACTCCCTCTTAATTACCTCTATGGTCTTATGCCCTATAAGCTCTGCTGCTGACTATAGAGGTATTACATGTACCTATGGATGCTGTAATACATGATAACTTTTTAAAAATTAATAGAAAATAGTAACACATTCCCTTTAAGGTTTTACTCCAACCTCTTCAGTGATATAAAGTGGTCATAGTGCCGGGAGTCTGTATGTGCAGTCTATCGCTATTTTTGCATAGTTTGCCATTCATTGTGTGAGAATTGTCAGCTGACACTCCCAGCCCATCAGTGGCGACTGGATCCGTTTCTGCAGCTCTATAGAAGCCAGTAGTGCATCAGCCATAAATAAAGGAGCCTTGGAACCCAGCTGGGACCCAGGTAAGAGGGCAAACTGTTGCTAAATGGTTTGACCATTACTGGGGAACTAGGACAGTTCTCCTGACTTCATGATGCTTGGAGTAGGCCTTTAAGTGTTGGGTATGTTTTCTAATTAGTTAATTTATATTCTATGTAATTTTTCTATTTTTACACAATTTGGTAAAAAGTTAATGTTAAAATGTTAAACATTCCAACCAATACAATCTCGATTGATGTTTAATCACTATTATATCATATTCACGCTATATGAACATGTTCTCGGCTGTGTTCTTATAAGTAGATGTAGCATTTTAAAATTTTGATTCTGACGACCTATTACTTGATATTTGCTTTTTCTTGCTCAGTGACTTGGAAAGCATTCTTTATTGTGATGAGACCTCAAAACCTGGAAAGGCCCCTTGTCAATACTGATTGTTTCTGTCCCCGATGGTGACACTGCCTGCTTCAGTTTTCTGCATTTTCACTACCAATAGGGAAATTAGCATTTAAACGGCACTCTCAAGGCTTTTAGTAACTGGCACTAACAAACTGACAATCTGGCACGTTCGGTCAAAGTATCAATGACACAAACAAATAAAAGATATTATGAAGGCTTTGGATTAGGGGGCTTGGTCAAATATAGAAAATAGTATTTGAAGCAAGGACTCCAAACAAACTAGCACCAGTAGTAAGTAGTAAAATTCTCCATGTTATGAGATGAAAGTGATACATACACAACAATTCATTCTGGGGCAGGTAATATTGGACCAGGAGTGAGAGCTTTTAAACTCATTGTTAGGTTACAGATCAAGTAAATTAACAGTGATATAGAAGTATTAAATGAATAGTGCTATATATATATAAATAACATTAAAACCCCTGACAGGTGAAGGGAATAACATTGATTATATATTTACAATGGCACTGAATATATTGGGCAGCAAGAGAACAGTCAATTCTTGAATTTCATGTCTTGAATCCAGGTAAAATGGACAAGCAAAAAGATCTGAGTGACTTTGAAAAAGGCCAAACAGGTATGGCCAGACAACTGGGTCAGAGCATCTTCAAAACGGCAACTCTTGTGGGGTGTTCACGCTATGCAGTGCTTAGTACCTGCCAAAAGTGGTGCAGGGACGTATGAACCGGCATCAGGGTTGTGGGCGCACAAGGCTCATTGATGCACATAGGGAGCAAAGCCTAGTCCGTCTGGTCTGATCACACAATAGAGTTACTTTAGTTCAAATTGATTAAAAACTTTATGCTGGCCATGATAGCAAGGTGTCAGATCACACAGTGCATCACAGTCTGCTGTGAATGGGACTTCATAGGTGCAAACCAGTGAGAGTGCCCATGATGACCTCTGTCCACCACTGAAATCACCTTCAATAGGGATGTGAGCATCAGAACTGGACCAAGGAGCAATAGGCAAAGGTTGCCTGGTCAGATGAATCATGTTTTCTTTTAGATCGGGTGGGTGGATGGTTGCCTGTGCATCTTTTACATGGGGAAGAGATGGCAGCAGAATGCACTATGGAAAGAAGGCAGGCCGGTGGAGGCTATGTTCTGCTGGGAAACCTTAGATCATGGCATTTATGTGGATGTTACTTTGTACATACCACCTACCTAGAAATTGTTGCAGTCGACACTTGTTAACCTTTTGTGACACTTCCATCAGTGTGGGTTCTAAATGTGCAGCCTGTTGGCCGCCGTTCGTATGCACAAACACGTGGGAACTGAGCCATCTTGTTCGCGAGAATGCAGGCAGCGGTGTTTGGGCGTGGATCGCGTGGAACTAAAATTGGACACTGAAGCACGAGCAACACCTGCCCACTACCCAACCTGCAGAAAACCTGCTACACCCTACACACCATGCTACAGGCTTACTATAAATAAATAAATATATTCAGAACACACCATACGCACTACCCAAGATATCCAGTTTACCACCTTACCGGCTTAAGGGCACACACACTGATCTCCGTCTAATCGAAAACCATATATATATAAACAACTATATCTTCCCTTAACACTACGAGAAGACCCAGTGGCACCTGACCCAGCCACATATATAACCACAGGATGACAACAGCTATCCTGTCTTGCTTACAGGGTCACCACAGACATATGTTTTACTCTAATTCTCCCACCTACAACACCTATGCTATTCCAGTATTCCTACATATAGATACACTCACATGGCATGTTACCTATAACTTAAAATGCAGCCCTAAGGGGGGCAAATGTGAGTTGATATTGTCATTTTGTGAGATGCTCTTTGCCTTAATACTTTAACATATTACTTTAGAATTTTAAGACGTAATTATCCTATCTCGACTAAAGAAGACGCCAGCTACAATCCAATATGATCTGTAACCATTCATAATTAACATCTAACCTTACTCACCGAATCGCAAGACTAGTATTACTCTGTTTACTTAACAAAACTGTTCAACCTTAGTATATGTCATGTTAACGAATGCCTTAAGTTACCTGCTGCCGCTATCGTGAAGCAGCGGGCTTGTATGTAAACTGGATACAGAAAAATGGATATGCTTACTATATAATACACTAGAAGAACACACCCCTAAAAAAGTGTACCTCACACACACTATACAGAGTAAACACAAGGACGTATATATAAACCCAAAGGTGATATATACAAATAGAGGGTGGTTGGGAACAATATGTATGTAAACTCTTTTGCACGACAAAAATAAAGAATATGAATCTCCCGAACACAGCTGAACTTTAACGAATGCCTGCTTCTTCCCCACACATGTCAATATGTTTGTTTATATGAACAATACGAGCAAATGCTACCAATCAGCCAGAGTTTGTGTTCAGTATTTGGTTTACATGGAGTTTCTGAAGTTGACTGCCCGTTACCACTGAATCCACGGTGGCATTTCGGCTGTGTTTGTGGGATCTGAGCACTTTTCGGATATGTTGGGCACTCAGATCCAGGCTATCCAGGGATGTATAGACTATGGGGGTTCCTATGTGAGAAATATGCCTTTTTATGGTTTTTCATATTTGTACATTTATTGCTGAGTCACGATGACAATGCATTTTGTAGTTACATTGTTGGCGTGTTTGTGAGAGTGTTTTGTGGAGTGTCTACTGTGCCAGATTCTGCATAAATGTGAGCCATTTGGCTGGAAATAAACAGTTCTTCTTCACCCTTCACTAAGCCTTGGCTCGTGTTTGGGTGATGTTGTGGTTACCCCTTCAGCAATACCTATAATCACTGACAGCTATAATCACTCTGGAGCTATCACAACTGGAAAGGGGTGACCCCAGGCGGTAGAAACCCATCTTCAGGAGGGTATACTGTCACATTATATTTTTATGATTATTATTATTATTATTATTATTATTATTATTATTATTATTATTATTGACATGTCTACAGCACCAGCATAGCCCGCATTGCTTTACAACTTTAATGTGGCGATGTAACTGCATATAGGAGACAAAATATTATACATGTTAACGAGATACAAGGTTTTTGAGGACCCTGCTAGCATGAGTTTACAATCTAGACTTTTTATCAAACTGAGGATTGCCATTGCTTACACAGAAATAATGATAATCCTAGGTTTTAGGTGCACCTCAGGAACTAATTAAATATTTTGCCCAAGTGAGATGCAAGAACATTGAAAATACTGTGTTTTTTTCTTATTAATTTATGGCCGCAAATTGATTACATTTGCATATTTACATTGATAATGACAGCAAAATAGTGTATTGATGTCTTTCAGAACAAAGGTCACTATATAATATTAGTATTATATTAGTAGCAGCTAGTTGTCAGGCTCATACATGGAGGAGGAAATCAAGTTCAGAGAAGTAAATATAATACAGAAGGGAATATTCACTCAAACACATTGCACAAGTCATGAATATTTCAAAAGATGCTTAAAATACCCATGTCACATGAAACATATGGGGAGACAGTCACATTATAAGGCTGTGTTAATCTTAGCCTACCATTATTTTAAGGGGTCACCAGAAATAGCAGAAAGAGGAAGAACTAGAATATTAGAGATAAAACATCACGAGGCTTCGGAGTGTCCAGGCAAACCACCACTGCAAGTCTTTTCGTCAGGTGTCCATAACAACTTTACATCATTGCAAAGGTTGCCTGTATAAATACAGCAGTTTTAGCAACTTTAAATGTAAGGTTGTTTTGGTATTTTTTGCTTGTTTTTTTTAATTTATTTTTATTTTTTATTTTTTTCTATTGAACCTAGGCACCAATTAGAGACTGTGAATGCTGGGATAATCCATCTCCAAACCTGTCAGCCTATTGTTGCTACCCAGGTTTGTAAGACTCAACATCTATGCTGGGGATAAAGGTTAGTTTATGGATGCCGACGTGAGCTCCAGTACTTTGCAAACTGCTTCAGAATGGATTGACAATAAAAAAAGAGGGAGGACATCGCCCCTAGACTTATAGCACCATTATCAATTAAATTAGCTGTAGTGGTTATAGTACTTAAAGGACCACTCTAGTGCCAGGAAAACATACTCGTTTTCCTGGCACTAGAGTGCCCTGAGGGTGCCCCCACCCTCAGGGTCCCCCTCCCACCCGGCTCTGGAAAGGGGAAAGGGGTAAAAACTTGCCTTTTTCCAGCAGTGGGCGGAGAGCTCTCCTCCTCCGCTCCTCCTCTTCTCCTCCCCGTCGGCTGAATGCGCACGCGCGGCAAGAGCTGCGCGCGCATTCAGCCGGTCACATAGGAAAGCATTCATAATGCTTTCCTATGGACGCTTGCGTGCTCTCACTGTGATTTTCACAGTGAGAATCACGCAAGCGCCTCTAGCGGCTGTCAACGAGACAGCCACTAGAGGAAATAGGGGAAGGCTTAACCCATTCACAAACATAGCATTTTCTCTGAAACTGCTATGTTTATGAAAAAATGGGTTAACCCTAGAAGGACCTGGCACCCAGACCACTTCATTAAGCTGAAGTGGTCTGGGTGCCTAGAGTGGTCCTTTAAAGTGTTAGAAAAAAAGCTGCGCGCGCATTCAGCCGGTCACATAGGAAAGCATTCATAATGCTTTCCTATGGACGCTTGCGTGCTCTCACTGTGATTTTCACAGTGAGAATCACGCAAGCGCCTCTAGCGGCTGTCAACGAGACAGCCACTAGAGGAAATAGGGGAAGGCTTAACCCATTCACAAACATAGCATTTTCTCTGAAACTGCTATGTTTATGAAAAAATGGGTTAACCCTAGAAGGACCTGGCACCCAGACCACTTCATTAAGCTGAAGTGGTCTGGGTGCCTAGAGTGGTCCTTTAAAGTGTTAGAAAAAAATGACTCTCATATTACGCAAGACAGAGTCTCTTTTAGTTGGCAGTAAAGTCACCATGAAGCCAGTATAAAATTGTACTCATCATGTGTATAGTATTAATGCTGTATATATATTTGTAGTCAGGGATAATAAGCCGTATCTTGGAGCAGTAGTCGATTATAGCTAGTCGGTTGTGGTGTGCCTGAACCGACGACCGGGTAGGCCTGAAATAATGAGGGCCCACCTAAATTGTATTTGCAAAGGGGTGATGGTGGGTGGGGAGTCTGGGTCGCTCTTGGCCCTGATTAGGGGTAGGTCTGAGTTTAAATAGGCCGGTTAACCCCCTCCCACAACTACAGGCTCCGCCTTAACATTTGTAGTCGGGGATAATAAGCTGTATCTTGGAGCAGTAGTTGATGATTGCTAGTCGGTTGTGGTGTGCCTGAACCGACGACTGGGTAGGCCTGAAATAATTAGGGCAAAAGGTTTTAAACAGAACACTTTAATGCTTTATACATTTACATGAGCAATTCCTTAAAATGCTTTCCTAAGTTATTTTTCTGGTTGTGGAATGTATTTTCCGTAAGCTACTGATTTCCACCTACCTAGTTTTTTAATGATGTGTACAGGTATGTTATTGCTGGAAGCGGCTGAAGCGGCGCCAATCCTAAATGAATGTCCTGAGATGGACATGGGGTCATGACCTAGTCTGACCGATAACGCCCTTACGTAATATATGAATTTTGCCGTTGTGAGGGGTTTATCAGAAATTGTGAGTAGGGGTAAGTGGCTTTGTTTGTCTATGATGGAAAGGCAGAAAGTATCCAGGACTGTTACTGGACACCACTTATTATGGGTGGGGAAGTACTGGATCTCTGGAGGTCCCAACTGATTTGTTTTAGAGTGTCTTAGAAGCAGTATGTAGTGGTCACCCACTTTCTGCAGATCCCTTATACTGATGTAGCTCTTATTTACAGACAGACTATGTACTGTGAACTAATTGGGTCTTAAGAAGCCGTAGAACGCTATGTACATGGCTGTTTTGAGTACGCAGTTAGTACTAGGTTCAAATGGGCTGGAGTCTAATAGATCTGACAGAGCCTTACATTTGTTCCCCACAATTGGTTGCCTCTTTGCTGTAGGAGGGCCGTCTGTGCGAAGTATACCTTTCAGGAAATTTTTCAGGAGATAGGAAGACATAAAAGGCTTGTGGCAGGGAAATAAGGTGAGTAAGTGGTGCTGTAGGCCTGTGAGGTAAAGTGTGATGGTGTTGTGTGCCAGCTTCAGGTGTAGGTGGCAGTGAGCGGTGAAAGCGACTATGGTGTCTATTGAAAAGGTGTTCGTGATGTTGTGTTCGGAGGTAAACCTGGAGAAAATAGTGAGTGCTCTATCGTAGGACTTCTTGGTGTTGTCTGATAGAGCAGACTTTGCCAACTTTAGTGCGTGTTGTTTCAGACATATCAGTCCATTATCAGGTCCTGAAATGTGGGGGTCGGTTCGGGTTTGATGGCTGCTGTGGGGTGCTGTTCGAAGAATGCCTGAAAGTTGGAGCGAGAGAGAGCGTCAGCGAGAGGTATGTGTATGCAAACCAAGTGGAAGTTGTGAGTTGCTGCCAGCCAAGTGAGTCTCCTCATGAGTCTCATGATGACTAGGGATGCGGATCTGCCTTTATTTATGATCTCGCATGTAGCTTCATTGTCGGATAGGCATTTAACTGCTTTGCCCTCCCACAATGAGCCCCACGTGTGTGCGGCTGCCACTATAGGGTAACGTTCGAAAAGTGAAGACGTGGTGTTAAATGCCTGTAGTGTTGATGTTTCGGAAGGCCATGAGTCACAGAACCACTGGTTGTTGTATATGGCCGCGAACCCTGTGTGGGCTGCTGCGTCGGTCCATATTACTGGGGAATCTGCATCGATTGGGGGTATGAACATTGATCTCCTGTTCCAGGAAGCAAGAAATCTGCCCCACATGAGTAAGTCTGCTTTGGCGTTGTCATCGATGTGAATGTGAGTATTGTCGTGGGGGGTCTCCATTAGGAGGTGTAGTAAGCGTGAAATGAAAACCCTACCCTGTGGTATGATTCGGATAGCGAAGTCCAGTGAGCCAAGGAGGGATTGTAGCTCTTTGCGGAAGCAACTGTTTTTCCTAATGAAGCATGTGATCTCGTTAGATATGCAGTTAACCTTCTCGTCTGGTAGACTTGCCACCATGGCCGTGGAATCGAGATGAATCCCTAGGAAGGTTAGGGCTGTAGCGGGACCTATGGTCTTTTCTCTTGACGGTTTTGTCTATGCTGTGGGGTGTACGGTTAGGTTCCTCTACCGTGAGGAACATCCAGGTAGTGAATTGCTACTGGGCAAGCACACACGTTTAGGAGTAGCCAGCACAGTGTTTCTGCGAACGTGTCGAACAGTTTGGGACTGCTTTTGGCCCCGAACGTCAGACGCGTGGCGAAGTAGTACTGGCCCTTCCATTTGACTCCGTGTAAATGCCACAGGGACGGATGTATGGGTAGCAACTTGAAAGCGTTAGTGATATCGGTTTTCCCGAGCCAGGCGCCTGCTTTCAAGATCGCCCCCATAGCGTTGTCCACTGTGGCATACTGTAGTGAGAATTCACTGGATGGTATTAACGAGTTAATGCTAGGAACCACAGATGAATGAGGCGCTGATAGGTCAATGGTCATACGTTTTTATTATTGAATTTCCCAGTTGCGATGCCAATAGGGTTAGTTCTGAAACTAGCGTATGGTGATTGTTTGAAAGGGCCTATCATGAACCCGTTGTTAATTTCTGCTGTGAGCAGAGCATCAGTGGTGACAGGGTCTAGTGTAGCTGATTGTAGGTTCCTGCATTCTAGGGTGCCACCTGGGGTTGCCACTAGTCCTGTGTGGAAACCTACCGTGAACCCTGTGGTGAGGAAGTCAACCAAGTGAGGAGAGGGGTGGTTGGAGAGATAATAGGTGAGGTTGCTAACATTAATTTCCGTGAGTCATTGTCTAGGGAAAAGATTATTTGGGCACAGAGTCTTTGCGTGTGCCCTAAAGCAAAGGGAACAGACATGCAATAAACGACAAGCGCTGAAGCTACAGCCTCCCGTGTTGAAGTTATTGCATACCTGTGCTTTGCCGAGGAAGACTATGGGTCTGCCTAACTTGTCCTTGATCACCATGTCTGACTTGGGATTGGGTTCTGTGTGGCTGGTGGAGGGTTGGCTCTGTTCGGAGGGGCACAAATTGGTGGAGTGTGCAGTTGAAGTGCAAATGGCACAAGACGGAGGCTTGAGGCTGGCGAAGTGGCGGCAGAACAGTTCCGTGTCCAGTAGACTCCAGTCTGAGCGTATGTTAAACTGGATCAGTGCTGCCGCCGACTTCGCCAAAAATGACCTATGGTAATCATAGAATGAATAGCCTCCGTACTTGTTGCCTAGGTCCACCAATTTGTGGAGGTAAATATCCAGCTCCTCTCTACGTTGAGGGGAGACTGAACAGATGACGTCTCTGTATAAGCCAAACGCTATAACGAAATCAGGGATGGACAGTTTTTTGTTAAGCCTGGGGTCCCTAGCTTTGAGCACAACCGATTCATCCCCATAGCAATATGCCTTGTTTTCTACCAGGTCTTGGGATGCTATGAGGAGTGATACCAAGTTGACATCTTTGCCTTCTAAGATATCTTTTTTGATAGCCTGGGGCACTAAGTGGGCAGGCGTAATGATGTGTGTAGGTGTAGGTGCTGGGTTGGGGTTTGCGCTGTTACCCGGGTTAGGCAAAGTCTGTGGTAGCGCGGAGGGGATCAAAGCTGGGGTGATAATGGCCACTTGATTTTCAAGTTTCTCCAGTCTCTCATTGATGAGGTTGACTGAGGAGAGAAGAGCTGACATTGTGGACTGAAGTCCAGGTGTGCTTCCGTCGATGGCCTGCGTGCTGGTGCCTGGTCGCGGGGTGTCAGGGTTGGTGTTCAGGAGGCGGTATAATTCCGCTTTGCGGCCCGTGGCCGGGTATGGTATGCCTCGTCTCCTGAGTTCTGCTGTGATCTTGGGTATGGTCCAGGAGCGTAGGGACGCTGGACTAGCTGTCTCCACATTATCCACTGGGGTACTAGGTCTAGTTGGGCTAGAGATTCTGGCTGGGGTTCTGGGTAGGGAGATATCCTCGGCTATGTCCAAAGTGTGAGACATATCATAACGTAAATAAGTACATAATTGTTAGGGAAAATTTAAATTCGCTAGGGGGATGAAATTATTATTAGAAAGATTGTAACTTTTTTTTTGGGGGGGGTGAATTTCCTTGATGTGAAGGAGTGATTGGGACGTGCGTACTACTCTATGGTGAGTTTGCCCGTGGTGTCGTTGGGCGAAGCGAACTTAGTTTTTTACGAGGTCGAAATGAGCGTGACGACGTGCGGCCTGGGGGTGAAATATGAAACGAAGTGGAGGTGTCGTGCTCCGGTGGTGAGCGATGGATTTAACCACTGAATATGGACGTGAATTAGGGAACGTGATTGGCCTGTCGTTGTGTGGCCTTTTTTTAAGCTGTTGGTCTGTCAGGTGCGTGTCTGACTGGGTGCTTACTAAATGGGGGGGGGGGGGGGTAGATGGGGAAAAGAAACCAGATACTTACTTGTGGTTTAGCGAGTTGCGCACAAGCCTTGAATTACTGGATGGTGTAAATGTTTCTGTTATAACTCGTGGTTGCCTGAGATGGCTTAGCGACCTATTAAGAGGGAAAGTTGACATCTATGTAATAAACTAAAAAATTTTTATTATATATATATATTGTCTTTCTTTCTTTACTGACGTACGAAAATAGTGCCGTGTGGGAATGTATTACCTGTGCGTAACTTGTCCAGAGGTTACGAGTTGTAGTTTGCGGATTTATGCGTCGTTCTGGAGAGCCTAATTAATTAATTAATTAATTAATTAATTAGAGTGAATATGTGCTTGTGACATTGATCTTGCATTGGCAGGATTCTCCTTTTACTTACCTATGTATGGTGCGGTACGAAATGACTTTGATATCCTTAGTTAGGGTTTGCCTAAAATACAATTGTGGGAATTGGTATATTTTAAAACAGACAAAAGTTTTTTTTTTTTTTGTTTTTGTTTTTTTTGTTTTTTTTTTGTCCCTTTAAATACCAATACCCTCTCCCTCCCTGTCTCCCTCTCTTCCTTCCTTTAAACTAGAATTACGTGTTTGTGGTTGAACACTATTAGTTATTTATGGTTTTATTTATTTATGCCTCTTTCTCTGTCACTGAAGAGAGTGACAGTTAGGGTAGCACCTTGGTGGGGGGGGGGGGGTGAGTTCGGCGGTCAGCACTTGTGAGTGTGTGCTTGCCGGCCCCCCCCTCCTCCTCTGAGCTGGGGTTTGTGCGGTATGACCGGGGGGGGGGGGAAGCTGGCTTGTTTGCATGTGTAAGCCAGCCCCTCCGTACCCCTGACAGGCGGATTGTGAACGGGGCGGGGGTGGCTCTGCCCCTCCGCTCCCCCTGATTGTGTGTCCGGCGTTTGCGTGAGCGAGCGAGTGTACTCACGTGACCGGAAGTATTCGTGGCGTGGGAATGCCGGCGACAAGGAGCTGGCGGAAGCCAGTAACTGCCCGGGTTTACCCATGGACCGGGTTCTGGACCTGCCTGTGGTTGGCTGACTGCCGGTGGGGAAGGGATCCTCCGTTCGTCGGGGTGGTATGCTGGGTGTGATAGGAGTAGCTGTTGGCTTGCTGTTTGCTGGACCGGAATGCTGCTGGACCGGAAACGGAAGTGGACGCAGTGTAGTCTGGGTCGCTCTCGGCCCTGATTAGGGGTAGGTATGAGTTTAAATAGGCCGGTTAACCCCCTCCCACAACTACAGGCTCCACCTTAACATATATATTTATAAAATATTAAAAGTATTTTTTTAAATTATGCCAAGTATTGGATTTGTTATGTTATCAATGCATTGTGTTCTGTTGAGATGTATTTGCTCTTTTAACTGTTCGTCTACCATACTATAAATAGATTTGGAGCCCTATGCAGACATATATAAATATAGGCAGGAACTGTCATTAAGTAAAAATTGAACTGAGAAATTGTTACTTTGGAAAATTTCCCAAAACAGCTACTGTCACAGTTTTCTATCTTATCCCAAATACAGTTTTCAATTCATTACATCTATGGTCTCAGTGACAGAATTCCTGTAATCTTCTCACATATGAAGATGCTTTTTTTGCTTTTGAAAATACTTTTTGGTTGTAAGATATATCTTACATAAACTATATAACTAGTATCTCTTACTGAAATGAGTTATGCAATGAATTAAATATTATTATAAAGCACCATTTCCCATAGTACAGTCCAATGAGTACATTAACAAACCATAGGGAGGGAAGACAAAGTGATACACAATTAGACACATTGATCCCTATCAGCTTAAAGGGACACTATAGTCACCCAGACCACTTTAGCTCAATGAAGTGGCCTGGGTGCCAGGTTCCCCAAGTTTTAACCCTTCAGATGTAAACATATCAGTTTCAGAGAAACTGCTATGTTTACATTGCAGGGTTAATCCAACCTCTAGTGGCTGTCTTCCTGACAGCCGCTAGAGGCGCGTCTGCGACGCTGGATGCAAAATTCTCATCCAGCGTGCAGAACGTCCATAGGAAAGCATTGAGCACGTCCACTCAGGAGCTGACATCGGCGGGGGAGGAGAGGTCACTAGTGCTGAGGGAGCCCGGTGCTGGATTAAGGTAAGTGGCGCCAAGGGAGGGTGACCCTGAGGGTGGGAGGGGGTCCCAAGGATGATAATGTGTCAGGAAAACGAGTTTGTTTTCCTGACACTATAGTGATCCTTTAATATATAGAATGTGTATTACTTTTACACAATATGCATCATGAGGTGATCTAGAGGAGATATGGAGATTGAGACTAGAGGCATGGTTTATTAAAAATTATTCTAAAGATTTTAGAAGTACAAAAAAGGTACAATCTGCCAGTGAGTCCGCATGATGGAAAACCGTAGTAAGATGTTAAAGGTAGGTAACTGTTACATACTGTCAATGGGTATCCATGGTGGCTGTCTTTTGGAAGATATTGCTGACCTTTTGAGTCCTTATGGTGGACTGTTCTTATAGCAGTCCATCAGCAATATCATGCCTGAAATTCATAGGTCATAGTCTTGTGCATTCTGGCTATAGCCAAACTAAGATTTGAACGAATTTGGGACAATTGGCTTTCCGTATCGCGGAGCTGCCTTGGAGACATACAACCGAGCAAATGATTAGGTGATGTCCAACAAGGAGACTTAACTGGAGCTATTTCCCTTGATTTTGCAAAGGCCTTTGACACAGTAGACCATGGTATTCGTTTGCAAAAACTTAAAAACTCATTGGTGATCGTCCGCTAACCTGGTTTCGATCGCATGTTTCAGACCGATTGCAATATGTAACTATTTCTGATAGCACTTCCCTCCCTCTTCCAGTCACATGTTGTGTTCCCCAAGGCTCCATACTCGGCCCCCTACTATTCACATTATTTATAGATGATCTGCAAATCCTCAAATGTACACATGTACACAGATGACACAGTAATCTATGCAAGCAAATCCAATCTACTGCAGCTTGAGGCTGTGCTCCAAGACCAGTTTACAGAGGTAGAAAAGTGGATAGCGGATAGCAAACTCTTCCTAAACACTGGCAAAACTGTTACAATGATCTTTGGAACTGTACCTAAATTACACAAACTACAAAATCAAAAACTATGTATCAGAACAAATTCAAATAGCATACTGACATCAGTCGGCTCTTTTAAATATCTAGGTATGTTGCTAGACCCCAATCTATAACCTCAGGGACACAGTCAGATCGTCATTCAATCTAAAATCTATTAGGAGATCTATGGCAACATACCTCAATACAGAATGCACCTCTGAGCCTAGGGACGTTATAGTCCGATTTATGAACTGCCTCACAAAAGATAAGTTTCTACAGAAAATCAGATACCAGAGACCACATGATGAAAAGTTTTCAGGACTCACCATATACCCTGACCTATCAGCAGCCACACGTATGACTAGGAAAAAATTCCAAGATATAACACTGCAACTACGAAAAAATAATATTCATTACAGATGGGGTTTTCCTGTAAAACTAATTATCCCTCATAAAGGGAAAACTATAATTATTTCTGACCCACTAGAGGATCTGGGTAAATTGGGACTATTTTAAACGGAACGCCACCGCCAAAAATACATAGAAAAAGAGATGTGTATGGGGGTTAAGTAGAGGAGAGGGAATCTTTTTTTTTTTTTTTTTTTTTTTTTTTAACGAATAATGAATTATGGTTTATTTGAAAAAGAAATGATAAAATAATAGAAATATAGACATAATGAAGAAAATAACATTAGCAGGATTATAAACGAAACTGTATACTATGATGAACGACCAAACATATACATAGAATCTTAAATTCTCTGTACCGTCCTATAACAACTGTGTGACAGTGTGACCTATAGCGAGTGTGAAGGCGTTTAATAGAGATTAATTTAGGGTTTTCTCACGCTAAAAAATTTTTTTTTTCTGGCACTTATAATAGAAAGACACGTATAACATTTAAACTATTTTTAGGCAAAATTAACAATCAAGGGGGAGCAACTTTAAAGAAAATTGGACTCAGTAGATACCTCAATGAAATGGGGTAATTTAGAATCCAAATACACAACACCTGAATCCAATAACAGATAACTTAAAATGCATTTTATAGTTTTTTCCTTTATTTTTTTTTTTTTTTTTTCTCTTTTCTTTGTTTTCTTTTGAGATAATGAAACAGAGGTCACGTATAAAATGGATTAAGGGAACAAAATTTAATACACAATATACACAATACACATTATAGATAATTATAGATAATTAACACTAATAATATTACAATAGGATATTGATGGTGGTGAATGGTGATAATCAGAGATATATTACTAAAATCACAATGAAGCTGAAGGTCTGGGCAGTCAATATAGAAATAATCATAAAAATCAAGGTATTTGGATGGGAAGGGTTCATTAGTGTGTATATATATCCGTGTATGTCTATATACATATATGTAGATACGGGCGAGTGTGTGAATCTGTATACATGTATGTGTATGTGTGTGTTTGTATCAATTATCCTTTTTTTTTTTTTTTTTTTTTTTTTTTTTCCTCTCCCCATCCACACACCACGTCAGCAACTGTGCTCTAGCTAGGAGCTCAATTTGGAGTAGCTAGACAATGTATAATCCAGTGGAATATTATCCAGGGATTATTCCAAACTGGAGACCCTGTTTTCCTTTAAGGGATATAGGATTACTTGTATGTATGAATGTGTGCACCAGGGGCATATGGAGAGTGAAGTGGAGTGAAGTTCTCAAAATTATTACTATAGATTACAAAGGATCAGTAAAGATCTGCGAATATGGTTAGGGTGTTATCTATTAATGCCCAGGGTCTGAACACCCCCCAAAAGAGAGGATATTTATATGATACAATTAGGAAAAATAAAATAGACCTATGTTTCGTTCAGGAGACACATTGGCAGAAGCAGAAAAATAATTACTGGAAATTTTCTAAATTCCCAATAATTTTTACATCAGACTATATTAAAAAGAAGAGAGGAGTCGCAATAATAATTTCAGCACATATTAAATTCGAACTTATCATGGAAAAAAAAGATAACCAAGGTAGAAGTCTGATTCTAATCTGTAAGTTAAATGAAGAAATATATACACTAGTAAATCTATACGCACCAAATATCTACTCTAGTAAATTTTTTAAATCACTTTTTAAGGAAATCGAAAAAATCAAAAAAGGAACTTTATTAATAGCTGGGGATATGAATGTTACACCAGATGTAAAAATGGATAGAACACTAACTAATAAGAGTAATCATTATACAAGAAAAATAATTAATAATGCCAGATCATTTACTAATGCCATGATAGAACACGATCTATATGATATCTGGAGGGTTCATCACCCTAACACCAGGGATTATTCGTATTTCTCTCATGTACATAAAACCTATTCTAGAATAGACATTTTTCTAACAAATTCGTACAGATTACATAAGTTTGAGAATTCTAACATTGATAATATATCCTGGTCAGATCATGCACCGATAATAACTAATATTAAACAAAAAAATGACACCAAGGTAACTACACCTTGGAGGATGAAAGATGAAATTCTAGACTCACTATCTGGCCTAAAATACTTGAAAGACCAAGCAGAAGAATTTATAAGATTTAATGATAATAAAGAAGTATCCAATACTACTCTTTGGTGTACATATAAATGTTTCATGAGGGGAAATTTTATAAAAATTGGAGCAAAATTGAAAAAAGAACAGGGGAAAAATTTAACGGATCTCTATATAGAACTAGCCATATTAGAAAATACTAATAAAAAAGATTTCAATATATTAAAATTAAACAAAATTAAACAAATACAAACTCAAATTAAAATTAGTTTATCAAATAAAGTGAACAATGCAATTATAAGGTTAAAACAGCTGTGGTATCATGGAGAAAATAGAACGAGTAAAGTTTTTTCTGATAAACTAAAATTCAAAAAAAGACAACAAAGAATTACAAAGATCAAATATAACAACAAAGATCATTTATCCCCAATTGACATAGGGGAAGTATTTGGTCAATATTATAAGTCACTATATAACCTCCCAAAGATTACCTCAACGCCTGAAGAGATAGATACTTTCCTATCTACCTGTAAATTACCAAAAATTAATATAGAACAGATTAAAGATTTGGAATCTCCGATATCTATGACAGAGATTACCCATGCTATAAAAACACTCCGCAAAGGGAAAGCTCCGGGACCAGATGGTCTAACAGATTCCTTTTATAAAACATTTTCTACCCCTATTGCTTCTCTTCTCTTTAAAGTTTATAATGAAGTAAGAGACCAGAAAAAAATCCCCAACGAAATGTTACAAACAATGATTACTCCCATTTTAAAACCAGAGAAAGACCCACATTTTGTATCGAATTATAGACCTATTTCGTTATTAAACATTGATATAAAGATCTTTTCAAGGATAATAGCTGATAGAATAAAAAAAATTGTCCCGACTTTAATCCATCCGGATCAAGCCGGATTTATCATGGGTAGGAAAGGAGCTCATAATGTACGCAGACTTTTAAATTTAATACAGGTAATAGATGATAATAGGATCCCATCGTTGTTTGTGGCCGTGGATGCAGAGAAGGCCTTCGACAGGGTAAACTGGTTGTTCCTGTCGAGGGTCCTCAAAGCATTTGGGTTCCAAGATTTCATATATGATTTGATCTGGTCTCTTTATACTAACCCAACGGCGAGGGTTATGGGAAGGGGTATTGCATCGGAATGGTTTGATGTAAATAATGGTACACGCCAGGGATGTCCACTTGCCCCATTGCTATATGCTTTGACTATAGAACCACTCGCCTCAGCCAT
This sequence comes from Pelobates fuscus, assembly GCF_036172605.1. Classification (NCBI taxonomy): domain Eukaryota; kingdom Metazoa; phylum Chordata; class Amphibia; order Anura; family Pelobatidae; genus Pelobates; species Pelobates fuscus. The sequence continues at coordinate 42,814,329 of NC_086318.1, read as the reverse complement.
TAGATTAGACCAAAAAATTCAAGGGATTCATCTTGCCGGCAAACAAGTCAAGGTTCTATTATATGCAGATGATATAATTCTAACATTAACTGAATGCGAGGAATCATTATGTCATTTTATGGAATTAATTGAGAAATACAGATCTATCTCTAATTATAAAATCAATGTAAATAAAACACAGGTGATATACACCAACTTACCAGAACAACAACTTCTAACTCTAAAATCTAAATTTTCATTTATTTGGTCGACTGAGAGCATAAAATATTTGGGAGTTAAAATAAGCTTTGACTGGAACCAAATAATTAAAATTAATTACTACCCATTGCTCAAAGATATGAAAGATACGTTACTTAAATGGAATAATCTATACGTATCATGGATAGGGAAATCTAATGCGGTTAGACATTATTTACTACCCAAACTTGAATATATAATGAGAACCATTCCTATGAAAGTCCCAAAAGACATATTAAAAGAATATCAAAAAATATTTTCACAATACCTATGGGGGAAAAAAAAATCAAGAATAGCCCTCAAATACATAACTACAAAATTTAAGGACGGTGGAATATCATTCCCAGATGTGTATCAAATACATGACGCAATTATGTTCTCCCATATCCTAGAATGGAATAACGATAATATGGACAACTTGTGGATAGACCAAGAGCAAATCTCGAGTAATATATTTGATATTAAAATGTTATATTGGATTGATTCTTCAACATTCGCTAAATTAAAAATACAAAATAAGATAATACTGGATATTTTTTCTAATTTACAAACTTTGAAGAAGAAATTACAGATTACAGAACATCTAACTATAAATTCACCAATTGAAATAATACAAATATATATAGAGGACATTAACATTAAAAAATGGAAAGACAATGGTCTTGTAAAATTAGCTGATATTCTAAAACCAGATCTTAAAATAAAATCGTTTCAACAAATTCTTACTGACACAAAAGGACTTGATAACGAACATTTTACATATATTAGAATCAAACACTTTATACAATCTAAACCAGTACATAATATTTCACTTATAGATAATGTTCTTGGTATAGAACATAAGAATAATATGGTCTCAAAAATAAACAAGGTTCTATATAGTAGATACAATAAGGGAAAAATGAAATCTATGTTGAAATGGTAAAATGATATTGGAACTGAGTTTTCATTGGATCAATGGAGGGAGTCATTCGATTTACTTGGAAAAGCGATTCATAGTATAAGTTTGTATGAATTACAGACTAAATTGGTCCATAGGTGGTATATGGTTCCAGCGAGAGTTGCAAGATTTCACTCTCCCACAGAACCTCTCTGTTGGAGATGCTTAAGATGTGACGGAACGTTTAGACACATATGGTGGGATTGCAATGCTTTGGATTCTTTAAAGCAAGTGACATCCACAAAAATCAATACCATTCTCAAAATAACAATGGACCTTTCTCCACAACTATTCTTGCTACATATGAATATTCCTACTAAAATTAAAACTATAAAATATCTAATAATTCATATTCTAATGGCGGTTAAAATTTGTATCGCCAGATATTGGAAAACTGTAAATACTCCCTCATGGAGAGAGGTGGAATCCCAAATAGGATATCAACGTTTAATGGAGAAACAGGTATATAGAAACCTTAATATGACAAACAAACACATTAAGATATGGGAACCCTGGACAACTGAGATATCCACTAACCAATAACATAGAATATACTAAAAGAAACTGGTCCTTAAACTTATAAATTTCCGCGATATGCTCCCTAATGCCCCTGGTGCACTGTGTGAATGAACAATTTTCCACGTATGTTTTGTTTGTTTAGTCTGATAAGATATGACCAGGGGAGCTAGGCATCATTCACTAGCTAACATAGATTACGAGAAGGCAATTGACATGATGCTGATGCTCCATGGCCGGTCTTACGTTAAATTAAAATAATATAATAAAACGAATTTTGATGAAATCTTAAATAGAACTTTTTGTATATTCAATAACATATGATGAATTGGCACCTACCCTATTCCTAAGCGATACTAACTCATGGGACAGAAGCCGTTCTGATGTAAAAAAGAAAAAAAAAACAAAGAAAAAAAAAAAAAAAAAAAAAAAAAAAAAAATACAGAATGCACCTGTCATGGTTGAATATATTTATTACCTGTTAAGTATTAAATTTACTTGTGTGTGTGTGTGTATGTGTGTGTGTGTGTATATATATATATGTATATATATATATATATATATATATATATATATATATTGTTTGTATATTGTATTTTTGTAATATTGTATCCTATTCTAACAATGCAATGTTTTGTGGACCCAGGACATACTTAAAAATTTGAGAAATCTCAATGTATCCATCCTGGTAAAATATTTTATAAATATAGGGGGGGGGGGGGGTTTACAGCCTCTCAATTTTTTCCTTCTATTAGTTACATTTCTCATTTGATATGTAAATCCTTGAATCTATACAGTCTAATGCAAAATGTGTGCATAATATTTATAATATATATATATATATATTTTTTTTTTTTTTTTGCAGTACACTGATTGGCCCATTTGTGTTCCCTTTTTGTTTTTTCTGAATGTTTCCCCAAATATTTTTCCATTGATGATATTCTGGTTAACTGAACCATCACATGAACAAGTGTCAATTTCAGTTTCAGAAAAAATTATTCAGCCAAACCGAAGAATCTCACCCTGCACAAGTTGAATATGTAGCTCATTAATCTATAGAAGAGGGTAAAGTCATTATTAGCAAAATGTGCTTCCTCAAACCCCAAAACATCAGTTCTCAGTCAAATTAGCTGTAATTCTTCCCCTATTTTTCCACTTCCGAACCAACCTCATCTACTTTCATTATCAGCACTGGCCCCTGAGGAGCCCAAATATGAGAACTCTGAGCTGAGTATAAATTCTTCTTCGGAATTATTCTTGGGACTATTTATCATCTGTGAATGAACTACTAGAAAACTACAGAATTTACTGACATAATTTAATTACAACCATTTATTAATTTATTTACTTGATCCCTATTTATTTTTTGTTTATAATTTTATAACTAGTTTGCTTATGAAGGAAACATATTAGAAATATTTCTGTCAAATAATTTTTTTTTTTTGCAAAACAGATGTCCCTTGCCGAGCAATCCTTAAATCTTGTGAAAGCCCCTCATTGACTTCCATCAATAGTTATGCCAAGGATTTCAGCAATTTTTTTAACGTATATCATTCCATTTGAACAGATGGGCATTAGTTTTATGGTGCCAGAGTGGGAAGACAAAATATGCTGGTTGAGAGCTCAATTCACAGCCAGAAATGGAAAATGAAAAAAAAAAAAAAAACGTATTTCCCCTGGCCAGAACCTACTGTCAAAATTAAATCATTGGTTTTATTGCCAAAAAAATATAAGTTAAGAGGAAGAAAAAGCTCAGCTTGTCCCACACATCATTTTTATGTCCATTACACTTTAAACTACTTACAGTTATCACAATTCACGAATACTCTTCGTGCAAAATCCAGCCCGGCTCAACGCCTGCCTATGGCAAAAATGCTCGAACGTAGGATGTTGAAAAAATAAATAAATAAGTAACCCATATCTTAAAACACAAAAAGCGCAGTTCATATATAACTTGCTTTTATTGCTATATTTATATTTGTTTATATTCAAGAATACGTTCAGGATTTTATCATTTTAAAACATATACAATGTAATGACATATTAACAGTGGGTGCAAGGTCTTTCTGATTCAAGATCAATTACATTTATTTTCTGGTAGGTTACTCCATACATAAATGACGAGAACACCTGATATATTTATAATTATTATTATTATTATAGTTGTATGTAAAAAAATATGCAACACTTACCAAATATTTTTTGTTGATTTTCTAATTGAAATTTTTTTTTAACCCATCTTCTACAATGTGCAAACGTAAACTCAACCTATGTCTACAACTTGTAATGCTTAGATATTATTGATTTGCTGAAGTTAACTAATTGATAAAGTAAATCAATAAAACAGTTAATGTTTGCTCTACCTTTTGAGTTGATCCTTTGGTGATTTCTCTGTAAGGTCCTAAATTTCTTCGTGCATGACTGTTGGAAGTTCTTGGATTGCTATGTTTACTCTCAACAACCAAGGGTTTACTCTCTACCAAATCAAGTTGCTGACTATGGACCACAAAGTACAGCTATATGGCCTTTACAAGGCATTGGAATATTATATAATCATATCTAAACACCCACTACTTGCAGTTTTAACTGTCAGAAATGTTATTAAGAAATTAAATTTAAGTAGTACTAATGAAGACAAGATCTAGAAGACCAAGAACAACCTCATTAAAATTGCTTCCAGACTCGTCAGAAAAGCAAAACAAAATCCTCACATGGCTGCAAAGGACGTACGGGAACATTTTGATGACACTGGACACTGTGACACTTGACAAAACATGATTTTTATGGAATGGTCAACAGAATGAAACCTTACCAGTTGACAAAAATCAAGTATGCAAGAAAACACATACAAACACAAATAGTATCAGCGCTTAGTTAATACTCCCCTATAACCCAAAAGTGGGGGGAAAAAGTCAGAAAGTAAACAAAACCAAATGAAAAGAGTTCCAACAATATTCTTGATCAGAAAAAAATGATATTATTCCAAGTTGAAGGGAAAAGAATAGTGATCTGTGTGTGCTTTCAGTGGTATCCAATCCAGGTGTAATCTTGTATCCACCTTAAATTAAGAAAACACAAATATAGTGTAACACTGTCAATATGTATTTCCCTAAAACAATCGCTATATGGAACTCTTACAAGATTTGGTGGTGGAACTTATCTCTAAGTGCCACAAATAAGCATTGGTGCAGTATAACACAGTCAAGCAAATGCTGTTACCACTTCGTCGGTGAGGAACTGCAAGCCAATTCTGTGCCCCTGAGCCGGTGCAGACCTCTCTTTTCTCTGAAAGACGCCGACCGTGGATTCCCGCTGAGTTCTGCTGCCAATGTCCAATACAAAAGACTGCCGCCAGGTGATCTATGCGTTTTGCCCCTTAGCCTGGGCTTTCTCAACGTACAAAGCTCTGGCGGGTTTGAATTATGTATTTACACCCCTTTTGCGTCAAAAATGTCTTAACCTCTCAACCTCTTAAAGGTGTATACCTGATATATGTTACTTATATCAACAGAAAGGTTTACTTTAGTGCATGTTCAAATAACAGCAAGGGAGTTTCAACAATATCAATACAAGATTAATATTATGGAAAAAAAGTGTGGTATACGGTTTTTACATGTTCACACATTTATCCTGGTTAAAATGATACTTCAAATTAATACAAATAACGTTAATAGCAGAATTAAAAACATAACTATTATATGTCAATCACTTGTGTAGACATAAAAAAAGTTAAAAAAATTATTGGATCATTGCACATCTCAGGAAAAGTTTAAAATTAAAATCTTCATTAACAAAAGTGGACTAATTTGAATAATTTTATATAAAATGTTTGTAATTTCACACTCGGCATTAAACTGTAAATGCAGAAGGATTCTCGATATATCAGGTTTTTAATAAGATCACCACCTCTCCAGGGGACTTTGACTTGTTGTATCCCACAGTAGATTAGATAGGCTGGATTACTTGCATGGTTTGTTTTAAAATGGTACAAAAGTGTGTGTTTCTCGAATTGTCTTTTAATATTATAAACGTGTTCTCCTAATCTAATTTTATGGCAAGACAGGAGGCGAATATTTGCTTTATCTTTCTTTACTGAACCTCCCAGCAGCAAAGGAACAGTTAACAGTAATGTAAAAAGTTCAACCAATCAGATAGTATAACAGTATTATATGATGTCATCAAACTCCTCCCATATCCTCTTTCTTTGCTGCTTGCCTCCCAGGTGAGTCTACTCCAATTATATTGCTGTATCATTTAACCTTTAATACAATATTTCAATAAAAAAATGTCTTACAATGGTCATATACCTTTAACACTTTATTCACTTATGACTTTAACAACACTGTCTGTGGAAACATTTATGCTCTATTTATTTTAATTTCATTCTATTCAATCTTGGACTACTTTGTCAATTTCCTATTAAACTTTATTTAGGTTTCCCCTTTAAATAGCAGGAGGTTTTTCCTCCTGCGACTCATTACTGCTTTTTACTATTCTCAGTTTCACGCCCTCGCGTTACCCCGCCCGTTCGCATCAGCACTTAGCAAGTGCATTGTTTCCCGCCCTTTTGCTGGCGGCGGCCATTTTATTTGCATTCCAGTCACCAGAGCAGCGATCAACTCGCCTGACTTCGGATCTGGTAAGTACTATTTTCCTCTTCTGTTATAGCACCTTAAAGTGCTAATACCTGAATTTCTTTTAGTGATTTTTCCCCCCTTTTATTTCCTTCTCAGGATTTTTTCCAACACCTGCTGTATTATCATTGTTGTTACTAAATAAAGGATGGCTTTGTGGGTGACCCCCACCATTTTATTATCTGCCACTTAATTATATTGAGTGTCTTTAATATCAATTCTTAAGGTGTTTTTAACACCAATATTACTGTTCAGGGTGACCCCCTTATACAAATGCACTATAATTAAAGTGATACAACACTTTAATATCAATTCTTAAGGTGTTTTAACACCAATATTACTGTTAAGGGTGACCCCCTTATACAAATACACTATAATTACAGTGATACAACACTTTAATATCAATTCTTAAGGTGTTTTAACACCAATATTACTGTTAAGGGTGATCCCCTTATACAAATGCACTATAGTTAAAGTGATACAACACTTTAATATCAATTCTCAAGGTGTTTTAACACCAATATTATTGTTAAGGGTGATCCCCTTATACAAATGCACTATAATTAAAGTGATACAACACTTCAATATCAATTCTCAAGGTGTTTTAACACCAATATTACTGTTAAGGGTGATCCCCTTATACAAATGCACTATAATTAAAGTGATACAACACTTTGATATCAATTCTCAAGGTGTTTTAACACCAATATTATTGTTAAGGGTGATCCCCTTATACAAATGCACTATAGTTAAAGTGATACAACACTTTAATATCAATTCTCAAGGTGTTTTAACACCAATATTACTGTTAAGGGTGATCCCCTTATACAAATGCACTATAATTAAAGTGATACAACACTTTAATATCAATTCTTAAGGTGTTTTAACACCAATATTACTGTTCAGGGTGACCCCCTTATACAAATGCACTATAATTAAAGTGATACAACACTTTAATATCAATTCTTAAGGTGTTTTAACACCAATATTACTGTTAAGGGTGACCCCCTTATACAAATGCACTATAATTAAAGTGATACAACACTTCAATATCAATTCTCAAGGTGTTTTAACACCAATATTACTGTTAAGGGTGATCCCCTTATACAAATGCACTATAATTAAAGTGATACAACACTTTAATATCAATTCTTATGGTGTTTTAACACCAATATTACTGTTCACGGTGACCCCCTTATACAAATGCACTATAATTAAAGTGATACTTTATTACTACTCAGTGGTGAACCCCACTGTCTATGGTTATAATTAAGTGGTTAACCCCACTGTTTACTATCATAGTGGTACAACCCACTTGTGTATATTTTAGTGGACAACCCCACTAAATATTGAGTGCCGCCTACGTATTAAACTACACAAATATTTTGGGTGACCCCCATCTATACTCTGAAATAATTTTGGGTGAACCCCATTCAACTCCATTCTTTCAAATTAATATACTTAACTGTTGTTAAGCCCGCTATATCCCAGGTACTAATGAGCCCGCTATATCCCAGGTACTCAGAGCCTGGTTGGTTTCAACCATTGCAGATTCCATCCCCAAGGCATTAGCAGCCTTTCATGAGAAGACTTCAGCCGAAGTCACCCCTACTGCACGTCAACTCTCTCATTCCGAGGACTCTCAACCCTCGGATCAGGAGGTTACACGCAAACGCCCCTGGAAAGGGGAGAGTAGGTCTGCGGGCAAGGGCAAGGCTCCTGCCAAGTCCCAAAAATTGATTGCCACTCGCCCCGTTCAAGCTAACTTTAACCCCTTAGAAGGTCTACATCCCACACGTTAGACGGGGTTGACGATTATTTCCTTGGATATTCTGGTGAGGACCCCTCGGCGAATGCGCTAGGGGATACCCCATCGGAATTTGTCAAGGAAACCTTTCTCACACATAAAGATCTAGATGCTATACTACCTAATCAAAAGGACCCGATTCAGACATCCTTCTGGATGCTTCGGGTGATCCTTTATTTGACCCCCCCGGTCATCAGACACCCACGGTCAGCAGAATGGGCTCCACCAGAGCACATTTCCAACTTTTGTAAAATGTGGTTATGCAAACCACTGGACAAAGAAATTAGGGCAAAACTCAGAGCCGAGTGCCCTCGACCGACCATTCCAAACAAGGTAGCTCTCACGCCAGATTTGACCCAAACACAGTTAGAGAGTGGGCCCAGAGAGCCTTATGCTTACTAGGCAACGCTAATGTGGCCATGTCCACTGAGAGACGCTAGGCGGCACTGTACAAACTGGATGCAAAATTAGCCAATCTGAGCTCCCGAGAACTGGGACCAGAGGCAATGGATTACTGTTTGGGGACTCGTTCATGAAAGACCTTTCCAAACATGTAGCGGTGTTCACCACCCTAAATAAGGCCCAATCCTCCTTGCGCAGGGTTTTTCGTTCTCAGTCAGGCCGTTTTTCTGGGAGAGCTGGACGTTATAGAGGCCGAACGAACAGCAGAATCGCCTTCACAGGCTACAGGCCTCGCCCCTCTGAAAACTATTGGCAATCGGGACAACCCCGACCCTACCACAGGCAACTATTCACTAATAGAGGGTCTATCCGGGGACGTGGATCTGCCTTCCTACGCGGAAGAGCTGCTCCAGGTAATAAATCTCCCTTCTTTCAATGTACCGATAGCAGGTCGATTAAACAGTTTTTCCAACAGTGGGAATTACTTTCTCAGGATCTATGGATCCTACACACAGTCCAAGGGTTCAAAAAGATTTCCTTTCCACCCCTTCCAGGACACCCCACCTACACTACTACAGATGTCTGCAGCAGACAACCTGACACTACAAACCGAACTGCGCAAGCTAGTAAAAAAAGAGCCAATAGAGAAATCCCCTTTCCCGCATACTTTTCTAAGCAACATTTTTTTTTTGGCCACAAAAAACTGGAGACCTACGCCCAATTATCAACTTAAAAATAAAAACCTGAATCACTTTGTCAGGTATCGCCACTTCAAGATGGAGGGCATCCATCTACTCAGGGACCTCCTTTGCTTGGGAGATTGGTTCTCCAGCTTCGATCTCAAAGACGCATACCTCACAGTTCCTATTGCTCGCAACCATCAAGCTTTTCTTCAATTCCTCTGGCAAGAGGAAATCTGGCAATTCACATGCCTCCCGTTCGGACTATGCTCCGCACCATGATGTTTCACGAAACTGATGAAACCAGTGATGGCGCTACTCCGGTCACAGGGGATTCGATCCATCATATATTTGGATGACATCCTGATAATGGCACAAGACATTCGCAAATTGTTATCAACCCATCAGATTCGCTTACGCGATCTGGCCCATACTATAGGCCTACTGTCCGCCTCTATCCAAGCCATTTACCCAGGACCTTTACACTACCGAGCCATGCAACGGCTCAAGACATACTACCTACACCGTTCCACCTCCTATGATCAGTACATCCAACTGACAGATGAAGTTCGTATAGAACTTCACTGGTGGCTTCACAATATGGAAGCCTGGAATGGCAAAGCCATCTTCGGATCACAACCAGATTTCATTCTGGAATCCGATGCCAGTCTCCTGGGATGGGGTGCCACATGCGCCCAAGGGTCCACAGGGGACTTTCGTCCCCATCCGAACAAGCACTGCACATCAATTGTTTGGAATTGATTACAGGATCTTTCGCAATTCCCAGTTTCACGAAAGACTGTTTCAACTGTAGTACTGCACATGGACAACGTCTCTGCAGTGCGCTATGTGAATCGGTTAGGAGGCTCCAGATCCAAGCTACTATCCGATCTGACCAAAGATCTTTACCAATTCTGTCTAGAACGGAACTTATCTATCAGAGCGGAATATCTTCCGGGCACGGACAACCTAGTCGCGGATTGGTTCTCTCGCCATTGGAGGGATGTAAGCGACTGGCAATTAGACCCCCGCGTGTTCCACCAAATTCATTGCCTTCGCGGGCCCCTTACACTGGACCTGTTTGCATCCCGTCTGAACCGCCAGACGGAAGCCTTTATCAGCTGGCTCCCAGACCCCAGTCATGGGCAGTCGACGCCTTTCTACATCCTTGGCCGGAGACAGGAGCCTATGCTTTCCCACCTTTCTCCATGATCCAACGCACCCTCTACCGGGTCAAAGCCCTAATAGTGACGATAGTCATTGTCACTCCACTAAGGAGAACCCAGACTGGGTCAGCTGGTGTTTTTCAGCACCTCTGACGATCATCCTAAATTTTCTGTCTACCCTATTTGATCAAGGTAAATCCTATTGATCAATTAATGTCTATAGATCCACTATCTCTGCGGCCCATAATCTCATTGACGATGCGTCAATAGGGAAACATCCTTCAGTCTGTAGACTTTTACGAGGGATCAGGTTAGCCAGACCCCCTCTTCCTAAATACTCCTGTTTCTGGGATATCACTCAAGTCTTTTCCCTTTTTTGAATCCTGGACCGCTAATGAAAATTAGCGAACAAAACTAATTCTTCCTCCGTATTCTACCTTACTTTCCTAATAGACAGTCACTCTGCGTGGCACTCTGCGTAAGGCATTATTTAGATGCCACCACCACTCTACGCCCCCCTACGGGACCCCTCCTCGTGTCTTATATAAAACCACACAAACCGGTATCCGCACCCACCGTCGCACGGTGGATCAGATGGATACTAGCGCAAGCAGGCATTGACTCAAATTTTGGCGCATATTCAGTCAGAGGAGCAGCCACATCCTCAGCCTTTCGCGCGGGAAGCTTCCTCTCAGACATTTTGTCATCTGCAGATTGGTCCAGAGAGTCCACATTCCGTACATTTTATTTCAAACCTATGACACATGCTGCATCTTCTATCATATAGGAGCGTTAAAACAGCAAATATGAAGCCTCCTGTCTTGCCATAAAATTAGGGATTATTCTAGCTTTAGTGACTGAATAATCTAAATTGTATTAATGACAGGAGGCGAATATTTTCCCCCCCTTCTTTATTTTCACTTTTTAACACCCGCCCAGGTAAGTTACTATGCATTCCAGTCTACTGGTTACACACACTTTATACACCATCTGCCATAGGTTCTAGCCATAACACTTCTAATCTAGTGTTTGAAATATTCAATATTATATTCAAAGAGTAACTACAATTTGTTCTTAACATACATGCCATAAATTGCATTCACCTAGTATGAGAACCTATACTCTCACGTCTCTTCTCTATTCCCTTAGTGTGAAAAATACCTACATTTGTATATACGGCTCCTTCAAGCACGCTGAAGATTCCACATGTTGACTACTTCAGGACTCCAACTTAGTCCGCAGTTCATCGTTACAGTTTACACGGTTGACACAGACATATCATCGACCACAGCAAGAAAGAGGATATGGGAGGAGTTTGATGACATCATATAATACTGTTATACTATCTGATTGGTTGAACTTTTTACATTACTGTTAACTGTTCCTTTGCTGCTGGGAGGTTCAGTAAAGAAAGATAAAGCAAATATTCGCCTCCTGTCATTAATAAAATTTAGATTATTCAGTCACTAAAGCTAGAATAATCCCTAATTTTTAGTAATCTCTTAGTCTGACCCATGTACTGTAGGCCACAGGAACAGCATAATAGGTAAATAATTTGTTTTGAGTTGCAAGTTATGCATTCTTTAATTTTATAGCTTTTTTTAGTCACTGTAGATTCAAACTCTGACTTTCCAATATAGTGGACCCACTAATTTGCAAATATCACATGTGCCACATTTGTAAAAACCTACATGGGAGTTTAGAAAATGTTTTTCTGGGGGTGGTCTAACATAACCTTGTACCAATTTGTTTTTAGTGTGGGAGCCCCTCTAAAAATAATCTAAGCTTTAGGTGGTAGGATTGAGGATAATACTTGGTCCTGTTTCAATAACTCCCAATGTTTATGGATCGCCTTCTTGATGAAGTTAGATTGGGCATTAAAATTAGGGGGCATATAAAATCTAAGGAGGTATTATCTTTTTTCCGTGACCTGCTACTAGGGGCAGATATACTAATTATGTCCATATTTGTCACTTTCTCCATTGCTTTAGATAAAAGAATTGGATCATATTCTCTCTTCAGAAATTGAGACTTAACTTTGTCTAATTGTTCCCTACATACTTATTGGTCTGTGCAATTATTTTTAATTCGGAAGAACTGTCTGTAGGGTACACTTTGCAACCAAAAGGGATAGTGACAAGTGCACAGAATTGGCTTGCAGTTCCTCATCGACGAAGTGGTAACAACATTTGCTCGACTGTGTTATACTGCACCAATGCTTATTTGTGGCACTTAGAGATAAGTTCCACCACCAAATCTTGTAGAGGTTATTTTAGTGAAATACATATTGAGAGTGTTACGCTATATTTGTGTCTTTCCTAATTTAAGGTGGATACAAGATTACACCGGGATTGGTTACAACTGAAAGCACACACAGATCACTATTCTATCCCCTTCAACTTGGAATAATATCCTTTTTTTTCTGATCAAGAATATTGTTGGAACTCTTTTAATTTGGTTTTGTTTACTCTCTGACTTTTCTCCCCCCTTTTGGGTTATAGGGGAGTATTAACTAAGCGCTGATACTATTTGTGTTTTTATTTGTATTGTATTTTGGAACTTGGGAAGGTTTTATTATATCTAGCAGCATTTTTATTATTTTTTTATCATTTGTTTTAACGACCGTTTCCATCATTTTCATTGCATTGTCTTATATATGTATATTTATTATGCAACAAAACACACCGCTATGCAACAAGGGTTTAGGAAGCAAAACCAGATGAAGGGAACATTTAGCTCTTTGGTAGCAACCACAGAAAGGCATGCTTTGAGAAAAAAAATAAGAAAATTACTCCTTGGCAACTGTTAAGCACTATCGTGCAAATATTATGCTTTTGTGGCTGTGTGTCTGTCACAGGAAATCTTGCAAAGGCTATATACAAATCATGGAATGGAATGTTGCTCAGTCAGTGGAGAAACTGTAGTGGAAAAAAGGTTGGATAGTCTAATAAAACAATGACCAAAACACATCTCAAAATCAACTTTAACTACTTCAAGAAATCAAAGATTAACCGAATATTGCAAATACCTAAATCGCTTTAGCTTGCGGGAGTGCTTTGTGTGTGACAAATGTGTTCTATTTTCTCATTCCACAAAAAGTACATATTTCAATTGAAAAAAATTGCCTTTTTATAAATTATCCTGGTTACACCCACTGGCTGCGAATCAGACAAACTGTCCTGTTAGTTCCTGGTTTGGTTATCTCAGTGGAACTAAACTCAAGAGGCAGCAATTAATTCCCAGAGCACCTGCCTTGGGAAGGCTTCTCATTGAGCTGCTTTGGACAGTCTGTGATTGGACAGTCACAGAATGTCTGGGCGGAATTAGAAGGGGGAGGGCTTGCAAATGCTGCAGACAAGTGATCTGCAGCTATTGCAAGCTATTTTAGACATATTCTCAATAATTAAAATTCACAATTAAATGCAGACATGTTTTAATTGGGATATACCTATTGAACACTGATTTTTGTATTTATTTGTTATTGATTGATGTATTTGGGCAGTGGAGTGTTCCTTTAAAGCAGGTTTCTCCAAACCACGGCCTTCCAGATGTTGCTGAACTACGAATCCCATGATTCTTCGAATAAAAGAGATAGCGAGAGAATCATGGTTCTTCTATTCAGCAACATCTGGAGGTTTGAGAACCCTGCTTTATGGTTTTGGAATGGCCTTCACAGTTACCAGACTTGATTACCATTGGAAACGTCTGGCTTAATCTCAAACATGTAGTGCAAGTTAATAACAGTTACTTCTAAACTAAAACTACGCTGTAGCAAAAAGCAAAAATAGGAAGACTGTCACTTGACTGCAAGAAGTGTGGAGACTACAAAGCCTGGCTGGTGCTACCTTCAAAGTTCTAACTGACAGGGCACCCAAACAGTTGCACATGCCACAAACTGTTCATTTTTATTTGTTTATTTATTTTTCAACAAAAGAGCTAGTAACTGCACAGTAACTGATAGTAACTCCCCCTCTTTTAGAAATATGTAGAATTTAGGTTTATTCACCGAAGATGATTTGCTAACCCATACTCACTTGTAAAATCAACACAATATATTTTGGTCACAAATGCCCTATTTTGCATTGAACTGTTAGTGAGTGGGCCATTCCATTTTGGAATAATATCCATGTAGAACAGGAGTAATATCCATGTAGAACAGGCCTGTCCAACCTGCGCCCCCCCCCCAGATGTTGCTGAAGTACAACTCCCATGATTCTTTCAATGAAACAGATAGTCAGGGAATCATGGGAGTTATAGTTCAGCAACATCTGGGGGGCCGCAGGTTGGACAGCCCTGATGTAGAACATAGATTGTTATGGTCCCACGGATAATAATTGGGTTAATTAAAGAGGTAATGCTCTTGGGGCTAGGTAATTTCAGGAAGGTTAATTTTAGTTGCTAACCTTACAAAGTCTGCAAAATTGTCAGCCAAAACCTGCAATAAGTTTGATTGGAAAGAGTTTGTTGTCGTTAGCTGAGGCTATGCAGAAAGTGGGGATGTGATTGATACATATGGAGAATAAAATAAGTCAAATAATGGAGAGCTATATATGAGAAAACAAGGGGTTGACTGGACTCACCTGAACATGCTTAAATGGGGTGCTGCTGGGGGCCAATAAGTACAGTAAAAATGAAAATCCAGCGCACTCCCTTATCTACTAAACAGTTACTTTGGTGCTGACCGATTTTGTTAGTTTTATTAAAAACACCTAATCTAGGCAAAAAATAATGGGGGTTTAGTCACATTATATGATCATACATCGCATAAGCCTGCCACAACGTCAATGTACCCCATCTTTGGCAGGTCCTACTCTAACAGCCAACTGTCTGCCAAATGAGCTACTCACTTGGGGAAATCCTTCCATCTCTTCTTGCAGTACAAGGCTAAATAGGATCACCTGTGACAGGGAGAGGTAAATAACTGTAAATAATAGAGAGCTGTCAAAAAAGACCGCACATCAATGAGGCCAAAACCTATCAAATGTAATAAAGTAGTATTGGTGCCCAAAGTTTCCTTTCAATTACCTGTTTGTTTGGTAGAGTGGTAGAGGAAGACTTGGTATGAGAGCAGGTAACACATTTACCATCTGTTAATTTTCAAATAAAAGGGCTATAATAGCTTATTATCCATTTATATTTAAATCTAGTGAATAGCTGTGGTATATATTAATGATTTTAAACATTATGTTTATGTTTGCATACATGATAAAATATGGATTTTGTCTTAGTAGCACATGGAGTAATTCTTATTATTCTTCTCAACTCTTTACTTTTGTAAATAAAGTATAGTTCTAATGTAAGGAAATTAATTTAGGTATTTTACAATAAATAAAAGTAAGCAATTGTCAGCCAAATGTATCCCTTGGGTACACGCAATGAGCTGTACAACTTTCATTTGCAAAGTCATTCGATACAAAACTATTCAAAGAACACTATGGTCTGTATTTTTTACCACTAGAGGTCAGCACTCTCACTGTACACTATATACTGCAACCACTGTTTAATGATATGGTAAATCTAGTGCCATCCAGTACACAATATATTTTTACTCTAATTTATATCATTTCTAGTATGTAAATAATTCATAACCGGGCCCATTATTCATTTTTACATTTCCGCAGCAATAAAGCAGTAAATTATGTTTAACAAAAACCAGAACCATACATTTGGAGTTTTTTTTAAGTTTGTTTTGCTTTTTTAACATTTAATTAGTATTTGTTCTAGTTCATACTAACAATGTGACTAAATATTTGTCCAAATCAGCTATTCTGGCCTTAATTCTGCAGTTTGGATTTCAATAGAATTGTGCATTCGATTTCGGATGAATTGCAATTCGTCCAAACTTAGTCTGATCTCCGAAGAGCCATGAGGACATATAACTGAGCAAACAACTAGCCCGATGGGCAACCATGTTCATTGGCTTTGGGATTCAGAATTCAGAGTTCTGCTTGTGACACCAAAAAGAAAGAGATGATTAATGTTAACTATGATGATTGATGACTAGTTGAGAGCCACTAAATGTTGATTTTATTTACTGATGATTATTCACTGAGAAGTAACCAAAAGAAGTAAAAACGGAGGAGCATTATAAGAAATAAAAAAAAATTTAAAATAAAAATAGTCTATATATATATATACTAACTGAATTAGACTCCACAGGTAAATCCTGGATGGATCAATTTGTTTGGGTGTAGATGAATATAAATTTGATTTGATCATCCCAGCTGGAAAGCATTAAATGTTTACTCCAACCCTTCTAAATATATATATTTTTAAAATGAATAATGCCCAGTATTCTTTAGGTCCCCCATCCCAATTGCTTTATAAATACATTTAAACTTTTTACTTTGCTATACATGAATCAAGCGCTAGGTGAAGCTCCCAACACTGTTTTCCAGAACTCTTCCTAGAATCATGACAGCCTCAAACAGGCGCATATGACGGGATTTTAGCCGGCTCACAGCGCATTCGCACACTCTAAGCCAAGGAGAGGGAGGGGAGATGGAGGGATTGGGAGGTGGGCATGCTGCAGGGAAGTAAGGGAGGGGACACACAAGACTCCCCATGGGAATAATCACATTATGTCTGTCGTCAGTGTACAGTGTGTATACTTTACATTAGGTGTTCTGGGCTGTCAATGCCATGTGCACCAGAGGTGCAACTAACCATTGGCAATCAAGAACAGATTACTCCGGATGTGCAGTGTTGCAAGCAGAAACATTGCACATGCAGACTCCAACCACCATGACCGCTTCAAAAAGCAGAAGTGGTCATGGTCACAGCGCTACGGAATTTGTTGGCGCTATATAAATAATAAAATAATAATAATAATAATAATAATAATGGTGGTTAGAGTAAACCTTTAATGTTCTAATGTCTAATGCAAACATCTACACCATGGAAAACTGACACACTGCAGGAAAGAAATGAAAGCATTAATCAAAGTACAATCCTAAAGGGTGTATATTTTTGTTGATTTAATTCACTCCTGCAGAACATAAACCTACATATTACAGGGCGGCACTTTTCATGTGCTGCCCATTGACGTGTTGAAGTGGCAATGCATCCGTGAAAACAAATAGTTTTTAGTAACATACTCTGGCATTGTATAAACTGTAGCCATCACAGAATCCATTTCACAAGTCATGGGGCATTATGTCTGTTACTTGTAATGCATTTGCTTATCTATACTTTTGTCATTTGATATATTTGACTAACCCACTATCAATAATTAACTGCTGGCACTCAAGATCATTTTTATATCAAAAGCACGATTGAACCTCATACATATCGTGCATATGTGCTTCAGTTACAGAAATACATTTGTCTTGCACGTTCATATCTTTTTAATAAATCCAAAGCAACATGCGATCTCTTCTTCTGTTCTTTAATTTAACTGTGGTTCATCGGATTCTTGATTCAGAACACACAGCTGCTGCACAGTGTCTTCGAACTGATAGTTTTTCACCAAAGCATCAACCAGTTATTCCATTGGGCTTAACCCTTCACTTTAAGAGCTAAACAAAAAACAAAAAAAAACATTGTGAATGGCATTGGAAAATAATTTGAAGAATGACAGCAATCGGTAAGAGTGTAGAAACTGAATTGTCAGGATGATAAGTTTTTAATTTTGTGGGAAAACATCTATTTGTTATGTTTGATGTGAGTTCCTTTATACTCTTCCCCTTCGGTTATATGGCATTGTTACTGACAGAGAATGCAACAAAGCACATCCATCTCCAGCCATCTGCCATCGACAGCATCATGATACCTACCAGAACGTGTAGTATGTGCGAAGCATTGTGTATGTATGTTCCAGTTATCTGTGTGAACTGCAGCCTAGAGGTATTATTCGAATACTCGTGTTAATTACATATTCCAGATATTTATTATTATTATTATTATTATTTTATTATTTATATAGCGCCAACAAATTTCGTAGCGCTGTACAATGGGTGGACTAACAGACACATAATTGAGATCAGACCACTGGACGTACAGGAACAGAGGGGGTTGAGGGCCCTGCTCAATGAGCTTACATGCTAGAGGGAGTGGGGTATAGTGACACAAAGGGTTAAAGTAGGGGAATTAAATAGTTTGTTAGAGAAGGGTTTATTGAGTGCTTGGTAGGTCATTTTTGACAGTTGCAGGAAAGGAGTCATGGGGTGGGGGATGAGAAGCCTGCTGACAGTTTAATTGATACGCTTTAACGAAGAAGTGAGTTTTCAAAGATTTTTTGAAGGAGTGGAGGCTGGGTGAAAGTCTGATTGAGGAGGGAAGGGAGTTCCACAGAATAGGTGCAGCCCTAGAGAAATCTTGAAGGCGAGCGTCAGAGGTGGGGATCCGGGCAGAGGATAGGCGTAGGTCTTGGGATGAGCGCAGGGGTCTCGACGGACATACTTGTGTATGAGGGAGGATAGGTATGTTGGAGCAGCATTATGTAGGGATTTGTAAGCAAGTGACAGAATTTTGAATTGGGCCCTATATCTAACTGGAAGCCAATGCAGGGATTGACAGAGCGTGGAGGCGTGGGAGGTGCGACCGGACAGGAAAATAAGCCTCGCAGCCGCGTTCATTACAGATTGCAGCGGTGCAAGCTGGGAACATGTAAGACGGGGATTGCAGTAGTCGAGGTGAGAGAGAACAACAGCATGAACCAATATCTTAGCCGCGTCCGGCGTTAGATATGGGCGGATGCGCGCTATGTTCTTTAGTTGGAAGCGACAGGATTTGACTATCGATTGGACATGGGGAGTAAAAGAGAGGTCAGAATCGAAAAGAACCCCTAGGCAGCGAGCCTGCGAGGTAGAGGTGATAGTAGCGCCGTTGACTTGGATGGAGACAACAGGAGTAGCAGCACTTGAGGGAGGAAAAACTAGAAGTTCTGTTTTGGACAGGTTGAGTTTAAGGAAGTGAGCAGCCATCCAGTTGGAAATATTTGGCAGTCTCTGTTCAAGGAAATGTTATTGAATCTGCACCATATTTGTTTATATAATATTTAGGTATTGGTAGACTACTATATTAAAAAGAAATTAAGCAGAAGCTATTTTTAGAAGGTAAAGACATGGCAGAACACTGTGCCCACTGTCTGGGTAAACGTTGTATGGAAATTACACCATTGGTTAAAATATTGAAAATTGCCTGTGACTTGAGTTGTTTTTGTTTCCATTAAATATTCCTATTTTCTTTTAAATGTATATTAAAAATGTATCAAATTACACATATTATGGTTTAGACAAGGCACAAACATAGCAAATAAAAAGGAGAAATAGGAACATTGTTTAATTTCTCCTCTTCCCTGTTTGTGTCCTCTGTGATGACCGTAAGGTGTAAAGGGCAAAGCTTATAACAATGACTGACAGGGGAGCTAAGATGGAGGCACTAAGGCACTAAGACTTGTTGTCTTGCTGTGTGCGTTGTGTTTACAGTGGAGTATGAGGGTTATTATCTGCTGGGCTACCAGCAGATATTTTGAGGCCCCTTACACAGCTCAAGGTAAGAGTCCCTGGGGCATTCTTCCACCTCTGCCCACAGGGCCCATCCTGAGTCCGTGCACAAGGGTGCAGGTGGTATGTAGAGTGGCTACAGTGTGTGTGAAGAGTGGATATTGTATGTAGAGTGTGTCTGTGTGTGTATTGTGCATGCAGAGTGTTTGTATAGTGGATGCAGAGAGTGTATGTGTAGTGGATGCAGAGGGTGTGTATAATAGATGCAACGTGTTTATATAGTAATGCAATGTGCATGTAGTTAAGTTAGTGCATGTGTGTATTGGATCCAGTATATTTATGTGTAAAGTGGATGTGGTGTGTGTAGTTAATGTAGTGTGTGTAGTGTATCCAATGTGTGTCAAGTGGATGCAATGTGCATATAATGGATGCAGTGTGTGTAGATGATGCAGTGTGTATAGTAGATATAGTGTGTCTGTGTGTAGTGAATACTGTGTATAATGGACACAGTAGTAGGGAAAGTGTGTGTGTTTGTAAAATAGATGTGATGTGTGTAATGGATATACTGTGTATAATGGACACAGTGTGCAAAGAGTGCTATGTTTATAGTGAATGCATAGTATGTGGATGTAATATGTGTTTGTGTAGTGGGTGATGTGTGCAGTGAATGCTGTGTGTGTGTCTATATGTGGGGTAAGAAAGGGTCTGCAGTCTGTGAGGGGGAAAAAGTTTTTTTTTATTTTATTCCCACTCCCTGCCTCTTACCTGTAATTAGGAAGGGGGGCATTGCATTCCCTGGTAAACATGCAGCAGTGTGCAGGTTGCCAGGTTTCTAGGTACTGTATAGTGAAGTGGGGGCCCAGCAAATGCAATCTTTAGCTTCCGGCAGCTCCTCTCTCACAAACCCAGTGTGCGGAGCGAAGTGTTGACAACACGAGTGTTTGAAGGAGGGGGGTGATGTGACCAGGTGAGTGTGTGGGGTATAGATTTTATGTGGGGAGACTGTATTTCCATGTTCAGCCTCCCCACGCATTGCTGTTTGTTTTGTTAGTATGTGAGCCCACTCCACCTGTATAACTCTTCCAGCCATCCCACCTTCAGCCACCCTGCGATTGCTCTGTGTGAAGGTGGCTGCCCTTCAGTGTCTGTAAGCTGCTTCATTTCTTGTTTCACATGGAGCTCGGGGGATGTGACATTATATTACATATGTGCATAGTGTGACAGGTCAGACAGGCAAGGAGGGGGAACATTAAACCTTCCCTGCTTACCCATTCTCTTCACACTGCTGCAGCTCTGGCTGGAGGGGAAGGATGAATACAGTCAGTCCATATCTCTCTGAAGTTTAGAGTGTATCCGCCAGCCCATCTATGTGTCTATTTGTCCCACCCAGAACCAACTATGTCTCCTTGACCCAAGCCCCTCTGTGTATCTCTTTGTCCCACCCAGCACCTTTGAGTGCCATTTTGTACCTTCACGTAGCGTGACTGAATTGACAGCAGCAGTGGATCTTCTGTTTCCTCAGCTGGTCTGACAGGATGTTATTCGGTTCTCTCAGCGATGAGTTTCCTGTCAGACCAGGTAGAGGATACAGAAGACCCTCTACACAGTCCACTTGGCCATGCAACATGCAGTGACAAGCAGAAGGGGTAGCACTATGCAGTGCGCTCCCTCTCCTTATGGTCATCCAGAGACAGTGCCCCCAGGGCCAGTGCACCATAGGTGAGTGTCTAGTTTGTCTTGTAGTAGAGCCAGCCTTTCTGGCAACCGTGTATACACAAGTGCCAAGGTGAAGTGGTTAAATCAAGGCCTTAGTTGTAAGAACAGAGATGCATGGATATTTGTTAACTATAGGGCTACATAAACATATAGGCATTGATTTAATAAGTTTTCCAAATTATTCAATATTGTTAGAAAAACTTTCAAATGATTTATCTACAAAAATCCCCAAAGATGTTAATAGTGTCTTCTGTAAATAAATTATTTGCAAAGTTTTACTAACAGTATTGAATAGTTTAGAAAGATTTAGAAAGTTGAGGCCAATATTAAAAATCTTATAAATAATGTTTATATCCAATTTGCAATCGTGGATAAGCAAGAGTGAAAAAACAAAAGTTAAATGTGTGTGTATGACCAAATAATAAATTATAATCAAACCAAAGCTTGCATGTTTTCATTTAAGGGGTAACTGTTATTTACTGAGATTTTTTTTTAACATTATGTTTAATTATCCCTACATTTAACAAACATTTATTTGTAAGGTGTGAAAAATTACATGTAGAAATTAATGCCCCATTATCCTGTTGTTAGATGCCACCATCTTAGCCCCCAGTCAATCATTTTCCTTTACCAATGGCAGTCAGTCTAGAGAAAGTATAGAGGGAAGAGGAGAAATGAAACAAGGTTTCTATTGATGCTCTTCGTTAGCAATGTTTACCCTGGCTTTGCCTTGTCTAAACTGGATTATGATGCTAATTTAAAAGTATTTAATATTCATTTTAAATAAAATGGAGTATCTTGTAAAGGATTAACAAGTTAATACAAGGAATTTTCAATGTTATAGAAAGCAGTTGTAGTTGGGGGCTTCCATCATAAGAGGTGTGGTGATGGACAATAGTGGTCTTGTGAGGTGTCTTCCCGGAGCTTCTGCTCACAGAGACAGGAGACGTATCTGTAATATTGTTAAGCGAGCAAAGCAGGAAGGCGAATTGGATGTACTTGTCCATCTAGGGACAAATTACTTGACTTGCAATGAGGTGTCAGAGGTTAAGGACGTTTTTAGTGTTTTTGCCAATGATATACGGCAGGTTGCTTCCACACTGTCATTCTCTGAAGTTCTGCCTGTGCATAACACTCAGAACGACAGGCGGATGCGTATTAGGGACGTTAACTTGTGGCTTGGTGAATGGTGTCGGGAGCAAGGATTTGGCTTTATTTCTCATGGTAGCTCTGTTTGGAATGGAAATAAACTGTACAAAAAAGATGGTTTGCATCTTTCTCAAAAGGGAACAAATGTTCTCAGTGAGCAGTTCAGAGGTTTTGCTAGGATGTATTTAAACTAGGAGGGGGGGGGGGGGCAAAAGGGTGATAAAACATCATCCAATTGTCCCGCAAAACAAGGACAGAAGGTGCCTGCAGCAAGTGTGTTAAAAAATAATAAGCTTAAAGTCATGTCTACAAATGCTCGCAGTTTAGGGAATAAGATCCATGAACTTGTGCCAATAATGGCAACTGATAGTGTAGATTTAGTCGCTGTTCCTGAGACATGGTATAATGAGAAAAATGACTGGGACATAGCAATACCAGGGTACTCTTTATATAGAAAAGACAGGGAAGGCAGGAAAGGGGGAGGGGTGGCCCTGTATGTGAAGGATAGCATAAAATCTAGCCTAATAAAAGTTAGTGAGGCGAACATAGAGTCCGTTTGGGTTACGTTAGAATTTGGTAATCACACAGTAACTCGTGTAGGTGTGATACATAGGCCCCCAGGACAAATAGAAGAGTTAGATAATCTACTAGTTGAGGAAATAGCTAAAATGACAATGAAGGGGGAAGTTATCATCATGGGTGACTTTAATCTTCCTGATGTGAATTGGAAAACAAAAATAGCTGCTTGTGCCAGGAGCACACATATTCTAAACTCCCTACTGGGATTGTCTCTAAAACAAGTCGTTGAGGAGCCAACTCGTAAAGAGGCCATACTAGATTTAGTGTTAACAAATGGAGATTTGGTATCCGATATTACTGTAGGTGAAAGTTTAGGATCCAGTGATCATCAGTCAGTGTGGTATAATATAAGAACAGTGACTGAGTCACACCACACAAAAACAAAAGTTTTAAACTTTAGAAAAACAGACTTTTCTAAAATTAGAATATGTGTAAAGGAGTCATTATCAGACTGGAGCAATTCAAATGGAGTCCAAGAGAAATGGGATTATTTAAAAGTTGCACTACTAAAGGCAACAGAAAATTGCATTAGGCTTGTCAGTAAAGGAAAATAATTCAAGAAACCACTGTGGTACTCCGCAGATGTGGCCAAAATAATAAAAAACAAAAAGTTAGCATTTAGTAATTATAAAAAAAAACCAGAGTGAGGAAGACAGAATGATCTATAAGATAAGGCAGAAAGAGGCTAAGCAAGTTATCAGAGCTTCCAAATCACACACAGAAGAGAAAATAGCACAGTCAGTAAATGTCACGTCCTGCTCTGTTCTGTGGAGATGTCTGGCAATGGCTTCTGGTATCCGGTACTGTTTTTACTATTCTTGTTTAATGTTTCTTGATTTTTTGGTTTTCTATTCTATGTCTGGTTTTCTTTATGCTGGGATTTTTGGGTTCATTCCTATAGTCCGTCCCTGGATTTCCCAGTCTCTTGGATTTATTTAAATGTTTGTTTTATGTTGCCACACCCGTTTGTTTTCCATCATTCCCTTTGTTTCAGAGGACCTGAAGCAGTGTTTCAAGTCTCTGCCCTTTCTTGCAGGTAAGTGCTATATATGTCTGCTTTGGTTGTTTTAGCATACATTAGGCAGTTTAAGACCTGCCAGATATGGGGTATTGTTGGCAGGCTTATGCAATGTATGATCATATAATGTGACTAAATCCCCATGATTTCATATATAGTGCTTAGTTATTTCTCCTCTTGTTTTGCCTATGTTATCTTGTCTTGTTTTAGTTTGTATACCCAGTCCATGTACAGTCCTGTCCAGTCATGCCCATGTTATGTTCATGTTTTCCTCATGTCTTGTGTATATGTTCTGGGTTTACCTTACTATCTTTCTCTGGTTCTGGGTTCTATTAGTTCTGTCTTGTTTTCATGTTTGGTGTCTATATCTAATCTTGCCTTGTTTCTAGTACTGGATACAATCTTGCTGCAGAGCCTCCCTATTCAGCTCCTGGGAGGTCTGCTTAATTTCCAAGCTCCTAGTTCCTGGTATCTGCTGAAGCTGATTCAGGGTCTTGGTATGTGGCTGCACAAAAGCTGGTGCTCAACACCAGGGGGCGTGCGGTTACCCTGCACCAGACCCTGCTATTCCACCTCCACACCGTGACTCCTACTCTGAACAACAGGCATATTGGGTCCCGGTCAGGGCCGGACTGGAAATGAAAAGCAGCCCTGGAAAAAATTTCCATACCAGCCCCGTAATGCATTGCGCCAGCATAGTGCGCAGATATGGAAGCGGGAAGAAAACTGAAAACTATCACTCAAACATGAAAGAAATCGTTTGTGCATGGAGAGAGTGCCGTTTGTGCGTGGAGAGAGTGCCGTTTGTGCATGGAGGGGTGCTGTGTGCGTGGAGGGGTGCTGTGTGCGTGGAGGGGTGCTGTTTATGTGTGGAGGGGTTCTGAGTGCGTGAAGGAGTTCTGTGTGCGTGAAGGGGTTCTGTGTGCGTGAAGGGGTTCTGTGTGCGTGAAGGGGTTCTGTGTATGTGGAGGGGTTCTGTGTGCGTGGAGGGGTTCTGTGTCTGTGGGGGGTTCTGTGTGTGAAGGGGTTCTGTGTGTGTGGAGGGGTGCTGTTTATGTGTGCAGGGGTTCTGTGTGCGTGAAGGGGTTCTGTGTGTGTGGAGGGGTTCTGTGTGCGTGAAGGGGTTCTGTGTGCATGGGGGGGTCCAGTGTGTGTGAAGGGGTTCTGTGTGTGTGAAGGGGTTCTGTGTGTGTGAAGGGTTCTGTGTGTGTGGGGATTCTGTGTGTGTGGGGGGGTGCTGTTTATGTGTGGAGGGGTTCTGTGTGCGTGGAGGGGTTCTGTGTGTGTGCAGGGGTTCTGTGTGTGGGGGGGGGGGGTTCTGTGTGTGTGAAGGGGTTCTGTGTGTGTGAAGGGGTTCTGTGTGTGTGGAGGGGTGCTGTTTATGTGTGGAAGGGTTCTGTGTGCATGAAGGGGTTCTGTGTGTGTGGAGGGGTTCTGTGTGCGTGAAGGGGTTGTGTGTGTGTGTGAAGGGGTTATGTGTGCGTGGTGGGGCTCTGTGTGCGTCAAGGGGTTCTGTGTGTGTGAAGGGGTTCTGTGTGTGGGGGGGGTTCTGTGTGTGGGAGGGGTTCTGTGTGGGGGGGTTCTGTGTGTGGGAGGGTTCTGTGTGGGAGGGTTCTGTGTGTGTGGAGGGATTCTGTGTGTGTGTGGGAGGGAGGTTCTGTGTGTGGGGGGGGTTCTGTGTGTGGGGGGGTTCTGTGTGTAGGGGGAGTCTGTGTGTAGGGGGAGTCTGTGTGTGGGGGGGTCCTGTGTGTGTGTGGGGGGGTTCTGTGTGTGTGTGGAGGGGTTCTGTGTGTGTGTAGGGGGGTTCTGTGTGTGTAGGGGGGGTTCTGTGTGTGTGGAGGGGTGCAGTGTGTGTATGGGGGTGGGGGGGTTATAGTATTGATATATTTATATTAAAAAAAAAAACTTTATATTACTCCCCTCCCCCTTACCTTTGGTCAGGGCCCAGGGGAGAGTGGGAACGGCTACTCTTCAATCCCTGGTGGTCCTGGTTGTTTGTTATTCTGTCTCTCACTGTTAAAATGCACCTACCATTAAAATTATAGACTTATCATTTCTTTGTCAGTGGACAAACGTTCAAAATCAGCAGGAGATCGAATACCTTTTTTTCCCTCACTGTATATACCTAAATGTACAGTAACAATAAAACTATAACTAGTGCATTGACACATGCCTTGAATAATAGTCCCTTTCAGAATTTTTTTAAGGTATGGTTTTAACCAAACCTCTGGTTGCTGGGATCCAGGTGAGATGCATCAATCTAATAATAGAAACTGGAAAATGTATCATTATCAAATTCTAATCCAAAACGGCTTGTATCAATGGTGATGGCTTCTCTCAAACATGCTTTCCATCATGACAGAGGATTCATCATCAGCCAAATGGAGACAAGACATTTCATAAAACCTTACATAGCTTTTAAAGGACCACTATAGGCACCCAGACCACTTCAGATCAATGAAGTGGTCTGGGTGCCAGGTCCATCTGACGTCCAATCGACTGTTTGAATGCGCACGCGGATCTTGCTGCACAGGAGCATTCAAAGCTGACGTCGGGAGATGGAGGGGAGCCCGGCGCTGGAGAAAGGTAAGTGTTTAACACCTTCAGCCACCTTCAGGCCGCGGGACGGGGGCCATGAGGGTGGGGGGGACCTAAAGACCTTGTAATGCGGGAAAACAAGTTTATTTTCCTGGCACTATAGTGGTCCTTTAAACATGCTTCATATCTGTCATGATACTATTTATATCTCATATATGAAACCAGGGGACTGCACTCACCAGAACATGCATAAATGGGGTGCTGCTGGGGGGCCAATTTATACAATACACAAGATCCAGTGTACTCACCTATCCATGAAACAACACCTTCAATGTTGACAGATCTTATTAGTTTTTTTTTTTTTAAACACCTAATTTAGGCAAACATAATGGAGGTTTAGTTACATTATATAATCATACATCGATTGTCACAGGTGCCTCATCCAAGGGCCCTATTTAGCCTTGTACTGCAGAAAGCCCCAGATGGAATTTTTCCCCACGTTAGTGGGTTAATCTCAACAGAGCAGACATTAGGGTACATTGACGCTTTGGCAGGCCTATGCAATGTATGACCATATAATGTAACTTAACCCCCATTATTTTTGCCTAGATTAGGGATTTTTGTTGTTGTTTTTTTTAAACAAATAAAATCTGTCACCATTGGATGGTAAGGATAGTGCTAGAAGTTGACAGTGTCAGGTTGGGCATTAGGTGACTTGAAAAAACGTTTTTCAGGCCTAGCTGCTACTGCCAGTGCACTTACACACTTTGATGCACTGATTTAGACTTGCTTAACTGCTTTGTGATTTGTAGAACAATGACAAATTTGCACTCCTGCCGAGTGATCGCATCTAGATACCTAATTCCCTACCTTTGCAGTGACTCAGAAGTCTGAAATATCACACATTAAAATTCTTAAAACAAATAGCTTCCAAAGAACATATTCTAAGAACGTTATCCTCTTCTATCTAATCTTTTATTTTTCCCATTTGTTATTTTTATTGTATTTCTTTTCCTCCGTTGCACTGCTTCATACATTTTCAGATCAGGGCTTTCAATAAACTCATGCCATATTGATGGTTATCTGTAATTTTGATTGTACAGTATATATTGTATGGTTGCAATATGTTCATGCTCCTTATGTTCATCAATATTCTTTAAATAGCACATCCTCTCCGTACAATAGCCTGTAGTTTCCTGAAAAATTCAGTAGACATTACATTGTAAAAAAATAAATAAAAGCGATAGATCTTATCTAGGGAAGTGATCATTTAGTCACTGAAATACAATGTTCCAGATCACAGTCTTGTTCTATCAATTTTTCTTTTTAATTTCTTACATATTTCATAATGAGTTTTACACTGCATGGTTTGTAAACCCACCTTTACCCACCTGTGATCTTTTTTTACATACTGTGCTTTCATCGTCACCTTCAATGTGCTGTGCTATTAATCATTACAATGTTTTCACACATACTTGTACGTTCTGTTAGATACTCACTGTAAATGGACATAAAAGCTTAATAGCTTATTTTATGATTAATTCACTTGTGATATTTCAGTGGAAACCATTCAAAAGCAGATTGACATGCACATGAAAAAGTCTCATTTATGATGGCACAAGTGAACCAAAACATGTTCTGAGATATTCCCAAGCAGACACCAGCCAAAAGACAAAATGACAACGCTTATGTATATACATACATATAAAATATTCCAAAGCTTGGCACTCTCCTTACATGAAGAAACGATAAACCTTGCCTGGGTGCTACCCACGTTGATATATACAAAAATAGTAAATCCAGAGTGCACTCATAGGACTTTTAAACAGTCACTTAATAATGTGAAAACAACAAAATTACATATCTCAATTAGATCAATGTTGTGACCCTGACAGGTCTTTTTCATGATCACAGAATGTGTGTAACAGTGTAAATATATAAGAAAATAGAGAAATTGTCACGGCACAACCTGAGCCCTGCAGACAGCAAGGTGTGGCCGCCCCTTTAAGATACCTGGCTGGGTTTGAACCCACAGCTTGAGCATCCCAGTCAGGTTCTCTGCTGTGCTGTCCACCAGGGGCTTGAGTTTCTGTTGGCATTTTTCTGCTTCCTGACATCCTAGCCTGGATTAAGCAGCACTGATCCATCTGCAGCGCTTTTCCAATTAGGGTCAGCTGCATCTAATTAGTAGGCTGTTAAAGCCAGCCCTGCCTGAAACCTAGTATCTGGTAATTTTGCCTGTGTTTCCTGCCGGATCTTTGATTTGCTACTGACTGATTTCCTGGACTCTGACCTCTGCCTAATTTACCAACTTTGTTACTCCGCTGCCAGCCCTGACTTCTGCTTCTCGCCTGACCCTGCCTTTGGATTTTCCCTTAATCTGCACTGTGTTTTGGATTTTGCCTGCTTCCTGTGCCATCTCCTGCAACTGGGCTCCAACTCCTGGTAAACTGTTCCATAAGTCCCCTGGTGACTGTTACAGAAATAAACTTACCAATCGTGATTTCTGATTACACGCGGAAGTGTCGGGAAGCCGCGTGTGATGTCAAAACGCATCGTGGGGGTGGTTGCGAGGATCTCACAGTGCTGCCATGAAAAAAATGTGATAAAAACTATGTGCATCTATGAAGCTGTGAATCTGAAAACGTATATACAACTACGTAGAAGGACTATTATAGCAAAAGACTAAAGAATGCCTACCCATAAATGGGGTCAAAGGGTGAATCAGAGTGAAGTAAAACCAAGTAAAACAATATGTGAAACAAGTCGAATCAAAGTGCAAAGATGTAAACAATAGGTCCCTAATACTGTGTAGGCAAGAGAATACTAGAATATGATTGAAATGAAAATAACAAATACAATAAAAATATATAAACCTCATACATTAAAGAGCAAAATCAGCTATATAGAACAATTAGATCCAGAGAATAAAATACATATATATAAGTAACCAGGGGCGGACTGAGAACCCTCAGGGCCCACGGGCAAAATAAATCAAGGGCCCCCTTACAGGCCCCACCCATGCTCCGTAGCAAGCCCCACCCTTGTCCCGCCTCCAGCCACACCCTACACAATCTTTAGACACAAGGAACAA
The DNA here is from genome assembly GCF_036172605.1 of Pelobates fuscus. Taxonomy (NCBI): domain Eukaryota; kingdom Metazoa; phylum Chordata; class Amphibia; order Anura; family Pelobatidae; genus Pelobates; species Pelobates fuscus. Next base: position 42,784,407 of record NC_086318.1, on the reverse strand, counting down.
AAGTGCAATAATCCCCTCAAGGCCCCAGTAGAGACTACAATTGAGGGCTAATGGGCCATGGAGGGGGGGTCTTTCTAGCAGAGGCTATCTCAGTGTTATTTAGAGAGTGTTAGAAAGAATCTACTCGAGCCCCATTAGAGACTACAATGGAGTCTAATGGGGGCCTGGAGGGGGGTCTCTCCAACACTCTGGTTCCTATTTACAATATAGCAACACAACATAGCTTGCTGATACCTAGGCCAAGTTGGCTCCTCCTACCTTAATTACTGTTGCTGGAAGGCTGTGGGCTTGCTGGCTGCGGCTGGCAGGCTGTGGCTTCCCGGCAGGCTGTGGGCTTGCTGGCTACTGCCGGCAGGCTGTGGGCTTGCTGGCTACTGCCGGCAGGCTGTGGGCTTGCTGGCTACTGCCGGCAGGCTGTGGGCTTGCTGGCTGTAAGCCTGTGGCTTGTTGTAAGTCTGTGGGCTGGCTACTGGCCTGTGGCTGGCTGCTGGCCTGGCTGGTCTGTGGGCTGGCTAACTGGTGGCTTGGTTGGCTTGTGGGCTGGCTGGCTGGCTACGGGGGCACTTGTAGATTATTTAAAGAAATAATCCATGCACAATAACCACTGCTGCTCTGTGTAGTGGTTATGGTGCCAGGAGGGCCAGGACCCCCTCCCAGAGTAAGTAGTCAAACCGTTTAAGAACAGTTTGAAAACTTACCTGGGGTCTGCTGGGATATGGGGCTGTAGTAGGGTATAGGAGCAGTGGTGCAATGTGTGAGGGGTGCAGTGTGTGTGTGTGTGTGTGTGTGTGTGTGTGTGTGTGTGTGTGTGTGAACATATAGGGTGTGTGTGGCAATGTTAGTATGGGGGGGCTGTGTATGGGGGTCTGTGTATGTGTGTGTGTGAGGCAATGTGTGTAAATGTGTAGGGTGTGTGTGGGGACAGTGTGTGTGTATGGGGGGCAGTGAGTGAATGTGTATGGTGTGTGTGTGGGGGGGCAGTGTTTGTATGGGGCTAGAGTTCACTCTCACTACTACGACCACCAGGAATCCCTGGTGGTCGCAGTGTTGAGAGTGAACTCTAGCCCGTAGCTCCAGGGCTAGAGTTCACTCTTGCGAGAGCCGGAGAGTTGCCGTGGTAACTGCGGCAACGCTCTGTGCTTGCGTGAGAAGGACCCAGAGAAGCTGCAGGCTAAGCTCCCGGGTCCTCACTTCTTCCCTCCCTGCCAGCTGCCCGCACGGTGCCTGCAGACCAGGGAGAGAGATCGGCTGGGGCGATCCACCAATTATATATACAGCCCTACTGTGTGCCTTTTTGTCTCCCCCAGTCCCTCTGTATGTTTCTTTCTCCCCCTCACTGCTCCTCTGTGTCCATGTCTCCCCTCTCCTTCCCAGTCTCTCTTCCCCCTCTGCCTCTTTCTCCCCCTCCCCTTGTGGGTCTCTCTCCTTTCTCCCTGTGTCTCTCGTCCCCTCTGTCTCTTTCTCCCCCCTTTCCCTGTGTCTCTCTCTACCCCACATCTCTAGTCCCCATCTCTTTCTCCCCCCCTTTCCCTGTGTCTCTCTCTACCCCACATCTCTCATCCCCTCTCTCTTTCTCCCCCTTTCCCTGTGTCTCTCTCTACCCCACATCTCTCGTCCCCTCTGTCTCTTTCTCCCCCTTTCCCTGTGTCTCTCTCTACCCCACATCTCTCGTCCCCTGTCTCTTTCTCCCCCCTTTCCCTGTGTCTCTCTCTACCCCACATCTCTCGTCCCCTGTCTCTTTCTCCCCCTTTCCCTGTGTCTCTCTCTACCCCACATATCTCTTCCCCTCTGTCTCTTTCTCCCCCCTTTCCCTGTGTCTCTCTCTACCCCACATCTCTAGTCCCCTCTGTCTCTTTCTCCTCCCTTTCCCTGTGTCTCTCTCTACCCCACATCTCTCGTCCCCTCTGTCTCTTTCTCCCCCCCTTTCCCTGTGTCTCTCTCTACCCCACATCTCTCATCCCCTCTCTCTTTCTCCCCCTTTCCCTGTGTCTCTCTCTACCCCACATCTCTCGTCCCCTCTGTCTCTTTCTCCCCCTTTCCCTGTGTCTCTCTCTACCCCACATCTCTCGTCCCCTCTGTCTCTTTCTCCCCCTTTCCCTGTGTCTCTCTCTACCCCACATCTCTCGTCCCCTGTCTCTTTCTCCCCCCTTTCCCTGTGTCTCTCTCTACCCCACATATCTCTTCCCCTCTGTCTCTTTCTCCCCCCTTTCCCTGTGGCTCTCTCTACCCCACATCTCTCATCCCCTGTCTTTTTCTCCCCCCTTTCCCTGTGTCTCTCTCTACCCCACATCTCTCGTCCCCTGTCTCTTTCTCCCCCCTTTCCCTGTGTCTCTCCCTACCCCACATCTCTCTTCCCCTCTGTCTCTTTCTCCCCCCTCCACCATCTCTCTATTCCCCTTCTTTCTCCCCCTGTGTCTCACTCTCCCCCCTGTCTATTTCTCCCTCCTTTCCCTGTGTCACTCTCTCCCCCCCCTCTGTCTCTTTCCTTCCCCTCCCCCTGTCTCTCTATTTTCCCACTGTCTGTTTCTTCCCCTGCCTCTATCTTTTCCCCCTCTCTGTTTTATTTTCCCCCCTCCCATTTACCAAGAGAAGACTGAAGGGGCCGGGTACATGCTGGAGCCGCCGGGCCGGGTGGCAGCCTCGCCGGTCCGGCGGCACTCCTGTCAGGCTGTCAGTAACGCTGAGGACGGAAGGAGGGGAGGAGCATGTCTCTCTCACATGCTCCTTTGCGGTTCCCACATCCTGTGCTGGGAATTGTGGGAACCGCAAAGGAGCATGTGCCCGGCGGCTCCAGCATGTACCCGGCCCCTTCAGTGTGCCACCGGACCGGCCACCCGGTGGCACTTACATGCACAGATGCCGAGGCCGCGGTGGGGCAATCCGGCCCTGCCGCCGGGCCCCCTGATGGCGGCTCTGGCGGCGGGCCCCCCTCCCAGCCGGGCCCTCGGACCATGTCCGAAGTGCCCGACTGGTCAGTCCGCCCCTGTAAGTAACAAAGTTAAAGGGCATTAAAGTCCATAACGGGAACCATCTGTCCCAAAACGAAGAAGTCATTATACCAATAAAACTAAATAACTAAGAAAAGAGTTATTAAAACATAAACAAAAGAAGAAAAGAAAAAGAAAACACAAAGAAAAGCAGGAACAATCTATCCAATTAACCCCTTAAGACCGCAGCCAAATGTACAAGTTGTGAACCAAAAAAAACACAAACAAACCACAGATTTTGACTATATGTCTGTTCAACAGTAATTTACCTCTTTCATATTAAATGCACCCACACTTATTATATATCATTTTGTTCAGGGGAAACAGGGCTTTCATTTAACATCAAATATTTAGGTATGGAACATAACGTAATATGAATAAAATATAAAAAAATGAGAGAAAATATGATTTTTTTAAATTTTCTTAGTTCTATGTGACATTCTAACTGTGAATGTCATAATACTGTTTGCTTTTACTGCAATAAAATACACATATTTGTATTCAGCGATGTCTCACGTGTAAAACAGGACCCCCTATGTACAGGTTTTATGGTGTTTTGGGAAGTTACAGGGTCAAATATAGCATGTTACACTTTTCAGTTTTTTCACATTGAAATTTGCCAGTTTGGTTACGTTGCCTTTGAGACTGTATGGTAGCCCAGGAATGAAAATTACCCCCATGATGGCATACCATTTGCAAAAGTAGACAACCCAAGGTATTGCAAATGGGGTATGTCCAGTCTTTTTTAGTAGCCACTTGGTCACAAACACTAGCCAAAGTTAACGTTAATATTTGTTTGTGTGTGAAAAATGCAAAAAACTAATTTGAAAGCCAATTTTGGCCAGTGTTTGTGACTAAGTGGCTACTAAAAAAGACTGAACATACCCCATTTGCAATACCTTGGGTTGTCTACTTTTGCAAATGGTATGCCATTATGGAGGTAATTCTTATTTCTGGGCTACTATACGGTCTCAAAGCCAACGTAACCAATCTGGCGAATTTCATTGTGAAAAAACTGAAACGCAAGCCTTATATTTGACTCTGTAACTTTTGAAAACACCATAAAACCTGTACATGAGGGGTACTGTTATACTCAGGAGACTTTGCTGAACACAAATATTTGTGTTTCAAAACAGTAAAAAGTATGACAGCAAAAATATCGTCAGTGTAAGTGCCGTTTGTGTGCGAAAAATACAATAAATTTCACTTTCCCTGATGATATCATTGTTGTAATAAATTTTACGGTTTTGGAACACAAATATTTGTATTCAGCGATGTCTCCCGAGTAAAACAGTACCCCCCATGTACAGGTTTTATAGTGTCTTGGAAAGTTATAGGGTTAAATATAGTGCTAGCAAATTAAATTCCCTATACTTTCGGCCTGGGATGTTAGGCAGGTCCTGCAAATTGTAATTAATAAAAGGACCTAATTATGTAAAATTATTACATAAATATATATGTAAAATTATTATATATACACGTGTGTGTGTATATATATATATATATATATATGTATATAATTTTTTTACTATTATTTTTATTTATATATAGGTATACATATAGTGATGTATACGTATATACTTGGGTATATACATATATATATTATTTCGTTCTACGTGTATTTTGATATCTATCTATCTATATATATACATAGACAAAAAAAATATATATATATAGGATCAAAATACAGTTAGAACGAAATTACACACATATATATTTTTAATTATTTTTTTTATTTTTATTTTTTTTACGTATTTACATATTTTTTATTATAATATATATATATATATAATTATAATTATGTATATATTTAATCAATATCCTTCTATGTGTATTTTGATATTAATATATATATATAATTATATATATAAATATTAAAATACACTTAGTGTATGTGTAAATGTGTGCGTATATATATATATCATATATATAATATATATATAAATGATGTAAGTATATTTTATTTTTAACTTTAATTTTTTTTTTTTTTTACTTTAAGGGGTTAAGAGGGGAGGAGAGGGGCAGAGACAGTGTCAGCCAGTGATTTTACATCACTGGCTGACACACAGGATCAGTGATCACAGTGACTGCCTGTCACTGTGATCACCTCCTGCAGATCGGGGTAATTGGCCACAGGGGGAGTGCCTGGGTGGCCAGGCATGCCCCCCACCGCGATCTGCAGGGGGATCCTGCCTGCAGTTACTATGGGTCAGCCAATAGGCTGACACATAGTAACTCTGATCGCAGTGACAGGCTGTCACTGCGATCAGATCGCAGGGAGAGGCTGTCTCTGCATTCAGATCGCAGAGACAGCCTCTCCCTGCGATCATACTCTGCAGATCGCGGTCACTGACCGCAGGGGGACTGCCTGGGGGGCCAGGCATGTCCCCCGACCGCGATCTGCAGAGTGAAAATGCGGCCGGCTCCATGTGTCAGCCGATTTTAAAATCGGCTGACACATGGTAAATACCGATTGCAGTGACAGCCTGTCACTGCGATCGGAAGCTGCAGACCACGGTCCCCAGGCACAGGGGGGCTGCCTGGGGGGCCAGGCATGCCCCCCGACCGCGATCTGCAGCGGCCATGTGCCGCCGGCCACGTGGGGGGTAAGACCGCCCAGGACATACCATGCCGTCCTGCGGCGTTTAGAGCCGCCCAAATAAGGACGGCATGGTACGTCCTGCGGTCTTAAGGGGTTAACTATACATTGAATATATAACATTTTAATTTAAACCTCTCAGAGCAACAGTGTCCAAATGATGAATCCAATACTCTTCCCACTGTAGGAGAAGCTTAGACCTGTCACCCCCATGGGGAATAGAGGGGACATAGTCTATGGCTATAAAGTGTGGGGAGATGGTGTTGAACGGACAAAAAGTGCTTGGCTACCGGTTCGTCAGTGGTCACGAAATGCTGTCAAAATTCCGGATCTATGACTTCTGATGCGATTCCTTAGGGTGAGATCTGTTTTGCCCATATATGAAAGTCCACATGGGCAATTGATCAGATAGACGACATGGTCGGTGCAGGTAATATAGTTTCTGATAGGAATGCGTTTGCCACTGTCGGGATGTACGAAAGTGGATCCACTTGTCATATGGCTGCATGTAACGCAACCTGGGCATTTAAAACACCCCATCTTTTAAAATTTACTGTTTTTTTGTAACAATGAGTTGGGTCACTTCTTACACGTAAATTACGCAAGCTACGATTTCTCTTGTAGTTTACTACAGGTATTTTTGGGAAGATTGGCATCTGATTGTAAAATGCCCCAGTGTTTGAGAATGGAGTCCCTGATTTGTTTGATACCTGTGTGAAATGTTAAAGGTAAAAACATTTTCTTTCGTTGAGTTTCAGTTGTAGAGATCTCCTGGGAATGTTTAGTACAATGTTTTAGGGCAGGGGTAGGCAACCTTCGGCACTCCAGATGTTGTGGACTACATCCCCCATAATGCTCTTACACCCATAATGTTGGCAAAGCATCATGAGAGATGTAGTCCAAAACATCTGCAGTGCCGAAGGTTGCCTATGCCTGTTCTAGGGCTTTGGACTTGAACGTTATGACAGTACTTATGGGTGGTATCCTCTATCACGGAACCTATCCCAGATTTGTTGTAATTGGCTCTCCCGAGCTTCAGGCTCACTGTTATATCGAAAAACACATAGAAATTGGGAGATTGGAAGGGAATCCTTAAAGTGCTGTGGGTGAAAGCTGCTAGCTAAAAGCCGAGTGTTCCGATCAGTCTCTTTACAGTATAAAGTATAGCCAAGTCTGTTGTTGATCCTATATACAGTAACATCCAGAAACTGGATTTATTCCATGTTCGAGTCAATTTAACAGACATAGGTAGTGAGTTGATCTGATCAACTATAGCACCCAGTTCATCAGGCGTGCCTCTCCAGATCATGAAGATATCGTCCACAAAATGTAAATATTTATTAATTTTTCTTCCAAATGTAGCCAAAATGTATTCATGTTCGAACCAGTGCATGAATAAATTGCCATATTAGGGAGCCATGGCTGCCCCCATTGCCGACCCGGAGTCCCGGAGACCTGGAGGTAGAAATTGTCCTCAAATTTAAAATAATTACAGGTAAGTGCAATAGATAGGAATTCCAATAAGTGCTCAATCGGTGGACCCTTGTATTATTTTGAATTGGATAAACTCTCTCTCTCTCTCACTGCTTGAATTCCTTGGGTATACGGTATGACCATATAAAGACTATACATCAAGAGTGGCAAAAAGAACTATGTTTTTGTCAAGGCACACATCCTTGATAAGATCATGGAAGTCCAGTGTGTCTCTTAGACATGTTGGGAGGTCACTCACACAGTCTGGATGTAGAAGTCCACAAATTTAGCAATAGGTTCAATTAAACCACCTCTGGCAGATACAATGGGGGTTTGTTATGATTTGTATGGATCTTGAGAAGAGAGTACAGGACCGGGTGTGTTGGATGAGTAACACATATATATTTAGATACTCTGTAGTCCAAGAACCCAGCAAGTACTCCAGTCTCCAGTCCATGTGATCACTGATTTGCTTTTGAAATTTTCGGACGGGGTCAAATGTCAATTGTTGATAGGCAGTTACATCATCCAATTGTCTTGTTATTTCTTCTTTGTATTTTTGGTACGAATAAATAACAAATCGCACCCACTTTGTCAGCAGGATGAATAGTAATGGAAGAATCATGCTTGAGATCCTGTAAAGCCAGATATTAATCCTTGGTAAGATGATATCTCTGTTTAGGTGGATAATTGCTTATTTTAGCAGCATCCTTTTGAACAGCCTGTACAAATGCCTTAATGAAACAATTGTTTGAATTGATATCCTTCTTGTCCAGTGCAGGAAATGGTAGAATCTGTGTTGCATTAGAATCCTTTTCAATTCATTGCTGCATAAAATTATTTGGAGCTTGTACATTTCAATATCCACCTGAAAAAAATTGGGTTTATTGACAGGAACAAAGGTCAACCCTATGTTTAATACAGTAGTGACCTTTATTAAGACTTTGTCTGGCAAATTGAATACTATTGCCATCTTCTCTGTAATGGGGGCTTGTCCGCAACTCTTGTATTTCTTGTGAACCTTTTGTCCTCTGCAGGGGACTCTGTACCTCTTGTGCCTCGTATAGGGGCTATGTATGCCCCAGGGGGATCGTTTGTATGAGTGGTTTACTGGCTTTTCATCTTTTCCTAAGTTGTGTTTCAAAGCTGTTGTATAAGCAAAACACAGACTCAAAGGAATCCATGTTTAAAATGGAATGAGGCAAAAATGTGATTCTTTGTTAAACTAATTTGCATATGCCCACCCAGAATCCTTTGCAGTAGTAACATCACTGCAGATTTGTGATTTCTGTGGGAAAAGCAAGTCCAAGGCTTGACTAGTGTGCAAATGTTTGTTTAACATTGTATTAAATATATATATATATATATATATATATATATATATATAGTAATATCACTTTGATGGCACTTTGTAAAAAAAAAATGTTAATGTTTGCTTTAATCACAAGATGTATGCCATAAAAAACAGGCTTTTCTATAATTTTGTATATTTTGTTCTGGCAGTACATGAATTCCATTTACAATGCATGTACCCTCCGGCAACATGTGTAATATACTACTCCAGCAAAACATGTCTTGGGAATCAACCTTATTCCAGTTCGGACTCTGATACAACGCCATTGTCAACCACAAATCACCGTTTGTTGAATCTATTCATCTCTAGAGTAGCGTTAGAACATTTTTTCTTGAGGTTTTTGTGGATTTATGAGTCCTGAGCGAAAGTTCTTGGAGATCCCAGGTTATTTAAGGTCATACCATCTATCAGTTTTCAATATGAATGTTAGCATTAATAATAATGACAAATGATCAGATCAGCAAGTACTGTAAATACAGTCCGGTACTTGCTAAAGGTCTTTATTTCCACTCTGGTGAGTATGCTGTTAAATATATTGTCATATAAATGGCCGTGGGATAGTGATGTGCTGTTTTGATTTATGGTGTGTTGCTGTACTAATTGAAAGATAATGCTACACGCTGTGTCTATACTCGCTTCGCATTAGTATTGGAATTCAGATGCTGTGTTGTCTTTGGAAGGAATGACCTTTTCCTTTTGAGTCTCTGTGCTACATGCAGGCTAATGAATAAAGTTTATTACATGGAAAAGACAGCAAATCTGAAAGAAGAGTATAGATCATGGGTGTCAAACTTTCATTTCTTAAGGGTCCAAAGTCATCTAGATATTTGAAATTTGTTTATTAATGAATGCACGGTTCATGCTTACATTCACTTGTAAATCCAGTTTGTTTGTGTTTAAAATACACAGCAACTAGAATTCAAAAATAGACAGGCAGATAGACAGATGGACGGACAGACAGACAGACAGACAGACAGATAGATAGATAGATAGATAGACAGATGGATGGATGTGCTGCCAGAAACATTTTTTTTTTTAGATCTTCTTTTTTTTTTTACTAGTTTTCCATAATTGCTGTCCTATATACATGTATTTTTGGCTCTGCATATATTCTGCTTCTCGTTATACTGTTAGATTTGTGGTTGCAGAGCTCCGCCAGTTTTATACTTTTTTAGCGCTTACCAGTATGATCTAAACAATACATCTTATTTCCCCTGGTGGACAGATAGCAACAGGACATGAGAGAATTCAGCTCGTGGCAAATATGCTTTTGTACCTTTTTGCCCACGGATAAAGGCACACTATAAAGAGTGTTAAACTAAAGACGTACACAAATCCTAACCAGGGATATATAAAGTCAATAATTAATATAAAAATATAGATTCAAGTAACACTGTACAGGCTTCATAACCCTTTAGTCTAAATCAGGCAATGAAAAGCTCTCTGCCTGTATCATAAACTACGATGCATTTTATAGCCCTGAAGATAAATTAATGGACTACTTATCACATATTTCGACACACAACATTTGAACATCCTATCTACCTCCACTAATCTCTACGAAGTTTATTAGCAGCCAACCAAATTGTGAATTTTATTTATATTGTTGTATTTTTTTTAGTAATATCAGAGGCTTATTTTCCGTAATTTTGTATCAGTAATCTCATTGTTCTCACTTTGTCTGACCTTTGAAGTTGATGAAATATTAATTTAAATGCTACAACCGAGACAAAGATGCTTGTTATTTTCCCAGCATTACATTAAATAAAAGCCTTCGAGCAGTTTATTACTTTAGAAGCCAGCGATAGGCAGACCATTTCACTTCAAGGACTGTGTGAGCAGCCTCGAGATCCCACAGGACCCAATATAATGGGCTCTATTTGCAAAGATCAGCACTGAATTAAAAGCGTAGTACCTTTGGAAAGGATGAATATTTTAAGCTACGAAAAACAAGTGTTGAAAGTGTTTAAAATTAATATATGGATTAAAGCTTTCATTTTTCTATTGAACGCTACCTCTTACCCATAAGGGGTTCATAACAAAGTGAAGAGTGGTAATTGGTGAAGATTTACAGGGCACCCATCTTTGCTGGTGGCATGCACTTCGTGGTACTTTTCGGTCAGGTTTTCGGCCGAGGTGTATTTCTCAAAAGGCAATGCATGAACCTTCCTACCCTTGACAATTATATTTAAATTGGTTATTTATTTATTGTTTTCATTGTTGCCATTTGCGGATTCCTTAATTAGTTATAATGGAGCAAACACAAACAGAAGGTATGAGACCACTATGAACACTGGCAGGGTTATTTTGTGAGAATTCGTATTAATTCAAAGTCAATTTCAAATTTAAGGGTAAAGAAAAAATATCCAAGTCTACTATGCTTCAAATTCTGCTACTTTGGCCTTCAAAGCTACTTTTCTGACTTTAGCAAAATATTAAGGGGAAACAATTCAGTCAAACCAAAATGGTGCATAATATGTATCTGTATATATACTTTGTAGCACAGTGATAGACTCAATTTCATGCCCTTTTACTGAAGCCAATTCCAAACGGGATTTGGTCAACCGAATTCTGACCATATAGAAATGTATTTTACCATCCAAATACAGGACACATGTGGTCAATATACATGATTTTCAGCATTTGGTCACTTTAAAAGCGTTCGTTTGAATACTTTGAGTCTTTGATCTAGCTTACCCCTGATTTATTCAAGTGTGTATTTATTTATTTGATTTAGTGGTGGTCCTTTAACCATCAATCATCTCACTTTTTGGCACCGCGTATAAAATTCTGAATCACAAGTCAAACAAACTGTTCTGCAGAGAACTGAGAAAGGGTGCAGATTGATGTAATCCAGTAAAGACAGACACAAAAAAACTTTCACCAAAAGTATATCAATTAGACTTGTGCATGGCAGCAAAGGTCATTTCAGCCGGATCAGTAATCCAGAAATGTACATTTAGTTTGAGTTGTTTAATGCACATTCATGTAAATGTTTGGTTTGACCAAGTATCGTCCATGGAAAAATATTTAGGGAATCATTGGGACACAACAAAATGGGCGCAAATATGGGCCAGTGCCAGGGCCAATATATATTTTAGTGGTTGTCCACTAGTCATCAATCATCTTTCTTGATCAACACGGTCTTTATTTGGCACCACAGGCAGAACACTGTATACCAATTCAACATGAACATATTTGCCCATTCGTTTGCTCAGTTAAACATTTCTATGGTGCTTTTGACATACATAATTCAGCTGATTTTGGGACGATTGGCTTTTCGAAAGAATTTTGTATTTTATCACAATTTGGCCGAATCAGAATGTGCAAGTCAATTAATAAAATGATTGAGCTTGTAGTGTGAATATGTGGTGTCTATTCTTAAACTTTATTCTCATCCACATGTGTTCTCTTCACTAGTTAAATATATTGTCCCCCTTAATGAAAAAAAAAATGTGAAAAAAAAGGAAAATAGGTAAAAAAAAAAAAAGGTTTTACTTATCTTATTTCCTCAATCGGTGCTGTCACTCACTCCTCCCTCGGCGGCACACAGCAGGCATCTCTTCATTGGCTTATCATCCAGTTCAGTGCGTTCTCATAAAGAGGTATTGTGGATGAAAAGCGCATGTGCGGTGCTTGTCCATTCAAATGTTTCTTACATGGAGTATTAAATCTGTTGCATCCCTATGATTAGCATTTGTTGACGTTCAACGTCGAACAAGACATTACCAAGTAAAACTTGGCTTTTGCTGCGTAATCAGGAAGACAGTCACTAGAGGTGTGTTTAACCCTACAATCAAAACATTGTCATTTAGTAAATAAGGTGAAAACAACAGAGGCACTGCACCCAGACCACGTCTTTAGTGTCCCTTTAATTAATACATAGCTGTAAGATTAATACTTTTGTTTTAAATATGAATATTTCTTACATTGTATAAAATATAAAATACATTGTAGTTTGTTTGTGCATAATGATGCCAAAATATATTCACGCAAGTGGCGGTTTCATGTACTGAAGGGCCTGCTTTGCATAAATCGCTGTAATAGCCTCAAACACCCTGCAGCATTTCATACATCTGGTGCTACGAGAGCTGTTCTGTGCTTTTACAACACAGGATTTGTAAATGGTATACAAAGTATTAGTTCACTACAGAAACTAAGGAAATACAGTTACAGCATGAATTAATTTAAAAGTGGGTGCTTTGTAATGAAGGCAATTTTAATGGAACTCATTTGATGCATATTGACCAATAAAATGTGTGAATTGGCCACCTGCATTTTTGTCAATGAAACATTCCATTTGGATTTCAACCAGAATTCTAAGGAAATATATTATTTAATTTCCTTTCATCATAAGTTTGGATTTGTCAGATTTATTTTCCAAAAGCTGTACGTTTGACAGCTAAATGAATTAATTTCTATGTGTGGCTCCATCTCTTAGTGAGTTACTCACTAACGTGAGAACAGAGTGAATTCAAACGAATTTCAAATTGTAGGCCAAAGTAACAAAAACTCCACATCATCTATAATCCCATCTAGGCAACTTTGGTCTAAAATTTGAAATCCACTTTGAATTGAAACATTAGTGAATAGCTGTTTAAGTCTACAAACACTTTGAATTGGTTATTTTAACATGTCAATACCTACAATTTTGGATGTGTCCGGATTTCCCAGAAGTGATGATCTGTATTCTGTCATTTTCACATAAAAAATGATCAGCTAGTTAATGAGATATGCAAAAATTAGCTTATCATTTTGAAAGAATACATTTTTATTTTTTTCATCTTGCATATTGGGCATAACGATTTCTGCTTCGTTGCTACATAGTTATAGTTCACTATTTAGTTTATGGCTCCTTAATAAAAAATATATAAATGCTTGCTTATATTATACTCTTTTCTATTCTAGAACTAATTATAAACAATAATTGATTTACAAGAGTCACTTATTTGTATAGACTGTAGGATTGCAGTAAAAATAATATGTATATTCTGCCAATACATTCATTTTATGATGTACGGTAATTGATGTGTTTTTTGACCACGTATCATTATGATTAAATTTAAATAAGAACTCCCTCTAGTGGTAAATCCACACAAAACTCTAATTTTCTGACCCATCAACCTTGAAGTAATACTTTTATTTTGCAATCGTAAATTATTTTTTATAAATGGACCTGCTATTAAAAATGTTTATCTGATTCAGCTTCAGACAATCCTACCAACAGATAAACAATATGTGTATCTAATCAAGGTACAAACAAGGGAAAAAACAACACTTTCTTGTTGTCTTTTGTTTTTTACATAAGTCATCCATAAAGAACATGATGTTAACTACTTAATACAGGATCATAAATATTGGTAGGAATTAAAGTAACTGCCTATAACTGCCTACAGGAAGGGGTTTAAGGTAACATTACCACTCATGGGATAAGATACTTTTGAAATGATCAGTGGTTCTCACCTTTTTATTTCTTTGGTCATTTTAGTATATTGTCATTTGGTCAAGCAGGTTTTTTTTATATATATGTGTTTAGTTTAAAGGGACACCATAGTCACCAGAACAGTTACAGCTTAGTGTATTTATTCTGGTGAGTAGAATCATTTCCTTCAGACTTTTTGCAGTAAACGTTGACTTTTCAGAAAAAATACAGTGTTTACATTACAGCCTAGGGACATCTCCAGGGGCCACTCCTCACATGGCTACTAGAGGTGCTTCCTGGGGCAGTGCTGCACAGTGTGAATGACATTCAGTGTCTCTACCCTTTTGCATGGAGACACTGAACTTTCCTCATAGAGATGCATTGATTCAATGACTCTATATGAGGAGCTGCTGATTGGCTGGCTTTGCCACTAATCTGCCTCCTTGACAGTCTCAGCCAATCGTATGGGAAAGCATTGGAATTTGCATTTGATCAACACTTCTGATGATGTCAGCCAAGCAGGCAGATCAGGGCCAGAGCCAGTAACAGTAGACTGGAGTAAAGGTAAACATATACTATATTTAGGGAGGGCAAGGGAGGACCCAATGGAGGGCCAGCAGGGGGGGGGGGGGCTAGATTTTGGTTTTAACACTATAGGGTTATATGCATGTTTGTGTTCCTGACCATATAGTGTTCCTATAAACATCACTGTAAGGTATATTTTAAAGGGTTAAACAAGGGACTATTTAACTCTTTGATATGTTAAAGGGACACTATGGTCACCAAAACAATTTTAGCTTAATGAAGCAGTTTTGGTGTATAGACCATGCTTATAAAATGTCACTGCTCAATTCTCTGCCATTAAGGAATTAAATAGCTTTTTTCCTTTTTATGCAGCCCTAGCCACACCTCCCCTGGCTGGAACTCACACATCATACACATATTTTTTGCAGTTATTTAGAGACTGCAATAATTACCTTGCAGGCCACAAGAGGCACTTCCAAGTCGTTAGGCAACTTTTGGTCGGTTAACTGACGCTGGACATCCTTATGCTATGCATGAGGACATCCATCATCAGCTAAAACCCTATAGAAACAAATGTATTTAATGCTTTTTTAAGGGGTTGTACGAATGTGATTGCGGTGCACTAGGTCCCTGATGTCAGTCAACGTCGGGGGAGGAGGATCGAAGGTAGAGCCTTACCATACCCAGCAGTGAAGGACATGCGCCCTGGATTCAGGCAAGTGACAAAATGATTTTTAATCCGTTCTATGCCACAGGGTGGGGGCCGCAGGCAAAGGGTCACTATAGGCTAGGAATACAATTTTTAATTTTCAGCCTATAATTTCCCTTTAAAAATGGCAGGATATTGCCTAGGTAAATTATGTTTACTATTTAGTCCTTTACACTAGAAATCAGGCTATCTGGAAATAGATGGAACGACACATTCCTTTGTTACACGAAAGGACAATTGTAATAAAAGAGATATATAACCAAGTAAGCAGTGTAATAAGCAAGTAAGATGAGAACAGGGAGTGTTGCTATAATCTCTCTTGCTAAGTATGAAGATCTGTACCAGAAAAGGACAGTATTCAATCATTATTGCTATTTGCACTACAGAAGTCGCTTATGCCTCAGAATAAACATCATTAAAGATCCTGAAGAACACAACACCTAGTTATTGTTCTGCTAAAGCATTATGTCAGAAGAAGTCATTTTAAATACACATCTATTAAATAAGTATATTCCATGCTGCCATCAGGACTGACCTTCTTTTTTTTTGTCCTTTAATGTCTTCACCCTGATGTGTGATGCTGTCAATGACCTGTCTAGGGGGTCCTTTAAATATGTACAGATACATCTAGATCTCCCGCAGTTCAGTACGGAAGAGTGATTTGTACAATCTTAGAGATGCAACGTGTTATATAATATGTCTCCAAGATTTGAAAGGATTACAGACAACGGCAAAAAATGAAAACATTTTTAAGCAAATTAGCCATTTGTATAGTATAATAAATACACTGCTCAAAAAAATAAAGGGAACACAAAAATAACACATCCTAGATCTGAATGAATTAAATATTCTTCTGAAATAATTTGTTCTTTACATAGTTGAATGTGCTGACAACAAACTCACACAAAAAATTAAAATCAAAATTTTCAACCGATGGAGGTCTGGATTTGGAGTCACACTCAAAATTAAAGTGGAAAAACACACTACAGGCTGATCCAACTTTGATGTAATGTCCTTAAAACAAGTCAAAATGAGGCTCAGTAGTGTGTGTGGCCTCAACGTGCCTGTATGACCTCCCTACAACGCCTGTGCATGCTCCTGATGAGGTGGCGGATGGTCTCCTGAGGGATCTCTTCCCAGACTTGGACTAAAGCATCTGCCAACTCCTGGACAGTCTGTCGTGCAACGTGACGTTGGTGGATGGAGTGAGACATGATGTCCTAGATGTGCTCAATTGGATTCAGGTCTGGGAAACGGGCGGGCAAGTCCATAGCATCAGTGCCTTCGTCTTGCAGGAACTGCTGACACACTCCACATGAGGTCTAGCATTGTCTTGCATTAGGAGGAACCAGGGCCAACCGTACCAGCATATGGTCTCACAAGGGGTCTGAGGATCTCATCTCGGTACCTAATGGCAGTCAGGCTACCTCTGGCGAGCACATGGAGGGCTGTGCAGTCCCCCAAAGAAATGCCACCCCACACCATTACTGACCCAATGCCAAACTGGTCATGCTGGAGGATGTTCTCCATGGCGTCTCCAGACTCTGTCACGTCTGTCACATGTACTCAGTGTGAACCTGCTTTCATCTGTGAAGAGCACAGGGCGACAGTGGCGAATTTGCCAATCTTGGTGTTCTCTGGCAAATGCCAAACGTCCTGCACGGTGTTGGGCTGTAAGCACAACCCCCTCCTGTGGACGTCGGGCCCTCATACCACCCTCATGGAGTCTGTTTCTGACCGTTTGAGCAGACACATGCACATTTGTGGCCTGCTGGAGGTCATTTTGCAGGGCTCTGGCAGTGCTCCTCCTGTTCATCCTTGCACAAAGGCAGAGGTAGCAGTCCTGCTGCTGGATTGTTGCCCACCTACGGCCTCCTGCACGTCTCCTGATGTATTGGCCTGTCTCCTGGTAGCGTCTCCATGCTCTGTACACTACGCTGACAGACACAGCAAACCTTCTTGCCACAGCTCGCATTGATGTGCCATCCTGGATGAGCTGCACTACCTGAGCCACTAGTGTGGGTTGTAGACTCCGTCTCATGCTACCACTAGAGTGAAAGCACCGCCAGCATTCAAAAGTGACCAAAACATCAGCCAGGAAGCATAGGAACTGAGAAGTGGTCTGTGGTCACCACCTTCAGAACCACTCCTTTATTGGGGATGTCTTGCTAATTGCCTATAATTTCCACCTGTTGTCTATCCCATTTTCACAACAGCATGTGAAATTGATTGTCACTCAGTGTTGCTTCCTAAGTGGACAGTTTGCTTTCACAGAAGTGTGATTGACTTGGAGTTACATTGTGTTGTTTAAGTGTTCCCTTTATTTTTTTGAGCAGTGTAATTTAATATTTTTCAGGGATCTTAGGAACTGTAGTAGAGAATAATTTAAATGTTCCTTTAACCCCTTAAGGACCAAACTTCTGGAATAAAAGGGAATCATGACATGTCACACATGTCATGTGTCCTTAAGGGGTTAAGATTAGAGAAGCTGATGTTCAATATAAAAAGCCATCATTGGATACTAGATGTAACTATTATAGAATTCAGGAGGTGTGATTAATGTAAGTCAATGGACTAAGGTAGAAAGTCTTCCCCTTTGTCAGTAGTTGGGACATTAACACAACATGTAATGAAATATCAGATGGGGATGCTGTGCAATTTAACCATATTTGGCACCAATGTTGAATGAATGCCAGATTTGACGTTCAGGTTATCTATGATTAATTGAAGCAGACGTAGTCATGTCACAGCACAAATACAGCACCGTCTTTGGTTGTTCAGCCTGGGTCAAGGAAATTCGTGATACAGTCCTGTTTAACAGTTTAGCGCTGAGCATTACCAAGTGGAATACAGGACTAGCAACAAATGAGTAATCACAATACCAACTAGTGACAGCGAGTATCACCCAACAGCCACAGCCTGACAATGTGTTTAGAAGAGGTGTATCATTAACTGCAGTGTAAATACCAAATAATAATAATAAGAAGAAGAATGCCACAACATTAATGTTAGGCACATTTGAGAAAATATGCCACAAAGTGAAAAATAATACTGTTTAGCTATACTGTTTAATTATAAAGGAGAAATACATTTACATAATACATAATACAATATGATACTGCAAATAGATAAGTGATCGCCTGGAGAAATATTTAAGCAGTATATTGCATAATACACATTACCTCTGGCCCGTTGTTTAGCATTGCTATGCTGAAATAGGAAAATAGATTGGGGAGAGTCAGTTGCAGTGCTGGAGGGTGCTGCAAGGATTGCAAATACCATGGCCATCCTATGGTATGCTAGATTCTTAAACGATTCCATTTAAGACATGCAGGTATATTCATAGAAACATAGAATGTGACGGCAGATAAGAAGCATTCGGTCCATTTAGTCTGCCCAATTTTTGAAATACCTTTATTAGACCTACGCCTTATCGTACATCTAGGATAACCTTATGCCTATCCCACGCATGCTTAAACTCCCTCTACCACTTCAGCTAGAAGGTTATTCCATGCATCCACTACCCTCGCAGTAAAGTAATACTGACTGATATTATTTTCAAAGCTTTACCCCTCTAATTTAAGACTATGTTTCATATCTACATGCAGGCAGTACAAGTTAGACTGTACATTGCAAGATGCATTATTTATTAACTGATGTATTTTTGTATTCAGTTGTGGTTTGTGGGTTTTCTTTAATGCCATTTTTTATGGCCGGTTACTGAAATTGTATAAGGGCAAAAGACATCTTTTAACATATTATATGCCACAAATTTGATTTGACAGTAAGACAACGAGCCAAGTTTAAAAGAAGTAGGGAAGGAAGGGTGAACATAGAACGGACCTGCAAGAAGAGATAATCGAGAAAGGTTTAAAGAATGGTAAATCTTTTATCAAGCAAAAAGACACTGTCATATGTGTTTAATCAAAATAAAGAGAAGATGATTATATTACGTTAAGAGGATATTTCATGTAGCTGGTTTCAAAATGAATGTGAGGTTAAAGGAACTGAAGTTGTAGCACATATTTCTCAGAGATTCACCCACTCTATTTCCCCTCCATCCTTACTTACCTTGCGAAGTTAATCTTGAGAGTCAGCCCCAATTTGAGAAGAAATGCATGTTCAAATATTGCTACTTATACAAACCGTTTGATAGAGAAACCTGCTAAATGAATTACATAGTGGGATACGGAAGTTCTATGAAACTATTTAAATGTAACGTACTCACTCTGCTGCTTAGGGTCTTTTGCGGTAATATATTGAGATTGGGTAGCGGTTATCAAAATGCAGGGATCTGAAAAGTGGGCAATCATGATGAAATTCTACATGAAACCATTGGGATCAGCAGGAAGATTCTATTGGGGATATCCATTGCATATAACTATTTCACTTCTTTTCAAATCCACATACGTGGTTAAATCGTTAAATATTCTCCTTTATCATAAACACCCTGTGGAAAGAGTGACTTTACTCTTTAACCGAAACATTTTTGTAGATTTCTTGGTAGATTCATTCTTCTCTTTTCTGGTTACGTTCTAACTATTTATTCTGGAGAACCTAATCATCTAAACTCTGTAAAACTGAACAAATCCTTACTCTCATGGTAGATTATATCAAGAAGCTGACGGGAAAATGCTTATAAGTCATAAAACATGCTCAGCCTTTAATCCTCTTCTGGCATTTTTGCCGTTTTTTATTTTCCATGTTATTTTCCAATGAAACGAGATTTTTTCCAGTATTTATATGTTGTGTGTCGTTATGAATATATGATGCAAGAAGGAACAGTTGGGCCATAAGTGCTGTGGCAATCCGGAGCTTTAATCACATAATGACTTAATGAACAAACCATTCTTTAACGAGGTCTTGCGTGATTTATAAATGCAAAACCAAGTGGTGTGTATCTCAAATAGATGTGCAAATGTTTAGTTATTATATAAAACCTGCTGATGAAATTAGGGTGAAAGACCAAAAAAGATCATGGCTTGTTTTTCCTTCTGGGGTTTTCTAGATACCTTTTTTTTTCATTTCAGTTCTGCAATAGTGTATCAATCTATGTTTCACTTGATTGTTCCTTGTAGGATTTTGGTATGTATAGATTAGCTGGTTTGTTTACACTTCTTCTATACTGACAAACTGCATACTTCCCTGGAGCTGAAAGTGCGAATGTGCTTCTACATTATGTCTGCGAGAAGAGAGAAGGCATACGTTTTGCCAGGGAGTTTGGAAAATATAATTAACCGTGAACTGAAGACTAGCTTTGTGGCTTTGAGTAGCGTAGTGCTCAGAAATAAGAATGACATTCTTGCTATATCTGGCTAGTGCGTTGTTACCTTTAATTTCTATTCATATACATCAACCCTACACTTTTCCCACAATACTCAAATATTTATAACACTTAGTCATATTAAGTGATTTTTCAAGGAAGGCATCACCTCCCACCAGTTGAATTTTAGAACATCATTGTGACCTTTTAAGCTCTCACAGATCTGACAACATCTGTCCACCATGAAATTCTAGCTCGGAGCAGATAACTAATTATTACAGGAGATGAAACGTAGAGATTGGAGCCAAAAGAACAACAGAAGTGGGCTTAATATGCATTCACAAATAGTGGAGATTGTGGTACATCGCTTGCATGCAAAACATGACAAGGACAAGCAGAAGTCAAAACATGGGATATGTGCTAAAAATTAGTAATTGTGCAAACAACTTTAAAAATATTTTCTGATGAAAAAGAAATTCTTATACTTAAAATAGTACGTTTTGTAAATATCACTTGTTATACACTTTATTTGCCCTAATTTTATAACCAAACGTTTTCTGTCTTTGAAGAGAACATCCTCAGTTCTCTACGTGTTATTTTAAGCTTTTGAAACAAACAATTGTGGAATAAAAAGATCACCTGAGTGATTCTTTATTTGCCCGCATTCTTTCTTCTGTACTCAGTTGAAGGATAAGGAGGATTAGAAGGTACTTTCATTGCAAAGGCTGTTAGACAACTGTTCTTATTGTGAATTATTTTCCCATAAAGAAAATCTAGTGTCTATGAAGTGATGACTTTTCTAACAAAATATCTTCAAATACTTAGAAACTTAGTTTAGTTTGTTCCTTTGAAACAGTTATTTTAGCTACATGTATAATTTAAAAAAATTAAAACCTATGCTGTGACCTAATAGACTAATGTTTAGAATAGCTTTCATTCTGCCCGACCCAGTATGACATCTCCATGTCTAGAAACGTTTCAGACAGATGGGGACAAAGTGACCACAAATGTAAAAAAGTATTGACCAAGCTGCTATGGGCTATTTCATCCTTAAATTTCAGTAAGACCACTCTAAAACATTGGGTTTTCTTATTTGGGAGTGGAATGCCATCCAATATATGGAGTGGAGATTTTGCCAGATGCTGACTTAGATGTCACATTTCGCCCATGAGTCTATTCATGCAAGTACTAGGGCTGTACACAAATGCAAGAATTCCAGTGGATGCTCTCTTTATATAATGGATGATATATATAAAAAGGGAATTCCTTTAAACATATTTATACTCATATTTTAGACTATATATACATGGGAAATCGAAAGTACAGCTTCTTTGAATTCTATGCTTTCACATTTACAGGGAGTGCAGAATTATTAGGCAAGTTGTATTTTTGAGGATTAATTTTATTATTGAACAACAACCATGTTCTCAATGAACCCAAAAAACTCATTAATATCAAAGCTGAATATTTTTGGAAGTAGTTTTTAGTTTGTTTTTAGTTTAAGCTATTTTAGGGGGATATCTGTGTGTGCAGGTGACTATTACTGTGCATAATTATTAGGCAACTTAACAAAAAACAAATATATACCCATTTCAATTATTTATTTTTACCAGTGAAACCAATATAACATCTCAACATTCACAAATATGCATTTCTGACATTCAAAAACAAAACAAAAACAAATCAGTGACCAATATAGCCACCTTTCTTTGCAAGGACACTCAAAAGCCTGCCATCCATGGATTCTGTCAGTGTTTTGATCTGTTCACCATCAACATTGCGTGCAGAAGCAACCACAGCCTCCCAGACACTGTTCAGAGAGGTGTACTGTTTTCCCTCCTTGTAAATCTCACATTTGATGATGGACCACAGGTTCTCAATGGGGTTCAGATCAGGTGAACAAGGAGGCCATGTCATTAGATTTTCTTCTTTTATACCCTTTCTTGCCAGCCACGCTGTGGAGTACTTGGACGCGTGTGATGGAGCATTGTCCTGCATGAAAATCATGTTTTTCTTGAAGGATGCAGACTTCTTCCTGTACCACTGCTTGAAGAAGGTGTCTTCCAGAAACTGGCAGTAGGACTGGGAGTTGAGCTTGACTCCATCCTCAACCCGAAAAGGCCCCACAAGCTCATCTTTGATGATGCCAGCCCAAACCAGTACTCCACCTCCACATTGCTGGCGTCTGAGTCGGACTGGAGCTCTCTGCCCTTTACCAATCCAGCCACGGGCCCATCAAGACTCACTCTCATTTCATCAGTCCATAAAACCTTAGAAAAATCAGTCTTGAGATATTTCTTGGCCCAGTCTTGACGTTTCAGCTTGTGTGTCTTGTTCAGTGGTGGTCGTCTTTCAGCCTTTCTTACTTTGGCCATGTCTCTGAGTATTGCACATAACTGGCACTCCAGTGATGTTGCAGCTCTGAAATATGGCCAAACTGGTGGCAAGTGGCATCTTGGCAGCTGCACGCTTGACTTTTCTCAGTTCATGGGCAGTTATTTTGCGGCTTGGTTTCTCCACACGCTTCTTGCGACCCTGTTGACTATTTTGAATGAAACGCTTGATTGTTCGATGATCACGCTTCATGCTTTGCAATTTTAAGAGTGCTGCATCCCTCTGCAAGATATCTCACTATTTTTGACTTTTCTGAGCCTGTCAAGTCCTTCTTTTGACCCATTTTGCCAAAGGAAAGGAAGTTGCCTAATAATTATGCACACCTGATATAGGGTGTTGATGTCATTAGACCACACCCCTTCTCATTACAGAGATGCACATCACCTAATATGCTTAATTGGTAGTAGGCTTTCGAGCCTATACAGCTTGGAGTAAGACAACATGCATAAAGAGGATGATGTGGTCAAAATACTAATTTGCCTAATAATTCTGCACTCCCTGTATATATTAACAATAATCTGTTCCTTAGCAGACAGCATATTATTTATTTAGAAAAACTAAGTACACCTTTTGATTCAATTGCATGTAGAGCCACCTTTAGCAGCAATCAATTATTGTTTTCTGTATGACTGTGTCAGTCTCGCATATTGTTGTGGAGGAATTTTGGCCCACTCGTCTTTAGAACATCATTTCAGTTCATTGAGGTCTGCTGGTAAATGTTTATGTACAGCTCTCTTAAGGTCCTGCCACAGCACTTCAATTGAACTGAGGTTTGGTCTTTGGCTGAACCATTGCAGCACCTTGGTGCTTTTCTTTTTCACCCATTCTCTTGTAGATTTGCTGGTGTGCTTGGGATCATTGTCTTTTTGCAGGTCCAAGTTTCTAGAATACTTTTAAATACAGAGGAGTTCATGGTCTACTCAATGACTGCAAGGTTTGTAGGTCCTGTGGCTTAAAAACAAGATAACATCATCATCCCTTCACCACCATGCTTGACAGTTAGTATGAGGGTTTTTGCTGATATGTTGTGTTTGGTTTTCACCCAAATGTGGCACTGTGCCTTTTGACCAAACATCTGCACTTTAGTCTTATCTGTCCAAGTGACATTATTCCAGAAGTCTTATGGTTTGTTTAGATGCAACTTTCTAAACTAACCTGTGTTGCCATTATCTTTTTATAGAGATCCTTCCAAACAAATCAAACTTGTTCAGTCTTTTTCTAATTGTACTGTCATGAAGTGCTCAATGAAGTGGTCTGAGTGTCAGGTCCCTCAGGTTTTAACCCTTCAGATGTTTACATTTGGGGTTAATCCAGCCTCTAGTGTAGAGGCGCATCTGCGACGCTGGAGGCACATTTTGCCTCCATCGTTCAGATCGTCCATAGGAAAGCATTGAGAAATGCTTTCCTATGGACACTTTGAATGCGTGCGCGGCACTTGCCGTGCATGCGCATTCAGCTCCGCTGACGTCGGATGAGGGAGCTGACATCGGCGGGGGAGGAGAGGTCACCAGCGCCTAGGGAGCCCAGCGCTGGATTAAGGTAAGCTGCTGAAGTTTTTTTTTTTTCAATTTCTGAGCATTGCACGGTCTGACTTTGGGATGAATTTGCTGGGATGTCTACTCTTAGGAAGATTTTTCACTTTTGAATTGTCTTTTTTACTGTAAATAATGGACTTTAATTTGTTTGGAAATGGCCTCATCACCCTTCCCAGTTTGATGAACAGCAACTATTGCTTCTCTAAGATCATTGCTGATGGCTTTCCTCATTGACATTGTGTTTACACACCTGAATGCTCCAGACTAGCAAACTTCAGCTTTTATAGAGGTGGTCACTCTTGCTGATGATCAATTAATCAAGGGCATTTGTTTAGCAGGACCTGTCTGCTACTTAGCCTCTTAATTCCTATGGAAGCAGTAAGGACATACTTTGTTTTTTCCACACCTGGCTTCTCCATTTTGCCTTTATTTTTGTTAAATAAAACATGACACTGTAATATTTTATGTGCTGTTAATGAGAGGTTGTATTTACTTAATTTTAAGACCTGCTAAGGAACATATAATTATTATAATGCCCTAATATATAAAACCATACAATTTTGATATTGACACCTTGACATATGGATTGAGGGAGCCTAACACCGCACCGGAGCAGACGCCATTTCTCGGAGCTCCGAGAAAATAAACGACAATCCGCCGACATCGGGTCCACAAAACAACACCCGTGGTCTTAAAAGATACCGCAGCATACGGGCAGACCTACCAGCTAGGCTGATGCCATTTTTCGCGGCACCCGGAGCGAAATCCCGAAAACGAGGCGTTAAGGCCTACCGCACGGGCGGACAGCACGGAGACCGAGTGGAGTGGGACTGGCCGTGGCACTTACCTTCCACAGCAGACCAACAGATCAGCCAGCATAACGCAGGTGAGATGGGACGGAAAACCCCAAAACCGACCCCAGTCACAACAAAATCACGGCAGGACATTGGCCAACTGCTACAAACACCGAGGGTGGTAAAAACACCCACTCCCCGTGAGGCCTCACCTGCGCCCTCAGACGAGGACTATATCCATGACAGTCCCCCACCAGGCCCATATAGACCAGAACCCTCTCAGACACCAGAGGACAGCACCCCAGCCACGAAGGGTGACATCCAGAATATGCTGTCAGGCCTCCAACGTAATCTTAAACAAATGTGGGAAGCAGACTTGGCAACGCTCACCACTCAAGTGCAAGCAGTGACAGCACGCACTCAAGCAACAGAGGGGGACATAACGGACTTAAAACACAGCATACACACAATGGACAACAAGATTCGACAACTGCACACCGCCCAAGAAAATCTCTCCAACCAAGTCCATTTACTGGACGACAGGAGCCGACGCAAAAATATAAAAATCAGAGGGGTACTGGAGACCGTACCACTAGAGGAACTGCCCCACTACATTAGACGCCTGGTGTCAGAGGTATTGCCGACAAGGCAGGCTAAATCTTTTATATTTGATGGGGTATACAGGATTTCCAAATCGCCACAGGCCCCCAGCGCAGCCCCAAGGGACATTATACTCAGATGTCAAACAATGTCAGACAAACTTGGGCTGCTGGCGGCACTTCGGGGGAAGACCCCATTGGAATTTGAGTCTTGCCGACTCTCATTTTTTCAGGACTTAAGCAGATCCACACTCCTGTGGCGCAGGGACATGCAACCGGTAACCAAACCACTTCACGCAGCTGGAATAGCTTACAAATGGGCAACCCCCAGAACCTTATGGGTGACTGTAAATGGAGAACAACACAAGGCTACGACCCCCCAAGACGGTCACACTATACTGGGCCTACTGGGACTCTCAAGTCAAAACAACACGACAGCTCCACATCCTCGCCCTCAACCGAAGACAGCGGACAAAGACACAGTCTTTCGACCCAGGACAACGGGGCCTCCACAGACATGAAATGGGCCACCTCTTCAGCATCGCCCGTGCGATCCACTGGTCTAATTCCGACCATACAGAACTGCTCTCTCTCTTAATACTGTTTAATAAGTTTACTTTAATTTTCATTATGCTTTAGAAACTGCAAAAACATTTCTCCCCGAAGGCGGAGAAAACACCCTCACAGGGCTGACCTTAACTGCTCCGGTGATAACCCCCCCCCTCACCCCTGGGACATGGGGACGAGCACACTTGGAGCCATCAATAGCTAACCCACACCATGCCGCGACTAGCGCTATAGCGACTTAGCGGCGTGCACCCCTAGGCTCCACATTACACAGGGTTGAAATAGATGTACCTTTTCAAAATCGACAACAGCGCTAACACATAGCCCTAGTAATTCACGAGGACACACACCGACCCCACCGCCATCACTCGTTATGACATTTCAGTATGTACTGTTACGTTCTCTGTTATGTTAATATGTTATATCTCTTGTTTTATGACGTGCCACACACACAGAGAAGTCTCTCACCCTAACCAGCCCTCACTCTAAGCAGCATACATATACTCCCTATAATAGTGTAAAGCAGACGACGCTAGGCCACTTCATCACGACCTGACCTCTCCTGTA
Source organism: Pelobates fuscus (assembly GCF_036172605.1). Classification (NCBI taxonomy): domain Eukaryota; kingdom Metazoa; phylum Chordata; class Amphibia; order Anura; family Pelobatidae; genus Pelobates; species Pelobates fuscus. The sequence continues at coordinate 42,757,619 of NC_086318.1, read as the reverse complement.
CACACGTACAAGCTCTAGAAAGGTACGCAGAAAAGTACCAGGTAATAAGTTGACTCATGTGTTATGCTGTATCATGTATCTTGAATCTATTATATACCAAAATGTGCCATATTTAATCACGCTACACCACTGTTGTATCCTGATGTACACAAAAGAGTATGTGTTAGTTGTTGTGGCAACGCAGACTCTGATGTATTTCCGTGCACGAAAAAATAAACATTTATAAAAAAAAAAAAACCATACAATTTAAAGAGGGTGTACTTTCATTTTCCCATGACTGTATATCGTTTTTGTATGATATGCTTATCTTTCTAGCAGAAAATATTGATCGTCCACTAATTAGTTTATTAACTGTTGACATTATTTTTTGTATTATGGTCTAGTCTACCATGTTCTGCATTTTCTATATCCTTATTATACCTATATCTAGTCCTGAAAAAATACAGACGCGACCATATAGAGTCAAATTAATACTGAGCCACCGAGCAATGTAGAACAATGTTAAAGGGTTCCTCCAACCACCATAACCACTTCTGCAACCACCATAACAGCTTTTTTTTTCTTAAAAAAAAATAGGGTGGGTGGACATGCTATTAATGCCAAATAGGGCGTGTTAAAATAAAATATATTGATAATAAAAATGGATTAGAGTAACCTTTCTTGCAAACAGAATGATGAATCCAAGAGAGGGTTACAATTCAAACCAAGAAGAATGCTTCTAAAAGTTTCCAAACATTACTGCAGTGGCGACTACATGTCATTGTGTGCCACATTTTTGGGGAAACATATCTGAAAAATCTGCTGCTTTCAATTGCTGCCATCATCAAAATTTGCTGCCAACATCATATAATGTACCAGGTAAATCATGTAATTTAACCAAATGCCAGTATGACCCATCAAATAAAAATTATATATTCTTTTGATTTCCAGCCATCCATATTCGTTTTTCTTTCTTCTTTTGCTCCCATAATTCTACTTCCTAACACAACGACAAAGGAATTTTAAAACTGTAAAAAAAAAAAAAACATTAATTTGTAATTAAAGGTTACCATAGACTCTGTGATTTGTTTCGTTAAGTACTGCAGTTTGCCCAAATGGTGGTTCAAAATTTCTCAATTTTATATATGGCCCATGCCAAAATGTAGCCAAATAACTAGCCAAACTAAATGCTCAATGGTTTTTCAATTTAAATCATGATTTTTGACCTCCCATTTGACCAAAAAAGAGATGATTGATAGAAAATAAGGATGATTGATGGCTAGAAGACTGTCAATAATGTTGATCTTATTACAGATGAAGTGGGAAATTACCAAAAGTAGGAGCAGTGAAAACACACACACATATGCGCACACACGCACACACGCACACACACACACACACACAAAAACACACAAACATACATGATATATTAAAAAATATATGATATATAAACATTAAAATGAAGATTTCTTTACTTACCCTCTATTTATCACTCCATCTGTCAAACAAAGAGTGGGAAAATGTACATATCAGCGTACTGTAAAATATAAACATAATACTTTCATTATATTTTTATTTTGCAATATACTGATTGGCCATTTTTGTAAATTTTGGTTAGTTTTATAAATTTCCCAAAATATTTTCTGGTTGCAAAATTAGAAGCGCTTTAGACTGGGTTTTTTGCCTTCTTTTCGATCAACAGCAAAAACATATGTGAGGAAGGCTGAACTTGATGGACACAAGTCTCTGTTCAGCCTATGTAACTTTGTAACTATGCAACCAAACTTGGCTGAGCCAACCCAACATTTGGCAGAAATGAATTTTTCGCTGTGCAGAAGTTTAGTTAGTAGAAACTTAAAATCCAATCCCCCTTGTTATTAAGGATATTGCAAGTGATTAAAGAATGTCAGTCATTTTGCCTTCTTTGAATAACAGCAGCCAATGGGATATGTGAAGGCTGATCTAAAAGGATTGCACAGACCCTTTGTGAAAATTGTTATTAAGTTTACAATGTTCTACTGAGCATCAATAACTAGGTTTCTTCCTTATAATCCCGTAAATAAAGAGAAAACTTACCTGGAGTCCAGTGTCAGATAAAGCTCCCCTTACTGGTTTACACACCCCTGCAAACATCACTGCTGCTCAATCGTGGCCCAATCAAATGCTTGCAAGGGAAAGCTCACTACGCCTATTTCCAGTGCGCTTATGACAGTCATAATTTTTGCAAAGAATTGACATTAGGGTCTCAGAACAAAGTCATGTGTGCCAGAGGTCCAGCTAGCCCAGCACAAAAGTGCAGATTGAAGCTGGAACGCTGCACGTATAGACATCTACCACCACAACCACTTCAAAAGCAATAGTGGTCATGGTGGTTGGAATACCCCTTTAATAGATTTCAGTCTAAATTACTATGTTACAGTGAACTTGCTATCTTTTCATATGCTTATGGTACATCTGATGACTATCTATCACTACTCCCAGAATGCCCTTATCGACATCTTTTATTTCACGTGTTTCATGGAAGCTATAATGTTGTTACTGGTTCAGAGGGAGATTTATTATTAGATTATTAGATTATTAGATTTATTATTACATAATAAAATCAACAGCATTTACGCATTTTTTTTTCCAATTTCACTATTTTGCCTAAATTCTAGAAGTCAGCGTTCAGCTCATCATAGTACAGGTTTTATTCTATAAACATTCAATTATAGTGATTAGAAAACAAAATTGCAAAATCGAGGCTTAAATAACCAACCTGTGATTATAGCTGTTTTTGGAATTTTTAAAAAATCGGCTTATTTGGCCTAGTATTTTCTATTCAATTACAAAAAAAAAGCTAAAAATATTGGTACCCCACATTTCATGACTCCATTCAACCTTTTCAGTCCGCTATAGTAATAATAATAATAATAATAATTTCCAAATAGTTTAGTGAATTTATATCCTGAATGTGGATGACGTCTTTTAAATCCTTTAAATTTGTGAGCAGTTATACATTCTGGCATATCATTCACTTATATTATAAGTTATTTTTAAGCAGTGCTTAGAATATTGATTTTACTTCTAAGGCCAGAAGCAGTTTTCTCACAATTCTCAGTTCCCTGCTGATTCCTGGTGAGATTGGGATAAGCATGTAGCCTTCTCTTTTTTTGTTCCAAAGATCAATAGAGTTGATCAAGTTTAAATAACTTTATTATTTGTGAGTCAAACATAGTTACATAGTTTGTACAAAAAATAAATGAATTAGGCACTCACTATATAATATAAATAGGCAGCAGTGACCGATACAAGGAACCCCGACCTTGTAAGAGAGTGGAACAGAAAAGGAGGGAGGAAACCGCGCCTTAAATATAAAGAAATATACAAATATACGAAATGCATACGTACACAATGGTAGGAGTAATGGTCTCTTATACAATTTGAACTCAAAAAGAAAAGAGTATACAAAGTGATAGTGCAGTATATCAAATACAATAGGTATGTGAATTAATAATTGAAATAATTTTCACTCACATTTCCCAGAGCTAACTAAGAGCTCTGCCGTTAGTACGCGTGGACGGAACAATCCCCGTCTAAGGATATATGTGAAGCATTAGATATCTCGACCGTCTCAGATGGAATAATATGTGGAGAGACAGAAGAATCCAAATAGTGCAATATGTACTGGTAAAATAAGTGAAAAAAATAATAAAAATTCGGTAGTCACATTTACTAGAGCAGAACTTGCTCTAGTTTCTACAGCATAGGTGGTATAGTCCCCACCAAGGAGCAGGATGGTAACCAGGAGGTAAAAAGTAAAATCCAAATGTATATAAACAAAGGGTAAATTTATTGTACAAAAATAAATAAAATAAGTAAAAGTACTGTATAAAAAGTCTTTCCAAAGTCCACTTAACGCGTTTCACCTGTCAAAAGGCTTCTTCTGAATAAAATCACCTCTTCAGGCAGAGAATTCCATCTTTGTTCTTACTTAAAAAAAAAAAACTTTTATTTGCCTTAGATGAAATCTCCTTTCTTCCAGCCTAATTGCATGATCCCGTGTCCTATGTATAGCCCTGATTATGAATAAATTTCCAGGTAATGGTTTGTACTGGCCCCGAATATATTTGTATAATGTTATCATATCCCCTCTGAAGCGCTGTTTTTCAAAACTTAAGAGATTTGAATTTTTTAACCTTTCTTCGTAACTAAAATGCTCTATTCCTTTTATCAATTTTGTAGCTCGTCTCTGCACTTTTTCTACTGCCATGATATCCTTCTTTAGAACATATGCCCAAAATTGCACAGCATATTCAAGGTGTGGTCTTACCAGCGATTTATAAAGAGGCAAAATTATATTTTCATCCCTAGAATTTATGCCCCTATTTATACATGACAAAACCTTACCGGCCTTAGCAACTGCAGATTGACATTTCATATTGCTTTCTTAATTTGTTGTCTAAAACAATTCCCAAAACCTTCTCGTGTGTGGTTATTCCTAATTCACTACCATTTAGGGTGTAAGTTGCTTGTGCATTCTTGACCCCGAAGTGCATAACTTTGCATTTCTCAACGTTAAATTTCATCTGCCATTTTAGTGCTCAGTCCCCCAATCTATCCAAATCCCTCTGCAGCAAAGCAATAGCCTGCTCACATTTTAGTACTTTACAAAGTTTTGAGTGATCTGCAAACACTGAAACATGGCTTTCAATGCCTTTTTCAATATCATTTATAAATATGTTAAATAGAAGCGGTCCCAAAACAAAACCCTGAGGGACACCCCTTACCACTTTTGTCTAGCCTAAAAATTTACCATGAATGACAACTTATACTCTGTCCTTAAGCCAATGTTCTACCCAAGAACAAGAATATTCATCTAGACCAATTTCTTTTAGTTTGAAGACTAACCTATTGTGAGGAACCATATCAAATGCCTTGGCAAAATCCAAGTAGATCACATCCACTGCAACACCCTGATCTATACTTCTACTTACTTCTGCATATAATGCAATTAGATTAGTTTGACATGACCTATGTTTCATAAAACCATGCTGATTATTGCTAATAACAAAGTTCGTCCCAATGAATTCCTGAATATTATCCCTTAATAGCCTTTCAACTATTTTCCCAGTCACAGAAGTTAAGCTTACAGGTCTATAATTTCCAGGCAAGGATTTTGAATCCTTTTTAAATATAGGAATGACATCTGCCTTCCTCCAATCCTCCGGTACAATACCTGAAACAAAACATAGCGGTCTATTCACAGAAGGTCGAGTTCCACTGAAATTCCAATAGCATTCCACAATCCATGATGATTATTGCAAATGAATTCTACTGCATTGTTCTGTTAAAGCTAAACTTGACCTGGAAAATAAAATTTGCTATTACAAGTACTAAATGTCGATTGTTCAGCAACATCTGACTTCTATGTGACTTGTGAGGTGGCTTAATTCAAGTTGGGGTTTTCTGGTGAAATGATTCTGATACTTTGATGGGATCAACCATTGAAGCTTAAATGCAGTGATCTGCTAGTCGATAAGCAGAAACATGAGGAAATATATCAATACAAATTGTATGGGACCACTGGACCTTTATTAACCTTGAGGGAGCATATGCAATGTCAATATGCCCAGCAGGCATGAAAAAACTTGACAGTTCGTGCCCTGTACTTGGAACTGTGTAATGAGTCCTAATGAGCAGACCCCACAGAACACAAATATGCCTGGTAGAAACATTTTCTGTCTTCCTTATACTCTATGTGGGATCGGATGAGTAATACATCAAGCTCAAAGCAGCCCATGTTCTAGTGGGAGGGTGTATTCAAGTTAATGGACTTGGAATGAACTGCTGGAGGTTTAACTCCATCTCTGGCTATGTCATTGGGCATCATTGGGCATCATTAGCCAGCCTGGAACAAGAGTTGCACAGAGGGCGATCAAATGACACTCTTGGCCAGTGAATGAATGAATGGATTTTTGTAGCTCTGTAAAATGGTATGCCTAATTACCAGGGAGCTGTGTCAGGGTACTCTTACCATAATAACCACTCCAGTGGTCTGATAGTTGGGTTAAACATGTAAGGTCATTCTAGAAACAGATGTGGGTAATTATTTTATTTGAATTATAATAGCCAAAATATACATTTGCCACCATTAAATTATATATATATATATATACAGGGAGTGCAGAATTATTAGGCAAATGAGTATTTTGACCACATCATCCTCTTTATGCATGTTGTCTTACTCCAAGCTGTATAGGCTCGAAAGCCTACTACCAATTAAGCATATTAGGTGATGTGCATCTCTGTAATGAGAAGGGGCGTGGTCTAATGACATCAACACCCTATATCAGGTGTGCATAATTTTATGGCAAGACAGGAGGCTTCATATTTGCTTATCTTTCTTTACTGAAACTCCCAGCAGCAAAGAAACAGTATAAACTGTCATCAGGCTCCTCCCAATTCATCTTTCTTTGCTGCTTAGCCTCCCAGGTGAGTCTATTCTAATTATACTCCTATTTATGCTCTATTTTAGCCATATATATATGAGTATATTGCTTTAATATTATATATATTTATTCATTTACTCATTCTAGTATTTTTTTCTCAGCATTTTCTGTGCTTTTACTCTCTGCTTAGGTGACATGGGCTGACTCCCCAGTCAACCTATAAACACAATTACCTCTCTTATTTTTTCTCCATACTTATAATTCTTATACTGTCTGTTTAACTGACACACTTTTCCCCGCAGCGCCCGGCATTTTGCCGGTCCGCTCTGCTCTGTTTTTTCCCTCACACACTTCGTGTGTTGCATTGCGTCTCCATAGAGACGCTTCCCGCCCTTTTCTTGCCACGGCCATTTCTATTAGCTTTTTCCCGGGCTTCCTCTCAGCGCCATCTTGTGGAAATTTTATGCGCGGCGGTTCACTCGCATTTCGGCTCCCACTGCAGAACGCGACCCAGCTTTACTTTTATCTCTTAAAGTACTTTTATCTCTTAAAGCCCCAGACCTTTTATTTTAAAACATTAAAGATACATACTAAAAATTTTCCTTTTTTCTTAACAGGTTTTTTCAACTGAAAAAATCCTTGCTTGATACTGAGGGTGACCCCCTCAAGCCTTTATTCAGATGGTGACCCCCTCTAGCCTTCCTTCAAGGGTGACCCCCCTTTTTCTGCCTCTATACAGGGTAATCCCTATATGATAACACAGGCACATACCTGTTATTTGATTTTGGACATTTTATTGTCCTTCTCTCTCTGGGTGAACCCCATTGATATATTGTGGATGAACCCCACTGTTACAAAATTACTTTCTGTATAAGTCCACCGCCTCATTGTAATTAGTTTGTCTGCATACCAAAATTAAAAAATAATAAAAAAAAAAATGTATAAACTATATATATATTGTATATAATATTATTTTCTTTTGTGGTGACCCCACTGTTATTGACATTATGTCTGATGTGCCAGAACCAGCAGTTTCTGCCGAACTTAAGGCTTGGCTATTCAATGCCATCACTGAATCTATTCCTAAAGCTTTAGCGGCTTTCAGTGAGCAGACAATACCAGCCCCTACGGCGACCATTACCCAACTCTCAGACTCCGAAGATTCTCACGCTTCAGAGCATGAAGGAGCCCCTCGCAAACGCCCTTGGAAGGGCGATAGCGCCACCGCCGGTAAAGGCAAAGCGCCTGCTAAACACCCTAAAGTGCCCTATTCAAAACCCAAACATGATTTTGACGCATTTGAGGGTTCTACCTCTAACTTTAACCTCCAAGTATTAGACGAATACTACGCAGAACACTCTGATACTGAGGCTTTATCCATCCGATTCTGCAACTAATGAACCCCTCATACCTCTAGAGGAACTCCAATCGGAGTCTGACCCCATGGATACCTTATTTGACACCTCTGGACGCCCTCTATTTTGACCCCAGGTGCATTAGGCACCCTAGATCGGCCCCCAGACCACATTGCCAAATATTGTAGAATGTGGCTCCGTCGGCCTTTAGAAAAAGAGGTGAGAGACAAATTAAGGGCTGAATGTCCACGCCCCACTATCCCAGACAAGGTGGCCAATACACCAGAATTCGACCCCTTCCTTGTGACCTTTCTAACCAAGTCAGTGAAAGACCCCCGTAAGGGTCTAGAACAGGGTCTTAAAACTGCTCAAGACAAGTTGATGGATGTGGCGGGCCCGCTCATACAAATCTTCATTATTGCAGACGAGGCTTTATCAGGTGGCACATTTGACGCACATATGGTGCGAGAGTGGGCACAAAGGACCTTATGCCTTTTAGGCAATGCCAATGTGGCAATATCAACTGAGCGGCGGAAAGCCGTCCTTTATAAAATTGATGCTAAACTTGCCGAATTAGGCACTAAAGAACTTGGTCCAGAGGCTCAACGCATGTTATTTGGAGACAAGTTCATAAAAGAACTAAGTAAGCACGTCTCTGTTTTTACAACACTGACAAAGGCACAATCCTCTATTCGCAAGGTATTTCGCTCTCAGCGTTTTTCCGGAAGAGCTGGTCGCTATAGAGACCGAGCAACTGGCAGAGCCGCCTTCACAGGCTACAGGCCTCGACCTTCAGACACCTGGAACTCGGGCAATACCCGATTCCAACACAGACAATTTTTTCCCTCTCGCGGAGCAATCTGAGGACGTGGATCCGCTTCCCTGCGCGGTCGCTCTGCTACAGGTAATGGACCTTCCTTATTCTCTTATTCCTATTGCAGGCCGGTTAATCCTTTTTTCCCAACAGTGGTCTCAACTAACTCAGGATCCTTGGATCATTCAAACGGTGTCCGGGTTACACCTGGATTTTTCAGTCGAACCAATTCAAAATTCCCTTCCTACCCCAATAAAAATGTCTTTGCTAGACGAGTCGACTCTACGGAGCGAACTCAACGATCTATTCACCAAAGGTGCGATCGAACGAGTTGTGGGCCCACAGGTCTTCGTAAGCAACATGTTTCTGGTAAAGAAAAAATCAGGGGGTCTACGACCAGTCATCAACCTGAAAGATCTGAACAATTTCATCGTATACCGTCACTTCAAAATGGAAGGGATCCATTTATTGAGAGACCTACTCTCCGAGGGAGATTGGTTCTCTCGCTTCGACCTAAAGGATGCATACCTCACCGTGCCGGTAACACCAGCACACCGCTGCCTCCTTCAGTTTCGTTGTGAACAAGCACTATGGCAGTTCACCTGCCTCCCCTTCGGCCTATCTTCCGCACCCTGGTGCTTTACCAAACTAATGAAACCAGTGATGGCCTTACTGCGGTCCCAAGGAATCCGCTCCATAATCTATCTGGACGATATCCTTCTCATGGCACAGGACCAGGAAACCCTCCTCCATCATACAAACATGACCTCCGCCCTATTGCAGAATCTTGGCTTCGTGATCAATCACCAGAAATCATCTCTAACACCGTCCCAGACGATACAATTCCTGGGATTCCAGATAGACTCCGTTCAAGCAGTCCTTCAACTTCCGGCACCCAGAATAAAATCCATAAAAAGAGACATTTGGAAGTTACTTATATCACCACACCTTCGCCTACGGGATCTAGCCCGCACCATCGGCTTGCTCTCCTCAATACAGGCTGTATTCCCTGCCCCACTGCACTACCGGGCACTGCAACGATTAAAGACCCAATACTTACACCAGTCGACGTCCCACGACCAACAGATCACATTCACAGACGAGGTCCGGCTCGAACTCCATTGGTGGCTACAACATATGAACGCCTGGAATGGAAGAGCCATTTTCGGATCCCAACCAGACTTCATCCTGGAATCAGTTTGCTCGGATGGGGCGCAACCTGCTCGGAAACCTCTACAGGAGGACACTGGTCCCACTCAGAACGTGCACTTCACATCAACTGCCTCGAACTGATTGCAGTCTCATTTGCAATCCGCAGCTTCGCCAAAGATGTCTACAACTGTTCAGTTGTGCTGAAGATGGACAACGTGTCCGCAGTCCGCTACGTGAATCATCTAGGAGGTTCCAAATCAAAGATGCTCTCAGATCTGACCAAGGAATTATATCAGTTCTGCCTAGACAGGAATATCTCCCTGCGAGCGGAATATCTGCCGGGATCAGACAACCTCGTCCAGGGCCGGCGCGTCCATAAGGCGGCACAGGCGGCCGCCTTAGGGCGCACCGGCTCCGGGGGCGCAAGATTTCAGTGACCGGCAGGAGGGAAGCTCTCCCTCCTGCCGGCCACCATCTCCGCCCCCAGTGCGGCAGGGCTGCGATCAGGCGCTGCGAGGGAGCTCTAACCTCTCTGCTCTGCTCCCTCGCGCGCTGTCTAGTGATGCCGCGGGAGCCGGAATATGACGTCATATTCCGGCTCCCGCGGCATCAGCAGACAGCCCGCGAGGGAGCAGAGCAGAGAGGTTAGAGCTCCCTCGCAGCGCCTGATCGCAGCCCTGCTGCACGCCGCCCAGCAGCCCCACTGGACCCCAGGGAATGATCCACACCAGCTCTCCAGGTAGGGAGGCTGGGTGGATATTATTTATGTATTAAAATAATTTGTGAATGTATGTGATGTGTCTGTGTGTGAGAGTGTCTGTGTGTGAGAGTGTCTGTGTGTGAGAGTGTCTGTGTGTGTGAGTGTCTGTGTGTGTGAGTGTCTGTGTGTGTGTGAGTGTCTGTGTGTGTGTGAGTGTCTGTGTGTCTGTGTGAGTGTGTGAGTGAGTGTCTGTGTGTGTATGTGTCTCTGTGTGAGTGTGTGTCTGTGAGTGTGTGTCTGTGAGTGTGTGTCTGTGAGTGTGTGTCTGTGTGTGTGTGTGTGTGTGTGTGTCAGTGTGTGTGTGTGAGTGAGTGTCTGTGAGTATGTGTGTGTGTGTGTGTGTGTGCGTGAGTGAGTGTATGTGAGTATGTGTGTGTGTGTGTGTGCGTGAGTGTATGTGAGTGACTGAGTGTGTGCATGAGTGAGTGTATGTGTGTCTGTGAGTGTGTGCGTGAGTGTATGTGTGTCTGTGAGTGATTGTATGAGTGTTGCATGTGAGTGTGTCAGTGTATGTGTGTCTGTCAGTGTGTGTTTGTGAGTGTCTGTCAAATCAGTGAGAGTATCTTTGTCATTGAGTCTGTGTGTGACTATCAGTGTGTCTGTCAATGAGTGTCAATCAGTGTGTGTGTGTCAGATCAGTGAGTCTCTGTGTTTGTCATTGAGTGTATGTGACTGTCAGAAGAACACTAAGGGACAGGGAAGGGAGGGGACCAATAATGGACGGGGAGAGGGGCTGGTTAAGAGGCACATAGGTGAAGATGTTATTTTTGAATGGGGGGGGTGGAAAAATGCATCTTCGCCTATGTACCCAAAAATCCTTGCACCGGCCCTGACCTTGTCGCAGACTGGTTCTCCCGCCACTGGAGGGACTCCAGCGATTGGCAACTGAATCCACAAATATTTCAACATCTCCAGATTTGCCGGGGACCATTCAACCTGGACCTCTTTGCATCTCGCCTCAACAGGCAGATGGACGCTTTTTACAGCTGGTTACCGGACCCAGCGTGCCTTGCAGTCGATGCCTTCCTACAGAAGTGGCCGATGTCAGGGGCATATGCGTTCCCTCCATTCTCCATGATTCCACGCACACTACAACTTCTCAGAACTCAGGGTGTCAAGATAACTCTAGTGACCCCGCTATGGCGGGCCCAACCATGGAACCCTTACCTCCTGGAAATGTCAGTGGACTTTCCCCTGCTGCTACCCTGCACCCACGACCTCCTCAGAGACTCGATAGGCAACTTTCACCCATTGGCGATCCAAGACCATCTCCAACTAGTGGCTTGGACCATTTCAGGGGATCGTGGAATGTCTCAGGCCTTTCGACAACTGCTCAGGGACTCCTTTGGGACTCATGGGCCCCAGGAACCAGACGCTCTTACATCTCTGCATGGCGCCTATGGAGTTGCTGGTGCTTGGAAAGGAACCTTGATCCCTTTTCAACACCTATAATTAATATTATTAACTTCCTGTCGTCTCTATTCGACCAGGGTAAATCCTACCGGACCATTAACGTGTTTCGGTCTGCTATTTCTGCAGCGCACGTTCCTATAGAAGGCTCTTCGGTGGGCAAACACCCGTCTGTCTGTAGACTCTTGCGGGGCATCCGCATCGCTAGACCCCCGAATCCCAAATATAATCAATTCTGGGACGTTGCCGTCATGCTCACATTCTTGGAAGCTTGGCCGGACAACGAAGCGCTATCCCTACGCCAATTGTCAGCCAAATTAGCTCTCCTCCTTTGCTTGGTCTCCTTCCGAAGAGTTTCCGACATCAGGGCTTTCAACTTTCACGCCCTCGATTTCACACCAGAGGGGGTACACTTTCATATCACTAGACGCACCAAGACCAACTCATCTACCGTGAGCTACCCTTACTTCTCGGAGAGACCACTCCTATGCATAGCCCGGTGCATAAGACACTATATCGCTCGCACTACCCTTCTCAGAGCTCCTACCAGGCCCCTCCTGGTATCCTATGTACGGCCTCACAAACCAGTCTCGTGCCCTACCATTGCACGCTGGATTAAATGGCTCCTAGCCCTGGCTGGCATTGATGCATCTTTCGGGGCTCACTCGGTTAGAGGCGCAGCCGCCTCTTCAGCACTCTTAGCTGGAGGTTCCTTAGCGGAAATTCTATCCTCCGCTGATTGGTCTAGAGAATCCACCTTCCGTACCTTTTATTTTTGACACTCTCCTCACGTTTCTCTGTCCTTGCTATCTGTGCGTTAAAATAGCAAATATGAAGCCTCCTGTCTTGCCATAAAATTCGGGATTATTCTAGCTCCTAGTGACCGAATAATCTAAATTTTATTAAAGACAGGAGGCGAATATTTTCCCACCCTAGATTCCTTTCCCACCCTTCTAGGTAAGTATTCTGTACTATCTCCAATTTCTAACTATGACTTACATCCTCTCTTTCGCTAACCTATACTCATTAGGTCGTTATTATTATAACCCGTTTTTTCTATTATATTTAGTTCATTAAATTCTAGATGGTCATTTACTGTTATACCACTCAGTTATTACCATAGTTAGAGCTTGCACTAAAATTGGAAGTCAGTTCACTGCATTTATTTGGTTTTTCTTTTGCCAAAGAGACCATACTTTCACGATGTTTCTCCTTCCTCCTAGTGTGAAGATCACTTGCCTTCTGCCTTGACCTGCGGGTTGATCATTACCTTCATCCTTAAGGATACCTTCACCGTTACCTGTTCATTGTTTTAATGACTACTTTTACATGGTTGACTCTACGACTGATCGGCTACATCAAGAAAGAGGAATTGGGAGGAGCCTGATGACAGTTTATATTGCTGTGATGCACTCTGATTGGTTAAACTTTTTTACACTGCTGTTAACTGTTTCTTTGCTGCTGGGAGTTTCAGTAAAGAAAGATAAGCAAATATTCGCCTCCTGTCTTTAATAAAATTTAGATTATTCGGTCACTAGGAGCTAGAATAATCCCGAATTATTAGGCAACTTCCTTTCCTTTGGCAAAATGGGTCAAAAGAAGGACTTGACAGGCTCAGAAAAGTCAAAAATAGTGAGATATCTTGCAGAGGGATGCAGCACTCTTAAAATTGCAAAGCTTCTGAAGCGTGATCATCGAACAATCAAGCGTTTCATTCAAAATAGTCAACAGGGTCGCAAGAAGCGTGTGGAGAAACCAAGGCGCAAAATAACTGCCCATGAACTGAGAAAAGTCAAGCGTGCAGCTGCCAAGATGCCACTTGCCACCAGTTTGGCCATATTTCAGAGCTGCAACATCACTGGAGTGCCCAAAAGCACAAAGTGTGCAATACTCAGAGACATGGCCAAGGTACAAGGAACAAGACACACAAGCTGAAACGTCAAGACTGGGCCAAGAAATATCTCAAGACTGATTTTTCTAAGGTTTTATGGACTGATGAAATGAGAGTGAGTCTTGATGGGCCAGATGGATGGGCCCGTGGCTAGATTGGTAAAGGGCAGAGAGCTCCAGTCCGACTCAGACGCCAGCAAGGTGGAGGTGGAGTACTGGTTTGGGCTGGTATCATCAAAGATGAGCTTGTGGGGCCTTTTCGGGTTGAGGATGGAGTCAAGCTCAACTCCCAGCCCTACTGCCAGTTTCTGGAAGACACCTTCTTCAAGCAGTGGTACAGGAAGAAGTCTGCATCCTTCAAGAAAAACATGATTTCCATGCAGGACAATGCTCCATCACACGCGTCCAAGTACTCGACAGCGTGGCTGGCAAGAAAGGGTATAAAAGAAGAAAATCTAATGACATGGCCTCCTTGTTCACCTGATCTGAACCCCATTGAGAACCTGTGGTCCATCATCAAATGTGAGATTTACAAGGAGGGAAAACAGTACACCTCTCTGAACAGTGTCTGGGAGGCTGTGGTTGCTTCTGCACGCAATGTTGATGGTGAACAGATCAAAACACTGACAGAATCCATGGATGGCAGGCTTTTGAGTGTCCTTGCAAAGAAAGGTGGCTATATTGGTCACTGATTTGTTTTGGTTTTGTTTTTGAATGTCAGAAATGTATATTTGTGAATGTTGAGATGTTATATTGGTTTCACTGGTAAAAATAAATAATTGAAATGGGTATATATTTGTTTTTTGTTAAGTTGCCTAATAATTATGCACAGTAATCGTCACCTGCACACACAGATATCCCCCTAAAATAGCTATAACTAAAAACAAACTAAAAACTACTTCCAAAAATATTCAGCTTTGATATTAATGAGTTTTTTGGGTTCATTGAGAACATGGTTGTTCAATAATAAAATTAATCCTCAAAAATACAACTTGCCTAATAATTCTGCACTCCCTGTATATACACACACAGATTTGTTTTTTATTCAATGAGCATATGACATTTAGAAGTTGTAATGTCTGTGGTTCTTTAACCTCAATCAGATAGAATGCTTCTATTCATTTCTCCATCTGTTTTCCAATTTCCTCTCTAAGAACGAACGACACACTGTACAGACAGTATCTCCCATAACAGTAGTAGCGAAGGTGCCAGCTGGAAATTAAATTGCAATCCCATTATTCAACCTTCTAAAAAATTAAGCGACAGTACAAGTGTCAAGCCTTTATGTCATGTTGAAAATCAATAAGTGAAGTTAGGTTCAATATTTTAGAAGTAGAAATTACATAGACTTTCGTTAGTTACATTTTTTGATGATAATTTCTGGTCCAGCACTTGCAGGTGCTGCCATCCACCCTTGATGTCCAAGCGAATGTCTACACACTTGGACATCTTCTAATGCACTTCAAACGGACACAGAACCACGCACACATTATCAGTGGAGTTAAAGTGATTTATGCAAAATGCACATGTAACGTGTCACAAAAAAGCTCCAAAGATGTGTAAGTGGAGTGCTTAACAATAAAGTAGATGTACTCCTGTATTGATAGGCTTAGTACTAACATATGTGACAAAATAAGAAAAAAAAAACACAAATAAATGTCTTCATCTATCATAAAGTCTAAACCATATAAATACTATATTGTTAAGTGCTCCACTTTTCACGCTTTTGGCGTTTTTTGTTTTTGTTTTTGTTTTACACAAATTATGTGTTTATTTTGCAGGTTTTTATTTAGTGTGGTGCACAGAAGGTGAGCCCACACAAGTGTAGAAAGCACTTAGAGTATGTCCTTCACATGTACCGAACTCATTATACACCTGACCTCACCAGAACAATAACAGGAACATTAAAACTAGCTTTTACTATTTGTACTTTTGTTTTCCAATGTTTGCTTACTGTTTTTTGGTTTTTTTTTTTTTTTTTGGGGGGGGGAGGGGGGGTTATGACTTTAATTCCTGTTTTTGTTGATGACAACACAAAAGAGTATTTGTTGATAACAAGACCAAAACAAAAGGAAAGATAAATCTTCTTGCACAGTGATCTTTGAATCATATAATCAGAACGTACCGGGGGTGATCAAGTTCCCTTAGTAATGGGAGAGTGCCGGATGAAAGGACTCTACCCCAAATTGTGTGATTGGGCATCTCCAGGTCTTCATAATATATCCCCCCTCTTATCTCTGTCACGTCCAAGGAAATGGACGGCAATATTAAAAAAATATGCTTTTCTGCCGACAAACAATTGCCTACATTTAATTACCTTAGTCTTTTCACGTGCAGCTAGTCACTATATTTGTATCTTTATATTTTGTTTTATTGATTGTCAAAGTTCCGTATTTTGCTTTTTCTTAGCAAAATTACATACAGCATATTGTGTTATTTTTAATGTATATTTATTTAGCAACTTTTCTTTTTTGCTTTTGTCTAGGCACTCCGTGGGTTAATGTATGGATTGTGCACTAAGTGTATTCTGATAGGTGTATTTGGGTTAAAGTATAAATGTGGGGTTTGAGTATGGCATTTAAAACATACCTATGATTAAGTGTGGGAGAGAACACAAAACATATTAGTACTCACACTGGATTTACTTCTTGGCCCTCTCCCTTTAATGGGAATACGTATACTTTTTAAATAGTTTTCAAATTTATTTTAAATAAAATCTATGTCTAAGTTGGATCCAAGCTTTGTGCTTAAAGGAACACTATAGTGCCCTAGTCCCCATTTAGGTGACCAGGTCAACCCTGCCAAAGTTAAAAAAAAAGTTGATTTACTTGCCTTCCAGCCCTCGCCACACCAGCCTCCTCTTTGTAGCTTTGCCTCTTTGGCTGATATCATCAATGTTGATAATCTCAGCCAATCCAATGCTTTCCTTTATAAAAGCATTGGGAGGCGTGTGCACATGCACCAATCAGATGGTCTTCACTATCTGTCTAAAATGGACGATTTTTACTCTATTTTACAAAAGCGTCACCAGAGGCAGATTAACACTATTTTGTAAACATTGCTGTCGCTGTGGAACGGCAATGTTTTAAACTGCAAGGTTAAAAGGGAGGCATATGGCACCCAGATCACTTTATTGAGATAAAGTGGTTTGGGTGCCTATACTATTCCACTCTACACCCCTGAAGCACTTCATCTTGCTGAAGTGCTTTATCTGTAAAGAGTGCATACTCAGATTTTACCTTTTATAAAAAGTGCAGATTTCAATAGAAATTTGCATATTTATGAATGCACCTTGTTACACCCTACTGACTGTCAATCAGACACCTGATCCTGTTGCTTCCTGATTTGGTTAACTCAGTGGAGCTAAACTCAAGAGGCAGCAACTGCTCAGAGCACCTGCCTTGTAAAGTCTTCTCATTTAGCTGCATTGGGAAGTCTGTCATGAAATCTGGGCTAGATTAGAAGGGGAGGGATTGCAACGGCTGCAGACAAGAGATCTACAGCTTTTGCAAGCTGTTTTTAGATATAAACCCAATGGAAAAACAAACGCACAATTAATTGTATGCATGTTTTCGTTGGGGGCATATCTACTAAACAGTGAATGTAAGTATGTTTGTTTTTATTTGGTGTCCCTTTAATTCTAATCCCTGGGAATGATTAACTGTGCATGTCCATGTTTGGATGTAAGTCCATGTATGATGGCATATCTATGCATGCATGCATATCACTGTGTATGTATGTAGAGGGCAAAAAGGGTAAGACAGACAAGAGGTAAGGGGGGGATAAGAGATACAGAAGAAGTAATGTGGGTTACGGGACACACAAGGAAAATCACACAAGAAGGGTCAGTTGATACACACAAAGGGAGTGGGTACGAAAGTGACAGACAAAAATCTAAAATTTAGGGAAGTTGCCAACATAGATTTCCATCCCTGGTAACAAGTGACTAGCTACACCTCTGTCTCCACACCCTATCAATAAATTGTGTTGATTTGGGGATCTTATGTAATTATGTAACTATATATACTGCCAAGGGTACCACCCTTTGATATGACATTCTGCGTGATCACAGTTTTATTTCAGACCAATAAACAAGTTCTTGAACCTGTGAGCTCAGTCTGAATTTGTGCTTTATCAAAGATGGAGGAAAATAACATTTATTCCCCCCAAAAATCACTTCTTCAAAAAAGTATATACATTATACTGTTAATATCTTTCTCTTTTCCGACACCTTACCATCCACCCCACTTCTCCATCGATATTATCTAACATTTAAAATATTGTTTTACAGGCCTCATTGCAACCAATTTTTACTATATATGAAACACATTTTCCATTTACCTTTTATATAATTATACCCCAGCACCCTTATACTGTATACTAGTTTTAACAGACCCCTCACTATTACGTGCCCATGCATCCAACTTGTCTAGTTGCTGCTACTTGTTCGTTAGCCCACATTTTGTACAGCGCTGCAGAATATGTAGGCGCTGTATACATAGTAACAACAATAATAGTTATAAAGAGATAACCAATTATTTTGTCCTCTTTTTTTATTTTGCAAAAAGTACAGATTTCAATAGAAATGTACACTTTTATAAATTAAATACACTATAGTCACCTGAACAACTTCAGCTTAATGAGGTTGTTCAGGTGAGAACTATAGCTCCCTGCAGCCTTTCTCATGTAAACACGTTTTTTCTGAGAAAATACAGTGTTTACATTGAAAGCTAGGAACACCTCCAGTTGCAGTCACTCAGAGTGAACCAGAGGGACTTATGAGTTGATGGATGCATAATATGCCTCCATCCACTCAGATCTGCTGTGCACAGCATCCTGTGATTCAGTATCTCCTCCCTCTGCATGCAGACACTGAGCTTTCCTCATAGAGATTCATTGATTCAATTCATCTCTATGAGGAGATGCTGATTGGCCAGGGCTGTGTTTGAATCATGCTGGCTCTGCCCCTGATCTGCCTCTTTGTCAGTCTCAGCCAATCCTATGGAGAAGCACTGTTATTGGATCAGGCTATCCCATGTCAGCAGACTGCTTGTTTTTCCTGAGTTTAACAGCATGCAGATTTACAGCTTCTGGCTTGAATACAGTAAGATTTTTACTATATTTATGGAGGCATGAGGGGGCCGGGGGGGCCTAGATGGTCGTGTTAACACTATAGGGTCAGGAATACATGTAGTTGCACTGCTGACTATAGTGTCCCTTTAACCTGGTTACACCATATGGCTTTCAAGCAGACAACAGGCCCTGTTACCTCCTGGTTTTGTTAGCTCAATGTAGCTGAACTCAAGAGTCAGCAATTGCCCAGAGCACCTTGCTTACTAAGTCTTCTCATTGGGCTGCATTGGGAGTCTGTGATTGTATTGTGATTGGACTGTGATTAGACAGCCACAGAAAGTCTGGACGGGGAGAGGCAGCAGACAAGAGATCTGCAGGATTTTCAACCTGATTTTAGATATATCCCCAATAAAATAAAATACATAATTAAATGCGTACACGTTTTCATTTGGTGAATATCTACTAAACAGTGATTTTAATTTACATTGTATTTTGGCAGTGGGATGTCCCTTTAAGTAATGATTCAGTGTGTTGAGTAGTCTTAATGTTCTCCCATTGAGATGTACTTCACATTTGATCTGTTAGTGTACCGATCTGTACGAAACACACTGGCATAGAGGATATATTTCAAATGGAAGTCTCAGCTCTCATCAACAGTTTAGATTTTAATGATATCTTTGCATGAGCACAGGTAAATCAATCAGTCTCTCAGTATTTCCAAGTTAATGAAACATCCAACTGTGATCGGATGAGCAGATCCTGAAACGTGTGATGAAGCTGGCTTTGAGAACATGGAAAATAGGAATTACTTTTTTTTTCTTCCCCGCAGCAACATTGTAGCTGCTGTGGGCTGCCATTTCCATATGTGACAAAGCATCATCATTATGGTCTATAATAGCTGCCATGCTAGGGGCTGATTATCCCTGTGACATAGCACAACTTTTGTTGTCTTTTATATCTGTATTCCATCTCTTAAAGATACTGTGGATTGTATCTCTTATCACTCTCAGCCGATTGTTGCCTGACTGGAGTCATAAAGCTACAGTTCGTATCTTGAAAACTATCCACAGAGCAAATGAAACATGGTTTATGCTACTCAGAGCTGTTATAATCCACCACGGTATTAACCCTTTCATTGCTAGAAATGTGTATAGTTACATTACTTATTGCCTTTGCACTGCAAGAATTGTTTAGCAAAATTTAGCAAATAAAGCGACACATTTTATTTTCTCCTCCCGATTCCAGCTACATAGAAAGGGGGAGACAGAAGGCACCATGCGTACATTACAGAGATTGTATCAGCAATGCGGTAAACAGTATTCAGGTGCGTTTTAAATATACACAAAAGATATTTAAACCTATTTTATCCCGTGCTAATATACAAATTTTGCATCCCATAATTGATTTAAATAGTATCCAAATTTTTATTGATAATAACTTGGCAGCTAAGAGGTTAGGTCGTGGAATCACTGGCAAACAACTATTGCGGTTACTTGGTAAGATAATGTCTCATTTATTTATATAGATTGTTAGAGCTGCACAGCCTTTTTAGAAGTATGGTCAGGGCAGGATTAACATAGGGGCTGATGGAGCTGCAGCTCCAGGCCCAGGCCCATGGAATAGGCCCATTGATTGCCAGGTATTTCTCAGAAGTATTTCTCAGGTATTTGAGGCTGCCTAGCCGGTGCCGGTATTGCAGTAATACCGGCAATACAAATGTCTGTCTCAGTATAAACAGAGATTATTCTACAATACCAGCGCTGGCCAGTAGGGGTCGCTGTTTGTGTGGAGAGAGGCAGGAATAAGAAGTTACAGCATCTCCTTACCTGCTTCTCTCTACTCACTGATCTGCGGGGGAGCAGTTCTGCACAGAGAGGCCAGACAGCAGCTCTGAGCCTGCGAGATACGGGGATGGTGAGAGACTTGTGGACGCTGAGACATTGGGACACTGGAAGACATAGGGACACTGGGGAACATGGGGACCCTGAGACACTAGGGACACAGTGGCCCTTTTTCTCCCAGTGGCCCCTAGTCTGTGTCCCCATGTCTCCCAGCAAGTGTCTCTACTGTCTGTGTCCCCATGTCTCCCAGTGTCCCTGGTGTCTCCCAGTGTCCTGGTGTCTCTCAGTGTCCCTAGTGTCTGTGTCCCCTAGTCTCTTAGTGTCCCCATGTCTCTAAGTGTCCCTTAGTGTCCTAGTGACATTGGGACACTGGTAGACATGGGGACACAGACTCTATAGACTATCTTAATCTGGCCCTGAGTATGGTTTATGTTTATTGCTACTTTTGATACTACATTGGATTATGAATGTTTTAATTTACTCAAATTATTTTCTCATGTCACTCATATCTCCTTTTTTAACTTTAATCAGATTGAAATTTGAAAGATTTAATATGAGTGACACAGTCCACTTGGTGAGATTGTAAACCTGCACTCAATTGGTATAAACTGCTGAATTACTCCCAAGAAGTAGCCCACTTTCCATCCATGAAACCATAACTTCATTAAAGGATCACTGTAAGCCCCCAGACCACTTCAGCTAATTGAAGTAGTCTGGGTGCATTAACCCTTTTGCCCTTAGTGCTGCAATGTAAAACATTGGCAGTTCCAGAGAAACTGAAATGTTTACATTGCAGCTCTAAGCCTGCCCTCTAACAGACAGCTACTAGAGGGCTCCCGGAATCTAAACGGACTTTAGGTCCATTATTTGATGCTGGACGTCCTCACGGAACTCTGGGTTCAGATTTTACCCGTAGGAAAATAACCCCTTCAGCCCCACGAGAGGGAGGCCCTCCAGGAGCCTACCGTACCAGAAAAACAGGTTTATTTTCCTGGCACTATAGGTTCCCTATGAACAGCAGAGCTGACAAATGATGTGGAGCTTGTCAATTTTTGTCCACCTTCTGTCAACCTTTTTTCTGCTTTTTTTTACCGAAGAAATCGTTTATAAAACAAAATAAAAGGGCAGAGTCATTTTAATAGATTAAAGACTTCAAACACATGTTCAGTGCATTGGTCAGTTTGTCTGTAATTGTGCAGAAGAGTTTATACCCCTGTTTATGTGCTAGTGTGAACAACTATTTTCTTTTGCACCAATGTTTATAAGAAGCTTAATGATGAATGGGAGATGCAGAAATGCAATGCTTCCTGAACTAAGTGAGGCAAGTTCCCATTGATAAATAACGCATTCACTCCCACAATTGTGTATACCAGGGATAGGCAACCTTCCATACTCCAGATGTTGTGGACTACATCCCCCATGATGCTCTTACACTCATAATGCTGGCAAAGCATCATGGGAGGTGTAGTCCAAAACATCTGCAGTGCCGAAGGTTGCCTATGTCTGGTGTATACAATTCAGGTAAGTGGCTGAAGGGAGAGGGGGCGCGAGGGAGGGGGGCACTATAGGAAAATAGCAAATGGCATTGTATTTTTTCAGTGATTTCCTAAGGAGTTATTTTGATCCAGTCAAAAGTCTTTTTTTTTCTGGTATAGTGGCTCTTTACACCAGCTCCCAAGTAAGATTTTTGGCATGACACTGCCGTGAAAGCAACAAATGTTGTGGGTCTAAGGGATCCAGCTGTAACTGTATACTGGGTTTGTGTCTTTGTTTTTTTGGGAGGGAGGGGGTTTAATATGTTTTTTTGTTTTATTCACACAACCAGTAATACACTTCAGGATTACCGGCACTAAAAAGTGACAGAAAAGGCAACTCCTATTAAAGGGACAATATTAGCCCCCAAACCACTTCATCGTCATGCATTGATGTTGGTGCATAGATACTACCCTTCAAAAGAGCTGTTTCTGTAAACAGAACCATTCTCAGAATGTTTATATTTTACACTTCCCATGAGTACTAGCGGCTGTCACACAGACACCCACTAGAGGCTTCATACAAAAAATTAATTAAATTATTGAATCTCCTTGACATCCAGTATTAGTATGTAAAGTATACTGACTCCAGACACTGTGTGCATCAAATGCTTCCCTGTAGGAACCACTATTGTGGAGAAGCTTTGCATTGGTAAATAACAACCATTGCCACTCATGAACCATGTGTCCACGATGTCTCATTAGGACTAGGAGAAGCATCTAACTGGATAAAAGTAATCAGTCTTGGTGACATCAACTGGGATGGATTTATGTGCAGTAACAGTTGACTCTAAGTCTCAAGTCAAATTGTAAGTCTATTAGAATGTTATAGTATAATCAGTGCCGCTGTACATCTACTGACCTACTTGATACATGTTTGCTATATTGTGTTCTAATACATTTACTGTTTTGCCTGATATATTTTCTTGCAACACTGTACTCCAGTGCCTTGTAACTCTGCTGCGAAACGCATGGTGCTCGGCCAACAGCAGTTACATGTGGTACCCCTTAGTGAAATCAATATTGTGTAATCTTATAACTATTGCACATATTACATTTTGCCCTTTCCCCTATTCTATTTCTCTATCAATTTGCATTACATAAGTTATATGTTTACAATGGTGGAAATGAGGTACACCTCTCGTCACGTAATTTATGACATCATCAGCCTTTCATTCATCACTGTTACCCTCTTTTTCATTTCACAGCTCCTTTTTAATCAGATGTTTAGCACTTTTTCGAATTGTCCTTAAAAAGTTTGGGTATGGACTGGAGCATTGACGACATGCATTCATTATACACTGCACAATACAGCACCTTGATTAAAAAAAATATCGGGGGGCGGGGCCGGACCGCCAAGCTGGATGGCAGCATGCAAGCTGAGCTCCT
This sequence comes from Pelobates fuscus, assembly GCF_036172605.1. Taxonomy (NCBI): domain Eukaryota; kingdom Metazoa; phylum Chordata; class Amphibia; order Anura; family Pelobatidae; genus Pelobates; species Pelobates fuscus. The sequence continues at coordinate 42,733,993 of NC_086318.1, read as the reverse complement.
GCAAGCCATCAAACTTTATGCTTTGAATTCAGGTTTTCCAGCTCCAGAACCAATCACCAGCGGCGGTCCACAGAGCTAAAGGGACACTGGATCCAGGGTGAGGCTGGCTCACCGAGCTGCAGTCCCCTGGAGGAGAGGGCACGGATGCCCCAATCGAGGCCTACTCCGGCGGTGAGCTGGGCAGACGGCCGCTGCCCCTCTATCCTGCCTAACAGAACCCAACCTGGGGTCCAAACGAGCGTGAACGAGGCCCTGTTCCCCCCCCCCCCCTCTGGACCGGTGGGGGTGATCCCGGTCCTCACCCCGAGGCCCTGACGAAAATATGGCGACTGAAGCTGTGGGGCCTAACAGCCAGGCCCAAGATGGCGGATGCCATGTGCACAGAAGACATGGGGAGAAACAACTTACTGCCAGCGCTCTCAGCCGACACTGTAACCCCTGCCTTCAGACCCTGCCCAGAGAAGCGAGACAAGCACTCCGCATCACGGCTGCAACACCAGGGAAGCCGGCGAACGGCTCAGAGTGCGGCAGGGCTGGACTGGACTGTGTTTTGCTGCCTGCTCTAGTGGACACTCACCCACTGCCGCATGAAACGGACAGAGCAAGCACCGGACAGCAACAGAACTCCCCCTGTCTTGGAGGCTCAGCAACACCACAACGACGGCTCCCCACAGAGGCAGCACCGGTAGCTTCTAACGGCCGTGGTGAAAACGGCATCAAAGCGACATCACAAGACCCAGCCTGAATATCAAATATGACCAAACTACACTAGCCTGTTTGTAAAACTACTGCTATCTAGATGCATCAAGCGACCTTTCATACCTAGCAAGTATTCTGAGCATAAACTTAACCTTGGTAAAGAAATTAGATGTGTATGTTTAGCTTAAGCAAATATGCAAATCTTCTCTATATCACTTTCTTGCCTCCCTCATGTCTCAAACTTGTTTAAAAAAAAAAAAAAAATAGTGCAGCATCTCTTGACTATCCGTACTAACCGTTTATGCTGATCCCATGTGTTGTATAAGTCAGTGTTTATGCCTGTAATTTGCTCTGCACTCAAAAATAAAGAATTAAAAAAAAAAAAAAAAAAAAAATATCGAAAGTACTCTCTAACAAGAAATGTGATTATTTTTGATTAGTTAATCTGCGTTTTCATTAATTTGTTTATTTATTTATTTATATAAGCTTCACTTGATGTGCAATTCAAATTCAAGCTTATAATTTACTAAGTTCAAATGACCTCAGAATTGCAAATTTCTGGAATAATATTTACAGTGGCGGTACGTGTGGGTGTAATGACATCTTGTAGTCTGAGGTTTTTTGTTCGTATGGCCATTGGATGTATTTGAACTTGAAACCTAATCAAGTGTTTTTAATGCTAGTGGTTAAAGAATGTTATCCTATCCGTCTGTCAACTGTAAGATGCCATAACACCCACACGTATCACCACTACAGGAAATTGGTAAGATTGTTACAATTTAAATTTATTTTTCCAACTACTGCATCCTCACAAAGGACTTTTTTTCTTGTATTATGTATATTGTGTAAAGATGAATTGTGCAAAAGCTCCGGTCTGGATGGCGGTATTTATTTTTTTTAGTTTTCTTTCTTTTTCGAGTACAATACATGTGCCTATTTTTGCTTTGCTCAGTTTTGTTTGTTTTTCTAATTCTTTGATTCAGATTGTTGTGAATGAGGTCTTGTTTTGGTTTGTGCAATACACACATTAAATACATTTATTTTTTACAAGAGAATGTTTATATTTGTACTATTTCTAGGGTAAGGGTAAGAACAGTGGTTCCCAAACTTTTTAGGTTCAAGGCGCCCTTAATATTTCAATATTTTTTTAAGGCACCCCAAGTCAAAATTTCTATGTTGCATAACTGTACAGCGCTGGGGCATTTACAGGCGCTATAGTGTATTGTACAGTGTTGGTGTTTGAAGGGTTCATTGTATATAGTTATTGTGTTTTAATACGGGGGGTGTTTGTATGTAATGTTTGCGTTTGATTGCAGGGGTGTGTCTGAATGTAATTTTAACTTTTAAATGCGGATGTACATTTGTGTGAAGTATTTATGCTTGAGTGAAGGGGTGGGTTTGTATATATATATTTTGTTTATTTGAATGCAGGGGTTTCTGTATGTAATATTTGAGTTAGATTGCAGGAGTGTGCTTGTATGTTGTGCTGGTGTTTGACTGCTTGGATGTATGCACATACACTACCACATACATACATACATACATACATACATGCTTACACAGATATTCATGCACAGATGCATATAAATACACCGACACATACACACAAATTCATATACACACTGACACAAACACACACACATAGATACACATGCACCCTGACACACACAAACATTGATACATGCCCACACTATGACACAGATACACACACTGACATAAAACACACACCCTGACACATATACACAAACGCACATACACAGATGTGTGTGCAGATACAAAAGCATGCTGACATATATATATATATATATATATATATTTATATACACACACACACAGATTCACATCCTGACACACACACACACTCATACTCACACTCATACACACAAACACACACTCAAACTCACACACATACAAGTGATTTTCTTTTTAATATCTCCAACCACCCTCCTGTTAGTTTACCTTATGTGTCCAGGAGGGTGGCTTGGAGTCCTGCTGCTGTAGGAATGAAGGGTCTGGAGCTCTTCGTGCTAATCTCCCCTTACGCTGTGGCTGCCACCTCTCCCTCCCACGCTGTCTCCCTGCAGGATGCTGGGAGGAAGTGACAGAGTGTCATTTCCTCCCAGCCGGCCAACATTACAGGGTTCCGGTCGCGGTCTTAAAGGACGGTGGCACCGGACCGGGCCCCTGTTCAGTACTAATGTTTCCCCGGTGCTATAATCATAGCACCGGGGAAACATTCCGCAGCACCCCTGTGTGCATGTCGGGCGCCACAACACAGAGTTTGGGAACCGCTGGGATAGAATTAGGCATTTGCATGGGGAAAATTTTCGGTTCGGCATTCCGAAATTCGGAATTTTCGCACTTCGGCAACTTCGGAACTTCAGCACTTCGGCAGTTCGACACTTCGGAAATTCGGCAACTTCAGAACTTCGGACCTACGGCAACTTCGGCATTTCGGATTTTCGGGACTTCGGGACTTCTATTGCAGCCACTTAGTAGATAACTCCCTAATTCCCACGGTATTAGGGAGTTATCTACCAAAAGGCTGAAAGACCTAAATTGGTCTTTCAGACAAATTTACTAATACTAAGTACTATACCGCGAGTAGGGGGCATGTCTAGTAAACAGTGAGCAGCCTGTGGCGGGTGGGGGACCTAAATTGATGTAAAGTGGGGGACCTAATGTCCACCCCCCTGGCCCCCACCCCTGAGCGGCGGGTGGGGGCCCTAAATACTAATAAGGGGGGGACCTAATGTCCTCCCCCCTGGCCCCCTCCCCTGAGCGGTGGGTGGGGGCCCTAAATAGTAATAGGGGGATCTAATGTCCCCCACTGCCACTCAGGGGTGGGGGCCAGGGGGGAGGACATTAGGTCCCCCCCTTTATTAGTATTTAGGGCCCCCATCCACCGCTCAGGTGGGTGGGGGCCCCTTTATTAGTATTTAGGGCCCCAACCCGCCGCTCAGGGGTGGGGGCCAGGAGGGAGGACATTAGGTCCCCCCTTATTTTACTGTAGGGCCCAGGGGTGGGGGCCAGGGGTGGGGGCCAGGGGGAGGACATTAGGTCCCCCCTGATACTATTTAGGGCCCCCACCCACCGCTCAGGGGTGGGGGCCAGGGGGAGGACATTAGGTCCCCCTTATTAGTATTTAAGGCCCCCACCCACCGCTCAGGGGTGGGGGTCCGCGGGAGGACCTTAGGTCCCCCCTTATTAGTATTTAGGGCCCCCACCCACCGCTCAGGGGTGGGGGCCAGGGAGGAGGACATTAGGTGTCCCCCCCTTATTATAATTTAGGGCCCCCACCTGCCGCTCAGGGGTGGGGGCTTGGGAAGAGAGACAGGCTGCTCACTGTTTAATAGACATGCCCCATACTTGCGGCATAGCAAGTAGGGGCATCATTTACTAATACTAAGTAATCTTTACTTAGTAGTAGTAAATTTGGCTGAAAGACCAATTTAGGTCTTTCAGCCTTTTAGTAGATAGCTCCCTAATACCGTGGGAATTAGGGAGTTATCTACTTATTCATTCCTGTCATTACACTGACTGGCTAAGTAACTTAAATTTTATATGAATGTATGTTACTTGATTGTTGTAAGTGTTGGAAATGCTTACAGGTGAATCCTGGCTATGTTTGTATACGTTTTATTTAAAATTGTATACAATGTAACATTTTTCTTATTTCACTGGGTAAGTATATTAGTACTTAGGCAATACTGTGCTTCGGAACTTCAGCACTTCGGCACTTTGACACTTCGGAACTTCGGCAACTTCGGAACTTCGACACTTCGGAAATTTGAGAATTTCGGAACTTCGGGACCTCGGCAATTCGGCACTTCGGCAATTCGGTACTTCAGCAATTCGGACATTCGGAAGTACCGAATGTCCGGATTGCCCGAAATTCGTCCGAATACATATTCGGACCGAAACGAATTGCACATGTCTAGTTAGAATAATAATTGTAGATTATGCTAACGTAGTGTACCTATAATCTTAATTTTAATAATGACAGGAGGCGAGTATTTTGCATGACTTGCTCATGCTTCCAGCAGCACAAGTCAATCATTAAACTTTTTAACCAATCATAACAAGCCACATAACCATATATAAAGCCTTGATCGTCACATGACTTCCTCTTTCTTTGGTGAGAGTTAGTCCATATAATGCCAAGGAATAAACCCAAAGTTCGTAAAAATATATAACAGTCCAAACTTGCTCCATGGGAGTCCCAACTTCAATTTAATCCAACTTCAAACTGATAACGCATATCGGAAATGAAACTTGATTTGAAAGATCCAATAGCCGGTGTGTCCCATCCGGAGCCAATAATGGCCATCACACTGCAAGAAACAGAAACGAGTGTAAGAGGATGGAAATAGACTTATGTCTACATGATATCAGTGTTACTGTATCTATCCATATTTTATACAAATAATAGTAACCTATCTTTATATACTAGCATTAAACCATAATATCCCATAAGTACTCGTCTATTACCTCAAACCTCCTATTCCAATCCTCCAGATAAACTACACCAGTTATAGCTGAGCCATAGAAATGTTGACAGTTGACAACCCATAGAAACGGGAGTGGAGGGAGGGAAAATACTTGCCTCCTGTCATTATTAAAATTAAGATTATAGGTACACTACGTTAGCATAATCTACAATTTTATTACATGACAGGAGGCTTCCTATTTTGCATTTTTAAAGCTGAGGTAATAACGAGAAAGATGCGTGTGTGGTCTGATGAAAATAAAATAACCAAAGGGTATCTTCCCGTGTCCAGTCTGCGGAACGTAGGATATCCGCCAGGGACGCTCCCGCCGAGAACGCTCGCAAAGCGGCCGCGCCCTGAACTGAGTGAGCCCCGAAGCACGTCTCCACTCCTGCTAAGGATAGGATCCAACACACCCATCGAGCCAGTGTAGTGGTGGTAACCGGTTTGTAGGGTTTGGTGTACGACACCAGTAGTTGCCCTCTATTAAAAGCTCGAAGGTTTGCAGTAACCTCTACATATCGAGTAAGTGTGGAAACTACACATAAATGGGGAACCGTAGGGAAGAAAGGGTAAGATATAGATGTTGAATTTGTTTTAGTTCTATGAGACACCGTGAAGGTAACCCCTTCTGGTGAGATTGAGAAACCGTCCACGTCGAACGCTCGCACGTCCGAAACTCGTCAAAAAGATACCAAACATTGAAGCAAAGCGAGTTTGGCCGACAACTGACATAGGGATAAATCTGCGTTGTCTGGCCAATTCCTAAGGAAACTGAGGACCACCTCTACATCCCACATCCTGACCGACCGGAGAGCCTTGCATTGGCACGCGTGCCGCTGAAATCGCGGAGCGTGCCACGTTGATGGAACGATAGGATTTTCCCTCCGTGAAGAGGTGTGACAAATAATTTACCACCATAGAGATTTGTGCTGTAAATGGTTTACAATCCCGTCCCACACACCAGCGGGTCCATGAGTTCCATGCTGATATGTAACTCCGTTGGGTACCCGGTGTCCATGAATCCCATAAAAGGTCTTTAGCTGGTTGCGATAGTCCTTCAACGGACCAGGTTCCCCTGAAAGACTCCATGCTACCAGTTCCAGATTCTCCTGTATCACTAGTGGATGTGGTTCCCCTTGCGGGTCTGTCAGTAGGAAGGGGAACGATGGAAGAAGTAGGGGATGTTCTTGTGACGAGAATCATTGTGTTCTTGGTCATTCTGATGCGATGGATCACTCTCGCTATCATCGAAAATGGTGGGAACGCGTACGCTCCCTTCGGGGGGCCACTGTGGTAGAAAGGCATCTACCGCCTAGCATTGAGGGTCCGGAAGTCAGCTGTAATATCTTGGTAACTGTGTATTCGTCCGAGACGCAAACAGGTCCACAACCAATGGGCCCCTGAGGTCTTTCACCGCGGAAAATACTGACGTGTCCAGTCGCCAGTCGCTGCTGTCTCACCAGTGTCGAGAGAACCAATCCGCCGTGAGGTTGTTGATTCCCGGTAAATATTCCGCCTTGATCGTAATGTTGCGGGAGATACAGAATTGGTAGATGTCCTTCGTCGCCTCTGTCAGGCTTCTTGATCGGGCTCCCCCCAGGCGATTTATGTATTGGACCGCGGAAATGTTGTCCATGCGCAGTAGGATGCAGCAGTTCGCCATGTCCTTGGCTAGACTGCGAATCGCAAATGATCCTGCAATCAGTTCCAGGCAGTTGATGTGGAGACCCTGTTCCTCTTGGGACCATGGACCTCCCATGGACACGTGGGCGCAGTGAGCTCCCCAGCCCCAAAGGCTCGCGTCCGACTCCAATACAACGTTTGGGTTCGTCCCGAAAATGGCTTTGCCGTTCCAGGCTTCCATGTGAAGTAGCCACCATCGAAGTTCCATCCGAGCTTCTGCAGAGACAGGAATCCAGTGATCGTATGTGTGTCCTGCTCGTAGGTATTAAGCTTTCAGCCTCTGCATGGCCCGGTAGTGGAGTGGGCCTGGGAAAATCACCTGTATTGATGAGGAGAGTAGAGTTCTCGTAAATTGATAACTGGACGGTAGTCTCCCGTCTTTTTCCTGATGACAAACATGTTGCTGAAGTAACCCTGGTCATCTGTGGTGAATTCCACCGCTCCCTTTGCGAACAGGGTTCGTATCTCCGTGTCTATGAGGCACATCTGGCTCTCGGACGCCCGTATAGGCGACGGTCGCCTGGTCTGAACTGGCGAATGGGTAAACTCTATCACGTACCCTCGCACAGTCTGTAGGATCCATGCATCTGTGGAGATGCGTTCCCATTCCTGTGGAAAAAGGGACAGTCTACCAGCAGTTATACTTGAATGACATAACGGAAGACAGTTCATGCTCACCTGAGTTGAATCGTCCCCATCCTCTGTTCCGAGTGCCTCTGGTATGGAATGATCCCCTTGTGAAGGTGGCTCTTGCAGATGGAAAGAACTGTTGTGTAGCATATGGACGACTTGGGCCGGATGGCCAGAAGCAGCTGGTGGCCCGACCCCTCTGCCGACCAGCCCTGCCAAAAACACCTCGATTTGTTTGTGGGGTCCGAAAGACTTGTCTGATGGAAGATTGGGCCTTATTCAGTGTAGTGAATAGGCCAACGTGTTTCTTCAGTTCCGCCAGGAATGGTTCTCCAAAGAGCAGCCCATCTGCCCGGGGACCTAGCTCCTTCTTTCCCAGGTCCAACAGTTTGGAGTCTATCTTCAATACGTCATTCTGCGCACATGGTGGCGTTAGAGTTACCTAGAAGGCAGATCGCCCGCTGAGCCCATTCTCTAATGTCGTGTGCCTCGAGGGTCGTCCCCTGAGTAAGTGCCAAATCTGCGAAGTATAGGATCTTCGCCAGTGGGCCTATCATGTCCAGCATTTTTTCTTTCGTGTATAATTCTGGGATTGCTGGTCCTGATCCGGAGCACCCTTGGCCGCTGGGATTGAGTGCGGTTCCCACCATCTACTTTGCGTAACAGCATTTTGTCCTGAACCAATTTCATGCCCTTCTCGACACCTTTCCGCGGGTCTCTGCCTGAGCGGGACATAAACACCCCCACTGTGGTGTCAAACTCTGGGGTGATGGCGATCTTGTCAGGAAGCATGGGATGTGGGCACTCTGCTTTGAGTTTGGCCCGGACCTCCTTGTCCATCGGCTTCCTCAGCCAAAAATGTATAAATTGAGTCAGATGGTCCGGCAGGTTCATTTTCAGACGATCTGGGGTGTCTTATCTGGCGCGGATCGAACATGGGGTTGCCCGTCCCGTCCAGGAACACCCCGTCCTCGAATACGTCTGCATTCGATTTACGTGTGCTTTTGCTGCCTGAGTGGCCTGCCCATTCAGGGCCGTGGCTGAATTCTCCGACTTCCTGAAGTATGTCTTGCCAGTCTTCCTCCTCTGAGGGAGAGTCCTCTGCCCTCCATTCGTCCATGATTTCCAGTGAAGGCGGAGATAATGGTTCCTCAGTCCCTGATGAGGGGTTTTGTGGAGGGGAGCGGTCCAGGCGCTTTGACTGGCGGCTCCGCTTCCTCAGTATCTTCCCCTCACATCTTGGAAGGGTTGTGTTGGATCCCTTCCATTGGCATTTGGACGCCCCCGCCTCCGGCCTAGGTTCGGTAGGATCCTTATCCTCTTTTCTTGATGGAGGCGTGGAGTCCGCCATCTCCGGCGGTGTCTGTGTCATCAATTTGGCCAAAGCCTTTTCCACCGAAGCCGACACCGCGGCATTGATCATGGCCTGGAAATCCACAGATGATGATGGAGGAATGTCTGACATGATGGCAGCCTGTTCTTTCCCGTCTATGGGGAGACAGAGTATACGTCAGTGCATATGTATCTACACAGTGGCTTCCACGTACAACTGGGGGTCACCCAGGTACCATGTAATCAGTACCACTAGGAGTTTGACTAGTGGTCTGTAGAGGGGGTCACCCTCCTATTGACTGGGGTGAACGGTCATTAATGTTGGGACGGAGCCCGGTAATGGTCAGGACGGAGCCCGGTAATGGTCGGGACGGAGCCCGGTAATGGTCAGGACGAAGCCCGGTAATGGTCGGGACGTAAGCCCGGTAATGGGAGGTATCAAAGACCTCCGTACGCTTTTGTAAGTGTGCATGAAATTTTGTGTAAGTTTCGCCCATGTGAGTTGCGTGGATCACCCCAGTTGTACCATGGAGGTGCCGCATACAATAAAGCGTACTTCGTTATAAGCCCCTGATTGGGCGTGGTGGTCACCCCTTTGTAAGAATTGTCACTAGGACAAATGCCAGATTTGTAGTGTATATTTTTTTTATTTATTTTTTCTGTGTGTTTGTTTGTTTGATTGTTTATGGGTAGGTCTTCAGTGTTTCCACCTGTGTGGGCCAATCACCCTTGCCCTCTGTGAGCGTTCACCCAATTGGGTAGTGCAGCCTGAGCCTGATGAGAGTTGTCCTGTGACTGGTAGTAATACCTTGCACCTGTTAGTTTTGATTCAATACAGTCCCAATGTTATGCTTCCTGCAGTGGCTCCCTATCACAGGGCTGCAGGGGTTAATTGCACTGTGTAATAATATCCTTATAAATCGTTTTTACATGAAAATCTCTGTAACATCTGTATAACTCTTGTGCCAGTTCGTGTGAATCACGAACTGGCTAAATTAAGATGGCCGCCGAGGATCTCGCGGTATCGCGAGATCCAAGATGGCCGGCGTTCGCGAGCAGATTTTGCCGCGCGGTCCGCAATCGCGGCCCAACGGTACCAGTCGGCACCCCCCCGTGCCCCCCTCCCACCCCCCAGCACCCTGGAACCCTTAACCAAGCCTGTTGGTCCCGAGCGATCGTGGTAAAATGCCGCAAATAGCGAGGGGCAATCAGGCAAGACAGGCTAACAGGAACATAAGCCTGAAGTGGAAAAAAAAACTGTGCAAAATGCAGAAATATCCTACAGTCCAGGGAGGGGAGGAAAATGAGGGGAAGCAGGGATGGATAGAAGGGGGAGTTAAAGACACAATGACAGAATAACTTAGGTACAAATACAAGCTAAAATAGCATTATAGAAAGAAAACCAGTTGAGAGTTGACTTGTGCTGCTGGAGGCATGAGTAAAGAAAGTCATGCAAAATAGGAAGCCTCCTGTCATGTAATAAAATTGAGTGAGTCTAAATTTGTTCCTTACCCTAATTTTCTTTTGAATTGTATTTTTAAATTTTTTTTTTTTTTTTTATTCTTTATTTATAACAAGGTGAAACACCGTTTGCACGATATACATTGATACACATCTCGTTGTTAAGACATTGGCATGATCCAGTATGTGTGGAGAACACTTTATACAAGGTAAAACAGATGTTATTGGTATCTTTGTCGATGTCCTCAGCACACTAGCCACGAAATGTCAATATGTGTGCACGGTATCTCTCTAATTTTCCATTTACATAAAATTTAGAAAGAACATGAATGGCTTTAGTATAGAAGGCATGTCTTGTTGATAAGCATGTTGTTACGGTACCACCTTCCGAGCTCCAGACACAGTCGTTAGTCACTTGTATTCCCGGTTCCCCCAATAACGAGACCAAGCTCCATTATGAGGGTAAAACATGAACTCAGGACTGGAACAGCCAGCCTGCCTTTTATTTGCATTTCACACACACAGGCCACACCCAAGGGGAGGCATAAAACAACCACTGGCATCGATGGTACATCCCACACATTCCCTCCCCTTGGTGTGACACATAATCTTATTATACAGGCAGTTTAGAATATATTTTTATACAACTTTCATAACTCCAAATCCATCCATCATATTCACATAAAAGGCACATATTCAGATTCAGCATACTTAAATCATAAACAGTCTCAAAAATCACACCAATCCCTTCAGTGAATCCAAAGTTACTCGAATGTCCGTTTATGACCGACCGCAGCTACCGTTTCGTGCCCAAAAGAGTTCCCTGGATTCGGGCTATACGGTCGGTCACTTGTTGGCCTAAAAATGTCTACGTCCTGTTCGAAGTGGATCGATACTTCGACTACGTTGTACTGTCGAAGTATCGTCGATAGTACGGGTCGGCGGATTCGAAGGTAAAATGGCCGCCGCCACGTGGCCCTTTGTCCGATATCGGCCACCACGAGGCTTTGATAGCTTTAGCGCTTCGTTGGTTTCGGCTGTGTTCGAACTGTTAGTTGTGCGAAGTCACAACTCTCCGCAGGATCTCTCAGGGACCATAAGTACTGGGCAAATCAGACGAACCCAATAGGTTTAGTCCAGCGGGATGGGTCTGTCACATGGCTCCCTCCTTGTGGAACACTCCGGCAGACCCGGCTTGACCCTGTGGCGGGTCAACTTGGGGATGACCGGACTTAGAGAGAATAGGGACGTCTATTTGCCGGGATAACCCATCCGCATTCCCATTCTGCTTACCGGGCCGGTAGCTGATAGTGAAATTATAAGGCTGCAAGGCCAAACTCCACCTCAGCAGTCTGCCATTGTCCCCAGAGACCCGGTTAAGCCAGACGAGGGGGTTGTGGTCTGTTACGAGGGAAAATTCTTGTCCGTATAGGTAGGGGCTCAGTTTCTTCAGTGCCCAGACCAGGGCTAAACACTCTTTCTCTACTGCCGCATAACTCACTTCTCGAGGTAGTAACTTTCTGCTGAGATATGCGACAGGGTGTTCTCCGCCATCCTCCCCGACCTGGCTCAACACAGCCCCCAGTCCATACATGGAAGCGTCTGTGTGGACAAGAAAACGTTTGTTAGGGACTGGGGCAGCCAGGACAGGGGCATTCACAAGAGCCTGCTTCAGGGCTTGAAACGCGGCTTCACAAGCTGGAGACCACAGGACCTGCCTAGGTAAATTCTTTTTAGTCAAATCAGTTAGGGGCTTGGCAATCGTACTGTAGTCGGGGACAAAACGTCGATAGTAACCCGCTGTCCCTAGGAAGGCAAGTACTTGGGTCTTGGTGATAGGTGTGGGCCAGTTAGCTACTGCTTCCACCTTGGCCGGTTCAGGTCTCTGGCTCCCACAACCCACCCGGTGACCCAAGTACTGCACTTCTGCCATGCCTAAATGGCACTTGTCTGGTTTCAGAGTCAGGCCGGCAGCCCGAATCTTGTCCAGCACTACCCCTACGTGTACTAGGTGGTCTTCCCAAGACTCACTGTAAACCGCGATGTCGTCCAGGTATGCACATGCAAATCCCTGGAAGCCATCTAGGAGCCTATCCACCATACGCTGGAAGGTAGCCGGAGCGTTCTTCATCCCGAATGGCATAACCCTAAACTGGTATAGGCCAAACGGGGTGACGAAGGCCGACTTGGGGATAGCATCCTCGGCCAGGGGGATCTGCCAGTACCCTTTACATAGGTCAATGGTGGTCAGGTAGCGCCCCCTGGCAATGCGGTCTAATAACTCGTCTATCCGGGGCATCGGGTAGGCGTCCGTGGTAGTCCGCTCGTTGAGCCGCCTGTAATCCACACAGAACCGGGTGGTCCCATCTTTCTTGGGTACTAGGACTACGGGCGACGCCCACGGACTATCGGAGTGCTCAATAACCCCCAGCCGGGTCATCTCCTGTATCTCCTTCCGCATTCCTTCTCGGACTGCTTCCGGGATACGGTATGGAGGTTGTCGTAGGGGGTTCTGTCCGGGTGTCTCGACCTTGTGTATAGCTAGTGGGGTGTACCCAGGTTCTTGGGAGAATGTCGCCTGCTTCTCCCACAGAAGCTGTCTTGCCTGGGTTTTCTCGGCCGGGCTTAGTCGGTCACCTAACTGTACGAGGCTAGTAAGGTCGGTCTGGGGATCCCTTTCTAATAGGTCAGGTAAAGGTAAGTTCTCGGGGTCGTCGGTAGCTGGGGCACAAACTGCTGCAACATCCTCGGGTCGTTCCTGATACTCCTTGAGCATGTTCACATGAAAGGATCGTTGTACCCGTTCATCCGAACAGCTGGCTATGAGATAGGTAGTATCGCATACCTGAGCTAACACCTTGTACGGGCCCTGCCAAGATGCTTGCATCTTGTTTGCCTTCACAGGTTTGAGCACTAGGACCTTCTGCCCAACCTGGAAGACCCGCTGTCGAGCACCCCGATCGTACCATCGTTTCTGTTTCCCCTGGGCCGCCCGGAGATTTTCCCTTACCATCAGGGATAGTTTCTCCATACGGTCCCGGAGTTCCAGCACATACGGTACTATGGGGGTCCCTTCTTGCTCCGTCTCCCCCTCCCAGTGTCCTCTAATGAGATCTAGGGGTCCACGAACCCTTCTCCCATAGAGTAACTCAAAGGGGGAGAACCCAGTTGATTCCTGGGGCACCTCTCTGTATGCAAATAGCAGATGAGGCAGGAATCGCTCCCAGTCTCTGCAAGTGTCAGTAAAGGTCCTCAGCATTTGTTTGAGGGTGCCATTAAATCGCTCGCAGAGACCATTAGTCTGTGGGTGATAGGGTGAACTAAGTAGCGGGTTGATGCCGCACACCTTCCACAGTTGCTGGGTGAGCACAGCGGTAAATTGGGTTCCCTGATCAGAGAGGATCTCCTGAGGGAACCCGACCCTAGTAAAGACTTTAACCAGGGCATCAGCAACCGTCTCTGCCTCTATATTAGACAGTGCTACTGCCTCTGGGTAACGGGTGGCGTAGTCTACCACAGTAAGAATATATTTCTTACCGGATGGACTAGCCCTGGCCAGTGGACCCACAATGTCAACGGCTATGCGGGAAAAGGGCTCTCCAATGATAGGCATCGGCTGTAGCCTAGCTTTTGGATGATCTCCCCGCTTACCTACCCGTTGACAAGTGTCGCACGTGCTACAATACATCCGCCCATCTCGGTTAAAATTGGGCCAGAAAAAGTTTTGGGTGATTCTATGAGCTGTGCGGTGGGAACCTAGATGACCTGCTAACGGCACGTCATGCCCAATCCGCAGAATCTCCTGCCGATACTTTGCAGGTACTACTAGTTGTCGTTTCTGCGGAGGGGCATTCGGTTTCGGGGAAGGTTTCGGGATCCTGTACAGCCTATCCCCCACCCACTCGTAGTGTTCCCCACCTACTCCTTCTTCCCCAGCGTCGGCCCTGGCTCTGTACTTGGCTAACGTCGGGTCCTCCCTAGTTTCCTTCCCGTACATTTCTGGGGTATCCCAGCCGAACGGGGCCTGGTCTAAGGTACAAGTCGGGGTAGAGAGTCTTACCTGGGTCTCAACAGCAGGTGGGCCGGCCTCAGTGGCACGGGTCTGGGCACGGGTCGTAACAGCGTCCACTGCAGCGGGGCCCATGGGAGCAAAGGCCGAAACCAGGGGGGCCAAGTCGTTGCCAAGAAGAACATCAGCGGGTAAATCCTTAATGACCCCCACATTCACGTGTCTAGCGCCCACTCCCCAATCCAAATGTACCCGGGCCACGGGTAGGCGAAATACTGCACCCCCGGCTACTCGTACTGCCACGGTATCCCCGGTATGTTGAGCTTCGGACACTAGGTGCTTTTGGAGCAAAGTCAGGGTTGCACCAGTGTCTCGTAGCCCACTGGCTTCCTTTCCGTTGACCTTTACACTCTGTCTGTGGTGTTGTCGATTGTCCTGGTGGGCAGCCTGAACAGGGTCCGCCTCATGTAATATGCCCCAGCATTCCTCTTCCTCTACACAGTGGACTGCTGGAAGAGGTGCTGGGGAAGGGGCCCCCGTGGGTTTCCTCCAGGACTGGTTCCTGTTGGCACGGTTCATCGGGCACTCCTGTCGCCTGTGCCCTAGTTGATTGCACAGGAAGCACCGAAGGGGTTCAGAGTACTCTCGGGCGTTAAACCGGGGTGGACGTTGGTACTGGGCAGCCGGAGGGGGTGCGGATGGTCTGTTTATGGGAGGCTGATACGTGGCAGCGGCTGGTTGGTATTCCGCTCTGGCTGTGGCCTTGGTGATGGAATTGTCCAGTCTGCGAGCGTCAGTGTACTCATCGGCCAAGCGAGCCGCCTCGTGTAGAGTGGAAGGCTTACGGTCTCGTACCCACTCTCTGACCCCTGTCGGCAATTTGTCGAAACAATGTTCCAATAAAAACATCTGCAGCACCTCTTCTCCCGACACCGCCTGGCATCCTGCCATCCAGTGGGCGGCTGTGCGATGTACCTTGCAGGCCCATTCCACGTATGAGTCCCCAGTTGTTTTTGCAGTGTCCCGGAACCTCCTCCGGTATGCCTCGGGTGTAACGGCATACCGGGCGAGTAAAGCTTCCCTGACGGTAACATAATCCCCGATCTCCTCATCCGGAATAGCCCGAAAAGCGTCGTTGGCCCGGCCGGATAACTTGCCGGACAGTATAGCAACCCAGTCTGCCGGGGGTACCTTGTGCAGGGCACATTGCCGCTCAAAATCCGCAAGGTACCCGTCAATCTCTCCTTCGGTCTCACTGAAGGCTTTGAAGGCCGCAAATGGCACTTTCTGTTTGTCCCCCGGGTTTGCTGTGACTGGGGCCGCTGCAGTACCGTTTTGGCGTAGCAGGCTGGCCTCCACAGCGGCTTGAACCTGGGTGACGATCTCCGCGGAGGGGTTGGGGCCATAATGGGCCAGCCGAATTCTTACCGCCCGGTCAAATCTTGCCTCCTCGGGGGTTCTGTCGTCTGGGCTGGGTCCATTGGTTCCCTCTGCCGCTGGTACTCCATCCATTTCCAGCAATAAAGCAATAATGTCCCTCTTCTTGAGGTTACTGGCCTGTCCGCCCCTTTGTTCCAATAAGTCTTTTAAGGTAGCTCTTCTCAGGTTTTGGTATTGTAGTTCCATTTATTCTTGGTCGTAGCGGTTTCTTTGGGCGTTGAAGATCATCCCGTCGCTTGCCACCAGTTGTTACGGTACCACCTTCCGAGCTCCAGACACAGTCGTTAGTCACTTGTATTCCCGGTTCCCCCAATAACGAGACCAAGCTCCATTATGAGGGTAAAACATGAACTCAGGACTGGAACAGCCAGCCTGCCTTTTATTTGCATTTCACACACACAGGCCACACCCAAGGGGAGGCATAAAACAACCACTGGCATCGATGGTACATCCCACACATTCCCTCCCCTTGGTGTGACACATAATCTTATTATACAGGCAGTTTAGAATATATTTTTATACAACTTTCATAACTCCAAATCCATCCATCATATTCACATAAAAGGCACATATTCAGATTCAGCATACTTAAATCATAAACAGTCTCAAAAATCACACCAATCCCTTCAGTGAATCCAAAGTTACTCGAATGTCCGTTTATGACCGACCGCAGCTACCGTTTCGTGCCCAAAAGAGTTCCCTGGATTCGGGCTATACGGTCGGTCACTTGTTGGCCTAAAAATGTCTACGTCCTGTTCGAAGTGGATCGATACTTCGACTACGTTGTACTGTCGAAGTATCGTCGATAGTACGGGTCGGCGGATTCGAAGGTAAAATGGCCGCCGCCACGTGGCCCTTTGTCCGATATCGGCCACCACGAGGCTTTGATAGCTTTAGCGCTTCGTTGGTTTCGGCTGTGTTCGAACTGTTAGTTGTGCGAAGTCACAACTCTCCGCAGGATCTCTCAGGGACCATAAGTACTGGGCAAATCAGACGAACCCAATAGGTTTAGTCCAGCGGGATGGGTCTGTCACACATACATACATACATAATCACATATCTGTCTATCTAGATTACATGAGGACCTCTTACAGCCCCGCCGGGGGGGACACTTGTCGACATAATTGCCTATACCTAAGAGTATCTCTAGATAATAGCGACCCCCACCAGACAGGACGAGGCCCAGGCCAAGGTAGAGATGTATGTGAATTCAAAGCCATTCAGAAGGTGATAGAAAATAACATTACAGATAGAGGAAAGCGGGGATAGAGAAGGGTACAGAAAAGAGGGTCCAGAAGGGGAAGGGATGGAAGGGAGGTATGAGGGATAGGAAGGGACGGAGTAGTCACTTGTCCTCAGCACCAGCCCATGAGGCAGTGCCAACGTTCACAGCCGCGGCATACCGTTCCTTGTACACAGCCTGACACATCCCAGAAAACCGTCCGTTTCCCGGAGGCTCCCCAGTGGTAGCCCTACTATATCCCCTGCATGGGGAGCAAGTCAAGTAGGTATCCGGTTCGCTAAGAGATGACGGAAGAAGGGGGTGCGAAGGCCCAGATCCGACTCCCGCGTCACCTAGTCTCCCACGCCACTATCTATCCACGGTGCCCAAACTTTATCAAATCTTGCCGTCGTGCCTCTGACCTTCGCTGTAAGTTTATCCATAAGGAATGTGACCTTAATCTTTTGCAGCACCCTGTGAAATGGGGGGGGGGTGAAGGCTGAAGCCATGTCTGAGCCAAGGCCCGCCTCGCCGCCAGATTCACTTTATTTAACAGCTTCAGTTCCGTTCTGGTCCAGTCCTCTAGAGGTCTGGCCAGAAGGAAAACCCATGGGTCTAGTTCAATCTCCCTACCGAAGACATCCTTCAGTAAGTCCGCCACCCCTTTCCAAAATGGTTGGATCCCAGGGCATGCCCACCACATGTGCAAGTAGGTCCCTTTATGACCGCAGCCCCTCCAGCACACATCTGTAGATGCCCTATTCATCCTGCATAACTTCACCGGGGTGGTATACCACCTGAACATGGTTTTATACGCTTGTTCCTGCGTTGAAACACAAATAGATGAAGTCGCCGCAGCTTCCCAAATCTCCTGCCAATACACCCACTCCAACTCCTCGCCAAGATCCGCCTCCCATTGAGCTATGTATGTAAGGTCCCCCCATTCTGACGTTGATGTGCTTAAATGCGCATACAAAGCTGTTATAAGGCCCCTTGGGAATTATTCCCTGAGGCACATGGCTTCGAAAAAGGTAAGCGGTTGCAGTGCACAGGACCTATTAATCGGGATCTGTGCAAAATCCCTAAGTTGTAGAAATCGGAAGAAGTCAGAAGGGCGTAGACTAGCCCTGGCCTTTAAATCCTCAAACTGAAGCAATGAACCCCCTTCATAGAGTTGGCATAGGCGTTGGACGCCCGTACCCTCTATTCCCTTGAATTCCCTAGCGTTTAGTCCAGGGGGGAAAGCCTTGTTTCTAAGATAGGGAGCCAATGGGGATGTCCGGGAGGACAGCCCAAACTTGATCGACGCAGCATCCCATATTTTCATTGAGTTTGCTATGGCCGGGCATTCAACACGCGTTGTCGGTCTATGGTCACGCGGAACCCACATAAGGAATTGGGGGATATCAGGTCCCAGGAGGGACGACTCTAAATCAACCCACCTCCTTTCGTCTGGAGGAGAGTGCCAAAACGCTATTTGCGTAAGTTGGGCCGCTAAATAATAAAAATAAAAATTCGGCAACCCTAGGCCCCCCCTTGACTTTGATCTGTACAGGATATTACAGGAAACTCTTTGCTTTCTGTTCTGCCAAATGAATTTCCCTGCGGCCTGCTGGAGCGCACCCAGGTCAGACCTGGTGAGTCAAACCGGGAGAGCTTGAAACAGGAACAAAATCCTGGGTAGGATATTCATCTTCACCGAATGGATTCTACCAATCCATGAAATTGGTTTATCCTGCCTGTTCTCCATATCCGAGATAAGGGTGCGTATCAAGGGGGTATAATTCTGCTGGAAGAGCTGGGCAGGGTCCGCCGTCAGGTGGATCCCCAAATATTTGATGTGGTCTCTATCGATACGAATATTGTGCCTAGTCCCCACTTGAGCGATATCAGGGTCACTCATACCTATAGGTAGAGCGCACGATTTGGGCAGATTCACCTTGTATCCGGCCCATTCACCATAAGACTCTAAAACTGTCGTCAGCGCATCCATTGACTCAGTCGGGTCCGTCAGAGTCAGCAGAACGTCATCCGCAAATGCGGATACAACATATCGCTGGTCCCCAATCGAGATTCCATGAATTTCACTGGTACAGCGCACTCGTTGCAATAGGGGTTCCAGCGATAAGGCAAAGAGCAGGGGCGACAAAGGGCAGCCCTGTCTGGTTCCGTTGCCCAAAGTAAATGGTAGCGCTTTTGATCCTGCTATTCGGACCCGTGCCTGGACGTCCGTGTACATAGCCCTAATCGCTGTGATATACGTGTCAGGGAGGCCAAAGTGCCGCAGAACTTCGAATAGGTATGGCCATTTGACTCTATCGAAGGCCTTTTCTGCGTCAAGCGACAGGACCAATGTTGGAATCCCCCTAGTCGCCTGCCGCCAGATAAGGTCGATGTTACGTTGAGTGTTCTCATACAATTGCCTACCGGGGATGAAACCCACTTGGTCTGGGTGGATTAAACGAGTTAAGAAGGGGTTCAGGCGAGTCGCTAAAACCTTAGCTAGAATCTTAGAGTCGTGATTTATCCATGAGATCGGACGAAAATTCTCAGGGAGCGAATCGTCCCTGCCCAGCTTTGGCAACAGAACCACGTCGGCCAGTGACATGTCCCTATCTGGTACGCCCCCCTTCATGAGATCGTTAAATAACGTCTCAAGATGCGGTACAAGCTCTTCCCGAAAAATCTTATAATAACCGCCCTCAAAGCCATCTGGACCTGGGGCTTTATTGCCTTTCAAGGATGAAAATGCTGCGTCTATTTCGTCGGCCGTGATTTGCGCTCCCAGGATAGCAGCGTCACCTCCCCCCAACTTTGGCAGGGCCAGTTGGTCCAGAAAAGTCATTGTTTCTTCCGTTTCACGCTGTTGTTGATCCCCTTCAACTCCCCCAGAGTGGTTGTATAAATTGGAGTAATATGCTGTGAAAACCGTTGCTATATCAGTGTGGTCCGTGCAATACTTACCTGCAGCGTCCTTAATTCTCGTGATGTGGGAGTGACCCTGTCTCGGGCGAAGGGACCTAGCTAACAGTGTATCCATTTTATTGGATTTTTCGTAGTATGTCCTCTTGGACCATACAACTGCTCTAGCTGTATCGTCTATGAGCGTTTCTCGCACAGACATACGCAATTTCTGCACGTCCGCTAACGTGGTGGCGGACGGGGCTGACTTATGCTTCTCTTCCGCTCGTCCCAGGGCCTCCAGAAGGGATGACAGTATAACCGCCTTGTGGGCGGCCCAAACCGTAGCAGGGTGGAGGTCAGGCACTACATTCCGAAGAAAGTAATCGGACAATTCCTTGCGGATTATCTCCACCACGACCGGATCCTGTAGCAACGAGGTGTTCAGTTTCCAGGACCACGGAGACGCGGTACATAATTTGTCCATCATTAACCAGATCTCCGCGTGGTCCAACCAGATTATAGAACCGATTGTGGAGTCAGAGATCTTGGATGCCGAATGCGAGTTAACTAGGAATAGGATCACCCCCCCCCCCCCCCATAAGGGGCGCCAATCCGGGCTCCAGGGGGACACCGAGAAAACTCGTATCGTGCCCCCCCGGTTCCCGGCAGCATCCTCCTGGACAAAATATCCACGTGGCATATCCACTAAAAGTCCCCCAAAAGGGGGAACGCCTCAAAGGCTATCGGAGTTCGAAGTCCCAATGGGAGACTTGGACACAAAAGAGTATTACAAGTGACTATACAGGCCATTATTAAAGAGCAGAAAACCCATGACAGGAGCTAAGTTTGGTAAATAGCAGTAGAAAATGAAAACGTATTACAGCTACAGGCACTGTGCCTGTGTTAGGACCTATTTACATACGTTAACAGCTATAGCCTGTGATGCGCAACCCCTCGTATCCTCTGATCGCAACAGAAAGTGGACATAAATATGCATACATGGAAGGGGGGGGACGAGTGACAGCTCGACGGACAGGCGTGAAACCCTCCCGGTCGCCGGCAAGTCGCCCATCAAAACTGCCCCGATACACAACGCAGCAAACAGGAACCATCCCCCGCGGGGGTGGGGGTGGGGGCGGGGGGTACTATATGTCCACTGCCTCAGCGAACCCAACCCTGGATTCAGAGTAAAAAACACATCATCCCCCTCATTCAGAACAGCAGCTTTTAACATACACGTATACCCAGCGCGTCCCCGTCCCCCCGGTCATCCCCC
This sequence comes from Pelobates fuscus, assembly GCF_036172605.1. NCBI lineage: Eukaryota > Metazoa > Chordata > Amphibia > Anura > Pelobatidae > Pelobates > Pelobates fuscus. The sequence goes on along the minus strand of NC_086318.1, from coordinate 42,712,844 downwards.
ACACAGGAATGAATAATAAACAACGTTATAACCCGACACAGGAGTATGTGTAATGTAAAAATAACGTGAACATAATGTAAACCGTATCCCGCCGCCCGCCGCCCCACTACGAACACGCCCCCCAGAAAAAAAAACAAAAAAAAACAAGCAGTGTCAAAATGTACTTTGCCCCCGGCCCTGAGGGACCAGATAGAAAAAAACAAAAATTATGCGATAAAAATAGCGGGCCGACCTGACAAGTGTCCCATGGGAAGGGGGCATCATCAAGACAGGGAGTGCGGGGATCAGGGCGAGGACTGGGGATGGTGAGCAGCCCTAACCCTCCCCAAAGATGATCAGGCCCACCCGCGGATTAGGTAGCCCCCGACAGCCAGGGCCTCCTGCGAACAGAAAACTGAAAACATAGTCCCAGAAGAGACCCAAAAGGCACTTAAAGCGGGGCCCCGGCGTCACCCTCCCAAGCCACCTAATCCCACCCGCGAGGTCTTACCAGCCGGGATAACAGCCCACCGATCGGATACGGCGACGGGATAGCCGCTCTCCTCATTCATCCGCCGCATACCACTCTCGGGGGAGAGCGGCAAGAGCCTCCGCCGACGCCCTCGTAACCGAAAAATCATCAGGGGTTTGGATCCCCAGCTCGGTCAGGAACCTCTTTGGGTCACCGTCAGAGAACAGAAGCCTCGTGCGGCCATCCTTGAAGGCCATCAGCCGAAAGGGGTGCCCCCAGGCATACTTGATGGAATGGCGCTGCAAGAGTTTGGTTATCGGACGCCATTCCCTTCGCCTCTGCAAGGTCAGTGGGGTAAGATCTTGATATAGAGTGAGGCTTACCCCATTATAGGTTATCTGGCGATCTCTGCCATGCCTCATCAGGGCCTCCTTCGTTTGGAACGACAGGAATTTAATTATTATATCCCTAGGACGCCGAGCTTAGCCCTGGGGGCCCTATGCGCCCGTTCAATGTGCCACAAGTGCTCCGGGATGTCGGGGAGTAGCGGTTTGAAGATCCCCAGGGCGACCTCCGTCAGGGACCCTTCCCCTTCCCGCTCCGGCAATCTGCGAAGGCGTACATTGTTGCGCCGCGTTCTATTCCCCAGGTCATCAATAGCTGATTCTGCGGTAAGTAGTTGGGAGGTGAGGTGGTTGATCTGGGCGGCGGCAGCATTGTGGGCCACGACCGTGGATTCCACCCGCTGCTCGAGTGCCGCCGTCCTCACCCCCAAAGCCTGTATTTCTGCTTTCACCTCAGCCGTATTGCGCACTATTTCCGTGGCCAGATAACTACGGACCTCCGCCAGTTTAGCCAGGATCCGAGGCTACGCCGCTAGCTGGGCTCGCGGGTGAACGGGACGTACCTTGGCCTTCTCGTCCGCCATCTTGTGTGCTTAGGCGCACGGCGCGAGAGGCCGCAAACATATCCGGCACAATAACGCCCGTTTCCACCGCCTTCTTCGATTGTTTTTTCGGGGCTCTCCTATCCATCGTGTCTCCCCCACCTGAATCGGTCTATTTAGCAATTTGTCTCCGCTTTTGTATGCTGTTGGCACCGCGGTCGCAGCAGAGCTCTACCCGGACACGTCCAGCTCGCTTGGCCGCAAACCACGCCCCCCTCTATTTTTTTAATTTTAACTGTTTTAAAACCGTTTGACCATTAGCCTCAATTATTATTCTAACCCTGTTATATAATATTATTATATTATTATTATATTATTATATAATATATATATATATATATATATATATATATATATATATATATATATATATATAGTGGTGGTTAGATAACATGAATAGTCTGAATGTTATTGAATAGATTTCTGACTCACCCCCAATGATCTATGCACAAAAAAACACTTTGGTAAGATGATGTCATACCGTTTTCCCTATTTAGGCCTAATCCCCTGTCCCTCTTTTATATCCTATATACTCTCTTTTGTAGGAACTCCATAATGTTGGTGTGTCTGAGTGTATAACAGAGCTCCACAGCTATAATACTCCCAGTAATGTGTCTGAGTGTATAACAGAGCTCCACAGCATTAATACTCCCAGTAATGTGTCTGAGTGTATAACAGAGCTCGACAGTAATAATACTCCCAGTAATGTGTCTGAGTGTATAACAGAGCTCCACATCAATAATACTCCCAGTTATGTGTCTGAGTGTATAACAGAGCTCCACAGCAATAATACTCCCAGTAATGTGTCTGAGAGTATAACAGAGTTCCACAGCAATAATACTCCCAGTAATGTGTCTGAGTGTATAACAGAGCTCCACAGCAATAATACTCCCAGTAATGTGTATGAGTGTATAACAGAGCTCCACAGCAATAATACTCCCAGTAATGTATATGAATGTATAACAGAGCTCCACAGCAATAATACTCCCAGTAATGTGTCTGAGAGTATAACAGAGCTCCACAGCAATAATACTCCCAGTAATGTGTCTGAGTGTATAACAGAGCTCCACAGCAATAATACACCCAGTAATGTGTCTAAGTGTATAACAGAGCTCCACAGCAATAACACTCCCAGTAATGTGTCTGAGTGTATAACAGAGCTGCACAGCAATAATACTCCCAGTAATGTGTATTTAAACTGCAATAAATGTGTTTAGAAATCAGTCTGTGTGTATAAGATACACTGTTCTTGTTCTAAATTACATTTTAGTTACATCAATTGTTATTATAAAGTCACCTAACATTTCTCAGAACAGCCCAGCCCCTGAGCAAACCCCTAAAATTAAAATCCCTTGTTGTTTATTTAAAATCAACAAGTCCCTTGTTGTTTATTTAAAATGTTGGGAGGTATGTGAAGGTGTTTAGTGTTGTCAGTGTCCCTTTAAGGTATAAGATGAATAAATGGGTGGAGAGTACAAACTTGCGTACAATAAAAGAACGGTGAGATGAGACTTTGACAAGTCAACTACTGATGATATAAATGCATTATAATGACTGAGCCAATTAAGTTTGTTTACATATTTGTTTCTAGTGTTGTTATATATATATATATAATATATATTACTTTTAAATAGTTCTTGCTTATATATTCTCTTGATCCCTTTTATTTATATTTTTTTAGGGTTTTTGGGGTGTTTTGGGGTATATATTTTTTATATAAATGCTGGTTGTGGTTTTAATCTATTGTTTAATTCGCATGTACGTTTTCATTATAGTATATCACAATAATATCTATAGCCCATGTCTGAATGCCAAGAGGGTTTCCAGCCACTGAACGCACCTATGCTAAAAACAAATTGTAAAGTGGCGTCTGATTTTGTACTGTTCGATATTATGAATAATCAAAATGGTTTCCTATTTGTGTTCAGGTTGATTTATTTTACGATACGTATAATTATTTTCAAAAATTTTGAATTTTTGCAGCCAAAAAAAATAAAAAAATCTGTAAAATCAAAATTATCAAACCAAACACCCACTTATTAAATGTTAAGGAGTCTCTAGATATTTCTACATGTGTTGCCCTAGATTAAACATCATGAAAGATTAAAGAAAAATAACTTCTAGCTACAGTTATTGATTTAATATATAATCTGTTTATATGCCAATTTATTTTTTATTTTGCTTTTCTCTAATTTATTTTAGTTTATTTTTTTTTTTTTATTTCTTTATTTTTTCTTTCTTTCGTTCTCTTTCTTTCTTTCTTTCTTTCTTTCTTGTTTTTTGAGCCGACACAAAGTTACACCAGGCAGAAGCTCTGCTAAGCATCATTTTTAGAAGAGAAGTGCCTTACATTTGCCTTGTTATTAAGGTCCCCCGTAGAGGCTAGCTGTATGTTATAAAGTACACAGTATCTCTAAACTGATAGCTTACCAACGAGTGGGCAGCAGTGGAGTATGCATGCTAATGAAATCACTGCACAGTTGGCAAAAAATCCACCTGCTGACTCAATGTTCTTTCTGTTACTATGGCTTGTTTATTGTAGCCTCTTTAAAAATTTCTCTTGGATATCAAACTTGAAATCCTGGCTTGGCACATGGCAATGTTAAACATAGAGGGAAGGAAAGAAACATTATGCAGACAACATTTCCATCTAACAAGAGGAATAAATAAATTACAAATACATTTTATGGAATTTATACATTACAAAGTTGTTAGGCGTATAGTATTTACAATGACAGCACTGTGACATTTAGTGATCTTTCCAAGGTCATGTCCAAGGTCATGTCCAAGGTCATGTTTTTTGTTTTTTATCTGCCTTGTACTTTCTGTGTTTGGGGAACTTTTATTTCAGTTGGTTTTGTAGTTTGTCTATGCAGGGCTAAATATTTATATACATATATATATATATTTAAGCAATATAGAAAAATGAGATGCACTCACGGGTCTTCAAATACGTGGAAAAACTGGTGCTTTATTAATCCATAGAAAGTATACAAAAATCGACCGACGTTTCGACCCTGCCGGGTCTTTTTCAAGATCATGAAAAAGACCCAGCAGGGTCAATACGTCGGTCGATTTTTGTATACTTTCTATGGATTAATAAAGCACCAGTTTTTCCACGTATTTGAAGACCTGTGAGTGCATCTCATTTTTCTATATTGCTTATATATTGGACGCCAGAGATTTGCACCCAGGCAATAGATTTATATTTATTTTTTTGTAAGGAGAGTGCCAAGCCTTCACCTTATTTTATATATATATATATATTTATTTTTATTTTTTTCCCATCACAAAGGGCAACTTCTTCCTCTGACAAGACTACTTGTACTTGTTACACTTATTTAACCCATTTATTAGCAAGCACTTTTTCTTTGAAAAATATTGGCATAATATGTATTTGAAGCAAGGGATCATAGCTAGCATATTAACATATGATAAAATATCAATCTTTAAATTGCTTTTCAGAAAAACTAAATTAAAATGTATGTACATGTACACACTTTTTATTTCTTTCATTTATTTGCTCATCCATTACAGTGTTTGGGTAAAAATTGTACGTTTTAGACAGATACTTTATCTTGCACTATTTTACACAGGGAATAAAATGTTATTATAAAAGCAAAAATATTTTTTTTTTCCCACATACAGTAGGTGTGACAAAAATACATCAATAAAAATGGTAAAAATGATAGGTATTTCTAAGGACCCTGAAGGCATCACTAGAAGTACAGCTTGCTGAAAATTGCATCACAATGTAAAAAAGCAATGTTTGCATGTGGGCATCATGGGAAATTCTGCTAACCTAGTTTTCATGTATGCTAAACTGACACAAACCCATTATTGTCCAGGAATCTCTCCCGTTTAGGGCAGGTTTGTATTTTTCTGGCAGGACCACCTGTCTCTGTGCCACAACATGAACACCACAACTCTGTCCCATGTTCATGCCTCCCAATGTTGGTGTGGGTACATAGCTGTTCAACTTATGCTTTACCTTTTGCTTTAATAGACACCTAGTCTTGCTTTTAAGGTATTCTACGTTGGTCTGTAAGATGAGACTGGATAGATTATGGTGAGGGCAGTCAGAATGGAGAATGTAGTATTAAACCCGCAGATAATGAATATTGGGTAATATAAGTGATTCTGGTAGATGGTTTTATAGCCATATGGAGAGGGAATAGCCTTATATATTCTTGTTGATGTAAATATTTATAATGTGTTCCTTTATTGTAGGCAAGCTTAATAACTCAGTTCAGTGATGCAAATCACCATTTAGAAGTCAATATATCAAGAGTGTTCTGTGTTCTTCAAGGGACCAAAGACATGAGTAGGATTGAGAAAAGCAATCTAATCCGTAATGGCTTTTGTTTCAATTTCTCAGGTGCACATTAACATCAGCCACCAACTTTTTCTATTTCAGTAGCAATGAGGAAAATATATTTTATATATTTGCACATATTCTCGTGTCTGTATAGATATATATTATTCACAAGGATGGATAATAGAATGGGAGGTGGGGGTCATAGCTACCATAATCTTTATTATACACAGTCGTAGCAATGAATAGTGAGCAGTGACCACACAAAGGGAGGTAGAGTAAGTGACATTTAGAAAATATAAAGGAACGTGAAATGAAAAGGAAATCGTAAATCTCCTGAGAATGTCTAGCGAGAAAATATTTTTCTTATCAACACCCTGAAAACACAGATTATCTCTGAACTAGAATTAGAATGACCCTTGTACCTTTGTGCATTAAAACATCATGTAAGGCTTTTTGGGGGAGTAGGGGGGTTTCTGGACTCTGCCCACTCACTATTGTGGTCTATCAGATCCTAAATGACTTTCAAAGCAAGTCCATTCTTATTTGCCAAGGTCTGTTATCTTTGTTTAAAAATGAGAAGTGGAATACCTCCATCTCTAGGCCATTGGCCCACCAATGTTTTATATTTATATTTGCACTCTAGATAATTAATTGAATATAATTTAATGCAAATTACATTGACTCTGTTTTCAAATAGTTTTTGTTTTTTTTTCCTGAGTTTCTTTCACCTTTTATTTTCTCAAAAACTTAAACAATTGTCAAATATATAGCAATATGACTGAACGTGCAGTAATACTGGAAGAAGTCGGAATCTTATAGAGTCAGCTTAAGAACATGCAGTACAGTTCTTTAGAATACGTCAGCTTCTACTGGCACTGACCTAGATAGTTGATGCCAGAGGCACTGTGAAAACATGTTACAAGGCATTTTATGGGCTTTAAGATAGAGCGAGAGGTAAGTTATAATACTTGAACAAAATAGACAGTCCTGGGGGTAAAATCATAGCCCCTAACAATAATAATAAGAATGATCACAATAAAGCAATACGCTGGCACAGAGGATGGTTCGGTTTATTATTTATGTGCTTTGTAAAAATCTGAAAAAATATAAAGAAATTGTGGAAATGTTAGCAGTGCCAAATATGTTTTGACTCATGCAATGGGCTGGTATGTAATACCTGCAATCTGCCAAAGATATTGAGCAAAATCAGTCCACGTTATTTTTCAGCACGCTCGCTGCTAATTATGTTGCCAAACAAGTGGGATATGGGTTTTGGGAATTGTAAACAATTCCAAAGCTGTAAGTGGCTTATTTTGGTTTATGTGCAGTTCCCATGCATGATACAGCTTTGGACATAATCAAATTTAAGACACTTCTATCTGGAAAATATCATGCCTGCCTCTCTGCCTGCCTGTGTCTATGTCTCGTTCATGAATTCGTACAATGAATTAAAAGGGGAAGCAGCAATCATGTCACTGCTGCATTTAGACAGAGGCACAGAATTTAAACAAGCCATTCATGAGTGCAGTCAGGTCGTTACTGGGAGTCTTTGCTATGTCTTTCTGTTGCTTAAAGTGATATTTTTTTTAAAGAAACAGTCCAAGCACCATAACTACTACAACTCGCTGTAGTGGTTATGGTGCCTAGAGTGGTGCCTTACCACTGTAAGTAGTCAAATTATTTTAGAACTTTTTGACTTCTAACTATCTCAGCCAGTGGACTGGAAGCTATGACTTACACCTGAGACGGATCAGCTGATGCACTCAGCCAACCTGGGCTATGCAAAAAAATGTTTACTCCCTACAATGGAGGGTGAGGGTGTACCAGGGCACTTCTGACACCATAACTACAACAAAGCTTTTGGTTCTTTGAGTTGCTTTGAGTTGCTCCTATCAGAGGGATTTCATACGGTGTGATGAATAAAAGTTACATTTTAATACAGATAGTAACAAGCAGGGTGATGAACTGCGCCCCCAAAACAATAAAATTTAACAGAAATTGGTGATATATAACAGAAGATATATTTACATCAGTTTATGTTCAGTATACATAAGCAGATAAAAGATGATTTCTGTAACCTTAAAGGAAGCAGAAATGAACAATAGTGCAATATGTAACAGTAATTTGGACTATTTGAGGTAGAAATATAGAGTGCTAACTCACAATCGGTAGAGCTGCTAAGAGCTCTGCTGTAATGCGCCTGGATGGTACTATCCCCATCTATGGATATTTGTAGCTTTGCTTGGTTGTTATTTCTGTCCAGCATATATGAGAAAACACAATAAAGGAGTCTTATGGTATAGTATGAATGTACACAAAATAAAAGATAAAAAGCGGTATCCTACTTACAATATACAGAGCAATGGCCTGCTCTGGTATGAAGAGTGTTGGTGGTATTATCCCCACCTAGGATATGCAGGATACACCAGCAAATGATGACAGGAATGTGATGATATAAATGGAAATATACCTTTAAAATCATAAATAATTTATTCTCAATAATATATATATATATATATGATAGATTTGGGAGTAGATTTTTCCAGTACCAACACTTAACGCGTGATTTTGTAAAGCAGATGCTGATTGAATTCACTATTTGGTTAGTGTCACATAATTCTTCTTCTATTGCAGCCTATCTTGTCATTGCAACATTCAGACATGGATGGAAGAAAAAGGAATGCAAAGCGTAAGAGGGCTGCAAGGGATGGCATGCATAGGACATGCTAGATGGTAACTATTGTCGTAGTGCAGGTAAAGTCCCGGAAACGTAATAACTGTTTTCTACAGCTCAGTGCTACTAGTGGGCTTTTCCCTTACAGCGCTCTGTCTTTACATCATTGTTTTTCCCTTACAATGCGTTTTCAAGCAGCATTGTCTGTTGTGGCCGAGGATTAAAAATGAATATTCATCTTTTAAATAATATAAAATAAATAAACAATAAGTTGCAACATTAATATATATTTTATTTTTAGTTTTTGGTATTATGGTTAAATATGTGGATAAAAAATACGGGAAACGTATAAATAGTAAATGTCAATTTACTACAATAATTATAACAAGTAACAGGCTATAACAAATAATAGCAGTGATAATGAATTACAGTACAATACAAACTGTTTTGGATCAAAGAAAACTTTGATTATTTGTTTATCTACTCCTTCCAAATTGATTGATTAATGCGTGCACGCTGTCCCTAGAAGTAATTCACACCGGAGACAAAGGTTCTGATCAGTGAAATACTAAGGAATGCTTTATTCCCCAAAGTGGGGGGGCTCCTTCTTAAAGCAAAAATACGTCACAGTTTAACATACAGTATCCATTCAACAATTGGTTAACAGTCTAAAAGGGTCTTGTCTAAACCCACCCTACAGGATGTGATGTCACCATTACAGAGCTCTTCCCCCCATATTCCAGCTCCGGCTTGGATACATGAAGAAAGGGGAAGTGAGTAGTTTCTTTGTTACTTTAACAGTGATTCTCCATTTTGTTGCACGTGGAATTGGCACAAAGGAAGTGGGGGAGGAGTTAGCAAAGGAAGCTAACTGTTAGCACAGGAATGTGTAACAAGAAACTTGCAGAGGATTTAGTGACTGAACCATAAAGGGGGAAGGGAATATTTACTCTAGCAGCCAGTTTTAACATAGTGAACACAGAATAAATAGACATTAGTAAATAGCTATTTTGGTTTAATTCTACTGTCCATAACAAAACTGCAACATATTACTTAATGTCCCCAGCCCCCAGGCTGGAACTAAGGAGTAAGAACTGATAATCTACATCCTGGGCACAGAAAAGAAAGTGAATATCTATTACCTTTGTTTTATTTATTCAGTTTAATTTCATTATTTATTTATTTATTATTGATATATAGTGGAATGTTTTAGGGGAGGTGGCTACAGTAGGCTGTCCTTTGATGTCAATACCAGAAGCACTAATCCTACATACTGCCCCTAGTGGTCGATCTAGCATATTAACATTATTATGCTCTATTTATGACATAAATCATTAAAGAGACACTGTAGGCACCCAGACCACCTCAGCTTATTGAAGTGGTCTGGTGCAGGGTCCCATTACGCTTAACCCTGAGCATGTAATCATTGCAGTTTTTAATAAACTGCAATAATTACTTGCTAGGCTTTACTCCTCCTCTAGTCTACCAGACACCCACTAGAAGGACTTCGGGTCTTTAGGTGACTTTTGGTCACCTAAATGACGCTGGACGTAGTGTGAGGACTTCCTGCATCACCAGAATCCCCATGAAAACGCTGAATAATGCTTTCCTATGGGGAAATCCTTTTGCGAGTGCAGCCATTGCTGCGCATGCCCATTAGGTCTCCCTGACAGCTGACGTCGGCAGGAGAGTCGTGAAGGCGGACTTGAATCAGCACCGAGCGACATCGGCGCTTGACCCAGGTAAGTGACAGAAGGGGTTACTTCTGCACGACGGGTGGGAAAGTCTTGATGGAGGGGGAAGCTATAATGCCAGGAAAGCAACTGTTTTCCTGGCACTATACTTTCCCTTCAATTAAAATCCCTACATTGCCAAAGTGCAATAGGATCATATACTGTACTACTGACTACTGTGAGTTGATTTACTTTTCGTAAAAAAAACAACCAGAAAAGATCTGAAAAAAATTATCAGAAATAAAATGCTCTTTACAATCACTGGAAATATAGTTTGTGTGCTAAAGGGGGAGAGGGGACACTTTGTCCAACTTGTTCTCCAATCTAGGAAGGGTATTTCCTGCTCTTAGAGTTGCGCATACATCACTCACCATCTTACTGCACAGCTAAGCTAGAGAAATGGATAATGGGCTTTAGCCAGACCCTACCTGGTTGCATATTATCCTCCTTACCACTCTAGAGAGGAAGAAAGGGGCAAAATAGAATATGCGATAGATTATTTGCAGAGCCCCATATCTAGTTAGGCTTACCCTACCATCACATTTCCCTTTCAGAACCACTGATTATAGGAGTCAATTGGTTTCTGCTGGGGTAATGAAAGTGCTAATTAAGTGTTCTTGCATAGCAAGACCACTTAATGTTATCTCACATATATATTATTAAGTGTTCTTGCATAGCAAGACCACTTAATGTTATCTCACATATATATTATTATTATTATTAAGTGTTCTTGCATAGCAAGACCACTTAATGTTATCTCACATATTTATTATTATTATTATTCTTATTATTCTTATTATAGCCAAATTTGCCACCCTAACTCCTCCCACAGTTTTTACACTACATAGACAAAAATATACCAAAACGTGCAGATTGTTCCCGATCGGATTGCTATTACTTTGTGGAACGTTTCGCCGAATGGTTCACGGAATATCGTCGTTCTTGTGGCGAAATTTGTCCCATAGGAATGAATGGCAAAGCTAGAGTGGGAGCTGGCACAAGCTGAAAAATCAGGACATGATTTCTAAACTGCCACCACTCCCTCATTTTCAGGCCCACCTACACAAATCTTATATCAAAACGTTCAGCTATCTCTGCTGCCGCCACTAGAAATGTCCACGGCTAAGCCATAGTCCTGATAGTTTTCACAATATGACCATTTGTTTGCAACTCACGCAGTCCATTGACATTCATTGAAACTCCACTCTGCAAAGCTCACATTTGAAGGGCAATTTCGAAACTGCGACTGTGCCTTCATTGTTAATATCTCAGAGACATACTATACATCAAAATGTAGGTCTGGGTCTTGTGATTCTCACAATATAAAGCTCTTCACTGTAGGATTTATAGTTTTTAAAATACGACCGTTTGAAGATGGCAACCGCCAAAATACTCTGATCTGTGCAAGGCTGCAGCAGCAAGTGATGTCATAGACAAAGCCTTTTACACCTGCTAATTTTTTATAACTGTATGTTTTAATGTAACTGTGAAGCACTTTGGGCAACAACATTGCAATTAAATGTGCTATATAAATAAATACTAACAGTTACTCCGCCCACTCTAGTTGTAGACTACTGATGGAGGCAAGAACACTTCACACAATTTCCCCAGAAATTGTAGCTTTTCTAGTTATTCTTATTATTCTTATTATAGCCAAATTTGCCACCCTAACTCCTCCCACAGTTTTTACACTACATAGACAAAAATATACCAAAACGTGCAGATTGTTCCCGATCGGATTGCTATTACTTTGTGGAACGTTTCGCCGAATGGTTCACGGAATATCGTCGTTCTTCTGGCGAAATTTGTCCCATAGGAATGAATGGCAAAGCTAGAGTGGGAGCTGTCAAAAGCTGAAAAATCAGGACATGATTTCTAAACTGCCACCACTCCCTCATTTTCAGGCCCACCTACACAAATCTTATATCAAAACGTTCAGCTATCCCTGCTGCCACTAGAAATGTCCACGGCTAAGCCATAGTCCTGATAGTTTTCACAATATGACCATTTGTTTGCAACTCACGCCGTCCATTGACATTCATTGAAACTCCACTCTGCAAAGCTCACATTTGAAGGGCAATTTCTAAACTGCGACTGTGCCTTCATTTTTAATACTTCAGAGACATACTATACATCGAAATGTAGGTCTGGGTCTTGTGATTCTCACAATATAAAGCTCTTCACTGTAAGATTTATAGTTTTTAAAATACGACCGTTTGAAGATGGCAACCGGCAAAATACTCTGACCTGTGCCAGGATGCAATAGCAAGTGATGTCATAGACAAAGCCTTTTGTACACCTGCTAATGTTTTTATAAATGTATGGTTTAATGTAACTGTGCAACAACATTGCAATTAAATGTGCTATATAAATGATAACAGTTACTCCGCCCACTCCAGTTGTAGACTACTGGTGGAGGCAAGAACACTTCACACAATTTCCCCAGAAATTGTAGCTTTTCTAGTATTATTATATTATTGTAATGTGCATGCACAGTAAAACTATGCTGAAATAAATTTGCTACAACCCTAGGAAAAAAATGTATTGGCCACTAGCTAATCAACTCCCGTGAATGCTCCTTAACATTCAACATGTAAATCAAGGGAGAGAAGGTAAATGATAGCTTTTCTCCTGGGTGGAGGTTAACCCCTAGTAAAATAAATTCACTAAAATACAAAAAATAGAGAGAATCAGGAGAACCTGAATTAAGGTAGAGTGGAGTACTCTCCTGGTAATGGGAGACTTGAATGGTACAATAGAAAGTATGTTGTGCACCCTCTAAACATGGGTGGTAAAACTTAACTTTTAATAACAAAAAGTAAAAAATAATAATAAACAATACCGCAAAACTCCACCGAACATACATGTTACATAGAAACATGAAACATAGAATGTGTCGGCAGATAAGAACCATTTGGCCCATCTAGTCTGCCCAATTTTCTAAATACTTTCATTAGTCCCTGGGCTTATCTTATAGTTAGGATAGCCTTATGCCTATCCCACGCATGCTTAAACTCCTTTACTGTGTTAACCTCTACCACTTCAGCTGGAAGGCTATTCCATGCATCCACTACCCTCTCAGTAAAGTAATACTTCCTGATATTATTTTTAAACCTTTGTCCCTCTAATTTAAGACTATGTCCTCTTGTTGTGGTAGTTTTTCTTTTTTTAAATATAGTCTCTTCCTTTACTGTGTTGATTTCCTTTATGTATTTAAATGTTTCTATCATATCCCCCCTGTCTCGTCTTTTCTCCAAGCTATAGATGTTAAGTTCCTTTAACCTTTCCTGGTAAGTTTTATCCTGCAATCCATGAACCAGTTTAGTAGCCCTTCTCTGAACTATCTCTAAGGTATCAATATCCTTCTGGAGATACGGTCTCCAGTACTGCGTACAATACTCCAAGTGAGGTCTCACCAGTGTTCTGTACAATGGCATGAGCACTTCCCTCTTTCTACTGCTAATACCTCTCCCTATACAACCAAGCATTCTGCTAGCATTTCCTGCTGCTCTATTACATTGTCTGCCTACCTTTAAGTCATTTAAGTCATTTAAGTCATTCTCTCACATTATTTTTTACTGTGCCTATCATGCACAGTTTAGAAAATAATCCCCACATCTAATCAACTCTTACTTACTGCTAGTCTCTGGCAAATGTGGATTCCACCTTGCTGGGACATTCCCACCAGATACAGTGGGTATTATTGCCTCATACACAATCTGATACGGTAGCTACTGAGCACAGTTTAGACAATAATCCCCATGTTATATCTGGATATCTGGTGCTAGTCTCAGACAAATGTCTTTTTAATCTTTATAACAAGTGTGTTCAGTGGAGTTTTGTGCTATTGTTTATTTATTTTTTACTTTTTATTATTAAAAGTTAAGTTTTCACACCCATGTTTAGAGGGTGCACGACATACTTTCTATTGTACCATTCAAGTCTCCCATTACCAGTAGAGTACTCCACTTCTCTGGATACTCTACCTTAATCCAGGTTCTCCTGATTCTCTCTATTTTTTTTTAACATTCAACATTTTTCAAATTGACACGAAAGGACCAATACTTGACCACCAGTCAGAATCAAAAAGCTTAAAAGAATGGTTCAAGATAGACCTTACTATGTCTTTACTCTTGGATTAAGAAATTCCCACCACTCCAAACCGTGTGCTTGTTGAATATTTCACAAGAATACACTTTACCCTACTGCAATATATCCCTGATTTTCTTCCGTGCTTGTTCTCATGCTAATTCAGAAAGCAAGAACATGTGAATGATTTAGATTGAAACAATGTGACTGCCAAGGGCAGAATTAAGGTTCCAGCGGTCAAAGTTTGTGTATTAAATAAAATGAAAAATAACACTAAAAAAATATGTACAATACCAAGTTTCTCTTTAAGCCTTGACACAGGAGTGTAAAGTAATGGAATAATATCTGCTGTGTTCACTTCTCCAAATCCCATCTAAACAAACAATCTATGCTTAAATCTCTTATCCTTTAACAAAAGGCTAAAACTCAGCCACACACAGTGCAGCAGCTTAATGGCAGCAAACGCAAAGCTACCATGACATAAATAAAATAAAATAAGCAAGTATTGGAGAACATATGCTATGTTTTGAAATTCTGTAATAGACGGAATGTGAGATTAGCTACATAAAGCATATCCTTAGAACAATGAAGTCGCAGGCTGCTGGGATAATTCATGTACTTTTGATATTTATTAAGTGAAACCTCTCAATATATGTATGTTTTTATAAGCAAAACTTACACTTAAATATCAAACTTTATGACAAGGTTAGAAGATGATTGAGAATAAATGACTTCTCGCTGCATGCAGCAGTATTGTTAAGCCCATAAAATAGTAAATGATGGGGGCAAAAGGTTTGCTGTCTTGGGAAAGGTGAAAGATGAATCTATTGTGTACTGTAACAGCAATGAATACATGATAAGGTATCCAGATAAAGTCGATGGCTTATGAGTACACCACGGGGATCTTAGACTTGAACAATTCATAAATTTAAAGGTCTGTCATAAATAATGCAATCAAGAAATATAGATGCAACAAATTCCAAGCCGACTCCTGTGGCTGAGTCTGCAACAAGTTACATCCCTGAGATCCAGAGGATGATGTAGAAATATATAGCACTGTCTTTTTTTTCCTTTGGCGATGGCTAAAAAGAGCATCGTGATTAGCAGAACTTTTTATGTTACAGTTTTCTGGTAATGCAATAAAAGCTATTTAGATGGATTTAGGCATTTTAACACATTACGACTAGTGCCAAGGGGTATCATAAACCTGCCTATTGGCATCCCAAAGATATAAAAATTTACATTTCTAACGTTACAAAGCCTTTTTACTAATAATTGCATGTGAGAAGAACACACGTCCTCCTGGTGTATTTTACACAAATGCTTACGTTTTATGTCATTGTGACGAGAGCAATCTCGCCACATTGCATTGGAGAAGCCTGGTTGCCAGTCTGCTCCCTTTGGACTATGGACCAAAGATACTTTATTTTCCCTGCAGAAAGGCTTATTCGTGAATTTCTGCCAAGGCGTTCGGTAGATTTTATCTACTGAACAAACTACCAAATGCATGACCACCTGGGAGCTGGAGTGTGCCGCCAATTTACCTCCCTGAAGCTGCAGTTAACCGCAGCTTAATTGACGAATGCGGGGTGGTCTTTGTTTGTTTGCCGAACACGTGGCAGCGGCCATTCTAAAAGTCCCGAACGGCCAGCGGTGTTCAGCGCTCAAACTATGGAACTGAAAACGGATACTTATTTGCGCGAACACTGCTGAGCCGCCTGTCTCCTGGTTCCTATTCGTGGTGATTTAGCCGAACACCGGTTAATTCGGTACTTTGTTATATGTGAATGTGTTAACCCAGATAGCTATGCCATGGAGCCTGTTTGTGTAATTAAAGACTTTGGCTCCATGGCAATTAAACTGTGTGAATAGGATCTGAGCGCTATTCGGTAGTTATGTGCGCTCAGATCCCAGCTATCTGGGGATATGTGACCTGTCTGTGTTTTACGTATAAAATGTGACTTGGTGTATTTTAAGGTGTTTTACTGTCTTTGTGTCCCCACGTGTATAATGGCGATTTGCCTCTGTCCTGGGAAATAATTGGATTACTTCTCAATTATCTCAAGGATAGAGGGAGGGAATTAGGATGCATTGTGGGGATGTTTTGCTTTTGTATGTCTGTCATTGGTGTATGTCTGTCCCTTGTCGCAGTCTCCCATCTGGTCCCCTAGTGGAGTGTCCACCAGGTGGGAGACCTGCATAAATACTGGGCAGGTAGCCCTGAATAAATTAGACCACTGCTTGACCCCGAACACGGAGCCTTGTCTCGTTCTTGGGGGATTCACTGTATGCTGTTAGAGACTGATTGCCAGGAGTGTAAGCCGTTTGGGAGCTTTCCTGTTCGTCTGCTAGCAGCTATTCGTGAGGTTCCAGTTCGGGAGTTTGGAGTGCTTTACTGTATGCAGTTCGGGAGTTTGGAGCATTCCCTTGTATGCAGTTCGGGAGTTTGGTGGTCTACAGTAGCTGCCTTTATATCTGGAAGGGGAATATCAACTAAACAGATTTTAACCCATTGTGTGTTCTGAAACAGTCCGTTACAGTCATAAAATAAGGATAGGAATGGTAAATATTTATTTATTAATACTTAAAGTGTTGGAAGATTTTCTGCTTTTTAGTTTTGGACCCTTACCTTTAACCTTAAATTGAACTGTTCTGCTAGAGATTTCCGAAACACCTCTATGCATGGACTGGTGGGTATTAACGTACTAGTGTCAACTGAACAGAGCAGTGACTGCTAGACTGTGACCGAGATTATTCATAAGGTTCTGGAAACTGGTTAGAGCAGATGTGCCCAAGTACCATATCGCATATTTTGTTTACCAATCACACTTGTGAATTATTTGGGAGTCCACTGTTTTATGACGTGTGACATTCTAGAAATTACTTCTGAATTAGAATTTATCCAAAATAACACCAAATCAAGGCATAACATCCGAATAAGATCTATATTTTGTGACTACCACCATTTACAGTATACTACAAGCAGATACAACACAATAAATATTACTATGCTATATTGTTTTTTAATTTGTTTAAAGGCGAGATGTCGTCCAGATATGTGTTTACATAGAGGGAAGAGAAATTGAATGAGTTCTGAGTCAAGGGTTTGAAGGTCCGTAAGAATTTTGGGGTTCTCGTATACTTCTCTATTACTGAGAAGATATTTTTAAAACATAAAATAAAAACTATGAGACCAGTAAATCTGATTAAACATGATAAGTGTCACCGTATTTTTCAAGTGTTTGCTTTTTGTAACATTTCAGCATACGCTTTATTAAGTTATACTTTTTGTCCTTCTTTCTACTAAAGAAAACAAAACCGATTTAAAAAAAATAAAACAAAATAAGAGCTATGAAACACAACGCATTGGTTTTAGCTTAGCCTGGCTATTTTAGCATTAATAATTAGAGCATGGGTTTGTTTATATATTTTCTTTATTACTTGAATACTATTTGTCTGAAATAGTTATTGTGAATGTTAAATTAATATTAATTGAAATGCATCATAAGCTCAGAAAGTTCATTGTAAAATTTAGATGGTTAAATTAATATCCTGGGGGGAGGTGGAGCTAACTGGCGAGCTGAGAAGATGCATGATGCCTGAGCTCTGACTAATCACAGAGAAAAAGCCACGAAAACCAGTCAATTAACCTCACCACGGCACAAAAAAACCTGCGGGAGTCCCGGTACGATATGGGGAAACATTCAAGGAAATCCCGGGGGCCGAGCACAGGACATACCCGTGACATTAGAAAACTCTTGTCTCTAGCATGCAGGCCCCAGATGGCGGATGCCTTACAGGACCTGGGGTTTGAGTCACTCTCGGCCTCAGAGGACGACTTCCTGAGTGATGTGCTGACCCCGACACCCCAACCGAGGCACCAGACCATGCCACAACGGCAAAATGAACCCCCTCTGGCTACTAAGGTTGATTTTCCAGGCATGTTGACTGACCTTAAGACCTTCTTCACGGCAGAACTAGCAGAACTTAAGACTGAGCTGGGGGCTCTTACAGGCCGAAAAGGGGCCACGGAAGAAGAGGTTCAGGACTTGAAGGCCCAACAGGACGCCACGGTTAAGCAGACACAGGAGCTGGTAGCCATGTGCACACAGTTAAACGCACGAGTGGGACAGCTGGAGCATATGGCAAGACAGCAGAACCTAAAGGTGAGGAGGATCCCTGACACTGTGACCGCAGACGAACTACCGCAATTTATTAAGAGACTAATCCTGGCTGTCCTACTGCCCAAGCAGGCCAAATGACTGACTCTAGACGGCCTATTTCATATACCGGGATGCCCACACAATAAGTCAGACTCCGCAAAACATGTAATAATGAGTTTTAAATCACACTCAGATAAAGAAAGCTTCCTCCGCACCATCAGGGGACAAACCCCATATGCATTTGAAGACTACACCTTAAACTTCTACCAGGACCTGAGCCACCAGACAGTACAGTGGCGCGCATCTCTAAAGGAAACCACAACACAGCTGAGAGCAGCAGACATGCAGTATAAATTACCAATGGATAACCAAGAACACTCAACGCCGAACGGGCGATGACCTTGCTGGCAGAAGCGGCGCAATTCTTGCAAGCACTGGGCATCCACCCGACTTTGTTTTATCATAAACCCTCCAATGTGTTGTCCACATTATTATCTCACTAATTATTATTATTATTATTGGTATTTTTATAGCGCCAACTAATTCCGCAGTGCTTTGCAATATTATGACTAATAAACAACTATTTGTAATTGTTACCCAGACTTGTGTACATTTCAAATATTGTCCACTCGTGCTTTGGTGGAATAAAGGTAATACATCTAACCAGAACTCAGCATTGGAGCATGAATCTTTGTGCTGAGTATAATTAACATCAACAAGTTGTTGTTGAGAACAAGTTTGGGATATTCTTGGTGGTCTTTGGATATCTAGAGCCATGGATATATATTACGATAGGTTCCATTTGTTCAATTTATATATTTATCACTAGATATGGGGCAAAATTGAGAAACGAGATATGGAAGAGCCTAATTCCTAATTTCTTCCTAAAGCCTTCTGAGGACTCCATGCTGGTCACAGCATTTGATTCAATTACTATTGACCAACCTTCGATAGTAATTTATATTACAGAGATATAACATAAATAAGATGAATGTGCTTCTTACCATGTAATACATGAAAAAGTCTTAACACGTGGTTTATTTCCCCAAAATTAGTGCTATGGAAACAACAATATAATTTTTAACTTCTTCTTGCTCTTAGCAGCCTTGTGAGATTTTATTTTCATCTTTTGCCGGTCTGATAGTCTAGACACTTAATATTTGTCAAACTTATCATGCAATTCCATTCAATGCTCGCTCTTCCACAGGAATAGCAACTATCGTGTTATCTGCCCCCTGTTGCTAGTTGAATATGAATGCTTATATTATCTGAATATCTAAAGAGTTCAGTAGAGTGTATTTACAATGTTATTATAATTTTCAGGATTGATTAGTAATCATTTTTCCAGCATAAAGAAACAGATAACACCGGAACAGTATTTTAACTGCACTATAATGTAGTCTTCTATGAAAAGTCAGACTACCTAACTCCTTGATATAAACTGTCTCGACGTCTCCTGGTGGGAAAATCACATTTATTTTATGCATGATGATCTGACATTTTACCAGAGGGGCACAAAAGAAATGGAAAAGGTGTGAGCTTGTATTCACTTTACGAAAGAACAGTAGGTGTATACTTACGATATACTCAAATGCACGCACGCATACACATTATACTCTTGAAGGTTCAACACCATTGTCAATGGTGAGAGGGAAAATCTTTTA
The DNA here is from genome assembly GCF_036172605.1 of Pelobates fuscus. Classification (NCBI taxonomy): domain Eukaryota; kingdom Metazoa; phylum Chordata; class Amphibia; order Anura; family Pelobatidae; genus Pelobates; species Pelobates fuscus. Next base: position 42,692,806 of record NC_086318.1, on the reverse strand, counting down.
TATTCAGGAATTAAAATATAGGGACAATCTCAAAGCAAACACAAATAACAATTGCACACAATATCTGTTTTTTTCTGATTATTTGTATGTATTTGTTTTTATTTTCGTTATTAATAATACTGATATTTTATATATATGTATATATGTATATATATGTGTGTATGTGTATGTATATGTATATATATATATATATATATATATATATAAGCATAATTTGTTATATATATTATCAAGAGATAAAAGTTTATATACACATAGCATAGGTTTGGGATCCTAATAAGTGCAGAATAAGAATTATGCCTTTATACATCAGGAAGGTAGCAAAGCTAAATTAATGAAAATAACTATGTACAACACAAAGTTGAAGTCTCTTGGTTACGGGCAGCCAATAGTGAGTGCTACCAGGAGTTGTATGTGTTAATGCAACTGTACTGCAATGCTAACACCAGCAGGGCATCCCAGAAGTGAGGGGACTGGCACTGGTGTCTCTCTTGCCCTACCCAAAAGCCAGGCCTGTTTGAATACTCATTCATTTAGTTGATATAGCATTTTATCTCAAGATTTTGCCAATGAGAAATTCATAAGTATTGCCCTTAATTTAGTAATTTAACTAATTTTGTTTATTCATTATATATCATAATTTTATTTCTTGACTGTTGTGAGATGAACAATTTTCTGATCTCATTAAAGTTTGTTTTACTTTGGAAAGAAGCAACATATTTGTCCTTATTACCTTCCTTGAAATGGCAGGTAAACAGCATGTTGCTTCTGTGATGATGTCAAAAGGGAGCACCAGCTTTAAGATTGCTGCTAATTTCCTAAGTCCAACTGCTGTGCATCACAATGGTTGCAGATAGGGCTCTAGTAGTTGTCCTCGTTATTATTTTCTAGCAACAGTCGGTAGAAATAATGATCACTAAATAGATATTCAAGCAATAGAGGTCATCCCTTAATTTGTATCATATACCATGTGATTTGCATAGACCCCCTCTTCAGTATTCTAAATAATTATAATAATAATTTTAAAAAAAATATCTACCTGTTGCAGTTTGACAATGTTTGCTTCCCTTTTCCTCTCGTTTGAGTGTTTCACTTTATACAGTTGGTAATTTTTCTATATCTCATCTGATTAATTCTGCAGAAACAGGTACACATTTTGCAGTAGCTTGAACTCTCTATTACCAGAACTAAATGATAGATTGTAACTTGTGACTGCCTTGCCTCTACTATACCAATAAAAACTTAATATAAACTTTGATAGGAAGAAAGCATGTTGACTCTTAGGAAAGTGGCGTAATATTTTTGAAGTCACATACTCTATCGTTTTTTGTGTAAGCCACAAACAAACTTACAAAAATATAATTATACTTGTACCTAGTACTTATTCACTAACATAAAATACATTTTTAAAAAAAATCTATTGACATACGTCGGAAAAGTTGTGGATTGGGGCTTTCATATACTCATACAAGGTGGTCTTGTCAAACAATCACAATGGTTTCGTCTTCTGTATTAGGATTCATTTGCCCTTGCTTCCAACAAACCTTTTGACTTAGATGTATAGACATTTCTATTTTGATCCACCATGGATACATTTAGTAAAAGGTGAAAATAAATTGTTGGCAGGTATTGATCTGTAAACTTGAAGAACTATGACATTCTACTGGAATATGATAGAGACCCATCTAAATGAAAACGTAACCTCTAGAAACACTAAAGCAGTTACCATAATTCATGACACGCCTCACATTTATCAGAAGATACAAGTCCTCCAGTTTCTTTTGCCCCTTCTCCCTGCAATGTTCTTCTAGGTCATCACATGTTCTGTTGTATGACTTTTACTGTCATTTTAATGTATTGTAACAAATCGGGAGTTACGCTATCTTACACTCTCTCTGTTTAACTGGCACATGAGTGTCTCAAACTTGTGTGATATCCTGCTGCACACTGCCTGGTCAATGATGAAACCAGAAATTGGGCAGTTTCTAAACACATTGGTATCAGCAATATCAGGCAATGCACTAAAAAGTTTGATAATAAAAGACAAAATATCCCATTAAACATGCTCTAATGTGTTTTATTTTGCCAAAGTATGCCAATATATGAGTTAATATATGAGCTATTCAATAATATATTGATTAATATAATATAATATATGAGCTAATCAATCTTTTTAAAATTTGATTTTAAAACTAAAATGGATCAGTACCTAATGTGTCCAGTAACTTCTCAAAAACCTAGAAACCGTATATGTATTCTTGAGGTCAATTGTTATGCTTGTGGGATATAGAGGAACATAATTAATTGTGAACTTTTTGTTTGTTTGTACAAACACACAAAACACCCCAAGTATTGCCAGATATTTTCTACAGAATTTGTGATAACGTTGTAGCATGGGATTCATCACAATAGCCCTGTTGAATACCCAAAACTCCCTGATGGGTCTACTCTCTACGAATACATACATTTGTGTTTGGTAACTGTGAAATTTTCAGTCTCTGTGTTCAATTTTGAAAATGATTTTGTCTAGAACGGTAATGCCTTCTCATTGCAAAAATAAATTTAAAAATCCTAAGCGTATGAGGCATTCCAAAAATTGGTACATATTGAGGATTCTACTTTTACTGCAGTAGTCGTATAAACATCATTGCGAACAACCCTTACAAATATGTGTATTTAATGAGTAAGAGGGAAACTGGAGGTAAAATGACAGCAAAAAAAAATGTAGTTTTGTTTTAGTTCATAAATCAGAAGTTAAACAATTCTTCTTAGTCCTGATGTAGTTTATACTAAGCTATTTCTTATCTGGGATGATATATTCAATTTAATTATGTCTATTTTTTACTTTGATTACCCAATATACCTTTTATTAAGGAGAGAGAGAGAGAGAGAGAGAGAGGGAATAGAGAGAGACCTCCAGTTTCTTTTGCCCCTTCTACCTGCAATGTTCTTCTAGGTCATCACATGTTCTATTGTATGACTTTCGCAATTCAGGACTTCGGCAATTCAGCACTTCGGCACTTTGACACTTCGGAAATTCGGCAACTTCGACACTTCGGAAATTTGGAATTTCGGGCCTTCGGCACTTTGGGACTTCTTTTGCGGCCGCTTAGTAGATAACTACCAAAAGGCTGAAAGATCTAAATTGGTCTTTCAGACAAATTTACTAATACTAAGTAAAAATGACTTAGTATTAGTCAATTTTGCCCCTACTCGCTATACCGCGAGTAGGGGCATGTCTAGTAAACAGTGAGCAGCCTGTGGCGGGTGGGGGCCTTAAATTGATATAAGGGGGGGACCTAATGTCCTCCCCCCTGGCCCCCACTCCTGAGTGGTGGGTGGGGGCCTTACAGTAAAAAGAGGGGGGGGGCCTAACGTCCTTCCCCCCGGCTCCCACCCCTGAGCGGTGGGTGGGGGCCCTAAATTATAATAAGGGGGGGACCTAATGTCCTCCCCCCTGGCCCACACCCCTGAGCGGTGGGTGGGGGCCCTACAGTAAAATAAGGGGGGGACCTAAGGTCCTCCCCCCTGGCCCCCACCCCTGAGCGGCGGGTGGGGGCCCTAAACTTAATCCACCAATCAGAGAGTTATGAGTCAAATTACACAGCGTGGGAAAATTCCAAAGAACTTTCCCACGCTGTGTAAAATGACACAGAGCACTCTGATTGGTGGATTTCAAACCAACCAATCAGAGTGCTGTGACAGGTAAATGTACTTACCTGACTTACCTGTCAGTCTCTTAATTTACCTGTCAGAGCACTCTGATTGGATGGCTTAAACCCACCAATCAGAGTGCTCTGAGCCTAATTGCAGGGCGGGGCAAGGCTTTATAAGCCTTCCCCCGCCCTGCAGAGCTCAGTCTGCGCGGAGCCCTCGCCGGGTGAAGAAGGATTATTTTTTTTTGTGCTCGTTTTTTTTTTTTTTTTTTTTTTAAATTGCGTCGGTTATAATGGATTTTTATTTGGGCTTTTTTGGGGCTGAAAAAAGAAGATTTTAGAAGAAAGAAAACATCAAATGGTAAGTTTTATTTTATTTACAGATACTTAGTTAAAGGTCCCCCCCCTCATTATTTTTAGTTTGAGGGGAGTAGGTAAGGGGTTAATTTTTTGTGGGGGGAGGGGGTGACTAAGGGTTGGGGGACCCTTAGTCATCTGGGGGGGCATTTTTTTAGGGCCGCCACCTGCCACTCAGGGGTGGGGGCCGGGGGGAGGACAATAGGTCCCCCCTATTGGTATTTAGGGCCCCCACCCGCCGTTCAGGGGTGGGGGCCAAGGGGGAGGACATTAGGTCCCCCCCTTATTATAATTTAGGGCCCCCACCCGCCGTTCTGGGGTGGGGGCCAGGGGGGAGGACATTAGGTTCCCCCCTTATTATAATTTAGGGCCCCCACCCACCGCTCAGGGGTGGGGGCCAGGGGGGAGGACGTTAGGTCCCCCCCTTTATTTGTATTTAGGGCACCCACCACTCAGGGGTGGGGGCCAGGGGGAGGATGTTAGGTCCCCCCCTTATTTTACTGTAGGGCCCCCACCCACCGCTCAGGGGTGGGGGCCAGGGGGGAGGACATTAGGTCCCCCCCCTTATTATAGTTTAGGGCCCCCACCCACCGCTCTGGGGTGGGGGCCAGGGGGGAGGACATTAGGTCCCCCCTTATTTGTATTTAGGGCCCCCACCCACTGCTCGGGGGTGGGGGCCAGGGGGGAGGACATTAGGTCCCCCCTTATTATAATTTAGGGCCCCCACCCACCGCTCAGGGGTGGGGGCCAGGGGGAAGACACTAGGTCCCCCCTTTATTTTACTGTAGGGCACCCACCCGTTGCTCAGGGGTGGGGGCGGGGGTTCAATAGGTCCCCCTCTTTAGTTTAAAAGCCCCCACTCGCGTGTCGCCACAGGCTGCTCACTGTTTACTAGACATGCCCCTACTCGCGGTATAGCGAGTAGGGGCATAATTTACTAATACTAAGTATTTTTTACTTAGTGTTAGTAAATTTGGTTGAAAGACCAATTTAGGTCCTTCAGCCTTTTAGTAGATAGCGTGGGAATTAGGGAGTTATCTACTTATTCATTCCTGTAATTACATTGACAGGCTAGGTAACTTACATTGTATATGAATGTATGTTACTTAATTGTTGTGTAAAAGTGTTGCAAATGCTTACAGCTGAATCCTGGCTATGTTTGTATACTTTTTATTTAAAATTGTATACAATGTAACATTCTTCTTCTTTCGCTGGGTAAGTATATTGGTACTTAGGCAATACTGCGCTGTGGCAACTTCGGAACTTTGGCAATTCAGCACTTCGGCAATTCGGACATTCGGAAGTACCCGAATGTCCGAATTGCCCGAAATTCGTCCGAATTCATATTCGGACCGAAACAAATTTTGCACATGTCTACCAACTACTTTTTAAAAATGTCTTATCGTTCTTAAACATTAAAACATATCATTTGAAAAGCTACACCATCATGACTCTGGAGGATTTTTACCCACTCTCAATCCTCATATTAGTTTTCTACTTTGAAGAGATTTATTCATATATTTCCAATAGAGTGAGTGTCTCACCTTGTTTTATTGGATCATTGATGGTTGTTAACTTCTGTTAACTTCCGTTATTAACGTCTGTTAACTTCTGTGCAGCTGTTATGGAAGTACAATTCCTGACCATTCCGTTCCAGATGTTGACCATGGCAGGCTAAGTCGGAAAAGGTGGTTCCATATCAGATTAACATAATACCTTTAAATTAGCTGTCCACTTATGGTAAGTATCAGTATAGTATCAACAAGACCCCCCCAAAGCAAATTGCAAAATCGCCTACTGCAACCAATTTACATTAATACCTCAGTTTGGCTTATGCTAGAACAATTAAACATGGATGATTAAAGGGATATAAAGTAACATCATATTGGCCACTAGCTGTGCATGACTCATAGCTGACTTCGCCAAATGAGGCTATTTGGTTGTTCAAATTGGGGATTTCAATCTGGAAGATGTTATGCTAGCAACTAACAACAACAAAAATGTCCACTGCATTTTACAATGTCCCTGTCCATCAGCAGAAAATGTAATCATTTTAGATACTTGTAATCATCATGTTAAGAACACGAGGACACAGATTTAGATTTAGATACGTATTGTAACCTGCTTAGTCAAGGACATTTGGATTCTTATATTTCAGGTGATGTATACAGGTAACAAAAACTACATATAGCAGGTGATAATGTTTAGTATCCAGGCAACGTTCCATTGAAAGTCATGCCTTGGCTTTTGCAGATGACACAAAATTAGATAAAATAATACAGTCTGCACATGATATAACTTCTCTACACAGCGATTTGGATAAATTGAGGGACTGGGCAGGCAAGTGGCAGATGAAATTCTATACAAATAAATGCAAAGGCATACATTCTGGAATAAGGAATCCATAATACACATATACAAAAAAAAATGAGAATGTGTTAGGTATATTATAAATTGAAAAGGACTTGGTAACAATTATAGTTAACGAACTAAGCAAAAGTTATAATTGTGCCTCTTTATAAACCAATGGTAAGACCCCCATCTTGAATATTTGGTGCAATTTTAGGCACAAGCCTCCAATGCATTTTTACATTTTATTTTATAGAAACAAAAGGATTTGGGAATTTTTTTACCCTGTCTTTTATTTATTAATAACATTTAATGACCCTTTTCTAGAACATCACAACATGATAGGGTACTTTTTCATGCCAAAAGGTTATGATAGGTGGTCAACCAATGCATCAATATACACATATATATATATATATATATATATATATATATATATACACAGTTGCAAGAAAAAGTATGTGAACCCTTTGGAATGATATGGATTTCTGCACAAATTGGTCATAAAATTTGATCTGATCATCATCAATAGACAATCCCAGTCTGCTTAAACTAACAACACACAAAGAATGAAATGTTGAGGCCAGGACTCTGACTGGGCCACTTCAGAAGGCGTATTTTCTTCTGTTTAAGCCATTCTGTTGTTGATTTACTTCTATGCTTTGAGTCATTGTCCTGTTGCAGCACCCATCTTCTGTTGAGCTTCAGCTGGTAGACAGATGGCCTTAAGTTCTCCTGCAAAATGTCTTGATAAATTGGGAATTCATTTTCCCTTCGATGATAGCAATCCGTCCAGGCCCTGACGCAGCAAAGCAGCTCCAAACCATGATGCCCCCACCACCATACTTCACAGTTGGGATGAGGTTTTGATGTTGGTGTTCTATGCCTCTTTTTCGCCACACATAGTGTTGTGTGTTTCTTCCAAGCAACTCAACTTTGGTTTCATCTGTCCACAGAATATTTTGCCAGTACTGCTGTGGAACATCCAGGTGCTCTTGTGCAAACTGTAAACGTGCAGCAATGTTTTGTTTGGACATCAGTGGCTTCCTCTGTGGTATCCTCCCATGAAATCCATTCTTGTTTAGTGTTTTACGGATTGTAGATTTGCTAACAGGGATGTTAGCATTTGCCAGTGACTTTTGTAAGTCTTTAGCTGACATTCTAGGATTCTTCTTCACCTCATTGAGCAGTCTGTGCTGTTGCAGTCATCTTTAGAGGACTGCCACTCATAAGGAGAGTAGCAGCAGTGCTGAACTTTCTCCATTTATAGACAATTTGTCTTACCGTGGACTGATGAACAGCAAGGCTTTTGGGGATACTTTTATAACCCTTTCCAGCTTTATGCAAGTCAACAATTCTTAATCGTAGGTCTTCTGAGAGCTTTTTTGTGCGAGGCATCATTCACATCAGGCAATGCTTCTTGTGAAAAGCAAACCCAGAACTGGTGTGTGTTTTTTATAGGGCAGGGCAGCTGTAACCAACACCTGCAATCTCATCTCATTGATTGGACTCCAGTTGGCTGACATCTCACTCCAATTAGCTCTTGGAGATGTCATTAGTCTAGGGGTTCACATACTTTTTCCACCTGTACTGTGAATGTTTCCATGGTGTGTTCAATAAAAACATGGCAACATTTCATTCTTTGTGTGTTATTAGTTTAAGCAGACTGTGATGGTCTATTGTTGTGACTTAGATGATGATCAGATCACATTTTATGACCAATTTGTGCAGAAATCCATATCATTTCAAAGGGTTCACATACTTTTTCTTGCAACTGTATATTAAACCTTTGTACTAGTCAATCTTTTAGTATCTTTTGATTACCCCTATACTAAGCTACAAGTGAATAACAGTGGTATTAACTATCTTGAAGTGACCTAAAATAAAATAAAAACATACAATTTTCAGTAAACTTTCTTTCAAAAATTGCCTTTAATTTATGGATTTATAGTGCTTGTAAAACCAATATGAAATTGTTTCACTAACCTGGTCTATACACTATTAGCAACGGAACCTTATTTTTCCATAACCATCTATTTTAAGGAATATATTTTATTTATTAAAGTAGCATTTCCCTTGTAATTCTGTACCTTGTAACTATTTCACCTTATGTGGCTGTTTATCAGTATTCATTTTATTAATGCAATCCACAAAAAGGTTTGAGATTTATTTACTTGTAACCGTAGGTGTATATTGGCTTGTTTCTATCTTCCAATCTTTTTATTTTACCATGTATAGATCTCATTTATGAACAAAGCGATATTGTAATATAAACTGACCGTCCTTAACATACAGTAATCCTACAGGTATTATGACAGTAGTGATCTGTAAACTATGATGTCAAATAATGACTCGTGCTAATAAGGTCTGTGCTATCACTTGGCTCTATATATATATTATGTGTATCTGTAAGTGTAAAGGGTGACATTAAGCTTTAGTGAAATTAGCAACAATACATTTAAGGAACTCTATTCACAAACCAGACTTTACATAGGACACGAGGTCATGCGTTAAGACTGGAAGAAAGAAGATTTCGTCTAAGGCAAATGAAAGGTTTTTTTTACTGTAAGAACAATCAGGATGTGGAATTCTCTGCCTGAAGAAGTGGTTTTATCAGAGTCCATACAGATGTTCAAACAGCTACTAGATGCATACTTGCAAAAACAGAATATTCAAGGATTTAATCTTTCAATGTAGGGTAACAACTGCTCGATCCAAGGATAAATATGACTGCCATTCTGCGGTCAAGAAGGAATTTTTTTTCCTAGCTTGTTGCAAAATTGTGCTTCAAACTGGGTTTTTTGCCTTCTTTTGGATCAACAGCAAAAAACAAATGTGAGGAAGGCTGAACTTGATGGACACAAGTCTCTTTTCAGCTATGTAACTATGTAAATATGAAACAGAAGCCTTTATTCCCTTAATTGTATTCTTTTTTTTTTCAAAACATTAATCTGTTTTTGCCTGTTCCCATATATTCAATTTTTGACTTATTGGCGTATGACTATTTTCTTTTAATCAAAATTATAATCCAGGTGTGGAACCTTTATTTACTGTGTCGAGAATTATATCAACTCCATCTTACCTAATGAGGTCCAATGAAGTCCCAAAGAACTTGAGACCATTGTAGGGACGAACTGAAGGATAAGTAAAAGTGTTTTAAATTGTTTTGCCTCTGTTTTCTCATTAATTCTATATTTGAATTTAGACAGGTACCCTCCTTCCTTCAGAAATCAATAAACTTGAGCTTAAATTTGTTTCAGCCACTATGTCTGAATTAAATTTCATTAATGCACACCTGAATTAATCGATTCACCAAAGATTTACCTGTGGAGTTTTATTCAGGTAAATTCTAATTCAGGTAAATCCCAAATGTACTCATTCCCATTGCTTAGTAAAACATATCAGACACTGTTTGGAGAGGATTGTGATGGAAGGCATCTAAATGGGATGGAATTAGGGGAAACATTTAGGTGAAGGTATGTACTGGTTGAGAAATAAATGCAATTTTCAAAGACTCCATGTTTTTACCACAAAGAGAATTTCATGACAATGAACAGCTTCTGTTATGAGCTGCCTACGGCTGTATGGATTTAATGTGTAACTTTTGTTGCATTCTATTTAATGAAGGGTGGTGACGATAGCTGTGCCATTGAGTAATCAATTAATTAATTCATCTTTAACATATTTATTTCCATTAATTTACTTAATGGGATCTCATACTTTCACTAATAGGGCATAGTTGTCTATTAGGTTTGAATTGTAATAATATACTAAACAGAACAATGTGGAGTGCTGCATTTAATCACCAATTTGAGGGCACAAAAAGTACGTTGACCTTTTGAAAGACCTTGAGTTAGTACAAGAAACCTTTCAATGGGTTCAGATTTTAATACTTTTAGCTAAAGGGAGAATGTAGGCATATTGCTAATAAGGTTGTCTTCTGTAGGACTATTTTAAAACTATATTTGTAGAAAACATTTGGGAAACTCAAGTGTTCCATTAGCTATGTCCCACTATGTGATATCTGTAATTTATTAAGTAAAGGTTTTTTCTGTTTGTTTGTTTTAGAGCAAATCGTTAGGTACTCAGTGGGATATATGCCACCGGCACTGGTTATGTTGACATATTTATCTCTATGTTTCCACGACACATCCACAGCACAGTGGGCTCTATTGAAGTACATAACTTGGGTACACCAGAAACATAAGATGAAAGTACAATCATATGGCTTATAGTCAAACTAAAAAAACAAGGTTATAGGTCATTGAAATGCTAAAAGTGGTTTGCACAGTGTTACGAATTGTTATATATAAAAGCATATAAATTGGCTGGTTTCGCTCCAAGCTCCCTTTACAGAGAAATAATGAATGCTATATTGTATCCATACCTATAATTTCATTACCTGATTTCTTTTTTATTATATAGACATAAAACATATGATCCAACTCACTCAGGTGTCTCCAAACCTCCGTGAATGACTTGAAGGGAGTTTGGTCCTTAAGGGGTTAAGGTGGGGCAACCCGTCCACAAGGACAAACTGCAGGCTTCCTGGCAGGGCCCATACAAGGTGGTAGAGCAGGTCTGTGATACCACCTATGTGATCGGTCCGGTCACAGGCACGGGAGGCAAGCGCATGCTCCATGTGAACATGCTCAAGCCATACCACGAGTGCACAGAAGAGGTAACCGTGATCTGTGCACCTGCCACAGAAGAATCTGATAATTTGCCACTCCCAGATCTCCTAGACCAAGAGGGCCAGAGCGGATACCTAGGAGAAGTACAGTTAGGAGAACGGTTAGACCCCCAGGAGTGAACCCAGGTCCAAAGACTAATCCAGGACAAGGGGGCCACGTTTTCCAACCTACCTGGGTACACTCCGTTAACCACTCACAAAGTAGAAACCCTAGACCAGACCCCCCTTCGCCAAACCGCCTGTCGCATACCCGAAGCAGTTAAAGAAAATATACGGAAAGAAATTGAGGAAATGCTGCAGTTAGGGGTGATAGAACACTCTGACAGCCCCTGGGCCTCCCCGGTAGTACTAGTACCGAAACGGGACGGCACGACCCGTTTCTGTGTGGACTACCGGAGGCTAAACGATAAAACAACCTCAGACGCCTGCCCTATGCCCCAGATAGACGAGCTCCTACACAAAATGGCCATAGGCCAGTACCTCACCACAATAGATCTGTGCAAGGGGTACTGGCAAATTCCATTAGCCGAGGACGCCATCCACAAGTCGGCATTTGTCACCCCGTTTGGCCTGTATCAGTTTAAGGTCATGCCATTCGAGATAAGGAATGCCCCGGCTACCTTTCAGAGGATGGTAGATCGGCTACTGGATGGGTTTCAGGAGTATGCCTGCGCCAACTTGGATGATATAGCCATTTTTAGCTGCTCCTGGCCCGAACACCTGACCCACATAGGAGCCGTACTAGACCGGATTAGGGAGGCCGGACTGACCCTAAAGCCCAGTAAGTGCCATATAGGAATGGCAGAAGAGTCGGGGCACAGAGTCGGGAGCAGGCTTAAGAAACCAGAACCCGCTAAAATAGAGGCAGTCGCCAAGTGGCCAACCCCCCGCACTAAAACCCAGGTCCTCTCATTCCTGGGTACCGCAGGGTACTACAGGAAATTTGCAGCTAATTACAGCACCCTAGCTAAACCTCTCACGGATCTAACACGTAAAAACCTCCCCAAGATAGCAGTATGGGCCCCAGAGTGGGAACAGGCCTTCCAACAGCTCAAGACGGCGCTCATTAAATCACCTGTACTTTCTGCTCCTGATCCAACTAAACGCTTTCTCATCCATACAGACGCTTCTATGTTTGGATTGGGATTTGGATTGGGAGCAGTACTAATGTACTAATGTGCCACCAGATAGGAGTGGTGTGTTAAGTAGTACTATTCTTATCAGTTTAATCCCTGTTAAGTCCCCTATCAGGGGACGTGTATATGGCATCGATTTTAGGAACCGGGAGATGGAAAAAGATGCTTGGTCGGTCCTCCTATTTCAAATTTGGGGTACTGCGCGTGCAATCTAATGTGCCACCAGATAGGAGTGGTGTGTTAAGTAGTACTATTCCTATCAGTTTAATCCCTGTTATGTGCCTTTTTTTGGGTTTGGTTTTTGAAGCCACAGTGCAGCACCAGAGGCCAGAAAAATTAGGCATGTACACATGCCTGAAAAATTACGTATTGTTGCAGCCGCTGCTGTAGCAGCGGCCAGAAAAATTGATGTTTGTTTCCCAGGCAGAAAGTGCCCTAAAACATTGCGGCTTGAACCCTAGTTGGTGGCGGATAAGTCACACAAGTCAACCGGCATTCAGAGCTAAAATACAGCAGCGTGTGGACCATTTTTAGCCAAAGGCAGCTCATCTCATCAGGCCTTTTTTAGTCGAATGTATCACCCAATGTCAGTCGCTTCGGGATCCATCCCTCATTCATCTTAATAAAGGTGAGGTTATCTAGACTTTTTTGCCCTAGGCGACTTCTCTTCTCAGTGACAATACCTCCTGCTGCACTGAAGGTCCTTTCTGACAGGACACTTGAAGCTGGGCAGGCCAGAAGTTCTATCGCAAATTGGGATAGCTCAGGCCACAGGTCAAGCCTGCACACCCAGTAGTCAAGGGGTTCATCGCTCCTCAGAGTGTCGATATCTGCAGTTAAGGCGAGGTAGTCTGCTACCTGTCGGTCGAGTTGTTCTCTGAGGGTGGACCCCGAAGGGCTGTGGCGATGCGTAGGAATTAAAAAGCTCTGCATGTCCTCCATCAACAACACGTATGTAAAGTGTCCTGTCCTTGCCGGCGTGGTCGTGTGAGGAGGAGGATTACTTTCGCCTCTTCCCTTGTTAGATTCCCGTTGTGCTGTGACATCACCCTTATACGCTGTGTAAAGCATACTTTTTAATTTATTTTGGAACTGCTGCATCCTTTCCGACTTGCGGTAATTTGGTAACATTTCAGGCACTTCTTCTTATACCGGGTGTCTAGTAGCGTGGACACCAGTACAGGTCGTTCTCCTTCAGCCTTTTTATATGAGGGTCGCTCAACAGGCACGACAGCATGAAAGACCCCATTTGCACAAGGTTGGATGCCGAGCTACTCATGTCCCGTTCCTCGTCCTCAGTGATCTCACTGAAGGTATGTTCTTCCCCCCAGCCATGTACAACACCACGGGTACCAGAGAGGTGACAACGAGCACCCTGGGATGCCTGTTGTGGTTGGTCTTCCTCCTCCTCCTCAAAGTCACATTCCTCCTCTGACTCCTCTTCCTCACAATCCTCTTCCAGCATTGCCGCAGGTCCACCAAGCGATGCTGATAAGGCTGTTTCTGGTGGTGATGGTGACCACAACTCTTCCTCTTCCTCTTCATGCTCATCTACGGCCTGATCCAGCACTCTTCCCAGGGCACGCCCCAGGAAGAAAACAAATGGTATGATGTCGCTGATGGTGCCTTCGGTGCGACTGACTAGGTTTGTCACCTCCTCAAAAGGACGCATGAGCCTACAGGCATTGCGCATGAGCGCACAGTAACGTGGCAAAAAAAATCCCAGCTCCGCAGAGGCTATCCTAGCACCCCGGTCATACAAATAGTCGTTAACGGCTTTTTCTCGTTGGAGCAGGTGGTCGAACATTAGGAGTGTTGAATTCCAACGTGTCGGGCTGTCGCAAATCAAGCGCCTCAATGGCATGTTCTTTCGCCGCTGGATAGCTGAAAAGTGCGCCATGGCCATGTAGGAACACCTGAAATGGCCACACACCTTCCTGGCCTGCTTCAGGATGTCCTGTAAGCCTGGGTACTTCTGCACAAAGCATTGTACGATCAGATTACACACATGTGCCATGCACGGCACATGTGTCAACTTGCCCAAATTCAATGCCGCCAACAAATTTCTTCCGTTGTCACAAACCACTTTGTCGATCTCCAGTTGGTGCGGAGTCAGCCACCGATCCACCTGTGTGTTCAGGGTGGACAGGAGTGCTGGTCCGGTGTGACTCTCTGCTTTCAGGCAAGTCAACCCCAAGATGGCGTGACACTGCCGTATCCGGGATGTGGAATAGTACCTGGGGAGCTGGGGGAGTGCTGTTGATGTGGAGCAAGACGCAGCAGCAGAAGAGGACTCAGCCAAGGAGGTTATGGAAGAGGATGGAGTAGGAGGAGTAGAGGAGGTGGTAGCAGGCCTGCATGCAAGTCGTGGTGGTGTCACCAACTCCTCTACAAAGCCATGCATTCCATGCTTGGCAGCCGACAGCAGGTTTACCCAATACTCAGTGTAGGTGATATACCTGTCCTGACCATGCTTTGCAGACCAGGTATCAGTGGTCAGATGGACCCTTGCCCCAACACTGTGTGCCAGACATTTCATTACTTCCTTTTGCACAATCAAGTACAGGTTGGGGATTGCCTTTTGTGCAAAGAAAGTTTGGCTGGGTACCTTCCACTGCGGTGTCCCAATACCTACAAATTTTAGGAACGCCTCAGACTCCACCAGCTTGTATGGTAAAAGCTGGCGAGCTAAGAGTTCAGACAAGCCAGCTGTCAGATGCCGGGCAAGGGGGTGACTTTGTGACATTGGCTTCTTACGCTCAAACATGTCCTTGACAGAAACCTGACTGTGGGCAGATTAGCGGGAACTGCTCAAGGCGAGAGACGGAGTGGCGGATGGTTGAGAGGGGGCAAGGAGGACAGCAGTGGTTGACGGGGCTGAAGATGCCGGACCAGGAGGAGGATGGTGGCTTTGAGTTTTTGTGCTGCTTGTACTCATGTGTTGATCCCATAGGCGTTTGTGATGTGCGATCATGTGCCTTCGCAAAGCAGTTGTACCTAGGTGGGTGTTGGACTTTCACGACTCAGTTTCTTTTGGCACAGGTTTCAAATGGCATTGCTGTTGTCAGAGGCAGAAACACAAAAAAAATGCCACACTGCTGAGCTCTGCAATGACGGCATTCTGGTGGTGGCAACAGCATGCATTAATTGGCGTGCTGTCTGGCTGACCCCGGGTGCCGATGCATGCTGTCTGACTGTGCCACTAGCTCCTTGCGACGACCTCCCCCTGCTTCCAACTCATCTCCTCATGCTCTCTGTCTCCCCATCTGAACTTTCCCCCTGTTCTTCTTCTCTTCTAGCGGGCACCCACTTGACATCCACGGACGCATCGTCATCATCAACCGCTTCACTTCTATCTGACAACTCGGCAAAGGAAGCAGCAGCGGGTACAACATCATCATCATCACAACGTACGTCCATGTGTGCAATGCTGCCTGACTGAGACATATCCCTGTTATCTACAGCCTCTGGCAATAATGGTTGCGTATCACTCATTTCTTCCATCTGATGTGTAAATAACTCCTCTGACAGAAGTAGTGAAGCAGCTGAGGTGCTAGTGTTGGTAGTGGCGGCAGGCGGGCGAGTGGTAACTTGAGAGGTGCCCGAATCTAAGCTGGAGGAGGATGGTGCGTCAAGGTTCCAAGCGGAAGCTGTAGAAGATTGGGTGTCCTGTGTTAGCCAGTCAACTATGTCCTCAGAACTTTTCGAGTTCAGGGTACGTGGCCTCTGAAAACTGGGCATTATTCTAGGGCCAAAGGGAATCACAGCACCACGACCACGACGGTCCATGCAGGGTGGCCTGCCTCTGCCTGTCATTTTTTTCGATTAGTAGTACTATGCGTGCAAGCTACTGTGACACCAGATATGAGTGGACTGTGCACTGGCAGAGGTTGGCAGAGTACACGCTATATGCCTGACACACACGCTTGAAGACAACTAACTGCTATTCAATGTATTACAGTCAAAGTTTTTTTTTTAAATGCACGCTATTGTGACACCAGATATGAGTGGCACTGTGCACTGGCAGAGGTTTGCAGAGTACACGCTGTAGGCCTGACACACAGACGCTTGCAGACAACTAACTGCTATTCAATCTATTACAGTCAAAAAAGTTTTTTGTTTTTAAATGCAAGCTATTGTGACACCAGATATAAGTGTCACTGTGCACTGGCAGAGGTTGGCAGAGTAGACGCTGTAGGCCTGACACACACGCCTGAAGACAACTAACTGCTATTCAATGTATTACAGTCAAAAAAGTTTTTTTTTTTTAAATGCAGGCTATTGTGACACCAGATATGAGTGGCACTGTGCACTGGCAGAGGTTGGCAGAGTACATGCTGTAGGCCTGACACACAGACGCTTGCAGACAACTAACTGCTATTCAATCTATTACAGTGAAAAAAGTTTTTTTGTTTTTAAATGCAAGCTATTGTGACACCAGATATGAGTGGCACTGTGCACTGGCAGAGGTTGGCAGAGTAGACGCTGTAGGCCTGACACACACTCTTGCAGACAACTAACTGCTATTCAATCTATTACAGTGAAAAAAGTTTTTTGTTTTTAAATGCAAGCTATTGTGACACCAGATATGAGTGGAATTGTGCACTGGCAGAAGTTGGCAGAGTAGAGCAGAATGATGTTCTAGCCCTAAAAAGGGCTTTTTGGGGTGCTGTCCTTACAGCAGAGATCAGATGATTCCTTCAGGACTGTAGTGGACACTGAATACACTAGCCTAGCTATCAATTTCCCTATTAAATCAGCACCAGCTACACTGTCCCTCCTCTCACTAAGAATGCAGCTTCAGAATGAATCTAAAATGGATGCTGTCCAGGAGGTGGGGGGGTCTGGAAGGGAGGGTCTGCTGCTGATTGGCTGGAATGTGTCTGCTGACTGTGAGGCACAGGGTCAAAGTTTACCCAATGATGACGAATAGGGGGCGGATCGAACCGCGCATGTGTTTGCCCGCTGTGGCGAACGCGAACACGCTATGTTCGCCAGGAACTATTCGCCAGCGAACCGTTCGGTACATCACTAACCAGGAAATATGTGCGACAATCTTATTAGATGCAATTTGAAATAAATTCCTTCTGCCTCCGTAAATGTGATGCCTAAATCTTGTTCCCACATCTGTTTATATGCTGGGCATTCAGGGGACAAATGTGCCTGCATGGTAGAGTAACAAACTGAAGTTGCCCCTTTAATGTGGGTCAGATTAATAACCTACCCTTACCTCTTGTGCCAATTTACCCCACTCACTTTAGAATGTTAGCTTGTTTGAACAAGGTCCTTACCACCCTCTGTTTTTGTGCATCCAACTAATCCTGTTGCAAATATTTAGGGACCAATATATTTATTCATTTTCCCTTTATGAAATGTATATTGGGTAAACAAATTAGAGTAAAAAATATACATCATTAAATTGAATCTATCATCTCAGATATGAAATAGCTCAGTTTTAACTCTGTAAGGACTAAGGATATTAACTTCTGATATCTCCACTAAAACAAGCCTACATTTTTTTGCTATCATTTTAACTGTAGTTTCCCTCTTACTCATTAAATGCACATATTTTTAAGGGTTGTTTATAATGATGTTTACACGACTACTGCAGTAAAAGTAGAATCTTCAATATCTACCAATTTTGGGAATACCTCATACGCTTAGGATGAAGAGAAGACATTACTGTTTCAGAAAAAAAATCATTTTGAAAATTGAACACAGAGGCTGAAAATTTCAAAGCATTTACCAAACACAAAATTATATATTCATAAAATGTAGCCCGTTCAGAGCATTTGGGGTATTGAACAGGGCTATTGTGATGCATCCCATGCTACAACGTTATCACAAATTCTGTAGAAAATATATGGAAATATTTGGAGGATTTTGTGTGTTTGCACACATAAACAAAATCTTCATAATTAATTATGTTCCTCTACATCACACAAGTACAACAATGGACCCTAAGTATAAAGATCCTGGACACAAAATGTACTGATCCATTTTAGTTTTGAAATCAAATTATTGCAATATATTGATTAGCTGGGTCTTTGTTCTGTTTCAGTATAGCAGGCAAGACAAGAACTCATATAATGGCACACTGTGGCAAAATAAAACACTTCGGAACATTTTGTAAATGTTTTTTTATATTTTGTTATTTTTGCCGTGCATGATAGTACAAGCTACAGCCCGTGTGGCCACAACAGCCGTCTGGCGGTAGTAAGTGACATATGATAACACATAGCAGTCAGGTGTATAAGCCTTGTACAGTTACATTATGTGATATCTGTTCAGTTCGCACATTATTTGTTTACTAGGGTGTCGTTGAGGTCAAGCAATGCAAACCTTGTTAGAACCTAACTAAGGCCCCTGGTGTCCTGCTAGTACTCGCAGATTTGTCTCATATGTTTGAAGTCAATTCAAAGACCAAACTCAACCTTATCAATAATATTTAGATTAAACATCATATCTTGATATCTATGTTCTTCTAACCACTTCACACTACCCAAAAACTCAATTTATTTTATACCATCGTTATACTCTAAACCAGTGAGCTTTGGGGTTCTATAGAGATAGAGGGACTTGCCTTAAAGCAATACATTTGTGAAATGTGCGTAAAAAGAAGAAAAATGCATAAAACCTTCTCACGGTATAAGCATTACCAGAAGCATTCTTGACAGCAGAGAAAAGCTTGTGTTTCTTTTTTTTCTTAGAAGATGTATTCACGCCGAGTACAAGAATATAGTGTTGTTTTTTGATATATCACTATAATATCACAGCTAGATTAATGATTTAAGCTCTAGAATTTCTATTTTCAGAAGCACATTAATAAATTACAGACTATTTAAAGCACAGGTAGAATGTTTCTAGGTGTAAATAACAAACTTTCAATCAATCAGGAAAAACAAAATAGCCTTTTTTATGTTGCAGCCTAGGCTTAAGGAAACCTACATAATAGAAACATCTGAATTAGTTTAACACAGTTTAAATATTGTGTAAATGTATATGGTCTACAGGTGGTTTAGGAGAAGAATGGACATTAAAGCCAATTCAGTACACGTTACATAATCCCAATTAATCTCACCAGTGCCTCCATGTGCAAACCGGTTCTTTTACCTGGATTTAGCAATGTACTGGTCTTGCTGTTATCTACATATGCTTAATGAAGAGTTTACTAAGCTCCTACTAGTAAAAGGGTGGGTTGAGTCTTACTTTCAATGACAACACTCAGAATTCATAGTTGATATCTGTTACACCTTATAGCTTGCATTTAAAAAAAAAAAAACTTTTTTGACTGTCATGTACATTTATAAATAAAATACAATTTTGACTGTAATAGATTGAAAAGCAGTTAGTTGTCTGCAAGCGTGTGTGTCAGGCCTACAGCGTCTACTCTGCCAACTTCTGCCAGTGCACAGTGCCACTCATATCTGGTGTCCCAATCGCTTGCATTTAAAAAAAAACTTTTTTGACTGTAGTGTACATTTAAAAAATAAATAACATTTTGACTGTAATAGATTGAATAGCAGTTAGTTGTCTGCAAGCATGTGTGTTAGGCCTACAGCGTCTACTCTGCCAACTTCTGCCAGTGCACAGTGCCACTCATATCTGGTGTCACAATAGCTTGCATTTAAAAAAAAATTGACTTTAATAGATTGAATAGCAGTTAGTTATCTGCAAGCATGTGTGTCAGGCCTACAGCGTCTACTCTGCCAAATTCTGCCAGTGCACAGTGCCACTCATATCTGTTGTCACAATAGCTTGCATTTAAAAAAAAACTTTTAACTGTAGTGTACATTTAAAAAAATATATACAATTTTTACTGTAATACATTGAATAGCAGTTAGTTGTCTTCAAGCGTGTATGTCAGGCCTACAGCGTCTACTCTGCCAACCTCTACCAGTGCACAGTCCACTCATATCTGGTGTCACAGTAGCTTGCACGCATAGTACCACTAATCGAAAAAAAAATGACAGGCAGAGGCAGGCCACCCCGCAGGGGGTGTCGTGGTCATGGTGCTGTGATTCCCTTTGGCCCTAGAATAATGCCCAGTGTTCAGAGGCCACGTACCCTGAACTAGAAAAGTTCTGAGGACATAGTTACGCTCCACGCTCCTGAGGAAGTCTGAACACAAATAGACGAAACGCGTTGAGCAGCCATCAACCCGGGAATCTGAAGCAGCGGATGGTGAATACTCTGGTCCATACTTGTTGCAGTTCCTGCACAGACCTCCATAGACTGTCAGACCGGGGAATTTTATCCTATTTAAGGCATCAGCATTTTAGCATATATTGATTTTTTCAATTGTGCCACATCGTTTGTGAGTGTTTTAATTTGTGTGTCTTTTATCACTTTAATATTAAATAGTTTGCACTATGATGTTTTCTCTTTTAATATCTTTTATGTGAATATTCCTATTTCATTCGCTGGAGGGTAATTATATCCAGTTTTTATACTTGGTGATAAGTGGCGCCCTATTTTCTGTATTTTATATACAGTTTTGTTTTTTGCACATTTGATTTAAGGGATACAGGGAGTGCATCCCTATATATAGTGGCTTGCCTGCACTAATTTGACGGTCAGTTTTTCTCACTATCCACATTTGGTTTTACACTGAGGACATAGTTGACTGGCTAACACAGGACACCCAATCTTCTACAGCTTCCGCTCGGAACCTTGACGCACCATCCTCCTCCAGCTTAGCTTCGGGCACCTCTCAAGTTACCACTCGCCCGCCTGCCGCCACCACCAACACTAGCATCACAGCCACTTCACTTGATCTGTCAGAGGAGTTATTTACACATCAGTTGGAAGAAATGAGTGATGTGCAACCATTATTGCCAGAGGCTGTAGATAACAGGGATATGTCTCAGTCAGGCAGCATTACACACATGGACGTACGGTGTGATGATGATGATGTTATACCCGCTGCTGCTTCCTTTGCTGAGTTACAAGTGAAGCGGTTGATGATGACGATGCGTCCGTGGATGTCACGTGGGTGCCCGCTAGAAGAGAAGACGAACAAGGGGAAAGTTCAGATGGGGAGACAGAGAGCATGAGGAGACGAGTTGGAAGCAGGGGGAGGTCGTCGCAAGAGCTAGTGGCACAGTCATACAGCATGCATCAGCACCCGTGGTCAGCCAGACAGCACGCCAATCAACACATGCTGTTGCCACCACCAGAATGCCGTCATTGTAGAGCTCAGCAGTGTGGCATTTTTTTTTGTGTCTGCCTCTGACAACAGCGATGCTATTTGCAACCGGTGCCGAAAGAAACTGAGTCGTGGGATGTCCAACACCCACCTAGGTACAACTGCTTTGCGAAGGCACATGATCGCACATCAAGTAGCACACAAACTCAAAGCCGCCATCCTCCTCCTGGTCCAGCATCTTCAGCCACGTCAACCACTGCTGTCCTCCTTGCCCCCTCTCAACCATCCGCCACTCCGTCTCTCACCTTGAGCAGTTCCTGCTCATCTGCCCACAGTCAGGTGTCTGTCAAGGACATGTTTGAGCGTAAGAAGCCAATGTCACAAAGTCAACCCCTTGCCCGGCATCTGACAGCTGGCTTGTCTGAACTCTTAGCCCACCAGCTTTTACCCTACAAGCTGGTGGAGTCTGAGGCATTCCAAAAATTTGTAGCTATTGGGACACCGCAGTGGAAGGTACCCGGACGAAATTTATTTGCACAAAAGGCAATCCCCAACCTGTACTCGATTGTGCAAAAGGAAGTAATGGCATGCCTGGCACACAGTGTTGGGGCAATGGTCCATCTGACCACTGATACCTGGTCTGCAAAGCATGGTCAGGGCAGGTATATCACCTACACTGTGCATTGGATAAATCTGCTGACGGCTGCCAAGCATGGAATGCGTGGCTCTGCAGAGGAGTTGGTGACACAGCCATGACTTGCAGGCAGCTCCTCTACTCCTCCTACTCCATCCTCTTCCATAACCTCCTCGACTGAGTCCTCTTCTGCTGCTGCGTCTTGCTCCACATCAACGGCACCTCCCCAGCTCCCCAGGTACTATTCCACATCCCGGATACGGCAGTGTCACGCCATCTTGGGGTTGACTTGCCTGAAAGCAGAGAGTCACACCGGACCAGCACTCCTGTGGACCAACCAAGACCAACCACAACAGGCATCCCAGGTGCTCGTTGTCCCCTATCTGGTACCCGTGGTGTTGTACGTGGCTGGGGGGAAGAACATACCTTCAGTGAGATCACTGAGGACGAGGAACGGGACATGAGTAGCTCGGCATCCAACCTTGTGCAAATGGGGTCTTTCATGCTATCGTGCCTGTTGAGGGACCCTCGTATAAAAAGGCTAAAGGAGAACAACCTGTACTGGTTGTCCATGCTACTAGACCCCCGGTATAAGCAGAATGTGCCTGAAATGTTACCGAATAACCGCAAGTCGGAAAGGATGCAGCAGTTCCAAAATAAATTAAAAAGTATGCTTTACACAGCGTATAAGGGTGATGTCACAGCACAACGGGAATCTAACAGGGGAAGAGGTGAAAGTAGTCCTCCTCCTTACACGACCACGCCGGCGAGGAGAGGACGCTTTACAGACGTGTTGTTGATGGAGGACATGCAGAGCTTTTAAAGTCCTGCGCAGCGCCACAGCCCTTCGGGGTCAGAGAACGACTCGACTGACAGGTAGCAGACTACCTTGCCTTAACTGCAGATATCGACACTCTGAGGAGTGTTGAACCCCTTGACTACTGGGTGTGCAGGCTTGACCTGTGGCCTGAGCTATCCCAATTTGTGATAGAACTTCTGGCCTGCCCCGCTTCAAGTGTCCTGTCAGAAAGGACCTTCAGTGCAGCAGGAAGTATTGTCACTGAGAAGAGAAGTCGCCTAGGTCAAAAAAGTCTAGATTACCTCACCTTTATTAAGATGAATGAGGGATGGATCCCGAAGGGACTGACACTGGGCGATACATTCGACTAAAAAAGTCCTGATGAGATGAGCTGCCTTGGGCTAAAAATGGTCCACACGCTGCTGTATTTTATCTCTGAATGCCGGATTACTTGAGTGACTTATCCGCCACCAACTAGGGTTCAAGACGCAATGTTTTAGGCCACTTTCTGCCTGGGAAACAAACATCAATTTTTCTGGCCGCTGCTACAGCAGCGGCTGCAACAATACCTAATTTTTCAGGCATGTGTACATGCCTAATTTTTCTGGCCTCTGGTGCTGCACTGTGGCTTCAAAAACCAAACCAAGAAATCATCAGTGAGGACAAGGAACGGGACATGGCTAGCTTGGTATCCAACCTTGTGCAAATGGGGAGTTTGCGGTTGTGCAAATGGACTGTTTGCGGTTGTTTGCGGTGCGTTAAACGGGGAGTTTGGTCTGTCACTGTGAATCGGGCGTAACCCTTACACTACCTCATCGATACAACATCATACCTGATGTTTTAAAGCACGTTATTCCAAACAATTTAGGAATGTTAGGTGATTTATGCCCTTTATGGATTAAAACCAGACTCTGCATCAACTATGTAATTTTCCATGGGAGTTTTGCCATGGATCCCCCTCCGGCATGCCACAGTCCAGATGTTATTCCCCTTGAAACAACTTTTTCATCACTATTGTGGACAGAAAGAGTCTCTGTGGGTTTTAAAATTCGCCTGCCTATTGAAGTCTATGGCGGTTCACCCGGTTCGCACGTTCTCGAACGTTTGCGGAAATTCACGTTCGCCGTTCGCTGTCAGGGTACCTGTGGTCTCTACCTCCGAAAGAGGTAGAGACGTAGCTGTTCCTCCATGCAGACGGTCTGATGGCTCCCTTCCCCGCGGTCTATCCGGTCATGCTAGGCCGGCCGCGAGGGAGTGACTGCCTTTTACAGCATCTAGGCAGGAAGTAGTCATCAGGACACTCCCCCGGAACGACCTGTCAGTCAATTGCTGCAGGACCAATCAGGACGCCTCGGAGGCGTGGTTACTGCTCTGAACAGGGTATTTAACAGAGCTTCTTTCATTAGCTCATTGCCCTGTCGTGGTTCTAGCTTGTTCTAGTCACTCAGTGCTTGTGTATTCTATTATCCCTTTTGGTTTTGACCCGGCTTGTTTACCTTACTCTGCTTATCTCTGTTACCCTTGA
The DNA here is from genome assembly GCF_036172605.1 of Pelobates fuscus. Taxonomy (NCBI): domain Eukaryota; kingdom Metazoa; phylum Chordata; class Amphibia; order Anura; family Pelobatidae; genus Pelobates; species Pelobates fuscus. The sequence continues at coordinate 42,668,509 of NC_086318.1, read as the reverse complement.
TTCAGCTTGTCTCTCGCTTACCTGTCTTCTGTTACCCTCGACCTCGGCTTGTCTTTGACCATTCTATACTGTACTACTTACGTTAGTCCGGCCATTCTAAGGTCCGGTATACGTATCTGGCTACTGTTTGTACTCTGCGTGTTGGATCCCTGTCCCGATCCTGACATTACGACAGGGCCAATGGATCCTGCAAGTACAAACAGTCAGCTGGCTGCTCCTGATCCTAGGTTTGAAGCCATGGATCACAGAATGGATCAGATGGCGCTTGCGCTACAGGCTCTATTAGCTGGTGCCAATAACCCACCAGAGGAGATACGTAATACCCCTGTTTCTCCTGTCGGTTCAGGTCTAGAGGTAGCCACAGTGGGTGCTTCTTCTCACATTACCCCCCCAGTACGCTATGGTGGGGCTCCTGAGAAGTGTCGTGGTTTTTTAAACCAAATTAGTATCCACTTTGAATTGCAACCTCGCTCTTATCCTACAGATAGGGCAAAAGTAGGATTTATTATCACCCTACTCATTGAGAAAGCTCTGAGATGGGCCAACCCACTATGGGAGAACGATAATCCATTAGTTTATAACTATAACGCATTTGTAGCTGCTTTTAGAAGAACATTTGACCCTCCAGGTAGAAAGGTTAATGCAGCCAGATTACTGTTGCGCCTGAGACAGGAGAACCAAACACTGGTGGATTATGCACTAGAGTTCAGGTCTCTGGCGGCAGAAATCAAGTGGAATGAGCAGGCGTATATGGATGTATTTTTGAATGGCCTATCTGATGTAATCCTTGATGAGGTTGCTACCAGAGAACTCCCTGAGAATTTAGAGGATTTAATTTCGTTCATCTCTCGTATAGATGAACGTCTAAGAGAGAGACAGAACACTCGAGAGAGGAACCAGAGACCTTCTTTTAGGTTAGCTCCCGCTGTTCCAAGTCCTGACTCCACGATATCTTTGCTTACTGAACCTATGCAGATAGGGTATACCCGCCTCTCTGAGGAGGAAAGACAGCACAGGAGAAGAGAGGGTTTGTGTATGTATTGTGGAGCCAAGGGTCATTTACTCTCGAACTGTTCTAACCGCCCGGGAAACGCTCGCACCTAAGTCTCTCTAGAGGACAGGCCTTGGGTGTTTCTATTTTGTCCTCTACTCCTGATTATAAAGATCACAGGCTTCTGCTACCAGTTTCCTTAACTTGGGGGAAGGAAGTAGTAAGGGCTATGGCATTGATAGATTCCGGTGCTGCTGAGAATTTTATCGACCAAGCCTTTGCTAGTAAGAACAATTTCCCATCCCAGCTAAGGGAGACACCTTTGGCCGTTGAGGCCATAGATGGTAGACCACTACTAGACCCTGTTATCTTTCGTGAGACCATACCCATTAATTTAAATGTTGGTATCCTACACGTGGAGAATTTATCTCTTCTGCTCATTTCGTCTCCTTCCGTTCCCATAGTTCTGGGGTACCCATGGTTGAAAAAACATAACCCTATTATCGATTGGGAGTTAGGAGAGATACTCTCGTGGGGCCAGGGCTGCCAGGATCGGTGTTTGTGCAAGGTTTCTCCATTAGCTAATATTAACATACCGGAGAATCCTACTCAGTCCACAGAAAGACAAATACCAGACCTTTACCTAGACTTAAGGGCAGTGTTTGACAAGAAGAATGCCGATTCTTTGCCTCCACACAGGTCATTTGACTGTAAGATTAAGCTTCTACCCGGCACTATGCCTCCGAGGGGCCATGTATATCCTTTGTCTGTTCAGGAAAACTCGGTTCTAGAGGAGTATATTCGGGAGAATTTAGAAAAGGGATTCATCAGGAGGTCTTCTTCTCCGGCCGGGGCTGGGTTCTTTTTCATTAAGAAGAAGGATGGCACGCTGAGACCTTGTATCGATTACCGAGGCTTGAATAAAATAACTGTCAGAAATGCCTATCCTATCCCACTGATTACCGAGTTATTTGATCGTCTTAAGGGCTCCAAAATCTTCACCAAGTTAGATCTCAGAGGGGCTTACAATTTGGTGAGAATCCAGCAAGGTCACGAGTGGATGACGGCATTCAATACCCGGTATGGCCATTACGAATACACTGTGATGCCATTTGGACTATGCAATGCTCCTGCAGTATTTCAAGATTTGATTAATGAGGTACTTAGGGAGTTTCAGCATGATTGTGTTATCGTTTACCTGGACGACATACTAATACACTCTAAGGAGATTGAGACTCACCATAGACAGGTCAGAAAGGTATTACACAAGCTGCTGCAACATGGTCTATATTGCAAATTGGAGAAGTGCAGTTTTGATCAGTCTCAGGTAGACTTTCTTGGATACGTGATTTCTGGGGAAGGTTTTAAAATGGATCCTGTAAAACTTCAATCTATTTTAGACTGGCCCTTGCCCAAAGGACTCAAGGCTATCCAAAGGTTTATTGGTTTTTCCAACTACTATAGGCGCTTCATTAAAGGATACTCCTCTATCATTGCGCCTATTACCAATATGACCAAACAAGGGGCTGATACTAAGTTCTGGTCTAAGGAGGCTCTGGGTGCTTTCAAGACTCTCAAGGAACTTTTTGCCTCGGCTCCCATTCTAGTCCATCCTGATACGACTCTGCCTTTCTTGCTCGAGGTCGATGCCTCTGAGACAGCAGTTGGGGCTGTTCTGTCTCAAAGGTTAGGGGTGGATAAACCGTTACACCCTTGTGGTTTCTTCTCTAAGAAATTTTCTGGGCCTGAGAGCAGATATGACATCGGGGAAAGGGAACTGTTAGCAGTCATTAAAGCCTTAAAGGAGTGGAGACATTTGTTGGAGGGGACCCTACACCCTATTACGATTTTGACGGACCACAAAAACTTGTCCTATATTGGGGAGGCTAAGCGCTTATCCTCTAGACAAGCTCGTTGGTCCTTATTCCTGACTCACTTCAATTATGTACTGACTTACAGACCTGGTTCTAAAAACTCTAAAGCCGATGCATTATCTCGCCAATATGAACCTTCTACTGTACCTGAACCAGTTCTTTCTTCTATAGTTCCGAAATGCAATATCATTGCTAATACGAATCTCAGGATTCATTCTCCATTATTGGCCGAGATCATTAAGTTGCAACATCTAGCACCTAAACAGACTCCTGCGGGCCGTCATTTCGTTCCTCCTGCTCTTCAACTGGAACTTTTACAGTGTTTACATAATAGCAAGATGGCGGGACATCCTGGTATTCGCAAGACTTACGCGTTGATCTCTAAGGACTTCTGGTGGCCTGCTTTACGGAGGGATATTGAGGAGTTCATCGCTGCATGTGAAGTTTGTACTAAAACCAAACAACCCCATACGCTTCCATGTGGATTCCTGCAACCCTTGGAGGTTCCAGAAAGACCATGGTCCTGTTTGGCCATGGACTTTATTGTCGATCTACCTATCTCTAAAAGACAGACTGTTATCCTCACCGTGGTTGACAGGTTTACTAAGATGGCACACTTCATTCCCCTGCCTAAACTCCCGTCTTCTCCCGAATTGGCAGAGATATTCGCTAAGGAGATTTTTCGCCTACATGGGATACCCTCTCAAATTGTATCGGACAGAGGCTCCCAATTTGTTTCCCGCTTTTGGAGGTCCTTCTGCTCTCAACTTGGTATTAAATTAAACTTTTCTTCTGCCTATCATCCTCAGTCTAACGGAGCTGCTGAACGTACCAACCAGAAAATTGAACAATATTTACGATGCTTTGTTTCTGAACACCAGGATGATTGGGTCGGTTTGATTCCTTGGGCGGAGTTTGCACACAACAATCTCGTTTGCGATTCTACTCATTCAAGCCCCTTCTTCATGAATTATGGTTTTCATCCGTCTATTCTTCCTTCGGATTCTCCTTCCCAGGGGGTACCGTCGGTTGATGTTCATGTTGCCAATTTGAGGAAGTTGTGGGATCAAACTCGACAAATCCTTGTGCACAACTCTATGTTGGTCAAGAAACACGCTGATAAACGTAGAAGGGCGGCTCCGGTCTTTGTTCCTGGTGATAGGGTATGGCTGAGCACGAGGAACATCCGTTTAAAAGTGCCCTCCATGAAGTTCGCTCCTCGTTATATTGGACCCTACAGGGTGCTGACCCGTATCAATCCAGTTGCGTATCGTTTAGCTCTTCCTAATACCTTACGCATCCCGAACTCGTTTCACGTTTCATTGCTGAAACCACTCATATGTAACAGATTTTCCTCCACAATAGCCCCTCCTCGCTCCGTTCAGGTGGAGGGTCAGGAGGAGTATGAGGTTAACTCTATTATTGATTCTCGAATCTCCCGGGGGAGAGTACAATATCTGGTTGATTGGAAGGGATATGGTCCTGAGGAGAGGAGTTGGGTACCTCAGGAGGATGTTCATGCTCCCCGTCTCCGCAGGGCGTATCACTCTCGCTTCCCATCTCGTCCCGGTTCATTCCGCCCGGTGGGCGTATCTGAGAGGGGGGGTACTGTCAGGGTACCTGTGGTCTCTACCTCCGAAAGAGGTAGAGACGTAGCTGTTCCTCCATGCAGACGGTCTGATGGCTCCCTTCCCCGCGGTCTATCCGGTCATGCTAGGCCGGCCGCGAGGGAGTGACTGCCTTTTACAGCATCTAGGCAGGAAGTAGTCATCAGGACACTCCCCCGGAACGACCTGTCAGTCAATTGCTGCAGGACCAATCAGGACGCCTCGGAGGCGTGGTTACTGCTCTGAACAGGGTATTTAACAGAGCTTCTTTCATTAGCTCATTGCCCTGTCGTGGTTCTAGCTTGTTCTAGTCACTCAGTGCTTGTGTATTCTATTATCCCTTTTGGTTTTGACCCGGCTTGTTTACCTTACTCTGCTTATCTCTGTTACCCTTGATTCAGCTTGTCTCTCGCTTACCTGTCTTCTGTTACCCTCGACCTCGGCTTGTCTTTGACCATTCTATACTGTACTACTTACGTTAGTCCGGCCATTCTAAGGTCCGGTATACGTATCTGGCTACTGTTTGTACTCTGCGTGTTGGATCCCTGTCCCGATCCTGACATTCGCGAACGGAAAATTTTATGTTCGCGACATCACTAGCCCACACCTGTTCATGAACAATTTGGAATAATTCAGGGATTTGTTCTGCATATGCTCATATCATTCACAAACAACTTATATCTATATCAATTACACACAAACATTATTGCACATTTTGACAGAGACCAAAACATACAAAAAGGTGCATATCTTCTGGTGTCTGCTTCAAATATCCAATGAAGACAATCTTCCATCATCTCTGCAAGATTTACAAATCATTCAAGTATCGATCACATAGATTTATTTTTATTAGTGATTATTGCGTGATACCCAGACAATAAGCCTAAAAATAAATGGCAGCAAGTCAGTCAGGATAGTGCTAACAAGACAAGTGTGCATTTAATAAGCCAATTTAATAACACCCCATGTCTTTAGTCCAGTATTACTGCATGTGTTTCTTTGGTTCAATTATGATGCATACTCTGCATATGTACAGTTATTTAAAGTGCTCTTAGCATGTTTTCTAGAAGAGTGTAAAATGATTTGTGCTTAATATATCTCATGCCTGGTAAGTAATGAAACTTCAATTTGTTAGTAAGTATTCCGCATCAATAGCAAATACATACTTTGATTTCAAACATATTTTCATTTAGATGTGTAGAATATCTTATTACAGTTACACAACGATGTCTTTTAAACCTGATGTAGTATGATGTCTCCTAATTGTGAAGCAGCCAGGGGATAGAATCTCTCCTTAATTTACCAGCCCGAATTTAGGCTATCGCTACACAACACACATACACGTTTACTTGCATCATATGTTCCGTTAGATTAGTATCTAATACTTGTTAAGAAACTTAAGAAATCATAGAAAAAAAATATAGTCCCTATGGACCTTTGACTGATCAAAGACAATCCACAAAAAAATGTTTTCAAACTTTATTTTAATGGAACACAATAGGCGAGGTGCAATTTTTAAATGCCAACCCCTAGTCTTAGTTGGAATGTTTCGATCTAAGGTCCACCCATTTTTCACTACAAAAATCTGCAATTCATCACTGGCACAACCTCTTCTGAGCAGTCTAGTCCACCTCTGCTCTGATCATCAGGACCGATTGCCATTTCCAATCAATTGCTTCTCGACGAGTTGCCAGTTGCTAAACATTATAGAATACATTGAACTGATTCTAGGAATAAGAATGTTAAGCTATTGAATGAGTGTGATTTTCTATTTCTTTCTCTAATATAGTTATATTCGGTATTATTGCTCATAACATCCATTCTGCACTACATGCATTATATATTTAATAATCTAGCTGCTGGCCTGCACAATATTTTATTAGTAACAACTGTGTAACGAAAATGCTTTCAAAATATGAGCCTAGGTCACCGTTAGATGTTATTTGTTTTATTGTTTTTTTTTTCTCGTCTAGCTATTGTATTCCACAAATTGAGAGATATAACATTACTTTTTTCCAATACCACTCTTTTTTTTTAATCTCTGGCCTCCTAATCAATTTGGTAAACCTGCTACCCCAATATATTCCCCTGTAAAATCAATAAAATTATTTCCTTACCTACTTCTCTCCTTACTTCTACTTAATCATTTACTAAAAAATAATAATAATATTGCCAGCAATATGCAGCATTTTCAGAGATGTAATTCATAGTCAAACCATCTACACATAGAAACAGCACCCAAAAATAACATAAAAATGCAACACAACATAACAAAATTAAAAAAGCAAAATGATGGTGGATCCAAAAATGAAGTGTTTCTCAAAGGAAAATGACAATTATTTGTTACCCTTAAGTTCTGAACTAGTTTTATAGCAATTAATTCCCATATGTATCACTGACACTTGCCTTTTGACATTACAAATGGCATTCACACAAAAAACCTCAAAGGACAAATCCTACTGGTACTCTTGTCTCGTAAGAGATGCAATGCAATAGTCATAGAAAAGTACTGGACGTTTGATTTTTGTGGGGAAATTATATATATACAAGTGTTTACGTCAGTGTTGTAAAATTTGTAATGTACCCAAAAAATAAAAACAAAAAGGAAAGAGAAATGAGTACAGAGTACATTTTGCACTACAAATTACAAGTGTTTCGTGTTGCATTGCATTTACCACTAGAGTATATTTAAAAAGAAGTAAAGAAGATTAAATGAGTCGTAAAGTGACCTTAATCAACAGTGTTCATAGCCCGACTAAGAAGTCCAAATGCATTTCAGTAGGGATTCCAGTGTCTCCAGTGGTATGGTTCACTACAGTGTTTTTCTGTCAGTAGTTTACACAGAGGATTCCTTTGTGTGTTAGTTATGCTTTATCTAACTGGGTCATCTTATAGGAATCACATGGCTGCCAGATATTAGTGTATTTCATGTGGTTATTCAAGGTGGACCACCGTATTTCTTCCATAATGTGGTAGTGTTCCATCTGTATTATTATTATATTTATATAGCACCAAGAAATTCCGCAGCGCTTTACAATGGGTGGCCTACCAAACATGCACTTGTAACCAGACAAGTTTGACGCACAGAAACAGAGGGGTTGAGGACCTTGCTCAATGAGCTTACAAGCTAGCGGGAGTGGGGTAAAGTGACACAAAAGTTAAGGAACCAGTCTCTTAAGGTTGGGACCTTTTTAGACTTCAAGAGGCTTGTGATGACCCTTTTAACTGCTGCGAGCATGAAGTAAAGAAGGAAGGGTTTGAAGTTAAATATCAGTACATCCAGCCTGAGTAGGAAAAGGGTTTTAACTTCATGTGGGATATGTGCATCTGATAAAGTGTTGACCATGTGCCCTTTCTGTTTCTAATAGTCAGATACCACCTCACAGTCCCACCATATATGTTTGAGATCCCTTTTTGTTTATCTGCATCTCCATCATAGTGGGGATACTTCTCAGTAGCAACAGCTTAGGAGTGAAGGTGTCATATACCACACGGATATTATTATTATTATTATTGCAATTTATATAGCGCCAACAGATTCCGTAGCGCTTTACAATGTTATGAGAGGGGATTTAACTATAAATAGGACAATTACAAATAAACTTACAGGAACAATAGGTTGAAGAGGACCCTGCTCGATCGAGCTTACATTCTATAGGAGGTGGGGTGTAAAACACATTAGGACAGGAATTTGCAATCAAATAAGGTGGACTGCCCGTTAGGAGAGGGCAAGAGACAGGTATGTGAGGTATTGGTTAGTCTTGGAGGCCATAAGCTTTCCTAAAGAGATGGGTTTTAAGGCACTTCTTAAAAGATGCAAGACTAGGGGAGAGTCTGATGGTGGTAGGCAGGCTATTCCATAGGAAGGGAGCCGCCCGCGAGAAGTCCTGCAAGCACGAGTTGGCCGTACGAGTGCGGACAACGGACAGGAGGTGGTCACAGGCAGAGCGGAGAGACCAAGAAGGGACATACCTATGGATCTGTAAGGAGATATAAGAGGGGCTAGAGTTGTTCAGTGCTTTATAGGTGTGAGTTAGTACCTTGAATTGACTCCTATAGCATACAGGAAGCCAATGTAAGGACTGGCAGAGGGGTGAGGTGTGAGAGAAACGACTAGAGATGAAAATCAGTCTAGCAGCAGCGTTCATTACGGACTTTAGGGGTGCAGTACGGCTTTTGGGAAGACCAATCAGGAGAGGGTTACAGTAATCCATGCGGGAAATTACTAGAGCATGGACAAGCTCCTTGGTAGTATCTGGTGCAAGAAAGGGGCGGATGCGGGCTATGTTTTTAAGATGGAATCTACAGGATTTGGCAACATGCTGGATGTGAGGCTCAAAGGTGAGACCAGAGTCAAGTATGACGCCAAGACAGCGCGCTTGCAAGGATGGACTGATGTTGGTACCACAAACTTGAAGGGAGAGCGAAAGAGGAGGATCAGTATTAGGAGGAGGAAAGACAAGGAGCTCAGTTTTTGAGAGATTGAGTTTCAGAAAGCGGGAGGACATCCAGTCAGAGATGGAAGAAAGGCAAGCAGTGACACGTGGCAGGACGGCAGGGGAGAGGTCCGGGGAGGAGAGATATAGCTGGGTGTCATCAGCGTACAGGTGGTAGTGGAATCCAAAAGAGGTAATAAGTTTGCCAAGAGAGGCAGTATAAAGAGAAAATAGAAGGGGACCAAGGACGGAGCCTTGGGGGACTCCAACCGAGACAGGGCGAGGGGAGGAGGTATCATTAGAAAAGGAGACACTGAATGAGCGTTGGGAGAGATAAGAGGAAAACCACGAGAGGACAGAGTCACAGAGACCAAGCGATTGAAGAGTTTGAAGAAGGAGAGCATGATCAATGGTGTCAAAGGCCGCTGAGAGGTCAAGAAGAATTAGTATGGAGTAGTGGCCTTTGGATTTAGCTGCGATTAGGTCGTTAGTGACTTTGATAAGGGCAGTCTCTGTAGAGTGGAGAGGGCGGAAGCCAGATTGAAGGGGGTCAAGGAGAGAGTTGGAATTGAGGAAATGAGACACACGGGTAAAGACAAGTCTTTCTAGGAGCTTTGAGGAAAAAGGGAGCAGGGATATGGGACGGTAGTTAGAGAGGGTGGATGGGTCGAGGGATGTTTTTTTTAGTATAGGTACTATAGTGGCATGTTTAAGGTCAGCAGGGACGATGCCAGAAGAGAGCGAGCAGTTGAAGATGTGTGTTAGAGAAGGCACAAGACAAGTGGAGAGAGATCTGATAAGGTGAGATGGGACAGGATCGAGCGGGCAAGTGGTGGGGCGAGAGGAGCAAAGAAGAGTAGCCACCTCTTGGTCAGTAGCTGGGGAGAATGTTTGAAGGGTAGGAAAGGCATGATCTATGTGTGATTGAGAAACAGAAAGGCAAGGAGGGGAGAATTCTTTCCTTAGCTGTTCAATCTTGTCAGTGAAGTAACATGCAAAGTTATCAGAAGTAAGGTTAGTTTTGGGGGTGGCCACAGCAGGGCGAAGAAGAAAATTAAAGGTGTCAAAGAGACGCCTGGGGTTGCGGGAACATGAACTAATGAGAGAGGGAAAAATAGGACTATTTGGCAAGGGCTGCACTGTATGAACACAATATGAATCTATAGTGGAGAAAGTCTGATTGGGTACGAGACTTCCTCCAGGAGCGTTCAGCACGACGGGAGCATCTTTGCAGGTAGCGCGTTGATTTAGTATGCCATGGTTGGGGGCGGGTCCTCCTTGAGGTGCTTGTTTGGAGTGGCGCTGCAGTGTTCAAGGCAGATGTAAGAGTAGAGTTATATATGGAGATGGCCAGTGAAGGACAGGAGAGGGAAGGGATGGACAGCAGTTGTGAATCAATGTCAGCTGACAACTGTTGGAGATCAAGAGAATTAAGGTCCCTCCTGAGTTGAGGGGGGTTAGGCTGAGGTTGTTGGGTGAGGGGGTACACAAGAGCAAATGATAAGAGGTGGTGATCAGAGAGTGGATATGGAGTGTTGCAGATATTAGTTACTGTACATGCATAAGTGAAGATTAGGTCAAGGGTATTGCCAGCTACATGGGTGGGAGAATTTGCCCACTGCGATAGCCCGAGGGAGGAAGTCATTGAAAGTAGTTTAGTGGCTGCAGAGGTCAAAGGTGGGTTTATAGGAATATTGAAGTCCCCGAGAATTAGGGATGGAATGTTAGAAGAGAGGAAATAGGGTAGCCAGGCAGCAAAGTGGTCAAGGAAGAGAAGAGGGGAACCAGGGGGACGGTAAATAACAGCAATGTTAGCAGAGAAGGGTTTGAAAAGGCGAATTGAGTGTATTTCAAATGACGGGAAAGAGAGGGAAGGGGGGGTGGAAAGAGGTATAAAAGAGCAGTGAGGGGAGAGGAGAAACCCAACACCACCACCACATTTACATTCAGAGTTTCTTGGGTTGTGGGTAAGTTGGAGACCACCGAAGGACAAAGATGCAGGGGTGGCAGTGTCAGAGGGGGAGAGCCAGGTTTCTGTTAAGGCTAGTAAATCTATTGAACGAGAGATAAAGAAGTCATGGACAGCAGTGGATTTAGTTATATTGCAAACAGAGCGTGTGTTCCAGAGGGCAGTATTGAAGGAGGATCTAGGAGGAACATGAGATGGGTATGAGATTAGTGTGGGTCCTTGGGTTAGTATGTGGTGTGTTTGTTGAGAGGGGACCAGGGTTTGGAGAGACATCACCAGCTGCTAGGAGCATATTAACTTGTAGTTAACCTCATGCAGGGGGACACAAGAGTGTGAGCGGAAGACTGACTGGAAAATCGTACTCCATTCCGGCTCTTCTAAGGTTATTCCCAACTGACCTCCTACTATTGCCCCTAACCACCCATAGCAGGTCTTAACCCACCATTACTGACCCTAATCCCCCACTGCAGGTTCTATCCCCCCACTATGGGTCCTGACCTCTTACTACTGTCCCTACCCACCTACCACTATCCCTGATCCCATACTATTGCCCTTGATCACACACTGCAGATCCTAACCTACCACTTTAGCCTCTAACCCCTCACTTCAGCACTTAACCCTCCACTACAACTTCTAAAGCCTTATTTAATCCTCTAACCGCTCACTACACCCCCAACTCCACTGCCCCTAACATCCACTACTGCCCCTATCCATCACTAGAGCCCCATACCTTGACTGCTGCCTTTAAACCCTCACCACAGCACCTAAACTCCCACACCACCCAGCTATATTGGGCTGACGGGGAGCTAACTTGAATTTCCTTTCACATCTTGTACTAAATGGAAATTCTACTACTTCCTACATAAAGGTCCCACACATCACACATTGCCATGCATAACACTCACAGTGGCCCAAACGTATCACTCACGTATCAGACCCAGCAAAGAGTGTTAATACTGTAGTCCCAAAATAAAATTCTAGAGACTTATGAACAGCATTTAAGTACTGTTCTTATAAGTGGGAAGTGAATAAGGGAACTGATGCAAATTGCATCATAATAAATGTAGTGCCCATTAAAACATAGTCAATTACACAATGATAGAAAAGGGAATTATAGAAAAATAAACTTAGAGTGCTCTAAAAGAAAAATTAAAATAGATAAAACTAAGAGACATATAAGAAATGAAAATTAAAAATCGAACAAATGCAGTATACTTATACAAGCTAATAGAAGTACATGCAAATCAATTGTAGAAATGAATAAAAGAGCATATGGATAGCACATAAAAATACAGAGAAAGTTCCCAAATGTGGGATAAAACCAAAAAAGGACAAGAATATTTACCAGATAAAAATCTTAAAAACAAAAATCTCAAAAGGTAAAAATCATATAATGTTATGCAACTCAAAATTAGCATTTAGACCATGGGGGGCTAGGGTCTGCAAATTAAAAACCCACTCCATTTCCAATCTGCCTAAAATATTTGTAATACTTCCACCTCTTCATGGTATCTTACATTTGTTTATTCCTATACATTTGAGTCGTTTGGGATCTTTGTTATGATTGGTAAAGTGCTTCAATACAGAGTGGTTTTGGTATCCATTTCTAATATGTAGTCCGTCAGGGATTGGGCATATGTGATGTCATGGGTGGATCATATGGGTAGGACATTGTGATGTCACTACATGGGGACGCGGAAAATACAGTTGCAAGAAAAAGTATGTGAGCCCTTTGGAATGATATGGATTTCTGCACAAATTGGTCATAAAATGTGATCTGATCATCATCTAAGTCACAACAATAGACAATCACAGTCTGCTTAAACTAATAACACACAAAGAATGAAATGTTGCCATGTTTTTATTGAACACACCATGTAAACATTCACAGTGCAGGTGGAAAAAGTATGTGAACCCCTAGACTAATGACATCTCCAAGAGCTAATTGGAGTGATATGTCAGCCAACTGGAGTCCAATCAATGAGATGAGATTGGATTTGTTGGTTACCGCTGCCCTGCCCTATAAAAAACACACACCAGTTCTGGGTTTGCTTTTCACAAGAAGCATTGCCTGATGTGAATGATGCCTCGCACAAAAGAGCTCTCAGAAGACCTACGATTAAGAATTGTTGACTTGCATAAAGCTGGAAAGGGTTATAAAAGTATCTCCAAAAGCCTTGCTGTTCATCAGTCCACGGTAAGACAAATTGTCTATAAATGGAGAAAGTTCAGCACTGCTGCTACTCTCCCTAGGAGTGGCAGTCCTGTAAAGATGACTGCAAGAGCACAGCGCAGACTGCTCAATGAGGTGAAGAAGAATCCTAGAGTGTCAGCTAAAGACTTACAAAAGTCACTGGCAAATGCTAACATCCCTGTTAGCGAATCTAAAATACGTAAAACACTAAACAAGAATGGATTCATGGGAGGATACCACAGAGGAAGTCACTGCTGTCCAAACAAAACATTGCTGCACGTTTACAGTTTGCACAAGAGCACCTGGATGTTCCACAGCAGTACTGGCAAAATATTATGTGGACAGATGAAACCAAAGTTGAGTTGTTTGGAAGAAACACACAACACTATGTGTGGCGAAAAAGAGGCACAGCACACCAACAGCAAAACCTCATCCCAACTGTGAAGTATGGTGGTAGGGGCATCATGGTTTGGAGCTGCTTTGCTGCGTCAGGGCCTGGACGGATTGCTATCATCGAAGGAAAAATTAATTCCCAAATTGATCAAGACATTTTGCAGGAGAACTTTAGGCCATCTGTCTACCAGCTGAATCTCAACAGAAGATGGGTGTTGCAACAGGACAATGATCCAAAGCATAGAAGTAAATCAACAACAGAATGGCTTAAACAGAAGAAAATACGCCTTCTGAAGTGGCCCAGTCAGAGTCCTGACCTCAACCCGATTGAGATGCTGAGGCATGACCTCAAGGAAGTGATTCACACCAGACATCCCAAGAATATCGCTGAACTGAAGTTATTGGTGCCAAAGGAGGTTCAACCAGTTATTAAATCCAAGGGTTCACATACTTTTTCCACCTGTACTGTGAATGTTTACATGGTGTGTTCAATAAAAACATGGCAACATTTCATTCTTTGTGTTTTATTAGTTTAAGCAGACTGTGATTGTCTATTGTTGTGACTTAGATGATGATCAGATCACATTTTATGACCAATTTGTGCAGAAATCCATATCATTCCAAAGGGTTCACATACTTTTTCTTGCAACTGTATCAAAATAATAATAATAATTCTATCTTCTTTATAATGGGGATACCTATATGTAGGAGTTAAAGAAAGGTATTTTCAATTTAAGTAATAAGATCTTAGATTCCAATCATAAATCAGTATTAAACAAAGCACTAAAGTTTTCCCCAAGTACAGGTCTCAATCATTTTGATATGTACATTGATCTTAATCGTTTTAAACGTAGTCTATGCTTAAAAAATTTTTTCCGTAAAGATCCGGTATGTAGAGAACAATTAAATCAAGATGTAACCCTTAAAGAAGTTCCTGATTTCAAACATACAACTTTAAAGAACAAATCAACATTTTACCCGAAACAAATAATTTCTGATGAAATTATATCATTTGAAACTATGGTTATGGCAGAAATCAATAAAATGCCCCCTAAAGATAAATTTAGAAGTAATCTAAATTGATTACTTGATGGAGAAAAAGGCGCACTGAAGGATTTGCAGACAGATAAAGATTTGGTTATAAAGCCCACCGATAAGGGATATTTTACTGAAGCAGAAAATATTTTAAAGGACTTAGGCACTTATCAGCAGTTAAATAGGAATCCAACTGAGGATATCAACAAGATATTTTTAAAGTTTTTTGAGAAGGGTCTTAATAAGAACATTTTAAACCTTAAAGAGTTCCAATTCCTGAATATTAAATTTCCCAAAATTCCAGTTTTTTATTTCTTGCCCAAAGTCCATAAAGATATAAACAGACCCCCAGGCAGACCTATTATAGCCGGAATCGATTCCATTTCAAGTAGATTATCTCAATATATAGATGTCTAGCTCCAGCCTCTAGTACTTAAAACTAAGTCCCATATTAAAGATACGATTACGGTTTTAAATATTTTAGAAAATGGGGTTTGGGATACTAGTTGCACCTTAGTTACGTGTGACGTAGCCACTCTTTATAGTAATATACCTCATGCTTATGGATGTAGAGCGACAAAACATTTTTTAACTCAATCCAACGATTTTTTACCAGAACAAATTGAATATATTTTAGAGGGGATATAACTTATATTGAAAAACAATTTGGTATAATGATACCTTTTTTTTTTTTTTTACAGATAAATGGGACGGCCATGGGGACCAAGTTCGCCTCCACTTATGCTAACTTATTTATGGCATTTTGGGAAGACTCTTTTGTCTTCAATGGGCATGACTGGGGGGAGAGCTTGGTCTTCTATGGCCGCTACATTGATGATATGTTAGTGATATGGAAGGGTGAAGAGAGAAGCTTCGAAATGTTTTTTTTTTAAAACAATAATGATTGGGGTATTAAATTAACAAGTACATGGAGTAAAGAACAAGTCACTTTTATGGACCTAGATATTTATATCGAAGAAGGGAAAATTAAAACTAGGAATCACTTCAAAAAGGTAGACTGCAATAGTTTTATTGAAAGTATAAGCTGCCACCATTCTCCCTGGTTGGAAAATGCCCCAAAGGGACAATTCCTTCGAATTTGCCGGAATTGCAGTGACTTGATGAGTTATGAGGACCAGTCATTACGAATCAAGATGGACTTTCTAGCAAAATGATATGATGCATTTAAATTAGAGAGTTCTAGATTGGAAATAAAAAACAGGGAAAGAAAATATTTATTAACCTATAAAATAAGAACTAATACGAATATGCAGGATATCCCTTTCATTTGCAACTATAATACAAACAACTATCAAGTACGTAAGTTTATTAATAAATATTGGCCAATTCTATTGCATGATCCAGCTTTGAAACAAAGCCTTCCCGCTAAACCTAGGATGATATATAGAGTCATTAGAAATCTCAAAAGCACGTTAGTACGGAGTTCCCTTAAAGAGAATAACCATTCACCAACCATATTTAAAAACGAGAAAGGTTTTGGGTGTGGCTTATGCACAGCCTGTAAAAGGTCTGGATGTACCCGAAGGGTGATTAAAGATATAGTTCTCAATAATAAAAATCCCTATTGGACAATTCATGACATGTTACACTAAAAATTTGATATATCTCTTGACTTGCCCGTGTGGGTTGAGATATGTAGGTCGAACGACCAGACCTTTTATATGTAAGGATCAGGGAACATATATACAAGATCCAAACAGGATTTGAACAGCATAGTGTTTCTCATCATTTTAAAAAGTTCCACAACCAAAAACCGGAAGATCTAATGTTTATGGGGATAAAGAAGTTAAATAAAAATTGGAGAAGTGGCGATTTTATTAAGGAACTTGGGAAGTCCGAAATGGAATGGATTTATAAATTAAACACACTGATCCCTTATGGCTTGAATTCAGACTTCGAGCTTTGTCACTTCTTATAATATTAATCCTTCTAGTCCTCTGACCTTTTTTCGAGTTCTTTTATAGTTATGTTGGGGATTTTTTTTAAACAATCAATAAATATTAATTATTTGTATTGTTCTTATTATTTAAAAGGGTGTATATTCGTTTCCCTTTTTTTTTCTCTTGATACAATTTTTAGAGACTGTTTTATATAGTCCCCTCTTCTTATTATAATTTATTTTGTGGTTTTATATTACATTTCCTCTCAATTCTGTTGAATTTTCTTTGTTTATGAACATACCTATTCATCTATTTATTTATTTTTTAAGATTTGAGACATCTATGTCTAATCTTACTGCTCACCAAATATAAGGTTTTTTTTTAAATAAAAAAGAAAGATTAGGATATTATGAGACCGATAAAGTATGATAAGAATGAGCTAAAAGCTAAAAGGCAGTTCAAGATTTATCAGGATATTATGTTTTGTTGAATAGGAACACAAGGCATTAATAAGATATACATACAAGTTATTAATATTACAGGTATACTTGCCATATTTGAATTATAATAAGTAGGGTAAATAATACAATTACTCTCCGATCATTCTGAAGAGTGTGGGATTATTTTATCTGTGATATTCATATAACAGCGAGTCAAATTTTGCGCATAAATATACTTATACGTTTGCAATTCGGCTATAGTATTAATACTTTTGATTTTCACTAATACTTTTATGATTATTCCTCTTGGTGCAGAAACAGATTGTAAGATGTATTGTGGCAACCTAAATATAGCTGTGAATTAATTACAGAGAAACGGTTATTTATTTATAGTTTATTGTATCTAGTTTTTGCTATTAGATTGTTATACGGCATGTAGCCAGATGTATCATTATGACATATTTATAAAGACATTATATGTGATGGTTAGATCGGGTTGTATATAAATTATCATAAAGAACAGATATAAATCTTTTTTCTTTCTTTTTTGCATGTACCAATTAATTAATATGGACTGTGACAACCAATGAGTTAATGTGCTTTATATGGACTTCTATTTCATCACACATCACAAAGAACGGAAATTTTGGATGGACGTTTCATTTTATTGTTCATCACTAAAAACTGGAATATTGGACTACATACAACAAGTGCTCAACAAGAACAAGAAAGATTTGGACTTTGAAATATATAAATTGTGTTTGTAATTAGTAGATAAGATACTCTTGAAGGAATGCGGTATGAAACAGACTCAGCCGACGTAAATGCAGACGAGAATACCTGCCGACTGCTCCCGATCGCGGGGTGAGAGGGAGGCATGGACCGCACACGTCTTACCTGTGGGTGGTAACAACGTGTTACGGTACACATGCATTGACCCTTCACCCGCTGATTTTAGCAGTATTTAAACACGAACAAGGAACCAGGGAACATTGAATTAATTTATCCGTTTGAAGAAGCCACGGTGTAAGTGGCGAAACGCGTTCCGGTTTGTGGACATTGTTGCCTTTTTATTTATCTATTTTATACATTGTTATAATAAATTTAGTTTTTATTTTATTCTTTGATCCTGGTTCCTGGATTTATCTTCTATGCATCGGAGTGCAGTCCCAAATCTGCACAACATTTATTGGTTATTTTACATAACATGTAAGAGTTATTTTAACATTTAAGAGTTATTTTCTTTGACTTCAGGCTTGTGAGTACCCATTTGGGAATTTTTTATATTAAATTAAGATCACCACCAGCAATACTGTGCAATCTTTTGTGCTTTTATTCCCCCTTTCAGGACAAGATCCATATCGGTAGTAGGGGTGGGTCGCCTATACGGACCCAGAAGTGATTCATACCAGAGCTGGGTCTATAGCTCTCTGTTTGTTAGTGCATGTAGTATATTACTATTATAGATATAATCCAGTTATATGCTGTCTACACTATGTCTAATTGTCTTTTATAGATACCAACTCATTTGACATTCAAGTGAAAAACTCCTCTTAATTGAATCAAAAATGTGATAATTTATTGATGTATTTATCTATCATAAAAGCGCTACATTCTTTTCTTGTTTGTATAGATATTGGTGCCTGCGGTCACCTTGTCTGAAAACAAAGCTTTGTAAATCTGTGTATAACAAGAATAATAAAAGAAGATATAGTGATTGCAATAAAATAGAGGTGAAGAAAGAAGAAAAAGAAAAATGGGACAGATGAACCATTTTAGAGATTTATGCCATTAAATAATTTGCTATTTTTGATCTTCTGAAGTGTTAAATACTGATATTACTCACAGAGCATTCATGAAGTGACCCTCAATTCTAAATCATGCAAATGTTTAATTAATTACTGATTTACTTTGACCTTTGCAAATCTGTGCAATATGTAAATTTGGTATGTAAATGACTCTATTTCTCAAAATTAAACATTCATTTTTTGCTCAATTTAATTAACTTAAGATAAGAATTGATATGGGGATTTTTTTGGGGGGGTGACTTTCTACAGTTTTCCTAAAGTATAATATTGCACAGCATGAGCGGAATCATTGCATTTAACCCCTCAAGGACAATGGGTTAAATAAATCCTTTATATCATGACATCCTCGACATACCATTAGTCCTTTTAAGCAACATTTGAGGATTGTAATTCTATTAAACTTGGCTTGACTTGGCTTGAGTCGACAGACATTGATCTGCATAGTCTGAAATGAGTGGTTTTCAACCGTTACAATAAAATTGATCACTTTTAATAATGAACTTTTTTTTTCAATTTTTTTTATCTTTTTTCTTTATTTTTATTTTTTTTTTAGGTTTGCAGTGCACTCAGTCCAAATGACTACATCAGTTATTCTAATGCTCTGTGTACAGGAATATAGAACAGTGATAGTATAGATTTGTATATTTATTTTTTTCAGTGTTTTTGGCAGGCTTTGCATCATGGTAACTGTAGTCCACGTAAATATGGAATGCTGAGCATAGACATCATTATAGTATCAGCACGTAGAACCACTGAAACTTGTTCCTAATAAATTAAATGATCATGAATTTAAAAACACAGTAAGATAGTGTTCTGTGCAAACAAAAAAGTTGCTTAACCCCTTAAGGACACATGACATGTGTGACATGTCATGATTGCCTTTTATTCCAGAAGTTTGGTCCTTAAGGGGTTAAACTACGTTTACATAAAAATGTAATTAAATTAAACAGCAGCTACTACCCTATTTTGGGTATCCCCCCCTCACCACCACCAAATTAACATACAAATTAAGTGTAGGGTAGTGAACATATATAGCGTAATATGTTCAGTTACTTGGGTTCATTGATGGAGAAAATGGCTAAACTCACACGAATTTGAGCCAACTGACAGGCTCACATCACTTGGACAGGAGCATACTAAGGTGACACTTTCCATCTTCTAATATTTCTTCAGATGAGCTCAAAAAAAGCAAAGATAGAAAAACCACATTTTCTGATGTTGGATATTTAGATAATAGAGCAATGATTTAATATAATAAGAAACAGCTCACCTTTCCCAGAGCCTAAATGTGCCTGGCTCTAGTTTACAAGCTCTGTGCCAGTACAAAGGGGGCACAGCCATTATTTAATAGGCAGATTATACAGTAAGCCAGGAGGACTTGAATAATCCAAAGCAGATACACTAATTAACAATTAAAACTTTAAAATACAACAAAACAAAATAAAATAGTTGAAAATGTCCACAGGCTTGTAATGACGTCAAAGACGCGTTTCGCCCAACACATGGGCTTTTTCAATCGGAAAGTGGTCTGAATTTGATGCAACATCCAATGGAAAAGGAATACTTTCATTTCAGTTTATCTAATTAATCAAATGTCTGTTGCACACATTATATTTTATTTTACACAATATTTATGTATCTTGCATTAGTTAACTAGTCAATTGATGGGTTACAAACATTTAGTCCTGCTGCAGTACCCATAATATTCAATGTGTCTGTTTCCAGCGCAGTGTGTACAGTTAATAACAATGTTTTATTTCTGTAATATTGCTGTAATATCCCTATCTCGATGTAATTTTCATATCAGCATCTTCTGCCATGTTTCGAAGCATATAATTTTATGTGCATTATGTTGAATGATACCTGCATGCGTTTAGCTTGCTTACTGCATTATAAATAATAATGTTCTGTAATACTGCAAGTGATACACAAGAGATATTTTGAAGACCTATATCGAGTGAGTTTGTGAATGTGTTTATCTTTCTTCTTTTTTTTTTTTCTGTGGAAAATAAATGCTTTATCCAAAATCGTTGGTATTGGCTGTTTATCAGACTACACAGAAACAATAATAAAATCCCTTTAATGCAGAGAGAGATACATATTCATCCCAATTCTTTTTTTTTTGCTTTTAAAATGCATTGTTGACAGCATTGCCAAGTCTCAGAGAACATCCCCCGGAGAGCAAGATAAAAATAATTGAATTTTAACATATTATAGGTTTGAATGAGCTAATTAATTGTTATCATTTATTGTAATGAGGTAGTGCTAAAAGTGTTGTAGAAATACATTCTACTTTCCTGAAAAACAAGTTATTCCACCGTAGAATTATTTTTCTTATGTGTTTATTAATAAAAAAAAAACGAATGTGATTTGCCTGTTTTTTCACTGTATATATTGTATTTCCCAGTCCCATTCTGCACAGTAGGTAACATCACCCAGTTCATTAAAAGGTTAAATACATGGTATAGGATATAGGGTACCTATTCTATGGGCAGAATGGGGGTATGTCCTAGCCCATCTAAGATTAGAGTGGGTTAAATATTAATTAAGTCCCTCTCATTATAGATTAGCCAGGAAAGAAGCTGGGACAGCACAAATCTGTTTCCCCAGCTACTCTCCAAGCATTTCAGTAAAGGGAGAGGGGCAAAATTAAGGACAGTATCTGCAAAAAGAAGCGATGGAAAAATGGTGGTTATCTCTCTGAACAAAGCTGGAATAGAAAAAGTGGTATAGTGGTATTGTAATATAAACATATGTCCACTAGGGGCAGCAGTCCACCATGTAGGATAGAGAATCTTAAACCTACTAAATATACAGATGAGAGAGCTACTATAGATACTGCGCTCTGATTAAACACAAATAAACTTACTCTATGAATAGAAGTCTAATAAATGTACCTATAAATGAGACAGCATTAAAAGATCATCAGACATAGCCATCTATGATGCGGGGTGGGAGAGTGTGAAAGAGTCTCTTCAGCTCTTCTGGCCATTACTTACTAGCAATGAGCACCTAAAAGAGATGCTTGCCCCTAACGTAACCATGGCAGCATGTCGGGGCAAAAATCTTCAAGATCTTTAGGCCCCAAGTCATCTACAATATAGACAACCTTCCCCCACAACATGGCTTCAGAACCCGTTAATTGGCACCTTTGTATGTGGAAGGTGTATTGTGTGTTAATTCATCAAGAGGGATTCTGTCACAGTAGTTTACCCCAACACGCAAGATTTAGTCCAACAATTGACAATATAAAACAGATACGTCTTACCGGACCTTAGAATGGCCGGGCTCGACGTATAACAGAGAAATTACAGAGTCAGGAACGAGCCGAGGTCAAGGGAACAAAGAGACAGTGAAAACAAGAACTAGCCAAGGACTGGTACACAGGAATCAGTAAGCCGGCAAACAAGACAAAGCAAGGATAAAGAGAAAAACGGAGTCAAATACAAAGGATGTACAAAGGATGGGGAATGTGGGATGACAGGGGCCAATGGGAGATCATTTTAAATTTCGTCTCCCACTGTCCCTTTAAGAGCGCGCCCGAGACGTGCGGCGCGCTCTTAGAGCTACGCGGGACACGTGACCGCATCTCGCGGTCAGTGCCCGCCTTCGTCAGAACATTGAACGAGCCGCGCGTGGCTCGTGCAGGACCGCGTGCGGGAATGGAGGACCTCTGCCGGCCCCCGGATAAGGTAAGTAACGCTACAGATTCTAAAAGTGGGAAGGACAGTAAAGATAAAGATGATTTTAAATTACATCCTTCTTCAACTGTAATACGGCAGGTATAGTATGTTTACTAACCTGCCAGTATAATCTCAAATATGTTGGGAATACATTTTGTGCGTTTAAGCTACAGATTCAAGAACACATGAGGTCCCCAAAAAATACAGTTGATAATCCCATTTTGAGACATCTGAGGGATTATCATGCAGGCGATTCAAAGGGTTTGCACTTCTGAGGCTTGGAACTGGTGAAAAAAGTTCTAGCCGGGGTGACTATGATAAATATCTAAGGCAACGAGACTGCTTCTGGATATATAGATTGAAAACACTGAGTTCTAAAGGACTTAATTAAGGTTTTTCCTTTTCCCCCTTTCTCCAATAATTCTTTTAAGTCTGTTTTTGCTCGTCTCTGCATGTAGGAACACAAAAGATGTTCTTGAACTATCTAATCTATTTAAACCAAACTAATCGGTAATTCACCGACTCGAATATATTGGTATTTTATTGCTTTAGGATCTCTGGGCACTGTGATGTATTACACAGCAGGACCACTATCTAGTAAATTCCATTGATCCAAATGCAATGGTATTCGCACCTTATGAACTGTGGCGATTATAATTAACCATAAGGCAGTATTTTGATTGACCTTTCTACAAGTTTTGCTGAAGTTCCTATAAGGTTGCCCTTTCACTATCTGAAAACTATTGAATATTGCAGATATTGGGGATCAGCACATATTTCATCATTTGATGTTTAAGGCACAAATTATCTCAATAATTCATTCTTCTCTCAGATAATCTGGGACTAGTATATTTCAGAACTCAGTTGTATATGCCATTTTAAGACATTTCATCAGTATGTCTGTGAACATAGCTTTATATCTTTTGGTCTAGCCTATCCTGTGCATTGGTTACTCATGTAACTGACAGTAGGGCCCAGGGTCTTATATCACATACATCTAGTGCTTTATAGTCTAAAATTATGACGTAATCTTAAAAATCATGTTTTTGCTTTAACAATTTTGGAGCCTTGGTTCATTTAATGTATTCATATTTATGGAGGATTCCACACTAAAAGGGGTTAATTTGATCTCAGCAGGTAGGCTATAGTAGTGCCTGCTGCTCCACTCCCCCTATCCAAGCTATCTCCACCCCCTCTGACACCGCGGCATTAGATTGGCCGCATGATGTCAATGTTTAGTCTAGCCCCGCACTCCTGACGTGGCGGCACCAGATTGGCCTCATATTGTCATTTCTCTGACTATCCCCGCCTCCCTGACATCGCGGCACTGGATTGGCCACGTGATGTCAATGGAGAGTTGGGATTTCATAATTTAAATACCCAGCGGGCTCCCATTAACACAACGCTCTTGATAAAAGCGCAACATAGCGCCGAAACAGGCATCGAGCAAGACGCTGCTGTTAGGCAATCTTGAATTTATTTTTTAGCAGGGTTTCCTATGTAGCCTCGCAACATTTACTTTAGAGCTGCCTCGAAGCAGCTAGCCAGCTGTAGGGAAAGTGAAGGAGGTGGGGTTCATTTAGCACCAATGTGCTCTTTAGAAATTTTACTTGGGATTGACTTGGACACTGTCATACTCCTTTGGTAATGGGAGGATAATTCAGAGTTTAAGGTCTATGAATTGGTATCTTAATAGGGAATGGATTCTGGCATGCTTTTGTCCGGTTCGGGGCTATCTGACACAGCACTAGTATAGGCTATTTGCTGCCTATATTTTCCCTGATCCCTCCTCTACCTTTTTTGTAGCAACTTAGCATTTCAGGGTTACACATTTTGTTTTTTCACCTCCTTATAGTCAGGATGTGGGTTATCTGACCAATAAGATGGGGGTGCGATACTATTATTAATCTTTACCCTCCATTTTCCGTTTAACCAGACCGTATAAACTTTTATTTTTGGCTGTATTCTACCTTAAACTACCCCACTGTAATAACCTCCTCCTAAACCTTCCCCACATTAACACTGGATATTGTATAATCCTTTGAATATATTGAGGGTTTTAGGACCTTTATCCTATTCTATTTTTCTCTCCTGAACCTCATAGATCGTCGTATCGTGGTCCTAATGGCTACATTCTATTTTTACACTATTGGATAACATTGTTACCTTGAATAATCATTTTGGCATCTGCTTCTAGTTCATATTGGGTGGATCAGGTTTTTGAGATTTAGATATACGTAGGACAGGTCAGGCAGGCTACTTAGGCTTCCCCTCTTTTTGAAAACACTGTTTTTCACTCACATTTTTTGTTATCACTGTTATTTTTGGTTCACTGTGTGTTGATTTTTGTCTGATATTGTATATTAATAAAGACTAAATACTCGTGGCTTTACCAATTATATTGAGTTTTAAACTCTCTAAATGGGTAATTCTTCTTGTGTTTGAGGGTTAATACCCCAGGTGGTTTTCACCACTGGGCTGCGCTCTTTCAGAAACTGTTCTAGTTATTTATCTATGAATAGAAGACTGTTTCTGGTAATATTAATCTTATCGCTCTTTAATTTAAAACACCACATACTGCGTAAAATAGTCTCTGGTAGATCATCCAATATACACTACAAAATAAGACTGAAGATTTGGAGGGAAAGACAAAGAGTACCGCTGACAATATTTATTAAAACCTTCACGTACAATGTTAAAAGATGGACTCCCTCACACGAAAATTGGCTTCTGCGCAAGCCTCTGTATTATTCACGGGTCTGCTTTGTTTTTGTTTCTTTTTCTTCTTCTGTCACCGGAAATAAAGAATTACAAAAAAAAAAGATGGAATCTCATATTTTCACAATTGTTAGAAGAATATCATAAATGTTGTCCCCAAAGCCTTCCAGGTACCTGTGTCGTACCCTGGATTCAGGGTTTAGGTGGGATCGGTGTGTAGTGCAAAGTTTGTGTTAGTCTGCATTGCCAGTAGCCGACTCCAACGTCTTTGCTGAGTTGCTATTCGCACCCTTTTATTCCAATTCAATTCTGAAAAACAAACTAATGGATCAGTTCACCAAATGAGGCAGTGTCACTTGAGAACAGAAGTAGGGTAACTAAATGTTAGCTTGATGACTGATTATGGTAAAGAGACATTCTAAGTATTGGAATTGTTGACTTTTTTACAAGATTTCACTAAGGTGAGTTTGCTGTGAATTCAAAGTGAATTGACTTGGAGAATTGTTCTAATGTGGCCAGTTTAGCCTAAATTTGGAAATTCCGCTCACTTTAGCGGAAAAAAAATGCAAGTGCCCCTATAGCAGTGATTGACTATATTTTTTGTAAATTCCATTTGTCAAACTTTTTTTTTTTTTTTTACAATAATTTTGCTAGGTTGATAATTCTCACCTGTGTTCACACAAAATGTGAAAAATCACACATTATCATCTCCTATCTTATCTGGGCAATATGTAACCTTTTCTTTTCTCTGTTAAGGAGTTAATGATTGCTGGTATACACTTATATTACTTCATTTATACCTGCCATTCAAGAAAGTTTTGCAAGAACTTTTCAGAGAAATTTCCAGAGGAGAATTTTTTTTAGTTTAAATATGAAAATTAATGCAAAATGGGAAAGGGTATGCAATGAGCAAGAGCTAGAATGAAGTGCAGAACTTTTAAAAATGTGCATTTTTTAATCTTGCAATAAACCTGGTTTCTCTACTGAAAGTGAGCTCATATTAATTGGATATATTATCTGCCTGACTTAGAGCTGATAGTAAAAGTCATGTAATTTGCATTTTCTCTTCTTTTTAAAGGAAAACTCTACTTACCATAACCACTAGAGTGAACTATAATGATTATGGTAGTAGCAATGCCTTCGCACCCTGCCAGGGTAAGTAGTCAAACCACTTGCGAACAGTTAAACCACTTGCAAACAACTTACTTGGTGTCCACTGGTCCCAACCTCAAGGAGATCTGGAAGCTCCTATAAGGAGCTTCTTTAGTTACCCTAAGCTAAGCCCTGCAGTTCATGACTCATTGGCTCATTGGGTGAGAGCAGAGAGCTTCCATCAGAGAGATTCAATGCACGGAGGTAAATTGTCAAAGAATTTTCCTATTTACCATAGCACTCATGGCCATACACCATAGCACTCATACCTTAATAACTACAGCAATCTGTAGTGATTATGGTACTTGGAGCTTAAGTTCATGCAGATGTGGCAAGTATATTAAAATCTATTTACAGTATCTACAAAAGTCTTAATGTACATTAAATGTGATTTGGGGTTTATTTTATTTTTTGAGAAGTTCATTATTTAGGCAAAGTCCACGGATTTACCACGTGAAATCCATGGAGAATATTGTCCGTGACTTCTCCGTAAAAAGGCAGATATTTTGCTCACTGCAGCAATGTTGCACCCTTGCTATACATTGTACGATATGCTGGTGTAGATCAGTAAGAATGAACGTGTGATTATAGATTATATGCAAAGGCACAATTTGTGAGCTTAGTGGGTTTCCTTCAAAATGAAACCGAGCAAGGCAGCATAGTGTAATAGTGAATAGCAATCCATAGCACATTTAATGGGATCAGTAGGTTCCCTGACAAACAAAGCAGCCAAGAGCATGACTGCATAATGTAATGTACAAAAAAAGGAATATTTCACTATTTTTTATCAATATTAAAGAAAAACATGCATCCATGACCTTATAGTGTTAAAAAAAATCCCCAATCTAGAACCCCTGGACCTCCTTTGTCTTCCTAAATGTAGTACAATCTTACCTTCATATCAGTTTGCTGCTGCTGGCTCTGCCACTGATCTGCCAGCTTGGCTGACATCAGAAGTGGTGATACCAGCCAATTACAATGCTTTTACATACTAAAGCATTGGATTGGCTGAGCCAGATCAGGGGCAATGCCAGCACAAGCCAAACACAGCCAAGCCAATCAATGCATCACTATGAGGAAAGTGTCTTAATGCAGAGGGTGGAGACGCTGGAAATCAGTCACACTGTGCAGCACTGCCCCAGAAAACACCTCTGGCAGCCATCTGAGGAGTGGCCAGTTGAGTAATCACTAGACTGTAATGTAAACGCTGAATTTTCTCAAAAATACAGTGTTTACTACAAAAAGCCTGCAAGGACTGATTATACTCACCAGAACAAATGCAATAAGCTGTAGTTGTACTGATTACTATAGTGCCCCTTTAAGATCATGTGATTAACAATGTAAATTAAAGATAAACTGATAATTACTTCTGATTTCAGCGAAAAGTTTTTGGGGTTTGGGACAACATTCAAACACACATAACTCCTACTAAGACTTCATTTCAGGACGGATTATACCTTTGTTTCTTTTGTTATGTTATATATTATTATGTCTCTTATTACTCAAATAGGTGTGCATTAATTTAAGTTGTATTATTATTTTTTATTTATTTGTCTTTGTTCTGTTTCCATAAGCAATTATGAATGATGGCAACATGGTGTAATATGTGGCAACCATGCAAATAACAGTAGAAGTGGCTTAGATATTGTATAATCCTCTGAATATATTGAGGGTTTTAGGACCTTTATCCTTACTTAAATAAGCCAAGTGCTATTAGACCTCTAACCACAAATGAATGACCACGTATGAAGCCAGATGATTATGACTCATTTGGAACAGGGCCACTTAGACATTAGTGAATTACCCCAATAGTGTTAAATACCTCAACAGGTCAGCAGAAACGTAAGTATGAAAACATTTAGCAAATTGAAGATTATGCTAGCTTTTAGTGTACAGATAATCTTAATTTGTAAATAAGGCATTAAAACAAGAGCTACCGAGTTAGGTATTATACCCCCATATGAGAGAGCAAAGTGTTATAGGTAGCAGTGAAAATGAAAGGGAGGGAAGAACGAAAGAGAACAGGGAGGGAAATACTCGCCTCCTGTCATTATTTAAATTAAGATTATCTGTACACTAAAAGCTAGCATAATCTTCAATTTTATCACATGACAGGAGGCTTCGTATTTGCAATTTCAATGCTGTGGAAGAAAAGAAAATGCCGGATTATCAAGAGGACGAAAGTAGAATGTCCTAAAGGTAGATTCTCTGGTCCAGTCCGCCGCTCGTAAAATGTCCGCAAGGGACGCGCCTGCCGCATAAGCGGAAGAGGCCGCTGCCCCACGTACGGAGTGTGCTCCAAAAGCTTGGTCAATACCGGCAAGGGATAGTAGCCATCTAACCCATCTGGCCAGTGTAGTAACCGAGGGCGGACGTAAGAGATGAGAAGCTGATGAGTGGAAGGCTGCCGCAACGTCGCGGTGGCTTCCACGTATCGACGGAGGGTTGAGACCACGCAGAGTTGAGGGTCAGAAGGGAAGAAAACCAAGTGAGAGTTGGACTTAGTGCGACGTGAGATCTGAAAGGTAACACCCGCCGGAAAGAAGGTAAAACGCGTCGGCGTCAAAGGCGCGTACGTCCGATACCCGTCGAAAGGAAACCAGACAGAGCAGGAAGGTGAATTTTGCGGTAAGCTGGCGGAGTGACAGTTCCTCGTTGGGAGGCCAATTTCGTAAGAATTGAAGGACCACACCAACGTCCCAAAGTCTGGAGTATTTGGGTTCCAGGGGGCGCCGTAGGCGCATGCCGCGGAGAAGTCTGCAGATGAGCGGGTCCTTACCAACAGGAGTCCCCTGGGTCAGAGTATGAGCCGCTGAGATGGCTGACCGTACCACGTTGATGGAATGGTATGATTTTCCGGCAGTGAAAAGTGAGGTCAGGAAATTCATGATGGAGTGAGTAGGTGCAGTAAAGGGATTGAGGTCCCGTCCCACACACCAACTTGTCCAGGAGTGCCATGCTAATAAGTAGCATCTCCTTGTTCCTGGTGACCATGAATCCCATAGCAGGTCCTTAGTTTCCTGCGATAATTCCTCGGTTCTCCAGGAGCCCCGGAAAGAGTCCAGGCCACAAGGGGCAAGCGTTCCTGCAGGACTAGTGGGTGAGGTAGGCCCAATGGGTTCCTGAGGATGGTTGGGGCACCTGGTAGGAGGAGGGGATCTTTGATTGAGAGTTCCAGAAGGTCCGGATACCATGGCTGGCTCTGCCAGAGCGGCGTGATGAGAATCATTCACACTCCCTGTAGACGGATCCGGTGAAGGACCCTCGTTATCATTGCGAAAGGAGGGAATGCGTAAGCACCATCCCGTGGCCATTGTTGGAGAAAAGCATCCGTTGCGAGGCTCTCCGGGTCTGGGAGCCAGCTGAAGAAAGCCTCTGTCTGTCGATTGTTGCGGGACGCGAATAGGTCTAAGGAGAGGGGTCCTCTCTGTGCATCCAGTAGCGCGAAAATATGAGGGTCTAGCTGCCAATCGCTGGCGTCCCGCCAGTGGCGTGAGTACCAAACCGCCGTCGTATTGGAGTCTCCTGGTAAGTGCTCTGCCAGCAAGGTGATGTTGCGTGGTAGGCAGTAGTCGAAGATCTCTTTCGAGAGATCCACCAGTG
The DNA here is from genome assembly GCF_036172605.1 of Pelobates fuscus. Lineage (NCBI taxonomy): Eukaryota > Metazoa > Chordata > Amphibia > Anura > Pelobatidae > Pelobates > Pelobates fuscus. Next base: position 42,638,705 of record NC_086318.1, on the reverse strand, counting down.
TTCGAGAACGAGTGCCTCCAAGGCGGTTGATGTATCTGGCCGCTGAGACGTTGTCCATGCGGAGTAGGATGCAGCAGTTGGATCGATCCTTTGCCAGGCTGCGAATGGCGAAGGACCCGGCCAAGAGTTCCAGGCAATTTATGTGCATCGAGAGCTCTTCGGAAGTCCAGACTCCTCCTGTGGACGTGGTCCCGTCTGTTGCTCCCCAGCCTGAACGACTGGCATCCGATTCCAGCACGAAGTCTGGCTGGTTCCCGAATATGGCCCTGCCATTCCAAGCCTGCATGCAGTTCAGCCACCAGTGTAGTTCTTCCCGAACTTCGTCTGACATTGGAACCGGTTGGTCGTATGTCGGTTGTCTGCGAAGGAAACTTGCCTTGAGGCGTTGCATGGCCCTGTAGTGCAGGGGTCCGGGGAAAATGGCCTGGATGGATGCGGAGAGAAGGCCTACGATCCGTGCCAGTAATTGTAGGGGTATGGTAGTCCGACGCAGGACTTTTCGGATCTCCCTGCGGATTGCCGTAATTTTGGTAGCCGGGAGGTGGAGAGTACATGATGTGGAGTCTATTACGAATTTGAGGAATTGAACTGATTGAGCCGGGGTCAATGCTGGTTTGGGACGGTTGATGACGAAAAACCCAGAGAGTCCAAAAGGTGTAGTGTGTTTTCCGTGTGTCTCCGCAGAGTCTCTGCATCCTCGTCGAAGATCAGGATGTCGTCGAGGTAGATGATGCATCTTATGCCTTGGGATCTGAGCTTCCTCACTAACGGCTTCATAATCTTGGTAAAGCACCACGGGGCCGAACTGAGGCCAAACGGGAGACAGGTGAACTGCCAGGGGATCCCGTGCCAGAAGAAACGGAGGTAGGGACGGCTACTGCTTCTGTGTACCGGAATGGTAAGGTACGCGTCTTTGAGGTCCAGACGAGTGAACCAGTCGTTGCGTCGAAGCAAGTCCCGGAGAAGATGTATACCTTCCATTTTGAAATGTCGGTATACCACATGAGAATTGAGCTCCCTGAGATTGATAACTGGGCGAAATTAGCCGGTTTTCTTCCTGACCAGGAAGATATTGCTGTAGAAACCGGTGGCATCCGGAGCCGGTTGGAGGGCACCCTTGGAGCGAAGTTCTCGGAGTTCCGCGTCTATGAGGCGGGCGTCTGCCCGTGTAGTCTGGATCGGACGTGGAGGGGCCAGCTGGAGCGGCGTCGAGTCGAACTCTATTCGATAGCCCTGCACCGTTTGGATTATCCACGCGTCTGAAGATAGTTCTTTCCAGTTCTGGAAAAAAAGAGAAACACTACCTGCGATATGACAGGAGGTTAGAGGCAGAGTAAGATTCCGACTTACCGTTGGAGAATCTTGCCCCTGAGCGTCCTCGGCTGCCTCGGCCACGATCAGATCCCCGGAATTGGTGGAATCTATGTCGGCTAGATGAGTCTGGGTAGAACATTTGCTCAGTCGTTGTTGTACGGGGGGCGGATGGCCAAAAACGGCTGGCGGCACGGCCCCTCTGCCATCCAGCCCTTCCAAAAACACCACTGGTGTGAGAACCGTGGAAGACTTTCCGCATTGAAGTTTGTGCTTTGTTAAGGGACGTGAATATGTTGACCCTTTTATTTAATTCCTTAAGGAAGGCCCCTCCAAATAATTTACCCTGTGCTAAGGGTCCTAATTCCTTGTCCCCCAGTTCGACCAGTTTTTCGGCGATACGGTAGAGTGTTGCTCGGCGCCTCTCCAAAGAGAGGGCTACGTTGGTGTTCCCTAGGAAACAGAAACACCTTTGTGCCCATTCCCGGGTATCTCGTGCCCATTCACGCACCGTATCTGGGGTAAAAGTGTCAGCCCTCTCATAGGCTTCATCCGCCATATCCATGATTCTGGCTAGTGGCCCAATGGCATCTAGCAGTTTGTCTTGCGCTCCTTTAAAACTGCGCTCTATGCCCTTGCGTGGATCCTGACCCCCTTGGGACCTGAATGCAGTCATGAGCGGGTCAAACTCGGGGGTGTGCGTCGCTTTGTCTGGTAGACTAGGCCGAGGGCATTTGGATCTCATCCGGTTTCTTACTTCTTTGTCCAGAGATTTTCTGAGCCAGAAGTGCATACACCTTGCCAAATGCTCAGGTGGTGACCATTCTTCCGAACAGGGGTGCCGGATGTTTCTTGGGTCAAACATTTGGAGGCCCGAATTGTCAAGGAAAATCTCCATGCCCTCCTGTGGGTTATCCATGGATGTTGCCATGGAGTCCTGGGGCTCACCCAGACCTTGTTCCCTTATGAAGTAAGGGTCAGAGTTGGCCGTGGAATCCCTGTCAGAGTCCCTTGGTCGGAGGCTGCCGCCTGCCATTCATCCAGCACAGCTAGTGCCTGAGTGGGTTCTACATCTTCCTCACCTGAGGAAAGTTGTGTGAGATCGTGGGTAGCACGAACCGTGTCTTTTATGCGATCAGCAGGGGCTTTCCCTTTAGACTTGCGTGGGGTTACATTGCCCTTCCAATGGCGTTTTCGCTGTTGGGCGTGTTCCCTGGAGGAGTCAGAGTCTTCGGAGTCCGCTTTATAATGAACCCGTTTAGAGATGGGCCTGTGGACTTTAGAGTCTGTTGGGAGCGACTTGGAAGCGGCCTGTTCCATAGCTGCAGGCACGGCTGCTGTTATCATGGCCTGGAGGTCTGAGGTTTGTGATTCCTCCATTATAAGAATAAGGATTCGGGGCTCACCCGATTAATTGCGTGAAAAGGCGATCGCGTCAAACTGCCGAACGAGAAGCGTTCGGTAGAAAAGAAACGAATAGTAAATGTGCGGTCGCACAGAAAAGACCGCGGGCATTCGCGTCAAACAGGCGAATGCGCAAAAACTACTGAATGAAACGTTCGGTAGAAAACAAACGAAAAGGTTGTGCGCGAGCGCACAGAAGAGCCGTTGGCAGAAACAGAGAAATGGAGGGAAAGTACAGATGGCGGGGTAGCCGTGAAAGGCACCTAGGGAGCCAGGCAAGGTCCCATGGCATACAGATAGGGTAAGAGAAATAATTGGGCAAATATATAAAGGCACAGTGATAGAACAAAAGGCATGTAAGTGAGTAAGTATATGCTGAATATAGATAACATAAAATTTAGTACTTAGCTTGTGATGGAGCAGCAAAGAAAGAGGAAATGATGTCATAGGTCTTACCTCTTATACCCTATTCTATGTTGTGATTGGTTAAAAGTTGTGTCACTCTTTTCTTTGCTGCTATGGAGATAGTAAAGAAAGATTATGCAAATGCGAAGCCTCCTGTCATGTGATAAAATTATTAATTATACAGTGCTATGAACAAACTAAAACATCTCACAGTTTAAAGGGATTGACATAATAATAATTAATGCATTGTGGAGATATTGCATTTAAAAAATATTGGCAAAAGAATAAATCAAAATACTTAAAAAAAGTTATCTTCTCTAATGCCCCATTTAGTTGGTCCATCTAAAGCTGCAAGCAGACTCCTCCCACACTAGGATGAGACACTCGAATTGAAAGGGTCTCAATCTTATCTAAAGACTATTTGGAAAACATCCCATGATTTGTACTGCTCTTGCATCTAAAATGATGCAAAACAATTTAGCATTTCAGTGCAGTTCCTATTAATACATTTTTTATTGGACCAATAGAAATTTGCAGCGACAAGCTTTCTGGAGCTCCTCTCTTTATCAAGTCTAATGAGAGCGAGTCCTTACAAATGTGTGTGTGTGTTCTGCCACATTGCATGTACAATATACACAAAACTGACTTAGGCAACCCAGAAGTGTTTCTGGCTGCTTGACTGACAGCTCTAGTGGGTTGTCTATAATAGCACTTATTTTTACAAAATCCCTACTGCTATAGCCCACTTACAGAAAAGAGAGTGGACATGTGGGGCTCTAACCACCATGCACTTTGCAGTGACTATTTAAAAGGCTCGACATTCAAGGTTATTCATTATTCTCTGACTTTAGGAAAGTTGAATCCAATTTATATAATTTAGGCTTAAAGGACCACTATAGGCACCCAGACCACTTAAGCTTAATGAAGTGGTCTAGGTGCCAGGTCCCTCTAGGGTTAACCCTTTTTTCGATAAACATAGTAGTTTCAGAGAAACTGCTATGTTTATAAATGGGTTAACCCAGCCTCTACTGGCTGTCTCATTGACAGCCGCTAGAGGCGCTTCCGCGCTTCTCACTGTGATTTTCACAGTGAGAAGAATCTTTCATTCATAGGAATGCTTTCCTATGAGACTGGCTGAATGTGCACGCGGCTCCTGCCACGCATGCGCATTCAGCCGAGGAGAAGGAGAGGAGGAGGTGAGCCCCCCGGTGCAGGAGAAAAAGGTAAGTTTATCCCCTTCTACCCAATAGAGCCCAGCGGGAGGGGGACCTTGAGGGTGGTGGCACCCTCAGGGCACTATTGTGCCAGGAAAGCGAGTATGTTTTCATGGCACTATAGTGGTCCTTTAAATAGCCATGTTGTCACTAGATCTGAGCTTGAGATTTCTGCAATTCATATTTATTTTGCAAATATGCAGAGTTTTGTGAATTGCATGGAGTTTGTGTATGGTTAGTATGGGAAATATATTCAATTCCTGTAAGTACAAATTGATATGCCACACATGTCAGGTTCTTTATTCATGGCCAACAGAGGGGATTAATGCTGATGTGCAATGACACTGATACGAGCAGTGTTAATGTGGCTGAAGATATCTCCAGGCTCCATCATGGGACAACTGAGTGCATACATCGAATTTCACATATTCCTTCATGATTTAATGAGTAACAATCTCTGCTATGTTTGCATCTAGAATCTTTTAACTATTTGTGGTCCAGAATCCAGATGGCTTCGAATTACCCTTCACAAGTCTTTGGCATATAAGGTATAAATGGACAACACACACTATCTGTGTGTATGTTGATGTTTAATTTTCAGTTCTTAAAGGGAATACGTGAGATATAGAAAATGGAAAGAATCTATTCTTACAATAACACTTTCTATATTTCTTTTTTTATCAACTCACATAACTGTTATGTGTGCATATGTATATCTCTGTATATACAAATCACGAATAGGTGGACATAGCACTTCATAGATTACAATACAAAAAGGATACAGTAAGTGCAATTTTTATACAGTGAATATATTCAAGGTAGGGATAATGTATAATTATAGATATTAAGCCAAGAAGGCTTTACTTTCTCATATAGTTAGCATATATTATGACATATATATAAACCTGCCACAACGCTAATGTAACTCATTTTTGCCTATATTATTATTCTAACAGCCTAATGCTTTCTCTTATGAGATTAACCCCTTAAGGACACAACTTGAGAAATAAAAGAGAATCATGACGGAATATTTCCATCATATGTCCTTAAAGCTTTAACCCACTTCTTGGGGAAATTCTTCCTCCTGGGACTCTCTACAGTACAGGGTTAAATAGGGCCCTGGAATGAGACACAGGTGACAGGAAAGGTTGTTAAACCACGAAAGGTGGCCTGGACTTCCAAATATATTTATATATGAAATCAAGAAGTCTGCACTCACCTGAACATGCATACAAAGGTGCTGCTGGGGCCAATTATTTTAACATGCAAGAGGCAGCGCACTCACTCACTAAACACCAACTTGCAGATTTGAAAATGTAATAGTTTTTTAAAAAAAACACCTGATTTAGGCAAAAATAATGGGGATTTAGTTACAGTATATGACCATACATTGCATACATAGGATGTCACAACATCAATGTACCCCATTCTTGGCAGGTCCTATCCTAGCGACCTAATGCCTGCTTTCATGAGATTAACACACTTACTTGGGAAATCCTTCCTCATGGGGCTCTCTGTAGTGCTTTCATGCTGTGGGTTATGATGTACTTACAACATTACTTCAACTCATATTTATCTAGATGTCCAATATTTATCTAGATGTCTGCCAATCACATGATGCCCGGATGTGGCGGAACACCATGTCCCCAGTCCCTGCTCACTCATTTTGACACTGGCTGCTTTTAATGATGCAACTTTTAATGAGCATTGACCATGAATCCCCTCGTTTTCACTGCCACATTTAGGGGGTGTGGTTACTGCAATAATGCCCCAGCCTATAAAGGTGTGGTATGCTAAGTGCACAGTACCCTGTTAGGGTTCCTTAGTAACCCAATAGTGTTTTTATAGTATTCTCTTGTTGATTCTGGTATTTGACTCAGCTTTACCCTGACTATTCTGTTTTCTTGCTCCATTGACCTGGCTTTGTCATTCATATTTATTTATTTTTTATTTTTTTATTATTATTAATTGAGAAAATTGGGTATATTTAGAAAATTGACCAGACTAGATGGGCCGAATTGTTCTTATCTGCCTACACTTTCTATGTTTCTATATATTCGATTTCTAGTTTCCCTTGACCTTGACTTGTTTTGACCTCCCTATCTGGTACCCTATTATGCTCGTTCAGCCCAGCCACTCTTAAGACCGGTAAATATGCCTACTTTTCTCTGTCCCTCTATTGTGTATAGCATGCTGGGTTACATACAACTGTAATAATATACCAGAACTAGCGCCATGATTCATTTATTCTGAATTACTGTGCCCAAGGTGGACTCATCCCAAGGTCCTACTTGAGACGTAGATTACAAAAATAAAGTGTGAAATTGTTAGACTTGCAATACAAGCATTTAACTCTTATTTACACCAAATACAAATAATACACAATCAACAATTAATATTTGTCGAAATAGATATTCTATAATGGATAAGTGACACTTGGCATAAATTGAATTTGGTTGCCACCATGCTTGATGACAACGATCTCAGAATTAGCATGACATTATTCATAAAATGTGAGCAAATTATTATTTTTACATCGTAGCTAGAATTAAATATCTGATTCCTTTCGAAGCTCACCCATTGTCAATAAATGCTATATCTTACTTATTTTACTTAATTTACTATATTTTCGGCTTTCCTTTGGATACTATATTTGTCAAAAGTGACGATAACTAGGTTTCCCATTTTTCCGATGTGCATAACCTACTCTCTGTGTTCATTTGTTTACCTAATCATGCCTTCACTAATACTGCTGTCTGTCTGTAAGTTAAGACTGCTATGTGAAGACTAAGTTGCATTAAGTTATTTTTCTTTTTCTTGCTAAAAAAAAAGCATGTTTTCCATTGTTCTTTCATTATCAGATTAAGCACTGATCCGCGTGCACATCATGTTGTTATAATTTAATACGCTGGCCATATTGGGATTTTTTTCAGGTTAAATGCACAACGAAAGTAGCTTATTACTTTGATTTAGAAGACTAAGAAGACTTATGTTCTTAGAGGGAGAAAAACATATTTACTGAGTTATTTCTTTAGTCGATAGAGAAAAAAAAAGTATCCATTAAGGCAACTATAAACTATATAAAATAAGTCAATAATTTTAGGGAACATGGAGTGAGACGGCTATCTGTCTTATTATTTCTAATGAATGACATACCAATTAAAATTAGTAATAACAAGACCAAACTGTATTGCCAAAAAGCAAATTAAAAGAGTTATTGATTTTCACTGATAGAGGAACAATATAAAGTGGACAGAAACAAAAAGAAAAAGAGAAAAGAACAAGAACACACCTTTAATTATGCCATTGGGAGCACAATTGTGTTTCTAAAGTGCCTTCATAGCAAATAACTAGACTGAGACGTTAATGGTGGAAAGTGCCTTATGATCAATAGGTGAGACAAGGTCAAAGTCAGAAAGTAATATTTTTCTATGGAGAATAAAAATTATAAAATAAAGTAACTGTCCACCTAGGCAAACAGCTAGCCAGTAAGTAAACAATGCAGTATAACATTCTATCGGTATATGTTTTTAAAGACAGACTTAATATGTTTGTTCATTAGGACTTTTTTGTTTAGCATTTATGGGGAGACATTGTGAAATGGCCCTTATAAAAAAACATCACTCCCACAAGTATTTTCTCCACTAAAAATAATGTTTGCATCACTAGAATTGGCACACTATTAATGTGGCTCTGTCACTTTATTTTATTTATTATTATTTTATTTTTTTACATTGGCATATCCAAAATCCCCCCTCTGCTGCCCCTTTATTTGAAGATAAACATTTTTAAAGTTATACATAAGGGGAAAAGGTTGGACTACTTTTTCTTTTGTATAAACGGCAGTTTGACAAAGGCTGCCAAAAGGTGGAGCCTCAGTCAAGCTTCACGTCATTTGTCAGCTCTGCTGTTCAATGTCAAGTGCTTTACTTACCTCCCACAGCTCTGAGTTACCTGCTCACAGTGATAAATCGTCTGGGTTCATGACTGCAATGCACAAGCACTTTGCAAACCTCATAAGGTCCTATTATCAGGGCAGTAATTTGGGTGCTTCATGTGACCAATGACGTGAAGGGGACATAGGAGGAGAAAGATGGCACTGCCGTGAATCTAGACATAGTGGTACGGGCACATCATTAAACACTGAAAGTAAAACCAGTCTGAAGAGAAACAGACAGCATTAGGAGGCCTAGGAGGAAAAATCAGAGGCTGGGGGGCAGGAGGAAAAATAAGTAATAGAGTTCTTTTAAGTACGCTACCCACCTACCACAATATCCTTAATTTCAATCCCTTATGTTTGCTGTCATAGTTTACATAGTTACATAGCTGAGAAGAGACTTGCGTCCATCAAGTTCAGCCTTCCTTACATATGTATTTGCTGTTGATGCAAAAGAAGGCAAAAAAAACCTTATCTGAAGCGCTTCCAATTTTGCAACAAACTAGGAAAAAATTCCTTCTTGACCCCAAAATAGCAGTCAGATGTCTCCTTGGATCAAGCAGCTATTACCCCACTAATTAGAAATTATATCCCTGTATGTTATGTTTTTGGAAGTATTTATCCAATTGCAGTTTAAACATCTGTATGGAATCTGATAAAACCACCTCTTCGGGCAGAGAATTCCATATCGTTATTGCTCTTACTGTAAAAAAAAACCTTTTATTTGCCTTAGATGAAATCTCCTTTCTTCCAGCATAATGTGTGACCTTGTGTCCTATGTATAGCCCTGTTTATGAATAGATTTCCAGATAAAGGTTTGTACTGGCCTGAATATATTTGTATGATGTTATCATATTCCCTCTGAGGTGTGGTTTTTCCAAACTCAAGATATTTAAATGTTTTAACCTTTCTTCGTAACTTAAATGCTCCATTCCTTTTTATCAATTTTGTAGCTCGTCTCTGCACTTTTTCTAGTGTCAACAAACTTAACAAATATCCTTGGCCTATTGGATACTTGAATGTCTGCCAAATTTGCTCATATGCATTCTCCATCTTTTGTGTGTCTTCATTGTATCTGCTCCGTTATCAAATAAATCACATGGTCCACAAAAATATAATCTAAACCAGTCTTCACCAAACTCCGGCCCTCCAGATGTTGCTGAACTACAACTCCCATGATTCTCAGCCTATATATTTAATTCATAGAATCATGGAAGTTGTAGTTCAGCAACATCTGGTGGGCTGGAGTTTGGAGAAGCTTGATTTGTGTAGTTGTATCACTATTAATGTGCTTCTGGATACAAAGATGCTGCTTATGTGATTTTTCTTCAGTTTAATCAATTCTGGTTGAACATACTCATGGAATCTGAGCAGATGTCTGGATACATTTTGAGATCCAGAAACACGCATGTTCCATATAAGTGATATTTCCAGTTCTCTTCATTACTTTTTCAGTGATTCAGTAAATCAAAGGAGAGACATAATTGCTCTCATACCATATTCATGATTTGTTTAAATGAGCATTTACACTATAAATTATGAACTGTGTAGGTCTTTGATAATGGCACATACAATGTTTGATAATAATAATGCTGCTCGGTAATGTTATTGATGACAAATGCATTAAAATTACACTCAGGTATGAGAGTGTTTATTTTCCTGTGTATGTCTTAGGAGGGGGAACTGCGCCATTAAACATATTTCTCTCTCCAGTTTTAAAGGAACACTCTAATATTAGAATTACACGCCTGTATTTCTAAAGTTAGAGTGATCTCTGGGCTACTTAGATTAAGCCCCTCTCAAGAAAAAAAGGTTATATAAATGGTATTTACTTACCTTTCTATTCACTGTACGCCAGTCTTGGAGTGGTGCCACTCCTTCCCTGGCTGCGATCATCACTTCTCTGATGTCCGGATATTACCAGTATTCTAGAGAGCATACAAGTATCTGATATCAAACTATAGACCTTGAATCAGAGCAGGTTAACAGGTGTAAATAACAAAAAAAAAGGGTGATGCAGGTTAACAGGTGCAAATAACAAACCTAGAATCCAGATAACATGGACATACCAATCCCATTTATGAAACATGACAATCCAGACATACAGTGAGGGAAAAAAGTATTTGATCCCCTGCTGATTTTGAAAGTTTAACCCCTTAAGGACACATGACGTGTGACATGTCATGATTCCTTATTATTCCAGAAGTTTGGTCCTTAAGGGGTTACATTGTTTTTCTTGTTATTTTGTCTCTCACTGTTAAAATACACCTACCAATACAATTATAGACTGATCATTTATTTTGCAGTGGGCAAATGTTCAAAATCATCAGGGGATCAAGTACCTTTTCCCCCCACTGTACAGGTTACATGAAGAATATGTCATTGGTGAACATCACACTGGAAGAAGGATAGACAACAAAAGATATCTTCTATCTACAAACAAGCAAAGTGTGATTTGCAAATGGAAAAACTAATTTTCAGACTTATGAAGAGAAATAAAGTGTGAAATGCCTCTTTTTACAACTTGCCTTTCCCGGACATATCCATGGCAGCACTACAGATGGGTATAGCTCCTCCCACTCTTAGTTTGGACAGGAACACCTCCTAATTAAACGAATAAAAGAGAGGTCCTTCCCCTAAGTCCCCAGTCTTTTTTTCCTGTCCACTCACATGGACATAGGATTTATTTCACCTCCTTTTTATTTTGTGGCTTACTTGGGTTTTATTTTAACCCTGCCCATGGGGAGTTCAACCTCTCTCCCCATGGAAGCCTCTGGACATGGCGCCTCACCAAGGGTGACCCACTGATGGACTCTCCCCTTAGCGACCGGGGAGTTATGCTGCAGTGATCCTGAGGGTAGAAGCTGGACGTGCCAGTGACAGTGAGGTGATAATTCCCAGGTAAGGGTCCACCTATTTCAGTCAAAGAGCCTTAAAAGTGTCTATTCTGGCTTTCCAACACGTATATTATGTGGAGGATTTTCATGGAGTACCTTTAGGGTTTTTCTGGCAATAATCTATCTCCCCAGGGTTGGGGGACTCCCTCTTTTAGTACCTCTATTATAGTTCCTCTTCTGGTTTGGGTTGTGGAGCTGGGGAATAGGATCCCCCGTCAGAATCAAGCGGCATATGGAAGGTTCACCATTCTGCAGCTGTAAAGCAATTTATTCTTGTTGTTTACTTCCTTATCTCTCCCGGCGGTGGAAATGGAAGCAGTATTCCAAGCCCTGCTCCGATTTCCCTCTCTGAATCGACAATGGGTGAAGATCAGGGTGGACAATACTTCGGTGGTGGCTTATCTCAAGCATCAGTGGGGAACAAGAAGCAAACAGTTGATGAAGATTCTTTCTCCCCTTATGGCTTGGGCGGAATTGAACCTGGAAGGATTGAAAGCAATTTATCTTCCAGGGAAGATGAATCAAATTGCAGACAGAATGGTGCAGAGGTTTTCCAGAGCATCGTTCGACAGTGGGGACTCCCTCAAGTGGACATCATGGCTTCTCACCTGAACAGGAAAGTGATAAGGTTCTATTCACGGTTCTCCAACCCTTTGGCGGAAGACAGGGTTGCCCTGTCCTACGAGTGGAGGTGTTTCCCCAGACCCCTCTGATTTTACCTCTATTAAAGAGGATTCAGCGAGAGCCAGTAATCATCATTGCCATCATTCCCCTTTGGCCAAGACATCCATGGTTTCCACTTCTGCAGAAGCTATCTCAGGAACCTCCTTTGGATCTATCAGGACATTCTCAGCTTCTTCATCAAGGTCCGGTATTCCATCCAGCATCCCAATTGTTGAAATTGATGGCATGGAAATTGAGAAGCAGCGACTCTTAGGTAAGGGGGTTTTGGCATTGGTCACGGATACCCTTCTTAAAGCAAGAAAAAAGTCAACTTCATCAGCTTATCATCAGATATTGGGCATTTTCAGTGAATGGTGTACTTGTCACAAAGTTCCCTTTGAAACCCCAAATATGAGCAACATTCTGCAGTTCCTACAAGATGGATTTGATAAAGGTTTAAGTGTGAGTTCTTTAAGAGTACAGATTTCCGCTCTCTCCATTCTTTTAGACACAAAGCTGACCTTCGATCCAGGTATTCGCAGATTTTTCCAAGCAATTCTGAAAATTCGTCCTCCAATTAAATCCTCTTCTCCACCCTGGGATCTGCCTCTGGTTCTTCAGGCTGTATCTATTCCTCCCTTTAAACCCCTAGAAGAGATTTCTTTAGCTACATTGACTTTAAAAACTGTTCAGATTCAGATTCAAAAACAGATTTTTCAAGACGATAGTCATTTTAAGGACTATTCCAGCTATTCGTCCTAAAGTTATTTCTTCCTTCCATGTAAATCAAGACATTGTGCTTCCTGCCTTTTTTTCAAATCCTGCAACCGAAATAGAGAAAAAATGGCATTGCTTGGATTTAGTGCGTTGTTTACCTTCATACGTACAACGTACTTCAGCTATCAGGAAATCCTCCAGACTTTGTGTTATTCCATCAGGTCACAAGCTGAGACAAGTGGCTTCCACCTCTTCCATTGGGCATTGGATTGTATCATCCATCTCCTGGCCTACCTATCTGGAGTTCCTATCCCATTGGGTCTTTGGGCTCACTCTACTAGAGCTCTAACCTCCTCTTGGGCAGCTGCAGCTACTGTTTCCCCTGACCGAATCTGTTCAGCAGCAACCTGGAGGTCCTTTAATACATTTATTCATCACTACCGATTGGATGTTGCCAGAGCTTCTAGTTCTGCCTTTAGTAGAAGTGTTCTTGCTTCAGCGTTTTAATAACATTTTATTTAGCATTCAAAATATTGACTGTTTTTTTATTTTTTCCCTTCCCTTTTGTCTTTAGCTTGGGTATTAGCCATCTGTAGTGCTGCCATGGATATGTCCGGGAAATTAGAAAATTAACACATACTTACCGATATTTTATTTTCCCGGATATAGACCATGGCAGCACTACAATCCCACCCTTCTTGTTTGTTTGTGGCTAGGGACTAAGACTGGGGACTTAGGGGAAGGACCTCTCTTTTATTCCTTTAATTAGGAGGTGTTTCTGTCCAATCTAAGAGTGGGAGGAGCTATACCCATCTGTAGTGCTGCCATTGCCTATATCCGGGAAAAGAAAATATTGGTAAGTATGAATTAATTTTCTTTTTTTCTTTGTCTAAATTTAGCATTTTCGTTTCTGTTCACAGACGGCACGGTGAATCTCTAAGTGAATCTCTTAGTCTATGGACTTAGGATCACATATAAGTAGAGCACTTGCACCTATTTTATTTTTTGTATAAGACATTTAATTGCTAAAATAGTTTCTTATTAAGTACACACATTGAAAACTTGTTATTCTTTTAGTTTACCTACACTATAATGCTCCTAAACACAGGTGTTGCACGTATGTGTTTTTTTTAGTGGTCCGCAATCACACTATAAACATTTATCTGTGAATTATTAGGAGCTGCATAGGCTTAATTCCAATTCCACGGAATACCAGATAAGAACTTACTAGGATTGTATTTATAACAAACTAGAGCACTCGATCCAGAACTGTGTATGTGCCAGATCAGAGATCACAGACCTATTACACCAAAGAGTAACTGTACCTAAAGGAAAGTATTTTTATATGTGTTACTCATAATCATAATGTGTTGTGATAGTATTTTTTATTGCTATTATTAGTATTTTATTACAGGTCACAACTGCTCCTTGCTTTTCTTTTCACTTAATCAACCGGAAAACCTAATTTTATATGCCATGTATATATTACGATATGAGTATATAGTTCAAATAAATGTTTTTGTTATTAAGTTTCCCTGATTATCTTAGCTAAATTATAATCTAGAATCAAGCCACGCTTACAACAGCAGGGCTGGAATTCCCATTAAGCAGAGTAAGCGCAGAGCCTGACCATTAGAGGAGCCTGTTTTCAGCACTTATAATGTGCCTTTTTGAGCTTAAATAGGATGGTGGGAAGATAAGTACCAGTACCAGTACTTTGCCACTGTCCTCTGTAGTCAAGTCAGGCTTAATAGCAGAACTGCAGAAACAGGTTTAGAGTGTGTAAAACTCAGTGCTATCCCAGTTTCTCCAGTATCCATGTGTGAGGCTGGACAAGAGGAAGGGATCACTTCCCATTACTAACAGACTCTCACACACAAGAGGCATTGCGGGAGGAGCAGGGGAAGCGCTGTGTGATGCACACTGTAAGACAGCTCCTGCAGCTCCTGCAGCTCTAATAGCATCAATCTGACTGGTCTACAGAAGATTTAAATGCTGAATATTTTGCGAATAACCCTTTAAACTCCAGCCTAAACATGAAAATGAACCCTTTACATAAATCCTATTTTTAACTCCTCTTAAAAACTAAAATCATTGTGTACCCCAATAATAAATAAATAGTTTACCTGTGAAAGAGATGGCAGCAGGATGCACTATGGGGAAATAGAAGGCCAACAGAGGCAGTGTTATGCTCTGGGCAATGTTTTGGCATATGGATGCTACTTTGACACATATCTCCTACCTAGAGATTGTTGCAGACCACGTACTTCCCTTCTTGGCAATGGTGTTCCCTGGTGGCAGTGGTCAATGTCAGCAGGATAATGCACCCTGCCACACTGTAGAAATTGTTCAGGAGTGGTTTGAGGAATATGACAAAGTGTTCAAGGTGTTGCCTTGACTTCCAAATTTCCCAGATCTCAATACGATTGAACATCTGTGAGATGTCCCGGAACAACAACTGCAGTCCATGGAGGCCCCACCTCACAACTTACAGGACTTAAAGGATCTGCTGCCAATGTTGTGGTGCCTAATACCACTCCAGAGATCTCGTGGAGTCCATGCCTCTATGCATTATAAGTTTTGGCAGCTTGTATGGGAGCTACATGACATTAGGCAGGTGGTTTTAAATAAATAAACCCTTTTTGAATTCTGTGGTTTTACATATCAGGACATAATAGCAATCATATGTTCCTTAGCATGTCTTAACATTAGGTAAATACAACCTCAGATGAACAACAGCCCATAGAACACTGTAGTTTAGTTATATGTAGCCAATAGGTCATATTAACAGAATAATAAAATGTACTCACAATAAAAAAAAATAAAAAACACATAGGCAGAAAAGTGTTTCACTGGAAATTAAGTTTAGATTATTATTATTTTTTTTTTTAATTCATTTGTACGCAATTTATTATTATTTCTACAATGGATTACATTGTGCCACTGCAAAACTATTTAATATAGTAATGATATCATATTTAATATGAGGTTTTTTTTTCCACTTTTGAGTAGAGAGGACATTGGTTTACAATACCATTTAGAACAAAAGCTAGCCTCTAGCTATAAGAATACTGCAGGAAGATAATCATAGCAAGCCGTATGTTAGGAACTACTGAGGTGACTTGGCAGAGTACACACAACACCTGAACAAATTAAGCTTATCACTGGATCATGCGACTAATCCCTATCAGGAGCATCAGAAGAATCCCTACTCGTAAAAAAATAATAATAAATGAATACAAGAAAATAACATGGTAGAACCATCAGCTGTCAAAAAATAATAGCCTCCAGACATAAGGAAACGACACTAAGATAAAAATTGCATGCTGATTGTTTGGATCTACAGCGGTGTACTTGGCAGAAGAACATTGCACCTGATTAAATCATGCTCTTTGCTGACCATTACTGGTAATGACTTTTACATCTGAAACATCAAAACAGTTTACATGGTGACGTAAGTCAACACACTCCGAGCGTGCGTTTTTTTTCTTCTCGTTCTGACTGGGTTCTGAAAATCGCAAGTCAATTTTTATTTGTTTATTAGAGATTTATTAGGGAATAAATAGTTAAAGAGAACAATGTAGAATGCAAGGAATAGGTTTTACCGCACAGCCTGTAGCAATCTGAGCCAGAAATGATAAACAATTAGATTCCCAGGACCACAGAGAACAGGTACGGGTGTTTAAAGAAATCTATCATGTCAAAGCAAGTTCTAAGACTACATTTTTCATGTTAACTGTTAGGCTGTTTCTTTAATCCTTTGTATTATTAATCACTTCCGAAGCAGTGTTTTTGTCTTTTTCTTATTATAGTTTACATGTAGCAGTTTTTTCTTTAACCCCTTAAGGACCGGACTGTTTTTGCGATGTTGTACATTTGCGACCAGGCATCTTTTTGACACTTTTGTGGTGTTTGTGTTTAGCTGTAATTTCCCACTCTCTCATTTACTGTTCCCATACAAATTATATATTGTTTTTTTCAGGACAAAAGGGGCTTTCTTTACATACCATTATTTATATAATCTCATGTAATTTAATTAAAAACAAATGAAAAAATATGATGAAAAATTGAAAAAAATACATGTTTTTTGACTTTTATGTGAAAAATCTTTTACTCATCTACAAAAGCGAATGAAAAAAACTGCTAAATAGATTCAAAATGTTGTCCTGAGTTTAAAAATACCCAGTGTTTACATGCCTTTTGCTATTTTTTTGCATGTTATAGGGCTATAAGTACAAGTAGGATATTGCGGTTTCAAAACATACATTTTTAAAATGTATCAATAGTGACATTGTAACACTATTATCTGTCATAAATCTCTGAATACCACCCCACATGTACATATTTTTTTTAAAGTAGACAACCCAAGGTATTCAATATGGGGTATGTCCAGACTTTTTTAGTAGCCACTTAGTCGCAAACACTGGCCAAAGTTAGCGTTCATATTTGTTTGTGTGTGAAAAAAGTAAAAAACTAAATTGAACGCTAATTTTGGCCAGTGTTTGTGACTAAGTGGTTATTAAAAAAGACTGGACATACACCATTTGCAATACATTGGGTTGTCTTCTTTTGCAAATGGTATGCCATCATGGGGGTAATTCTCATTCCTCGGCTACCATACGCTCTCAAAGGCAACGTAACCAACCTGGCCATTTTCAATGTAAAAATATTTTACCCATATATTTGACCCTGTAACTTTCAAAACCGCTATAAAACCTGTACATGGGGGGTACTGTTATACTCCGGAGACTTTGCTGAACACAAATATTAGTGTTTCAAAACTGGAAAATGTATCGCAACAGTAAAAGTGCTGTTTGTGTGTGAAAAATTAAAAAAGTCACTTTCACTGACAATATCATCGCTGTGATATGATTTGCTGTTTTGAATCACTAATATTTGTGTTCAGCGAAGTCTCCCGAGTAAAACAGTACCCCCCCATGTACAGGTTTTAGGGTGTCGTAGAACGTTACAGGGTAAAATACAGTGCTAACAAATTAAATTCTCTGGACTTTCGACCTGGGTTGGCAGGCAGGTCCCTTAAATTGCAATCAATACAATTACTTAATTATGTAAAAATATTACATAAATACACACGTAGAATTTAAATATATATGCATATTTATATATTTGAAGTCTACGTGTATATTTATATAATTATTTATGTAATTTTGTATATTGACATATGTATATTTTGTATTCTTTTTATTTATTTATATATACATAGATATATATACAATTTCATTCTAAGTGTATTTTGATATAAATATATATATATATTAATATCAAAATACAGTTAGAATAAAATTTCATATAGATATATAATTTTTTTTAATTTTTATTATTATTTTTACATTTTTTTATTTAATTTAAATTACTTATTATTTGTATTTTATAATAATATATATATACAATATATATAGTTATTATATATATTATATATATACACGTGTGTAATTTAATTATAAGTGTATTTTTATATTAATATATGTACATATTAATATAAAAATACACTTAGTATGACATTATATATATATATATATGATTTATAGACGTATATTATATATATATAATATACGTCTATATATCATATATATATACACATATATAATTATTATTTTTATTTATTAACTTTAACCTTTATTTTTTATCTTTGATTTTACACAAGCAGGGAGACTGCCTGTCAGCACAGACAGTCCCCCTGCAGGCAGACACATGGACACCTATTGTGACCATGTGGTCGCCCTGTTGAGCGATCACATGGCCACAGGGGTCCTAATCTGCCATGGGGAGACTGTCTGGGCTGCAGGCAGTCTCCCCACACCGGGACCAACGCCGATCGCCGCCGGGGGAACAACAGCGACCGGGTAAGTAACTAAGACCGTTAGGACGGTTCAGGACAGTCGGCAGTCGGCAATGCAAAAATGCCGATGACGGTCCTGAACCGTCCTCGGGCCTTAAGGGGTTAAGGAGTTGGGACTAAGCAAGGACAAAACAAATTATATTGTTCTTATCCTTACTTTGATGTAATGATTGCACTGCACAGCATATAACTGAAGAGGGGGCTGCACAGGGCAGGCCTGATTGATACTTGCCAGCAGTCTTGAACTTAAGACCCCCTATCCCATTAACCAGATGGGGTCAAGTCCAGTGTTATCTCTAATGTATGACTGTGTGTGAGTGCACACTCGTTTTGTCTAAAGCGTACATAACAATCGGGCACACAAATTACTAAATATTAGTGGGAACCTTGGTCAAGTCCATAGTTTTGAGTACAGTTAAAACAGTTAAAGGACCACTATAGTGCCAGGAAAACATACTCGTTTTCCTGGCACTATAGTGCCCTGAGGGTGCCCCCACCCTGAGGGACCCCCTCCCGACGGGCTCTGGGGAGAGGAAAGGGGTTAAAACGTACCTTTCTCCAGCACCGGGCGGGGAGCTCTTCTCCTCCGATCCTCCTCCTCTCCTCCCATTCGGCTGAATGTGCACGCGCGGCAAGAGCTGCGCGCACATTCAGACGGTCTCATAGGAAAGCATTATCAATGCTTTCCTATGGACGCTTGCGTGCTCTCACTGTGATTTTCACAGTGAGAATCACGCAAGCGCCTCTAGCGGCTGTCAATGAGATAGCCACTAGAGGCTTTGAGGGCTGGATTAACCCATTTATAAACATAGCAGTTTCTCTGAAACTGCTATGTTTATAAAAAAAAAAATGGGTTAACCCTAGCTGGACCTGGCACCCAGACCACTTCATTAAGCTGAAGTGGTCTGGGTGCCTAGAGTGGTCCTTTAAGTGTGAATGCATGTTTAAAAGTGATTATACCGCACCATGCTTCATTAAGAAGGCTTCTTCTTCACTAGAGCTCTGCATATAGGCAGACTCTCTCTATAGCCTTGGAGATGCTTTTCGGATCATACAGGAACTTGACCAAATTTCAGCCGATCGGGTGTTAAGCAGGATTTCTGAATTCAGAGCCGAAATATACCCTTAGTTAAGAACTAACCGAAACTTGCAATGCTGGCAATGTTGGAAGGGCATCCACCTGTGGTACCAAAAAATAGATGATTAATGGAACAAAAAAAGATGATTGATGACTAGAGGGCAGTCACTAAATGTTGATTTTATTCACAGACCAAGTGAACTATAGAGGGAAAACAGGAGGAACAGTAAACCAAATATATATTTATATATTCCATAAATATACAATATATAAATATAGATTTATTTATTTTACTCCTCCTCCTGTTTTTTTCATCCGTTGGTTACTTTTTCTCAGTTGATCTATGAGCGAAAAAGCAGGACAAATTACACTCAGAATATCTGTTATGTATATATTTTGCAGCACACTGACTGGCCCGCATTCACACCTTTTTGGTTTGTTCTCTCAATCTGGTGTCCAGTTTGACAATCTATCTGCCAAGCAGAACCAATATCCAACCAAATTGTGTGTGTCCCAAACAATGTTCTATCCACAGAACAAAAATACTCGACAGAACTCTCGTTTGGGTCCTGGAGAGGGTGCTCTACATGGCCACACTAAACATACGAGATATCCCATATTTCTCTGCCACCTAAATACAGTGCAAGCGTACAGTGTGAAGGTCGGATGCATACTTGCCAATATTCCTGCAAAGTGTCAGGTCCCTACTTTTGGCGACACTAAATAGCGTTGCTCTATTTGCCCAGTTAGTGCGCTGACCCTATAGAGATGGTCTAAGGAGATTATGGTACAGTGACAGTTTGAAATATGTGTATTACAAGCCTGATTCTATCAAAGAACAGTACAGTGGGCAACACCATAATCACCCAGACTACACCATCTCAATGAAGTAATCTGGGTGCAGTGGCCCTGTCCTTTCAACTCTGCAATATAAAACATTGTGGTTTTGTAGACTCTGTAATGTGGCATAGAAGTCCATAGAAATACACTGAATACAATGTTATCCTATGGGGAAGCTTGAATGCATGTGCAGTGCTCATTGCGCATGCACATCAGGTTACCAATGCTCCTCTAGGGGACCATTGGGTTGGACCATGACAGAGGAGGATAGCGTTGCAGGAGGGAGAGAGATTAGCCGGGCTGAGGGAGCCTCAACACTGAAAAAGGTAAGTAAATACTTTATTCATTTTGATGGCAAATCAAAGTGGATGTCACCTGTATTTAACCTGGGACAGAGACACTATAGTGTTAGGGATGCAAGTTTGTATTACTAACTCTATAGTGTTCCTTTAGCAAAGCATAGTACACGGACAACTGGCTTAGTGAGGTAGTATTAGGAACAGATACACATTTTTAGGATCGAGGTCTGGAGACTGGACAGGTACAAGTTATTAGTTTGAGATGTCCTTTACATTCCTTCATTTCCAGATAGTTCTTGCACAGCTATATGGTGTTTTGGGACTATACGTTGGTCAATGACTGCCCAAGCTTCCATGATCTAAAAAGAATACCCACACAATTGCCTAGTATAGCCTTGCTGTCTTTATACATTTTGCCAACAATGCATTCTCAGACCATGACACTGCAAACACGTAGAAAAATTCAAATTTTTAGCACATCTCATATATGTGATTCAAACAGTCAACTGCAACCCATTGTATTTTACACTATGTCCATAGGTACTACGACTATCCAAAGGGTTAAATATCATTATTAATATTTGAAAGCACTCTCCCTTCATGTGTCTCTCTAGTGTAGCACTATATATTCTGTTATGCTCTTTGAAGACGTCATGTTTTGTGCATTTGTACTACAATTGTTGGAGAGCTCTACAAACTCTCCCTGCAGTATTAGATAAGATCACTAGTGAACTAAGCTGGTTTCATTTGGAATATCCTTAACTGTAAAATGTTTAATACTGTAAAGTTGTCTCAGTGGGAATCATTAGTTCAGTCTTTTCAATCTAAAGTGTATCATTTTTTCACGACACTCTTTATTGTATTTAATACATATTGGTTTAGCAATTGACATCAAGATCCAGTTTAGTCCTGGCACAGCCAAGGCACACAAAGCAACGGAAGAAGAAAAAAGATAAATATTGTTCATGTGTCTCCTTCTCTCTGTATTGATTGACAAGGGCAGAGTGTATAACAGTAATGATTAACTAAGCCAAAATGGAGGTGCTTATATCTTAATTATATCTAAAATAAAGGTGAATACAGCAGCGTGAATTTTTACATTTAATATTTTTTTTTCAGACTTCTCAAACATATATTTATTAAATATAGAGGATAATTAAACACAGTATTACAAATCCTTGGATGTCAAAGTTCTTCTTTAATATTAAAATACGGCAAGGGTCGATTTATGAAAATCTAGTCTGAGAGCAGCAAGACATATGGATTGCTATGGCTAGCAATAAGCAAGGAATCTGGAAATTATTTTAGAGTGTAGAATGTGATATTTTATATTTAGTTTCACAGTGCATAGCATTGTTCGCCAGCAGACACCACTGCTCAAGGGTAAAGTACTCACCATTGTAAACTTGTTTGAGCGGGCCCTTTCTCATCTCTTATCGGCGTAAATATTTTCTATTTCAACAACTTGTTGTCAATTATCCTCATTCTATGATTGTAAAGCAATGCGGAATATGTTGGTGCTATATAAATAATAATAATAATAACAGAGCTAGGACACCAAACCCTTAAATGTCTAGGTCATGGTGGGACAAACTGTTTAAATAGGAAAGATTTAAAGCAAAGAGAAGAACAAATGGCGGCAGAGGGAAGAGTGTAGGAGTTTAACTGTACAAAATATGGAATCTAGAACATGATCTCATGTTCTGGGTAAACTAAGGAAGACTTTCATCCTTAACACACACTACGTTAACTCTACCATGTAAAAGACTTACTAGGCAAGATATCTCCTAGAAAACCTAGATCTCCTAGAAAACCACAAAGTGGATCAACTGGATGGTTACCTGTGATTGGAATTACTGCAATGGAATTCTGCAACAGTGTGTGATTGGCAGAATGACTAAACTTGGGAGACAGAGGAATAAATGCTGATAATGCATATTAATGATCCATTTGTTTTATAAGGTCCACCGAACCTCCAACTCTGCCATTTACATCAAACGTGATTCATTTGATGCATGGAGGTGTACTAATGATGTAGAGCAGGCATAGGCAACCTTTGGCACTCCAGATGTTTTGGACTACACCTCCCATGATGCTTTGCCAGCATTATGGGGGATGTAGTCCACAACATTTGGAGTGTCAAAGGTTGCCTGCCCCTGATGTAGAGTATAAACTAACTTGTAAGTGTTAAAATACCAGCATACTTGATGAAATAGATAATGGTAATGTTAATTGGAGCAAGTTATATCTTATCTCTGAAAAAACAGGCTGTACTCACCAGAACATCTACAATAAGCTGTAGTTGTTCAGGTGACTATAATGTCCCTTTAATGAGGAGCATCACGACAAGGGTGCATAATTTATTATTGCACTATGGCATGTTGTCCTTTAATGTAGTTTGTGTAGTGCATTAAGGACCTGCCGACCTAGCAGACATGGTATTGTCAATTCCAAAAGGGGTTACCGGTAATTTGATTGGATGGAGGTTACATCTTTTAAAGCTAGGACCCCCACAGAGGTCAGATGACAGAAGGGGTAGTGTGAATGGCATAGGAATGGGAAAAGGATTTTACCATATGGATGTGAATTAATCAAGGCTCTGCAAGGTGTGAGATTCTACACTTGGGAAAAGTCTGAATGTCCTTTCATCCATTTGGCCTGTGCCTTGTAATTGATGAGTCAATCTCTTTTGATATGTTCCATTTGCCATGTTCCAGTATCATATCCAAAGGAAGGAAAAATCATTCATATTTACCCACGGAATAATAATTAAGCCTCATTGTTGTTATATTTGGAATGTGACAAGCGCCATCTTCTAAACAAGACCAAACATGAGTGGCCTAACTTAACCACACGGGAAGAAATTGTGGTGTCCGCCATATTGGGTCGTAAGTAAGGCATACTACATATGTATAGAATGGGAGAATAATAACAAATTAATAGATGCAATTATTATTTCTGTGGCAGGTACATAAGAGAAGATAGAGCCAAATATTTCCATTTGGATTGACGTTGGTCTGGAACAAAAGAGGTGGTCACTTATTATTTCTATAGGTACGCCTTAACTCCACCCCTGGGTAAGGCTTGATAATCCACAGGGTATATATGCAATGATTTGGAAGGGTGTTGGTGTACTTGCTTGGGGCCAAGATTTAATTTTGAAGTAAGTCACCATCTTTCTTACCAGAGACCCCCTGGTACTTTGAAGAGCTGAGTAAGTGATTAGGGTTTTTTATCTGTTGTTGGTGTAACTGATTTTGATTGTCATCTATATTTTTGTATGCACTGTGACTATTTTTTGCTCATAATAAACATTTATTTATTAAGTTTTGCCTTTGTCTGGTTAAGAATCACATTACCTCAAGAGACTAGTTAGTATTTTTGCAATTCCTTAAATATTGTGCTCAGTTGTATTTGGTGGGTTTTTATTATTAAGTTTACCTGGGGGACCAAGGTACCCCATTTATGGATTGTCTTGGTGGTGGCAGCGTTAAAATAGTAATAGTTATTTTATTATGTTTAAGTGTGGGTGGATGTTAAGGGGGATTTTGTCATTATTTCCGGTCTAGTGCAGACAAATGGTGAGTTTTAACCCTTGCACAACCACAACTACATCACGCACACTCTTGAAGTAGAGTGCATTCGTGACAAGGAGATTAATATTCAAATGATAGAGTACCGAGTCTGTCTCGTTTATTATTTAAATCCACTTTATAATCTTAAATTCAGTGCCTGTGTGGAGATACAGATAATCCAAGACTTTCAGTCGTCATAGCCAAGAAAAGGGTTTCAATTTTCACACTTCCCTTAAGTGGTAAGATAATATTAACAGGACTCTCACCACCTCTGGTTTCAGTAAATCAAATTTGTATTCTTGAATTTACTTATGTACGTCATCCACCCATTCTACAATGCTACAGAACAGGTTGGCAATTTATAATTTATAATAAAAACAATAAATTATATAAATCGGATAAAACGTGTAGTACAAGAACATTTTCAAAAGGAATACCCAAGACAATGAACCAGTGGAAAGGCAACCCTTCAGGGCTGTATTATTCTTTATCACCTAAACTATTCAGCCAAAGTTTCCATGTTTGTTACTAAGTAGAAAGGGAGTGTGATAGCACAAAACAAACGCTCGAGTGGCTGGCTTGAGACCTGTGGGATACAGCGAAACAAAAAAAATAAACATCTCCAGGGTATATTTCTTACCTGTTATGAATTATATTTATATATGTGTGTATGTGTCTGTGTATATATACTATATATTGTATTGTGATTTTTATATTATACCCATTTAATTACAGACAAAGTACAACTTTTATTAGATGTACCTTGGGAGCTACATTGGTTTGGAATGCTCGGTCCGATTCTGAACTCTCTGTAGCCAACACAGCTGAATATGACACACTTATTCTATTTCTTTCGTGTGTTACTAACACTCTGGTTCAGAGTTACAGACTATATTAGCAATGTCAATAAAATAGTAATAGATGATTATTTTCAAATATCATGTTTTACGACATTGACAAGATTACTAAAATATCCTGCATTTCCAATTTTGTGTTCCAGAATTGAAAAGGTGTTAACTAGAATAAAATGTTTTTTGCTTGGTTGTTTAGTAAAAAGCCCCTCCAACACCAAAAACATTCTGTTATATTTGTTCCATAAAAATATAAAAAGAAAACAACAAAAAAAACTAATGTAAAATATCTTGTCATACAATGGGTAAAGTATTACTTATATGGAATTTAGAAGATAAAATCTGTCTTCAAAATGTCCAGAAAACAAATCCCTGTTCGGACTCAGACAGAGGCCAATCATCAGCTCAGTCATTCTGATTGATTTTTCATGGGCATTTCACAAGTGATTGTGGTCTGGAGCTCTCCCTAATAAATATTTATTGTTATTGCAGTCCCCAGTGAGGGACTCTGATTGTCATCCTTTAGCATCTACTGCTAAATTGGCTGCATTTCATTGATGATGTCTTCCAGGTATATTCAGAAATAACCTTTAGTTGCTGAGCGAGCAGAACACATATGTTCCATTTTTCGTTATAGCATTTCTTAACAATTAAAGTAAATGGCACTTAAAACCATTTACTTGAATTTTATCTACGTTTTATAAATCTTTATGGACTAAAGGTTTTGAGGCGTGTATCTCCTTTAGTTCCATGAGGACTTTCTGGCTATTTTTCATTGATGAAGATGGAATTCAACCTAACGTTATATTATGTAAAAACTGGATAGGGCCTTTTTTTACAGGAGCTGCCATCAATTAGCTTTTATCTAAGGTTACTGACCGACAATAGACATGAAGTCATTGTAAGATAGTTCAGGTCTAAATATGATTTTGATAAGTTTTTTTTGGTTTTTTTTAAATGGCTGCGCGGCGGCACTACCATGCGCCCCAACTCCCCTTTTCCTGCTGCTCTGGAAGATGACTTAACGTAGGGGAAGGGGGGCTTAGGGGACCTTCCTGTAGTGTAGTGTATTGGGGGTATGGAGGAGGGGCAGTGTATTAGAGTGGTGGGAGGGGACAGTGTAATAAATTAGGGGGGTGTCAGGATATTAAATTTGGGGGAGGGAGGTGGGGCAGTGTATTATTTTGGGGGAGGGAGGTGGGGCAGTCTATTATTTTGGGGGAAGGAGGGGAGCAGTGTATTAGAGTGGTGGGAGGGGGCAGTGTTTGAATTCTGGGGAAAGGAGTGCAAGAGTAGTGTACTAAATTAGGGGAGGCAGGGAGCAGTGTATTAGAGTGGTGGAAGGGTCAATGTATTAGAGTGATGGGAATGGGAGCAGAGTATTAGAGTGGTGGGAATGGAAGCAGTGTATTAGAGTGGAGGTAGAGGGCAGTGTATTAGAGTGGAGGGAGGGGCAGTGTATTAGATTGGGGGCCAGTGTATTAGATTGGGGGATGGGGCTGTGTATTAGAGTGGGGGGTGGAGCCGCAGGAGGCTTTCTAATAGATTGGGGGTGGGACATAATAAGTCACTTGAAGAGAAGCTTTTGGGTGAATTATATATATGTACCCAGGATTACATATTGTTTGCATTAGAATGATACAAGCAATTTTAGTTTGTGTTGGTCTAGGTCAGACTCTTTTTTTTGGGGGGGGAGAGGAGGAGGCGAGGGTGCACATAAACTTACTTGGTTTATTTGGCCTGTGTTAGCCTTTGAGTTTGACATGCTTGACTTAAATCCTCCTCACTTTTGGGTGTCCAGCTTTGTTTCAATATGTGTAGACATGAGCAGTAACAATTACTAATTACTTGAATACTTCATTGAGTGACTTTTAATTTTTATTTATGTTTACCAGATTGATTATTTTAGTTTATGTCTGCTTTGGAGATTTTTACCAGTCGACTAATTTAAATGAACCAAAAAAGGTGTACATTTTCAGTATTCTAGATTAATATAGCCACACATTTCTGCCGTTTGTGGTAATAAATAACATGTCACTCAATTTTCATAAATTGGACATTGTGACTATAGATTTTGTTCATAAAATATATGTCTACTATAAAAGCACCCCACATTTTATTAAGCCACATTCCCTTTGTGAATAGATGTTATAGACCACTGCATTGCAGAAAACAATTGGTTCATACATATATATAGAGAGAGAGTTCTTTTCTTACACCCTCTCTTTTTTCCCCTTGCTTAATCTGTGACTACAATCACTATCTAGTGGTTGTGCCTTAGCCATTAATCTCATTATTTCCTATCAATCATCAGTGTTTTTGGCATCATATGTGGAACTTTGAATACCGAATAAAACAATTCCTGTGACTATATTGTGCTTTAGAAATATGGAATTCTGACGGCTGCTTAGCCTTAGTTCGGATGGAAAGCAATATTGCAGAAAATGAACGCACAAGTCGAATAGCCAAAAGTACATGTTTTCAAAAAGTATTTACCCAGTTTACATACACTTCACGCCATTTTTCCTCCAATGTCTGGGTTTTTATGAACAGGGTTCACCGTTGCAGGCAATACCTCCCATGCACTGGTTTCTCAAATGTATTTAGGTCAGCACTAAATCTGGGCAATTATACTCTTCAAACTTCACTGCTATTGGCTAGTTTAACAGCTCACCATTTAATATCCCACTTACCCAAAACCAAAGAGTTGCTAAGTAGTTAGATATTTAATTTTATTTTATTTCACCTAAAGAAAATCTATCTGGATCCCTGATAAGATTGCCCAGATCAGACATACATATCTAATTTAACTCTAAACCTAATACAATTATTTAAAAAACGTATTCTTTAATTTTTGGATAGGGAATTAGTGCCGTGGTGGGTGGCAGTGAGGCTTAGTTAGTAGACAAAGGCAACTACAACAGGATATGAGTTTTTAATAATTGGTATCTTTACTCTCCCCTTTATTGTTGGGAATAATACACTTAGCCTATACTGAACCAAGGCTCAAGCTACAGATGACAGAATGTTCAGTCTGTTTAAAATTGGCTAACATGTCAGCTATTTGCAATAATATACTTTATCTATATCCAATGCTTAGTGAATATACCCCTAGACAAGTGCTGTAGAACATCATGTAACAAGTGTTAGTGTTATATCCTGTATGTTTCTGTCTGTCGGCCTTATTTCCTGTTTTTCTCCCTTTGATCATAACTGCATAGTATAATTTAAAACTTAGTTAATTCAGTAGTGCACATGCATGTTAATTTGAAGTGCGTAGTTATAGTGAAATTTAGCTTTGAGCAAGGCCCGAACATGAAGATACACCTGCAAGCTTGCTATAGGTTAAGGTGTTAAGATAAGATAGATGATGTTATTAAGATTGTATAATGCTTGTAACAACCACCCCTGTTTCCTGCTGTATATAACCTGTTACACAGCTCATTAAACGCTGAGAAGTCACTTTGAACCTTACTTTGTCTTGTATCGTTCATTGGGGCTCCTCGCCATATGGTTTGGGGACGAGGATAAATACAGAGAGTTCCAAATTGATACAAAAGTCCATGGCAAGGGAAAATTCCTGACAGAGAAAATTCCTCACTATCACTTATTATATTTGTTTTGCAGCCATTATTTTCGTCTTTGCCCACGATGTCTGCTGTTTGCCCTTTTGTTGAATTGATTTTACTAAAGATTGTGGGAAAAATTGACTAGTAACTGAAACAGAATTTTGCTTAAAGGAACACTTCAGGCACCAAAACAACTTCATCTAAATTAAATAGTTTTGTTGCCAGGAAGTCCCTCTGGAGGCACTCTTCCCGTAAGGAATTAAACTGCTCTCAAATTATTTAAACCCCCAAGTGTCCTCCGGTATTGTTCTCCACTCCTCTCCTGGCGGCTTCAGGCTTTTGAATTTTAAGAATTAGAAAGCACAGATTGCTGTTAGGCAGGGGCGCCGCTGATTGGATTGAGATGCTCTCAACCAATCAGCCAATGACTCCCCATTCACTAAATTGGCTTGGAAAGAAATGTACCTTTTACAAGCCAGTTTTGTGAATGGGGAGTCACTAATTGGTTGAGAGCATCAGACTGCTCTCAACTAAACAGCGGTGCCCCTGCCGGGTGGCACTCCGTGCTTTCTGAATCTCAAACTTCAGGAGCTGGAAGCCACCAGGGGAGAAGTGGAGACCAGTGCTGGAAGAAACTTAAGGGTTTTACCATTTGAGAATGGTTTAACCCCTTGAGATAAGAGTGCCTCCCGGAGTCTCCTGGCACCATAGCAACTGCATTTAAATGGAGTTATTTGGGTGCCTGGAGTGTCCCTGTAAGCTTTATTTATTTTAGGAAACGGAAAATAGCATAAAAAGAGATTCCAAAACAGGAGCTATATAAAAGCAGATTAAATAGCAGATGTAATAAAGGTAGCGAATTAACCTGTAAAAATAATAATATCCATTAATATGAGTGCAGATCTTCTTTCTGTGTCAGACGTATCTGTTTTTAGAACTTTTTATATATCTAAGTGACACTCTAAATAAGCATTTCCTAAATGCCTCTGGTTAATGATGTAATGGACAAGCATCTCAGCCAATCAGCAGACATGGTCAACCACTGGTTATCCAAAGTGGAGACTAGTCTCTCTCTAAAGACATCCAGCAAATTATAGGGATAGCATATTCCTTATCTAGTATGATTGCCTTGGCTTACCTGTAATTCTTGTCTTTCCGTTGTTTAAACAACAAACTAAAACAGCTCAGCAGGTATAGCTACAGAGTTTAATACAAAACCATGCATGTCCCATATGTATCCTGGAAAACTATACTTTATTCCATGTAATTAGGGGTATGGCAGGGATATGGATGGCATTTTAGATGTAGTTTATGTCCTACATCCAAAACATTACCTCTAAACAAAAATGTGATATGCTTTCTAAAACTGTTACCTATCGTCTTTTCATTTACAAATTATCTACACGGAAGCAGCAGGCTTTCAGGGGATCACAAATATGTAAAATAAAACCTTGGCTCCGCATTTGAATTTCAAATATTAAGTTAAACAGCCCCGAACACAAGCGAATACTTCAGCTTAATTTGTTTGGATTTTTTTTCTTTTACATTTTCGAAGAGACTCAATCTTGACATATGCCAAAAAAATATATATTTCCCCTCTAGAGTCACTCAACTAGACTGATAACATTCACAAAATCCCTTACCGTAAAGTAGATGGACGACCAAAATCCAGCACCTGGGGTAAATAAAGCAATTAGTGATATCACCCGTACTACTCTGTCCTGTTCCACCAATGTTACTGGAGGCTTTGAGATAAGAATTGTATCACGATGTTACTGCAGACCTCACTTCAGAAAAGAAGCATTCTGGGTAAAGAACTAAAGCTGCGGTCTATGTTTATAATTGATTTTCTTTTGAATTACACATCTTCTGAATAATGGAGAAAAAAAAAATTGGCTAGCTATTTTTCATTGCATTTTTCATTCTCTTACATCCATTAATAACCATCTATCAAGAGGTGCCTGGAAATAAATATGTAAATGGACCTATTGCTGTTTATTGAAAAAAAGGCTTTTGACGCATTTAGATTTATATACTTTACAATATTTGCTCAGGAAGGTTGGAAAGGGGAAGAGAGACTAGTATAAAGCAAACAATCAAGTTTTATTTAGGCATGTTCTTTGCTGTTTTTTTTTTTTTAAGTTTTCCTGTGATTCGGAAACATGCTCCTCTGCTTCAGGTATTCTTCTCATTAACATTAAATATTGCAATCCATTGCCATTTGCGTAACTACCCCTAATACCTGGGCGATCTCTAATTGTAATTGGCAGAGGGATTCCTTAACAAGTCTCGCTTGGTGGCAGGCTGATTAATGAATGTCCTCTCCTCCACAAGACAGTACGTATGCCACCACCGCAAACCCAGGACTTCCAGTCCATGATCAATGCTGCAGTTGCAGGTTCCGTTGAAAAGGCTTTCTCCAGAATGCCAATGCAACTCCTGTCTGAAGCCCCCACCCAGGCCATGGGATTGGCACCACCCCAAGACACTGTCGACTTCACGGGCTCTGAGAGCTCCACTAAGGACCTCCTGCTCTTAACCAAATGCCACAAGAAGTCCGACCCTCCTGCTAAGCGCACCAAACAAGTGCAAATGTAGCCTACTCTAGCAGATGTATTTAAGTAGTATTGGTGCCAAGAGTGTCCCTTTAACACATGACCCCTTCCTTTACTTCCAAGACAGAGCCTGAAAACTGTTGGGGAGGGTCGGTGCAACTACAGTGAAGGCAACTTATCAGGAAAGACCAAGAAGTTTAAAAGAAATAAAGCAAAATATTTTTTTTGCCAATAATAACTTTTATTATCATTGTATGGTTAGAATGCAGAGACCAGTTTAAGAAACGGGTAAGTTAGGGCCCTGAGAATGGATAGAGTCCCTCTTGTTTTGCAATGGAGAACTTGTTCTGAAGATCGCACTCCCAGTTTAACTTATAAGTACATTTGGCAGGTAATAATTTGACTTGCAGACTTTAATGGACATATTATAGGATCGGTTCTAGATGACGTAGAGGTGTCATACAATAAAAAAATAGCCCGATTTCTAGATATTGCAAACCTTCCTTGGAGGGTGAAACCCCACTTTTTCAGGGTGTCCGGGAAGCAAAGCAGATTACAAGTGTGGAAAGGATGCAGAATGATTGATATGTCTCATTACACGCAGTCAGATGCAGACAAATTGATGATCTGACAGTAAGCAAAATAGCTTTATATCTCTGCTTGTGCTAGTATAATGAATATTTCTGTAAAGTGAAAGATGTTATGTTCAGCATGATAAACCCAATCAAAATAATAAAAAAGAATAAGACCTCAGAGTAGGTGTGAAAGCTTGTTTGTGCTCCCGGGAAAAATGTACATAAAATTGGAAAGTTCCCATCTTAACTACTTATGTTTACTTTTTCCATTTAAATTTTCCAGTAATGTTTCTGAGTAGAATAGGTGCAAAAATTACTTTTCTCCAATCTGTAATGACTGTAAATATTCCAACTTAAAGAGACACTGCAGGCAATACAACTACTGCCGCTTATTTAAATGTTTATAGTGTCTAGAGTTCCTGGTGCCATCCAACCATTCAGTGTTAAACCATTTTTTTAATGTTTTAATGCTAAGTGAGATTCCCCTGCAACCCAACCCCACTGTGCTGCCAGTGCCATCTTAACAGCATTATTGGCCCCCGGGCAAAGTAGCGCACTGGGGCCCCTACCTACACAATAACTCACAGGAATAAATTTGTAAATTATCAACAGACATACATACTGCTGAGTACAGACACAGACAGACTGCTGAGTACACACACAGACTGCTGAATACACACACACAGACTGCTGAATACACACACCCGGCTGCAGAGTATACACACACAGGGTGTGTGTGAGGGATGCAGAGTGTGTGGGAGGGGTGCAAAGTGTATGTGTGAAGGGTGCTGTGTGCTAGGATTGATGTGTGTGTGTGTGTGTGTGTGTGTGTGTGTGTGTGTGTGTGAGGAATGCAGAGTGTGTGGGGGGTTCTGTGTGTGTGTGTGTGTGAGTGGTGTTGTGTGTGTGTGTGTGTGTGAGGGGTGCTGTGTGTCTGTTTAAAGGGGTTCTGTACATGTGTGAGGGGTGCTGAATGTGGGCAGGGTGCTGTGTGTTTGAGGGGTGCAGAGTGTGAGGGGTGCTGTGTGGGTTAGGGGAATGCCTAGTGTGTTAGGGGTGCTGTGTGTGTGTGAATGGTGCTGTGTGTGTGTGAGAGGTGCTGTGTATGTGGGGGTGCTGTGTGTGTGGGGGGGAGTGCTGTGTGTGTGAGGGGTGCAGAGTGTGTGGGTATGTGGGAGCATATTATTATTTAAATAATAAGAAAAAAATTAGTAAAATCTTTATGTATCCCCCCCCCCTTTTTACCTTTATCCAGGAAGGGAGGGACACTGCCAGCCCTGGTGGTCCGGTGGTGACTGGTGCTCTCTAGCCTGCAGGTCTTCTGGCTGAAGGCTGTCTGTACTTCTCTCGCAAGGTGAGTGCTGTGTCAGAGGGTTGCCATGGCAACTCGTGGCAACGCTCTGATCAGCGTTCTCACGGGAGGAACTTCCTCCCAGGTCCTCCCTCCCTCTCTGTCACAAACGAAGGGCCTCTCATGCTGGTGAGGGAAATTTTTGATCTCCCCACTGGCCTGAGAGGGCCCTAAGCAACTGAGCAGGGCCAGCTCTCCATGGGCCGGCAGGGGAGATCAAAGGATGCTCAGGGGAGATCAAAGGATGCTCAACGCTGTGGGGCCCCTATACCTTATGGGCCCCTGGGCAAGTGCCCAGCATGCCCATGCGCAAAGACAGCCCTGTGTGCTGCTGGGTATAATAAGAAAGCATTAACCAGAACAGCTAAGGGTAGCTGTGATTGGCTGAGAGTGTCAGCCAATCTGCATTCAGCCTATCACAGTGCCATGTCTGGTATTAATTGGTATAGCTAATGAAGAGTGTAATATCTGCGTTACTTCCTGTGAATTGGGTCTGTGGGTCCCCTGGAGGCATTGTCTTGGGGTACCAGCAACTGAAACTAATTTACAAACTTTTTTTCCAGTATAGTATATTTGTTGTGACATATTTGTTGTTAATTATTTTTTATTAAAGAATAACGGTAAAAGAACATGCATTTATGACAGACAATGAGAACACCCAGAGGGGGAATATGCATTAACAATACAACAGTAATAAGAAAGTATCCAAACGTGGACCCCATGTTCATTGTGGCTAGAGATGTATCAGCTATACCTCACTGAAGAATCCCAAAGGATTCTGTGATTGCTATATTGATTGTGCAGAGGGAGCCTGTTGGGAGACATGAGCAGGGATTAGCAAAGGGCAATCTATTAGGTTTTTGCAGATCCTCTGTGTTCTCTTGTCTTTTGTTTGTTTTTGCTTCTACTTAGAATTTGGATGAGACTGTATGGAACAATAGGTTGTGATTTGGCAGATATTTATTTATTCATTCTTTCATTCATCACTTTTTTTTCCCCCCACAAACAAAATTTGACAGTGAAATGTGTATAATTACTTTATGTATGCATCACTAAAACCATGAAAATTCTTATCATAATATCCTTTGTATATGTATACTTAATAACATGACATAACATCTTGATAACATTGAAAAACCTCTATAAAAGATCTTCCATAAACTGACTTTTCCATATTTTTGTTAATAGCAAAAATCTAGAAATTAAGATTAACTATGAATATAAAACAGTATAGCCTAAAAATAATATCAACGCAATTAGCGTATTAATACATGCAATATATGAATTAAAATTAAGAACTATGACATTTTCTTATGAAATGTATCCTTCCAAAAATTTGAACAGCATCCCACATATTGTGCAGTTTGAATTAAGCTTTATGGAAAATAAATTGGGGTATATTCATCAAAGTCAAATTTAGCTGACTTGTACATTTTTTCCTGCAGTCTACATGAAATTTTTCTCAGCCGATGTATTCTGCTGATATTCACACAATGTATATTTTTTCCACCCAGCACTTGAGAATCCTTTCAAATCAGAGTTAGAAGCGACAGATTCATTAAAGCTATGTTTTATGAGAATCTGAAAATGCCTGAGCCTGACCGTGCACATTTTTCCACCTACTTCTGCTTTGTGATATGACAGTGGTGTGGCCTAGAAAATGAACAGAATTAACTAATCTGAGAAAATAAGCCCTGGGCAAAGAATAGCATTTTACTGTGCTAGACTGGATGGTATTCATCCAGAGTGAGTGGATAGTATTTATTACATGACTGCATTCCAAGAAATATTTCAAAGAAAGTATGCATCTGTTTCTCGCATTGTTACAGATATACTGCTAATATCAGAAATAAAAAGAGGAAGAAGAGAGAGAAAGAAAGAAAGGAAGAAAGAGACGGAAACAGGGAGACATGGAAATGAGATAGAAAGATCCCTACTGATGGATTGCAACCCTAGCGGCAGTGTGAGTTCCAGGGATGGGAGGCTAACATCCTCATTCCTCAGCGGCCAAGTATGTACTAGGGAGAGGAGCTTATTTTCTTCATGTGACTGGAAGCTCGGTGATGTTCTGTCTTTTGTTTTAAGATATATTTTTGTTTTAAGATATATTGTTGATTACACAGAAGAGCCTCCGTAAAGGACTTTCTTTCTTAAAAAACTAATTTCGAAGAGTTGATACGGATACAGATTCAAGAGTGGAGATACTACCAGTCACCTACTCTACATGGACGACATTAACCTGTATGCCAAGAGCGAAGATTTAAAAAATAGTACAGGCACTCAAGGTAAACTCATAGTTATTGGAGCAAAAATATGCGTTTTGACCCTATCAGGTTGTTGACAAAGCTACAAAATACAAAACTTTGCTGATTTTTGCTCCAATAAATCTACCAACTTTGAGTTTACCTTGAGTGTCTGTACCATTGTTCATTCTTCAAATTTGCTAAGTGCAACTCGGCCAACCTCAGGCCTGGTTTCGCACCTGGAAATCTGGAGAGTGTGGTATCCTGTATCTAATTGACGTATGCCAAGAGTGAGTGGGACATTGACCCAATGATCCACCTAACTAGGAACTTACAGCAAGGACATCGGAATGTTGTTTGGACTAGATAAGTGTGTGCGGATGATAACAAAAAGAGGGAAGATGATCAGGACAGAAGGAGTTCAAGTACCAGAAAGCCAAATGGGAGATGAAGAGAACAGCTACAAGTACCTGGGGTTACCACAAAGACATGGCAACCATGAGGAAGAGGCAAGGAGGATAGCAACATCCAAGTACCTCTAGAGAGTCAGACAGCTCCTGAAGTCCCCGCTCAATGACAAGAACAAGATCCAAGCCATCAACACATATGCCCTACCAGTTATCAGATTCCCAGCTGGAATAATAATTTAGTCTAGAG
The DNA here is from genome assembly GCF_036172605.1 of Pelobates fuscus. Taxonomy (NCBI): domain Eukaryota; kingdom Metazoa; phylum Chordata; class Amphibia; order Anura; family Pelobatidae; genus Pelobates; species Pelobates fuscus. Next base: position 42,602,704 of record NC_086318.1, on the reverse strand, counting down.
AAGAGTTGGTCACCATGCATGTCAAAACCCAGAAACTACTCACTCTGAATGCAGGATTTTACCCAGAGACTGTACACCAGCTGAAAGGAAGGAGGTCATGGTCTAATGAGCATTCAGGCCACAGTCCTGGATGAAACACAGAAGATCCACAAGTACATCACGAAGATGACTCCCAAAGATGAACTGCTAAGGTAATGCCTGAGAAAACAACAGATACAGGATACAGAAAAAGAGGAGGTTCCATGACAAGACAAACCTCTTCATGAGGTGTACCACCAACAGATATTGGATGTGGCTTACATTACAAAATCCTACCAGTAATTGGAAAACTCCCAAGCCTTTGGTAGAGGACCCGATAATGAGATGAGGACTATATATACCACCTAGGAGGGGTGAGAAAATGTTTATATATATATATTTGTTTTTTATTATTATTATTTTTTTTTTAATTACTGGCTCCCATTTTGCCATCTTAGAAGGTTACAATGAATCATATTTACTTTTATTCCTGCACCAGAAGAGTCTCTAATGCTGCTTCCATGAAGTTATAAATACAGTCGGAAGCATCGGGACATATTGTGTATATGCAGAAACTGTAGAGCTTGAAAATCGTGCTTTTCTATGAAAACTGAAGTGCTTTAGGGGAGTAGATTTCCACCTCAATTTATTAAACTAATATTTTTTTCCAATAGAGTAAATCAAGTATCTGTGTTGCATGGAGTGTGGTTGGCCAATAAACTCACTGTTGACTGAACAGTCCCCATGCTTTCTGATTACATACATATGCATCTGTTTACTTGTTGCAAGCAGGTAGATATTCCATTTTCTTTAAAATCTCTAATAAAAGATTTCGACTCAAGGAATTGTTTTTAATAGTTTGTTCTTGAATGAACCAGTGGAATTACGCGATTTAAACGTATACAAATGGTGCAAAGAAACATAATTTAACATAACTGTTGTAAGAAGCTAATATTCAGAGCTATTCTCTTGGCCCTAAAATAATCTAAACACTGTTTACGTTGAATGGAGCTGTATCTGTGAATATGCATGTTGAATAAGCCTTACATTTTAAAAATAAATAAGTGTGTGACATATGGCAGTCAAAATCCTGGCAATGCCAATCACTCTGAAAAGATCTCTTGCAAGCAATATATCTATTTTACTTGTTTACTTTTTATTTTTTTATTTTAACAATGGAGGTTTTATAATCAAATATCTCTGGTCACACTGGATATTTAGGATGTTTTATTGGACAGTTCTGTACCAATAAATTAGGATTTTCAGATGCAGATAGTTAAAAGATATATATTTAAACAATTCTATAAATGCTACAGTGTTGCTACTTATCAATTTAAAAATAAAATACCTAAGAAATTGTAATTAAACTAGGTAATATGAATGTATCAGAAATAGACATGTTTTTTGATTGGTGTAATTCAAGCAAGAATGCGTTGGTGTTACTGTAAAGCAATATTTGTTGACAACAAAATAGCATTTATTTTATCGTTGAATTAAATCTTCAGCTCCTCACAATGTACAGAACATGAGCCCATATATATGTGAGTATATATATATATATATATATATATATATATATATATATATATATATATATGTATATGAATATTTAAAATGTTCACTTTGGTTATTCAGGTCTATTTACTAATTTTTACTTATTGGGGATTTTATATGAACACAAAGTGAATTTCAAATTTTATAGCATGACAGGAGGCTTCATATTTGCTTAAGTCTCTCTTTACTAGAACTCCACAGCAGCACATTAACAGAGAGATAAACACCAAAGACAAAAACATAAGGTATCTATATAAGGCTCCTCCTAAGCCACCATTTCCTCTTTCTTTGCTGCTCTGCATCAGTACAGGTCAGAGTACCTCTGCCTCCTGCTTCTTGTGGGTGGCTTTGGGATTTAGTGTGATTTATTTATGATTGTTATGAACTATGCTTGGTTGTGAGATTTATGTGCCTTTCTGGCTCTTTTATTTTCTTTGGTGAATGATTCCTTTACAATACTGATCGTTTTTTTTTCATGTGTTTATTTATACAGATTACTGACAGTTTGCCATGTGTTTTTTTTATACAGATTACTGGTAGTTTGCCATGTGTTTAGTTATACAGATTACTGACAGTTTGCCATGTGTTTAGTTATACAGATTACTGACAGTTTGCCATGTGTTTATTTATACAGATTACTGACAGTTTGCCATGTGTTTATTTATACAGATTACTGACAGTTTGCCATGTGTTTATTTATACAGATTACTGACAGTTTGCCATGTGTTTAGTTATACAGATTTCTGACAGTTTGCCATGTGTTTAGTTATACAGATTACTGACAGTTTGCCATGTGTTTAGTTATACAGATTACTGACAGTTTGCCATGTGTTTATTTATACAGATTACTGGTAGTTTGCCATGTGTTTATTTATACAGATTACTGACAGTTTGCCATGTGTTTTTTTTATACAGATTACTGGTAGTTTGCCATGTGTTTAGTTATACAGATTACTGACAGTTTGCCATGTGTTTAGTTATACAGATTACTGACAGTTTGCCATGTGTTTAGTTATACAGATTACTGACAGTTTGCCATGTGTTTATTTATACAGATTACTGACAGTTTGCCATGTGTTTAGTTATACAGATTTCTGACAGTTTGCCATGTGTTTAGTTATACAGATTACTGACAGTTTGCCATGTGTTTAGTTATACAGATTACTGACAGTTTGCCATGTGTTTAGTTATACAGATTACTGGTAGTTTGCCATGTGTTTATTTATACAGATTACTGACAGTTTGCCATGTGTTTAGTTATACAGATTACTGACAGTTTGCCATGTGTTTAGTTATACAGATTACTGACAGTTTGCCATGTGTTTAGTTATACAGATTACTGACAGTTTGCCATGTGTTTAGTTATACAGATTACTGACAGTTTGCCATGTGTTTAGTTATACAGATTACTGACAGTTTGCCATGTGTTTAGTTATACAGATTACTGACAGTTTGCCATGTGTTTAGTTATACAGATTACTGACAGTTTGCCATGTGTTTAGTTATACAGATTACTGACAGTTTGCCATGTGTTTATTTATACAGATTACTGACAGTTTGCCATGTGTTTATTTATACAGATTACTGACAGTTTGCCATGTGTTTAGTTATACAGATTACTGGTAGTTTGCCATGTGTTTATTTCTTTGTGCCTGTTTTCTCCTTGGGAGTTTTGTTTTACCCTGTTGGCTTTATTGTTTGTTCTGTTTCCTCTGGCTTATTGGCCGTGGTGTTCCCCGAGAAGCGGTCTTCCGACCGCTCCCCGTGCCGACCGCCGGGACCGCGGAGAAAGACTCCTGCGGTCCCTCGTGTGTTGCCTTTGATTCCCGCCCGCCGGCTTCGTCCGCCGAGCGGGAATCCCCGTTTTGTTCTTTACCCTGCCCGCGTCCCCGCTCACTCGCTAACACTGTTATCAGAGTGGGGACGGAGCAGGGATCTATTCATTTGCCGCGGGAGCCTCCGCTCCCGGTCACCTTCCCCGCGACCGCGTGGTCGGGCAGTGGGTGCGCGGCTCTCCACTGTGTTAGATGCGCGCGTCACTGCCTTATTAAAGGTACAGTGACTAGCTGGTCCGGTGTGTTTCCCCATCTCCTGGGCTGTTTGGGGGTGCGTATTTTTTGGTGACAGCTTTCTTTTCTGTCCATGTGAGGCAGCTCTGTGAGCCCTTGCATCATAAATTATGCCCCATATATGAGGGTCGCAGATTCAATCCCCCTCACCTTCCCAAGTAACTAAGCAATAGACTTTAGTTTTCGATTCTTTGCATGTGTGCTTGCCCTGCATGTTTTTCTATGGACATGGTTTTACGGTTTACTGGTTCTCCTGACTTCCACATGGCACTGCATGCCTCCTGCAGGTGTCCCTGCCTGGTGTCCTTACCCACTTATTGAACTAGGACTGCTCTAAACAAGCCTCGGTTGCCTGATGGAGGTAGCACTGGCGTCAAAAGCCAGGGATTGTGGGTTCAGGCCCCATCTGGGTGGTTGAGCATGGCACTCTTATTTTGTGGCCTAATGGATTAGGCACAACCATATAAAAACTAAAGTGTATCGCTATCTTGAAGAACCTTGCCTATAAGGACCCAGCTTCGTCTCTACCCTGCACCCTAATAGTCAAGATTCTACTACATGTCTAAAAGGATCTAGGTTTCCGCCTGCATTATACCTCTGGGTCGGTACCGCCCGTACCCTTATACTGGCCTGCCTTGTCTGTGCCTTTATAATTGGCCTGCTTTGTCTGTGCCCCTTGATTGGCCTGCTTTGTCTGTGCCCCATGATTGGCCTGCTTTGTCTGTGCCATACTATGCATGCTATTGGACTGGTGGCTCCATACCCTGGATAACGGTTTGTTGAGCCTGCATGCATTATTACTTGCCTCTGCCAACACTAGGGGTGCTGCCCCTTTTGCCTGCTAATGATACCTGTTTTCTAGCTTCGTAGGTATCAAGTATCATAGACTCAGACTTTATGGACGCCTCTGCACAGGAGCAGAATTTGCAGGCTTTACTTAATGCGGCTGTGACCGCATCTGTTGAAAAAGCCCTGGCTAGGGCCCTCCCTCAACCACATACGGACAGGGGTGTGTGTGGAACCCCTCAGTTGGCAGAAGACTCGGATGAGTCAGACTCTCAGGTGCGAGAGCAGGCAAGTGCGCGAACGCGCTATTGAAAGGGTGAAGACCCTGAACCACGCTCCCGGACGGGCAAGACTCCGGCGAAGTGACGTGGTTTGAGGTTGACAACCTCGCCGGCCAGGCGCCACCGCCTATCGGGCGCAGGGGAGGAGGCCTCCTTACCCCCCCTCCCACCTTGGCCGTGCTGGATGTGTGGCGGGCAGACCAGCCTCCCTCAGATGGAGAAGATGTTTGGGTTGCGGACCTTGGCGAGGGTCCCGGTGGACGCTGGGAAGAGGAAGACGCACCACCGACTAGGGCCCCCACGACAATGTTGGGGGACGATACCCTTTTGGGCACTACTGGAGAACCTCTGTTAGAGCCTCAATCTATCCGACGCCCCAGGTCCTCGGACTAGTCACTGCCCGACCACTTGGCACAATTTGTGCGCTACTGGGTCCGTAGACCCCTTGGAAGTGAGGCCTGCAAGAAGCTGCAGGCGGAATGCCCCAGACCGGTACTGCCGGACAGGGTGGCGGTTACCCCGGATGTTGGCCCTAACAGACGAGGCCTTCACAGAAGGTAGGGCTCTGGACCCAGCCACCATGAGGGACTGGGCACTTCGTTCAATTTGCCTGCTGGGCAATGCCACTGTGGCCCTTTGCACGGAACCCAGGAAGACGGCACTCTTCCATATGGACAACAAGCTGTCGGATTTGGGAGCCGAAGATGTGGGTCCCCTGGCTAAAGGTCTGCTGTTCAGGGAGCCTTTCGTTGAGGAACTGCAGAAACAGGTTATTCTGTTTACCTCCCGGGATAAAGCGAAGTCTTCGATCGGGAGGGTCTTCCGCCCACGGTTACCTTGGGACCGTGCGGAGTTATGTCACAGACTTCCACTCTTCCCCTACACAGGTTGGACGCCCGAGGATCCCCGTCATCACAAGAGGCCAACAGCCCTTGTTGGAGGTGGAAGTTCGAGCAACGCTAGCCAAAGGCGCGGTCCTACAGGCCCCGGATTTGGGGGGTTTCGTCAGCTCGATTTTCTCCTGGTAAGGGAGAAGTCTGTAGAATTCCGTCCAGTGATCAATTTAGGAGAAATGAACGCCTTCGTGGTATACAACCACTTCGAGATGGAGGGCATTCACCTTCTTCGATGCCTTCTCTGGCCAGTAGACTGGGTCACGAGACTGGACCTAGAAGATGCTTACCTCTCCATCCCGGTGGACGGGGCCTGTCGCAGTCCCCTCTGATTCGTATGGAGAGACTCTCCGTACCAATTCCCATGCCTCCCCTTCGGCCTCAGCTCGGCCCCTTGGTGCTTCACCAAGCTCCTGAAACCGGTGGTCACCCAATTCAGAGCAGAGGCCGTACGCTGCATCGTCTATCTGGACGACTTGCTTATCTTTGCGAGGACCCCGCCGGGCTCAGATTTCGGACGCGCTCTGCGTTTTCCTCGTTGGAATGCCGGGGGTTCGTGGTCATTCTGAAGAAATCGGCCTTGGAGCCTGCGCAGACGATGGAATTCTTGGGTTTCGTAGTCGTTGCGCAAGACGGCATTCTCCACCTGCCTGTGGCGAAGATAACGACCATTCGGAAGGAGATCAGACGTGTTTTCGACAAGACCGAACTCCCCTCTGGAGGTTGGCTCGCGTGGTGGGTCTCCTCTTGGCCTCTATACAGGTGTTCTACCCGGGCCCACTACATTACAGGGCCATGCAGCGGCTGAAGGTGCACTCTCTACGCAAGAGACCCTCTTAGGACCAGATGATCTCCTTGGCCTCGGACGTGCAGGCCGGATTGAGCTGGTGCCTCCCGCATATATCCGCCTGGAACAGCAAGGCGATATTCGGGATGACCCTGGATCTCGTGTAGGAGTTGGATCCGAGACTTTGGGACTGGGGTGCCTCGTGCACGACGAGGTCCACGGGGGGCCCGTGGTCAGACAATAGATCGGAATCCCGCATCAATTGCCTGGGGTTGATTGCAGGTTCGTTGGCAATTCGGAGCCTGGCGAAGCATCTGTCAGACTGATGCGTGCTCCTTCGGATGGACAATGGTTCGGCGGTGCAATACATCAACCACTCGGTTTCGAGCACTAGAGGTGTTATCTCTCAACATGGAGCTCCTGGTTTCGCTGGTACTTGGAACGGGATACCGATCCCTTTACGGGTCCTGTATCTAGCGTGCTGAATTTCTTGTCTCTTGTCTTTGACCTGGGTCGGTCATATCGCTTGGTTATCATGGTTAGATCAGCTATCTCGACGGCACTTGTCCCGCTTCGGGTTTTTCCCCATCGGCCAGGATCCGCTAGTCTGCAGACTCCTGCGTGGAATGAGACTGGTGCGCCCTCCGGCGCCCAAGTATTCTTCCCTCTGGGACGTGCGTTTGGTTTTGGCGTTCTTTCGGAATTGGCCTGATAACCAGGACCTTTCTCTTCGCCAGCTTTCAGCGAAATTTGCCCTCTTGTGTCTGGTCTCGTTCAGATGTGTTTCGGATGTCCGGGCCTTCGGTGTCGGCGCTTTCTCGTTTTTCTCCAGAGGGGGTCTCAGTCAAGGTGCTTAGACGTACCAAGTCGGATTCGACGGTTGTATCATGCCCTTACTTCTAGGACTCGCCTAAGCTTCGTGTAGCGAAGGCACTGGCGCGATGGATAAGATGTCTTTTGGCTCTGGCGGGCGTGGATGCGACCTTCGGAGCGCTTTTGGTTAGGGGCGCCGCAGCTTCCGGAGCTTTTTTGGCGAGCGCTTCCCTTCAGGACATTTTGCGTTCGGCGGACGGGTCCCGTGTAGAGTTTTTTCGCCTATTTTACTTTAGACCGTCGGAACATGCTTCTTTTGCTTTGCTGTCGGAGCGTTAAAACAGCAAATATGAAGCCTCCTGTCATGCTATAAAATTGTAGATTATACTAGCTTTAGTGTAACTATAATCTTAATTTTATTAATGACAGGAGGCGAATATTTCCCACCCAATTTGATTTCTTCCCCCCCTTGTTTTGCATGGATTGTATTTCTGTTGATTTGTCTGATTATCTGGGCTAGGTTGGTTAGTCTGGGGTGATGTTGTGGGAAGTGCATGTTATACTGTATTGACGGTCATTAGTATGGATTTCGTGTCTTTATTCTATCAGTACTGGATCGTGGGATTTATGTTTTATCAGTACATTTCGTTCACTAATCAGTGTTTTCGATTCTGTTTATTTCGTTTCAGTTTAATGGTTCGACTTCAGTTCATAGGATCGTCCGTTTGGCGGGATAAAGATCAAGTTCATCCATTATCCGAAGTTTTTCCAGATGACATTCATCGTTATGTTGTGAATTTTTCTTTATTTAGTTATTGTCATTGTTGTGTACGTTACGTTGTCGCAGCGTGAAAGAGGAAATGGTGGCTTAGGAGGAGCCTTATATAGATACCTTATGTTTTTGTCTTTGGTGTTTATCTCTCTGTTAATGTGCTGCTGTGGAGTTCTAGTAAAGAGAGACTTAAGCAAATATTCGCCTCCTGTCATTAATAAAATTAAGATTATAGTTACACTAAAGCTAGTATAATCTACAATTTAAGTCAAAATAAGGAGATTGTCAAAATTGGTTATTTCTGCTTAGAATTTGTAAATTTGCTTTCAAATACACTATGAATTCACAGTAATTCATAATTTAATAAACAGCCCTATATGTGTTGTTGTTGTCTGTGTGTACTATACCTGTGTTTCAAACACATCCGACTCACACAATTTCACCTAGAATCACTCACACGACATTAAACGTAAGAAAAAATACTTTCCCAATCACAGTTTTATGAATTGTTAAAGAGGTGATACATTTTTCATCTTTCTGAAATGGGACATATGTTCGTCGAACAGCACATATGTTGCTGCAGAGTGAGCCAGAGTTAATAGAAGGCATCTTTCTTTTGATGTTTAACAGAACACATGTAAGCAGATCCGTTTGTGTGACTGTTTTATACCACTTATAATAGTTACCAAATGCTCATTAAATGGCAGAAGGACTACATGCGCCAGAAAAGTGAAAACCTCTGCTAATATTTATGATAGGCACATTTTAACGGTGGGAATGTAAGTTGTAAAAATCACAGAAGGTCTAAAGTTAAAAGTGTGAAAATCCCTACTTTGATTCTACTTCCACTGTATGTATTTACCAAGCTAGAATACTTGTTGCAAAATGCTAGTTTACCTGCAACAAATGCAAATTGTTATACATTATTTTTTTAACACTTTTCATAATGCAATTGATAGTTATACTCCGTTAATACAGCTAGAATCCTGGAAAAGAATCATGGGAGATGCAGTCCACAATATCTGGAGTGCCAAAATGTGCCTACTCCTGCTCTATAGCATTTACAGATCACTTGGTTCTTAGTAAAAGCTTCCAAGCTATTCGCTAAACTATGAATTTAAGTGAATTAAATCAAAATTGTGAAATTTAGATAAAAATAGCTACTGTGACTAAAATAGAATTTATAACAATAAGGCGGCTATTTTTATCTAGATTTTGTAATTCAGATTTAATATAGGGACCAGAATCACTGCAGATTAGTGTGGTGGCCCTGGGGCTCACAGCTGAGCATTGTAAACACTGCCTTTTCACTCGGATAGTCAATTAGAGGGGCTTTCTGGTTGAGGACCTGCATTCTTTGCAGGACCTACATTCAGCACCACTATGCTCTGGTAATCAATGAATTTCTATAATGAAATGCTGATTGGCTCCCACACATTCGCATCAGCCTCTAAATGCTTCTCAGTGAGATAACATTGCATTGGCTGAGATTGTCAAGACTGATGATCTCAGCCGTGGAGGAATGATGATCACAGTGAGAATGGTGCCCCAAAGGTAAAATATATAGTTGAACTGCTATTTTTTAGTTCACATTGGGTTCCAGGAGTCAAATAGTTAGTAAAACACTATAACATTAGGAATACATGTTTGTATTGATAACGCAATAGTGTTGATCTTATTTGTGTAAACTCAGAATTTATTGAATAACTCAGACTGGGCCATAAAGGGAAGAACAGAATTATTTTGCCCTGGGCTAAGGCCTTTTCATAAACACAAGATAAAAATAACCAAATTTTTCAGGTTAATTTTTTCAAAGAAATATCAACGCAATCCTAAGCAAATGTTTTTTGAGGATGGTGTTTTAATCAGAAAATGTAAACTTTTTTCTTAATTTTTTCTTAATTCATCTAAAAAGTTGAGAAAAAATCTGTAAATTAAATTCTGGGCCTTAGTGTCTTATTAGAAAAAAAAACAAACCCGTGTGTTCTATACAAAACGTGGAGATTAGAAGATTTGCTTTTTAACCAGGAGGTATCTAACATATGTCACGGTCACATTATTGGCTGCATTTGTATTTAGGTGTAATCACGAAGCTCATTGTTTAACAAGTAGAAGGGTCATTGAAAAGCAGATTTTGAATTTTTTTTACATGCAAGCAAGTTCATTCACTTATTCTGATTCATTTGGCTGCAATCAAATCTACATTGAATACTAGTTCTATGTGATAAAGATTGTATGGATAGATCAATTTATCATATTTCTGATAAGTTCTATATAGAACATCATACACAATAAAATGCAGGCGGTAATTATTTAGCACACATAATGAGCCACTTTTGCGATGGAAATAGAATAATAAAACAGCCAAAAATTGGATGAAATTTTCAATATTATTACCAATTGCAAGTAATATAATTGACCTCAAAATATAGTTGCCACTTTTTGGGGGGGATAATTATTTCTTTTGGATTAACAACCACTTACGACCTAATACAGTCATATCAATTTAAGAGGTATGATTTATCAGAATATGGGGAGATAACAAGTTTTACAAAGTGACACAAGGCAGAGTCAGAGAATTCTACGTACTCGAGAAAATGTGATTCTGATTATGTCACCTGCACAGATAATAGTCTTATGACGTCTGCTAATCAGGTTGAGAGCACTTGAACTTTATAACAGAAGTTCAAGGTGAACACCTGCAGATTTTTTTTGCCTTTATGCTAGAGATCCCTTCTACTTTTTTATAGAATAAAATGAAAGAAAAAAAATTTAAATATATTTCGATGATAACCTTTGCTGCCTATTAAATTTAACATTTAAAACAAAATATTTTCAAACAGAGAAAGAATAGAAATATATTAAAGAGCTCTTATAAGCTTGATATTAAAACTTTGCTTCTTTGCAAAATTACTAACAACTGGCGCATATGTGTATATATATATATATATATATATATATATATATATATATATATATATATATATATATATACATATATATATATACAGGACCGGTGCAAGGATTTCTACCGCCCTAGGCAAAGATCCATTTTGCCGCTCCTTCATGTCACCCACTAACACACATACACTCACTCACTGACACACAGAAACTCACTGACACACATACACTCACACAGACACACACTCACACAGACACTCACTGACAGACATACACTCATTCACTGACAGACACACACACCCTTACTTACTGACAGACATACACACACACACTCACTGATATACATACATTCACTCAATGACAGACAGACACACTCACTCACTGTCACACACACACTCACTGACAGACATACACTCACTCACTGACAGACAGCCACACACACACACACACAGACACTCACTGACAGACACACACACACACACACATACACTCACTGACAGCCACACACACACACACACAGACACTCACTGACAGACATTCATACACTCACTCACTGACAGAAACACACACACACTCATTAACAGATACATACACACTCATTAACAGACACACACTCACTGACAGACATACACTCACTCACTGACAGACACACACACATACACTCACTCACTGACAGACACTCACTGACATACAGACACTCACTGACAGTCAAACAATAGTATGCCGGGTGCCGGAATGACCCCCACAGAGGGCGCGTGAGGGAGGAATGGGAAGCTGCAGAAGAGCCTCCCTCGCCGCCTGCATTCTCCTCCTGGCACCGGCATTTGATGGCAGAGCAGGCACCAGGCAATACTGTGACAGGGCTCCCTAGAGAAGCAGCCCGGGGCTGAGGGGAGGAGGCTCTAGAGCCGCTCACCCAGCACTGCGGCCCAAGACAGGGGGAGCCCACCAGGAATTATGCCGGTGGTCGCCCCGTGCAGGCAAATGCCAAGTTCGCCTAACAGTGGCGCCGGCCTTGTGTATATATATATATGAAAAAATAATAAATATATATAATCATATATATGCCAGTTTCAAGCTAGTGTGAGCTGCATCTTTTAGAGTTCTTTTTCAGCTTATGTACAAGCCTCACACAGGGATTGGATATAAGTTAAGAAAACCAATGTGTTTTCTATTATCTTCTAATCTACACATTTGCAAATTTGCAGGCTGTTTGACTGGCATAATGGAGATAAAACTATTAGTGGAGTAAAACAGTATTTTTTTTTTTTTTTGATCCATAAATAAACATTTACGAGAAATGCCACAAGGGTGCTGGATTTACTGGGACTTTCAAATTGGAAAAAATATGCTATATAATAAAGCATTTTAATTTAAATTGATATAAAATGTTTTTTTATTTTAATTTTTTTTAGGTTGAATGATTTAATATATTATAGTTGTGTGATGGAACACTGAATTTATTTTGCACGAAAATCCCTTTAAGAAAGGTTATTTATTAAAAGATGACATATTTGGAAATCAGAGTGAATTTAAAGGGAATTTCAAATTTAAGGCCAAAGCAGCTGACCTGAAAACATGGTTGCCTTCGAGAATGTTTCCGATTCGGCTATTTTCCCTAATATTTTTAATACACTGTACATTCCTGACAATTCAGACATTAGCGAATCATCCTGTGATAGTATGTTCTGTTTAAGGCTACAAAAAAATCCATACATTTTTCAAACCCTATCTTTCACATGTCCCCGACGTATTAAGTGCATTGTTAAAGTGGATTGCTAGTTACTAAGTGCATTTCACTGTGAGAGGTTAATGTACTTCATAGCTTTCCTGTCTCTTTTTAATCATCCAGAGACACCCATGAGTACATGCTCTCGTATCACTGCATTATGATACGATAACACCAAAATGAACTGCGAGGACAGACTCTATCATTCAGTGTTGCATATTAATATAAGCTAATAGAAGGTGCAAATGATTTCTCACACGGTAATAAAAAAAAAATGACATATTGTATTTGTTATGTGAGAGAAGAATGAAATGAATCTAATTGGTTTTGTCTTCTCTAACTGGCACGACGTGTCGCCGTTTATCAAGCCTCAGGAGATAACGCACATTCCCTTATTGCATTTTTCTACTTTCAAAGCAGCGAGCAGGTCAGTCCTCCCTATTCTTTGATGCTCAGAGGGGTAGATGTTTGTTTTTCTGAGTATTGTTCTGGGATACGCGTGACACACCCAGAAATCTATTACTATCTAATAGTACAGAATGAAAATATATATTATTTAAACAAAAAGGCATGTTTGCATTATTAATGTTGCTTTCACTGGAATTTTGACAATCATTTAGTGAATGAAAACGAATGCACAAATTAGCCCAGACGCACACATGCAGTACCTCACACGACGTTCAATCTGATTTGTGTTAATTCAACACAACGATAAATATAAATTGAGATATCACAGGATCCTAGGCCGTTGCCAATTTAGAGATTATCTTCATCTTCACTTAATTTCCCCACACTCCCTTGTCCAAAATTGCAATCATCAATTAGAAATGTTAATGTTGTTACTGTCTGTGGGGCGTCTGTGTGTGGATACAGAGGTGTGTATGGTCAGCACAAATACATACATGCTCTAATGTGGTAAATGAACTGAGTGCCCTTAACAAGGGGGTAGGCAACCCTAGGAACTCCAGTTGTTATGGACTACATCTCCCTAAATGCTCTTAAAGCCAAAATGCTGGCAAAGCATCAGGGGAGATGTAGTCCATAACATCTGGAGTACCAAATGCTGCCTACCCTAGTCTTGACTCTTGACAGCTGCCCTAAGTCAATAGCTGTCATCATAATACATAACATGCTAAAAACGTGAAGGAGGTGGAATTGTAAAAAGTATAAGATACTCAAATGTAACTACATAAGTGATTAATTATAACAGTTAGCAATGAAAATTCATTCTATACACTAATAAATACTTAAACAGTGTACACTATGCATTATAAATGTATCATTTTTTTATTTCTCAATGCTAATTATCACAATCATAATTACAGTAACTTATGGAATTTGCAGAGTCTCACACTTTAGAAAGCTGTTATACACTATGATGATCTAGGCTTGAGACTTGACAAAGATACGTATGGAGTGCTTAAAGACTAACGTTGGAAGTCAATAAACCAAGCTCATATGTTATGCTGTGCCAGAGAGTCTTAAATAGTGCTGGCTGAGAGGCTTAGGTGTAGGAGTCTCCACAATTGCACCAGATAAAGAAACACCCACACACACACAAAGCAACAGGCAGACAGACATACAAACAGTTACAGGCAGTCATTATAGGCACTGACGGGGTAGGGAGTAGAGACAATGCAGTCCCTGCTGTCTAGTTGCCGGGCAAGCAGAAACTCCTTCCTGTTCCCCCCTCAGTGTGCAGCATTAACTAGGCAGCAGATTAAGGCCACATTTAGCCCTTCCCCTACTGCCCATTCATCCCCACCCCCACTGTCAATTTAGCTCCACTTCCCGCCGCCTGTATCCACTTCCTCTCTGATAGACCCAGGTGGAGGATAATTAAATCCTCAAGCTGATTGCCAATCAGCCATGCTACAAAGCACAACCTGCAGGACAGGGCTGCTCTATGTACTGTCTTAAGCTTGTCACCAAGGGTGTGTGCCAGCCATCGCCCACATTGCGCCCCTTCTGCCATGGTGCCATGTATGACTGCACAGCAAAGGCCGGCCCCGAGTTGGAGATCCAGTAAACACACATTGTGTCCTGATCTAACAGATTCAGGGACAAACAAAGTCCTTGGAGATATCGGGGATACAATTTTATATATCCATAGTGATAGCATGCTTAGCCCAACACAGAATATCACTAATGTAGTACTTCTTCAAATCATTTTATTTAAGTTTAATTTTATGTTTAATTCACTTCAATACAGCACAATTATAAGATTTACAGTTTTAATCACCTAACTAGCTTGTTAAAACAGAAGGGTGAACTATAACTTTCAATAATAAAAAAACATATAGTTAACAGAAAGCATAACTGTTATCTAAGTTATATGAATGCTGAATATTGATTGAATATTAGAGAAATTGATAAGTACTTAGTAAATAAACTGGCAAAAAAAAAATCAGACTGAGAACATTAGAGTAAAATTGGAAAATGTAGACTGAACCAACTTTCCATTATGTTTATGTTTTTTTCCTGTTATCTCTCTCAGATCTGGGAAAAGGCCCATTAGAAATAAAACACACAGGACAACGTAATGTATTTCAATCAAGCCTTTAATTCAATTCCGCCCAGCAGAGAGGATATATAGGGTTTTCAGTCTAGGATGATACACATTATTCAGCCAATCGCAGTTGGCACAGTTTACTTTGCTAACCGAGCAGTTCTAACATTACGCACAATTCTGTATGTTAGGAGTAGATATGCGACCCTGCTCAGCACAACTCAGGGTGCGGTTTGGTACGTGGCTTTGCAGGCAAGAGAGAGGCCCCTACTAAACATTTTAGAACATTTCACTGAGACAGCTAAACAGTCTTCAATCAACATATAGAATTTGATACATGAATCCTAAGCAATAAAACTGACCTCTTCACGTTATAAATATAATATCTTAATAAAAATGCGGTATACGGTTTCCAATAGATTTGTATATGTAAATAATGCTAAAGTGATCTAACGTTAGGTCAAGCTTTCAGAAGCTCATTGGCTTCCATTACAGAGATTTTGAGCAATGTTATTCTACAACAACAATCCAAAGCCCAACAATAGTTCCATGTAGTAATATGAGTTGCATTTTGGAAATAACTGACACACTCATTATCTTTGCATGTTAAAATTAAAATTATCCTCTGTAAACTCTTCATGGACTGTCGTGTGTTCTCCTACGCCAGGACTCTTGTTTAGATGTCCATATATCCAATAAAATATCCTTCCTATATGTGTAAGTATGTTTCTTTGTTGCCGGCTGTGCAGCTGCAGTAATTTCCTGCCAATATCTTCCTTTTTAACAAAATGGCTGAAGCACACAGAGAACGAATGTATCCCCTACTGTTTGCAGAATACTAATTACTAAAAAATATATTGCTACAATTACAAGCTTGTGTGATATAAAGGAGAGAGAAGAGCTACATGGAAAAAAAGAAATGTATTCAAATAACTTATCAAAGTAGAAATATAGTTCAAAGACAAAGAAATACAAGCACTGGGGGACCATAGCAACAAAATTCAATTGTCACGTTTCCGGAGAAATAGCATTAACTATAAATCGATTATAATATACTTTAATAAAACACTACATGAAACAGATTTTATTGTGTGGGGGATAAATTGTGAGTTTTTATACATCAGTATAAAACAGTAGTTCTTATTTGGGGCAATAGTTTGTTGATCCAATGAGAAAGCCCGACCTTATCAAAATGAAACACAAAATGAAACACATAATGTGTTATAAAGCTATGCAAGTCATTTTCTCTGTTCTAGTAATTGCATTTTTTGCTTCGCATTTGGTAATTTACCGTTGGGGTGTTATGCACTGAATATAGGGACTCTGTACTAGCTGCTGCTTAATGACCCCCAAACTTATATAGAGTGGTCTCGTTCATCTACAGTTTATCACATTACACAACTTTGTAGTCCAAAAAAAAAAGGATAGAGTTCAAAATGGCTAATAAACATCAACGTTGCAATATGTTATAAGCACAAAGTTGTCTATAAAGTGCCAGTAGGCTCCATTACTGGGAATGAATGAACGAATAAGATGAGACCTCCCTAGATAAATAGATAGATAGATAGATATACAGACAGAGAGATGGCAGATAATTGGTAGATAGATATATAGATAGATAGATAGAAAGAAAGACGGGCAGATAATTGGTAGATAGACAGACAGACAATCCTCAATACTACTTGTGATTCCACATTATTTCTAAAATTATTTTGACAAATGTTATCATTGAAAAATGTTTTGTCTTTTTGTTGCATGTTCCATTTTTTATGCATTACGCAACCAGCTGGCTAAATGAGTTATTTTATGTGCAGTGATGATCAGTGATCAATAAGTGCTTTTAAACAATCTCTTCAAAAGACACAGAACTAAGAACAGAGAACAAACATTTTATAGACTTTACTGGCTGCTTCAACAAATACTAATGGACGGCTGCATAATCTTCCAGCTTTGTAACTCACGTTATTATACAGAAAGAGTTATGACGCCGGTCAGGTTTCTCCCGTACATTCTCTTTGGAACACTCAATATAAACTAGGTGGATCAGACTCTGGCTGTGCCTTTCTGGTTTTGGCCAATACTGAGTTGCCAAAATAAATCACAAAACCCATTCCTGCTAGCAAGACACCACATGATAAATACCACATACCCTCTTGTGGAACATTAAAAGCTATTCAATTATGTTGTACATTCACTCCCCAAATCTGGGTTCAGTAATCCTGAGAGAACACCAATAAGCTGAATGTATCCTTAAGCAAGAATCGCATCCAGAAAACTGTGTGTGCTTTTTTTCCATACTTTGTATGATGTTTCATTAATAAAATAATAAAAAAAAGAAATGTTCCATGTTTTGTGTGTTTTTGTTTCCAAGTGATTCTATGGTCCTCTGTCTTTGAACTATATGGTGAATTTTGAAGCTGTGTCAGCTAGATGAGGTAAGTGGTAGCCAGTGGCCCTCCAAAATAGCTTCAGATTAAATACATATGTATACTACTAGAGATATTGAATCTATTATCACCTTTCTTTCATTCCATTGCTGTGGCGGAACCAACCTCGCCACTGGGCATTGGAGAAGCCTGTTTGCCCGCCTCCTGCCTGCTGACTATGGCCCCTGGGAGATTTGACCCTTTAAATACAGGATTTGGGCATGTTGCATTGTATTATGCTGCTACTGGCCCGTTAAGAACCATCTGGGGACATACTGTGGAGTTACTGGGTGGCCACCATTTCATGTATCAGAGGCACATGGTGAGAACAATGGATGAAGCACATGGTGAGAACAATGGATGGCGGCCATTTTAACTCACAGACACTGTTGTGACTTTTCTACACGGTGCCATCTCGCCGGTATTTGGTGCACAAAGACATCGTGCAGTAGTTTTAAACTATACAACAGGGGACACATTATACAGTAATTATTTTTTATATAATCTGTATATGTTCTGTGGAATCTGCATTAAACTGTATCTTCCAAACTACTGAACGGATCTGGGTGAATTTTGGATATATGGTTCACCCAGATCCCCCGGTTCTGAGGATATACTTTATATGGGGTTATTGTATGTGTTGGGATCCCTGTGATATGTTTTATAAAACTGTATTTCTCTGTCTGTGATAATTATATTACCCATTGTGTTCAGTAATCATATCACAGGCAGAGGGGAGGATTTTGTGTGGGAGTGTCTGTGTGTATTGTACGTATTGATTGGTTGTTCTGTAAAACCCTGTGGGCAGTACTATGTTTGTGGATTGGGAATAAAAGAGGCTGTATGTGCCAGTACAGTTAGTTCTGCTTGACCTCAAAACGAAGTGTCGTCTCGTTATTGGGGGAATTGGATTGTATGCTGATTGCCAGGAGTGTAAGCTGATTGTATGCTTTTCCTGTTCAGCTATTTTCAGCATTCATATGCTTGAGAGCATTCGTATGCTGCTCCGGTTCGGTGATGGTGGTGTCTGCTGCAGTGCTTGGAGTCCTCAGGAAGCGCTAGGAGCATCCATCAACGGAGGTACCCAGTCGGGGTGCCCGTCAATCCGTTACAATTGCTTTTCTAGCCTTCTAGCTACTGCACATATTTTTATGAATGATCAAATGAAGAAAACTAATAGGAACCTTTTTTTTTTTTTTAATGCAATGTATGTGCAAACCAAGTAAATTTTTGCCAGATATTGAGATTATCTGTAGAGTACACAAAACAATGGGGACGTGGGGAAGCAGACAGAATTATAAACTTTAGGATTTTAAATTGCCCCGTTACATTTTAAAGGTGTTTAAATCGGAGTGAATTATGTTAAAATGTCTTATAAATGGGGGCGGGGCCTGCCTGTTATGGAGGGAAGACGTGCCAAACTGAAGCTCCCTCCAGATCTTTGCAAAACAGATGAAAAGGCACCCTTAAAACAATACAAAAGATGAAACATACCCCAAGCGACTTACTGACACTCAGTCCCCACGGTAAACCGGTGATGCGGCCCGTAGGTGGACGAAGGACAGCAAGCAACACCCGTGGGGGCATGCGGCCTGGGGCGCGCTGGACGGGAGCGGCGGCCGAGCTCCCAGCCTGGAGCGGCCCGGGGACCGACTGCTGCAAGCGGGTACCCCACTACCAACCCCCCCGGGACCGGTGGGGGTGATCCCGGTCCACCCCTGGGAGTCCTCCCAGACAGGGCAGAAAGTAAGGGGAACTCAAGCGGAGAGCCGAGTGGCCCACTAAAGATGGCGGAGACCACACGGCCTGCAGGCAGCCAAGTAACGCAACAGGGCTCACTGACCAGCCTGGAACAAATCTTTACGAACTTCTGGCTCAAAATGGAACACAGGCTGCGGCAGGGAACCCTGCAGAAACCCGCATCAAGCTGCGCACACCACCGCCCACCGCAAGACCCACCGCAACAGGGCCAGAAGGGCCAGACAGGTATCTCACCGCCACAGAGCGGCGACAAAGAGAACAGCGCTGAAAACAAGCTCCATCACATCCAGAACACCCTCATTATTAGGAGCAACCATGCCTCAGCTAAATGACTCACCTCAAAGACACCCATCACAACCGGAGATTCAGCGCATTGAAATGCCACCGCACGGGCGTCCATGGCCGGTCGCTGCACAGCCCCAGCAAGGTATCGGATGAATCGCCAAAGGCACATCACACCCCTGACCCAACGATCAGAGACCTGACACGGCACTTTAAACCACAACACGATAACGGAAAAACAACCATCACACTGCCGACCTGTCCAGAGAAGGACCTAAACCTGGGGGACCCCAGGGGACTTTCTAGCTTGGTTCCAGCTTATTAATCAGCATATTCAAGTAACTGTAGCTACTGGATGACAGATAAAACCATTACCATAATGAAATGCATAGTCTCTGAGTAATAGTAATGCTTGAATGATGCTCTAATGCCATAACAGACTAAGCCTGTTCATAAGGTAGATTTATTATTGAAGTTGAAATTGCTTAAAAGACAGAACCGACCCAGTCTGAATACAAAGGGAAACTACTATAAATGCCGCAGCAGCAGTACTGACATAACTGACCAAACCTACCTACTATGTTACCTCACTGTAACTGCTGATGCTCTACCGACTTAACTAGCTAAACTCACTTACCTGTATGTAAGCATGCATTACTTGTGTCATCGATAGACTAGACTATACACTAATTAAGCCTAACTATAGTCAAGCGTAACTACAGTTAAACTTATCCTTAAAAACACTGTTTACCTAAGCCTGACTAAAATATAAAAATGTGCTTGTAAATCATTTGCCCCGCATGTTTAGCGTGGAACAAGCTTAAGGATTGCTCTCGGGGCACCTCAGGCCTGCATGTACCCATTATACGCACTGCAAAAAAAAAAAATAAAAAAAAAAAAATTTAAACAAAAAAAAAAGTCTTATAAATGAATAATATTTCAATGTTCCCCATCTGGTTAGGATTAAGAGGCTCGTCTGTTTCGTTCTACTTTCTGACACATGTTTTTTTTTCCAAGCTTGTTGAGGTCTTGAATAAATGATGAACCATTTTATTAAAACAAATGTATTATACTTATTTACTTTCTCCACCAGAATAAAACTCTCTATGCGTAAATGTGGAGACGCCTATAGAACTGCTATGTAAATGTGATGTTAGTTCAGATTTTTGAAAATGGACTAGAGGACTTTTTTCTCCATCCTGACCTGGATCCAGTGGTGTATCCTGGTTTTGTGCTGCCCTAGGCAGAACAAAACTCAGGCGCCCCCCCCCCCCGCGCGCCACCCCCACCCAACCTTTACCCCGCCCCGCATTCTAAATACACACACACACATTCACTGACAGATACGCATACACTAGCTAACAGAAACACACACTCGCTAACAGAAACACACACTAATAGACAAACTCACACTCAGTAACAGACAAACTCACACTCAGTAACAGACAAACTCACACTCAGTAACAGACAAACACACTCACTAACAGACACTCACTAACAGACACTCACTAACAGACACTCACTAACAGACACTCACTAACAGACACTCACTAACAGACACACACTCACTCACTAGCAGACACAAACTAGCAGACACACACACTAACATACACACACACTCACAGGCAAACACACACACACGGTCAGACACACACTCACAGGCAAACACACTAACAGACACACACACTAACAGACACTCACACACACTCACTAACAGACACACACACACTCACTCACTAACAGACACACGCACTCACACTCACTAACAGACATACACACTCACACTCACTAACAGACACACACACACTCACACTCACTAACAGACACTCACACACTCACACTCACTAACAGACACTCACATTAACACTTTTTTTTTTTTTTACTTTAACCCCCCAGCCTCCTTACCTTTGGGAATGCTGGGGGGGGGGGGCTTATTTTTTCCCTGGTGGTCCAGTGGCTTTTTTTTTTTAACTTTAACCCCCCCAGCCTCCTTACCTTTGGGAATGCTGGGGGGGGGGGGGGCTTCTTTTTTCCCTGGTGGTCCAGTGGCTTTTTTTTTTAACTTTAACCCCCCCAGCCTCCTTACCTTTGGGAATGCTGGGGGGGGGGGGGGCTTCTTTTTTCCCTGGTGGTCCAGTGGCTTTTTTTTTTTTTAACTTTAACCCCCCCAGCCTCCTTACCTTTGGGAATGCTGGGGGGGGGGGGGCTTCTTTTTTCCCTGGTGGTCCAGTGGCTTTTTTTTTTTACTTTAACCCCCCAGCCTCCTTACCTTTGGGAATGCTGGGGGGGGGGGGCTTCTTTTTTCCCTGGTGGTCCAGTGGCTTTTTTTTTTTTTAACTTTAACCCCCCCCCAGCCTCCTTACCTTTGGGAATGCTGGGGGGGGGGGGCTTCTTTTTTCCCTGGTGGTCCAGTGGCTTTTTTTTTTACATTAACCCCCCCAGCCTCCTTACCTTTGGGAATGCTGGGGGGGGGGGCTTCTTTTTTCCCTGGTGGTCCAGTGGCTTTTTTTTTAACATTAACTTCCCCAGCCTCCTTACCTTTGGGAATGCTGGGGGGGGGGCTTCTTTTTTCCCTGGTGGTCCAGTGGCTTTTTTTTTAACATTAACCCCCCCCCAGCCTCCTTACCTTTGGGAATGCTGGGGGGGGGCTTCTTTTTTCCCTGGTGGTCCAGTGGCTTTTTTTTTAACATTAACCCCCCCCCCAGCCTCCTTACCTTTGGGAATGCTGGAGGGGGGGGGCTTCTTTTTTCCCTGGTGGTCCAGTGGCTTTTTTTTTTTAACATTAACCCCCCCCCAGCCTCCTTACCTTTGGGAATGCTGGGGGGGGGGGGCTTCTTTTTTCCCTGGTGGTCCAGTGGCTTTTTTTTTAACATTAACCCCCCCCAGCCTCCTTACCTTTGGGAATGCTGGGGGCAGGGGCGTATTAGCCGCGAGGCAAACAAGGCATTTGCCTTGGGCGGCATTTTCCAGGGGGCGGCAAAAAAAGCCGCCTCCCAAATGCCCAAGGCAAATGTCTTGTTAGCCTTGCGGCTAACAGACATGCTGGGTTGCTGGGCGGTCGGGCGGCGCTGCTGGGTGGGCGGCGAGGGAGCACTTCCTTTGAGCTGTCTGCTCAGCTCCCTCGCGCGCCGCACAGTGAGGCTGGGAGCCGGAATATGACGTCAAATTCCGGCTCCGCCTCCCTGCCTCACTGTGCGGCGCGCGAGGGAGCTGAGCAGACAGCTCAAAGGAAGTGCTCCCTCGCCGCCCACCCAGCAGCGCCGCCCGACCGCCCAGCAGCCACTGGACCACCAGGGAAAAAATAAGGCCTTCCCCCCCAGCATTCCCAAAGGTAAGGAGGCTGGGGGGGGTTAATGTTAAAAAAAAGCCACTGGACCACCAGGGAAAAAAGAAGCCCCCCCCCCCCAGCATTCCCAAAGGTAAGGAGGCTGGGGGGGGGTTAATGTTAAAAAAAAAAAGCCACTGGACCACCAGGGAAAAAAGAAGCCCCCCCCCCCCCCCAGCATTCCCAAAGGTAAGGAGGCTGGGGGGGGGTTAATGTTAAAAAAAAAAGCCACTGGACCACCAGGGAAAAAAGAAGCCCCCCCCCCAGCATTCCCAAAGGTAAGGAGGCTGGGGGGGGTTAATGTTAAAAAAAAGCCACTGGACCACCAGGGAAAAAAGAAGCCCCCCCCCCAGCATTCCCAAAGGTAAGGAGGCTGGGGGGGGTTAAAGTTAAAAAAAAAAAAGCCACTGGACCACCAGGGAAAAAAGAAGCCCCCCCCCCCCCCAGCATTCCCAAAGGTAAGGAGGCTGGGGGGGTTAAAGTAAAAAAAAAAAAGCCACTGGACCACCAGGGAAAAAAGAAGCCCCCCCCCCCAGCATTCCCAAAGGTAAGGAGGCTGGGGGGGTTAAAGTTAAAAAAAAAAAAAGCCACTGGACCACCAGGGAAAAAAGAAGCCCCCCCCCCCAGCATTCCCAAAGGTAAGGAGGCTGGGGGGGTTAAAGTTAAAAAAAAAAGCCACTGGACCACCAGGGAAAAAAGAAGCCCCCCCCCCCCAGCATTCCCAAAGGTAAGGAGGCTGGGGGGGTTAAAGTTAAAAAAAAAAAAGCCACTGGACCACCAGGGAAAAAATAAGCCCCCCCCCCCAGCATTCCCAAAGGTAAGGAGGCTGGGGGGTTAAAGTAAAAAAAAAAAAAGTGTTAATGTGAGTGTCTGTTAGTGAGTGTGAGTGTGTGAGTGTCTGTTAGTGAGTGTGAGTGTGTGTGTGTCTGTTAGTGATTGTGAGTGTGTATGTCTGTTAGTGAGTGTGAGTGCGTGTGTCTGTTAGTGAGTGAGTGTGTGTGTGTCTGTTAGTGAGTGTGTGTGAGTGTCTGTTAGTGTGTGTGTCTGTTAGTGTGTTTGCCTGTGAGTGTGTGTCTGACCGTGTGTGTGTGTTTGCCTGTGAGTGTGTGTGTATGTTAGTGTGTGTGTCTGCTAGTTTGTGTCTGCTAGTGAGTGAGTGTGTGTCTGTTAGTGAGTGTCTGTTAGTGAGTGTCTGTTAGTGAGTGTCTGTTAGTGAGTGTCTGTTAGTGAGTGTCTGTTAGTGAGTGTGTTTGTCTGTTACTGAGTGTGAGTTTGTCTGTTACTGAGTGTGAGTTTGTCTGTTACTGAGTGTGAGTTTGTCTATTAGTGTGTGTTTCTGTTAGCGAGTGTGTGTTTCTGTTAGCTAGTGTATGCGTATCTGTCAGTGAATGTGTGTGTGTGTATTTAGAATGCGGGGCGGGGTAAAGGTTGGGTGGGGGTGGCGCGCGGGGGGGGGAGGGGGGGCGCCTGAGTTTTGTTCTGCCTAGGGCAGCACAAAACCAGGATACACCACTGGCTGGGGGGGGGGGCTTCTTTTTTCCCTGGTGGTCCAGTGGCTTTTTTTTTAACATTAACCCCCCCCAGCCTCCTTACCTTTGGGAATGCTGGGGGGGAAGGCCTTATTTTTTCCCTGGTGGTCCAGTGGCTGCTGGGCGGTCGGGCGGCGCTGCTGGGTGGGCGGCGAGGGAGCACTTCCTTTGAGCTGTCTGCTCAGCTCCCTCGCGCGCCGCACAGTGAGGCAGGGAGGCGGAGCCGGAATTTGACGTCATATTCCGGCTCCCAGCCTCACTGTGCGGCGCGCGAGGGAGCTGAGCAGACAGCTCAAAGGAAGTGCTCCCTCGCCGCCCACCCAGCAGCGCCGCCCGACCGCCCAGCAACCCAGCATGTCTGTTAGCCGCAAGGCTAACAAGACATTTGCCTTGGGCATTTGGGAGGCGGCTTTTTTTGCCGCCCCCTGGAAAATGCCGCCCAAGGCAAATGCCTTGTTTGCCTCTCGGCTAATACGCCCCTGCCTGGATCGATGAAAGGGATGCCACGTGAATGTCATGGCTTTAGATGACCATCTACACAGCTTATATTGTAGCACAGTGTGTGATCCTCTGTGAAGGTGGAGTTGTTGTCTTTGCAAGTTCTCTCTGACATTTCTAAGCAGTTCGAAGACATTGACAAAGATGCACATTGTCTATGAACCTAACCTTAATCTATACTCTTCACACATCAATCAAACTACATACATCAGTAAATAAACTATATTGAGAATGCTAACAATACCTAATCACGTGTATTGTACACCTTCATACTTTACAGTATTATACATTTGAATAAATGCTAAACTACATTTCACATACATATAAAAAAATAAAGAGATTTAACCTAAAGATGTAAAAGCAGATTGAAAGGAATAGAGCAAAAAAAGGATGAAAAAGGTCCAGTCTAACACAAACATCACAGCAACTGAATGTTTAAAAGGTTGATAAACTTAATATAGCAGGATAAACCATGTCAATCAACGTACATTCACTGGATATTTGTATATATATTATTATCACAATAATACAAAAGGGGAATGAGATATGAAAATCTGAATATAAGATACATATATACAAAATAACTAGTACTAAAAACAGCGTGAGAAAAAGCAGAAGGACAAGAATCTGACCATAAGGACTACAATAAATAGTAGTGGTTATGGTGCTTTTAGTGCCCCTTTAAGCCAATCCAGAAGCGAGGTGAAGTCTCTGTGGTAGTTTTAACTCTGATTGATATTAACTCACTATAAAAAAGTGGCATGTATTACTTGCTGGTTTGTGGTTTCAAAGTAACCCTCTTTATTTCACTAGTTAAAGGGAAATAAATGGAACTATAGCTTCCCTTTCGCTTGCGGCTTCCCCCTTTCCCCCTCCCCCACCCTGTGGTGCAGAAGGGGTCACTTACCTGGGTCCAGCACCAGGGCAGCCAGCAGGGGAGACCTAATGCATATGCTCAGCAATGACTGCACTTGCATTAGGATTTCCCCATAGGAAATACATTATACAATGTTTTCCTATGTGGTTTCGGGTGACGCTGGATGTCCACAAGCATAGCTGGGGACTTCGAGCATCAGTTAGGCACCTAACAGCCAGGAAGTCCCTCTAGTGCCTGGCTGGTAGACAGCCACTAGAGGTGGAGTTAACCCTGTAAGGTAATTATTGTAGTTTCTTAAAAACGGCAATAATTAGCTTTGCAGGGTTAAGGGGCCTGGGACACTGCACCCAGACCACTTCAATTAGCTGAAGTGGTCTGGGTGCTATATTATCCCTTTAAGGGGGGCACACCAATCTAGATAGTAAGGAAAACACTTCAATGATAGCAATATCTTACAGTTTTAAATTTAAACTACTCTAGAAGACCATTTAAAATATTGACACAAAGCATATTTTCTTTCAGGTCCTCTCCATTCAGAGTTATCCAGCTACTGAGACCCATTGTCTTCCTTCCAGCTATCAGATACATTTTTATAATTTGTCTGCCATTGCTTCTGCCACAGAGCGTGACTGATCCATATTTGTTTCATTGTCTTTGTTTCATGACTTCACACAGTGACCTGCCAGATTCACACTGATCCGGTGCCAAGCTTTCCACTATCCCTTTACAGTCTGCACTTATTAGAAGATGTCACTGCTGTTTCTCCAACTTTCTCATTTCCCTTTGTGAACAAAGCTTCTATGTCTTACTCTGAAGAACTATATCGTACTACGTTTTAACTTTCTCCATTTGTCATTACTCCAAATGAAATCAGTATCAATTCTCAGGTCCAGCTGTGACTTTTCTGATTAGAAAGAATGCTGTTGTGTTCACAGACTGAGTTATGATAGATAGATAGATAGATAGATAGATAGATAGATAGATAGATAGATAGATAGATAGATAGATTGATAGACTGATGAGTCACAACATTAAAACCACTGACAGGTGAAGTGAATAGCATTAATTATATCGTTACAATGGCACCTGCCAAGGGCTGGGATATATTAGGCAGCAAGTGAACAGCCAGTTCTTGAATTTCATGTGTTGGAAGCAGAAAAATGGGTAAGCAAAAAGAGCTGAGTGACTTTGACAAGGGCCACATAGAGATGGCTAGACAACTGGATCAGAGCATCTCCAAAACGGCAAGTCTTGTGGGGTCTTCCCAGTATGCAGTGGTTAGTACCTACCAAAAGTGCAAGTAAGTGCCCTAGGCTTATTGAGGCATGTGGGGAGTGAAAGCTAGCCTGTCTGGTCCGATCATATAAAAGAGCTACTATAGCTTAATTGCTGAAAAATGTAATACTGCACATGATTGAAAAGTGTCAGAACACACAGGACATTGCAATTTGGTGGTACGAAGCCGCAGACCAGTCAGGGTGCCCATGATGACCCCTGTCCACATACAAAAGAGTTTTCATTGCTGACATGAGCATCAGGACTGGACCATGGAGAAATTAAGGAAGGTAGCCTGGTCTGACGAATGATTTACCTAGGGAAGAGATGGCAGCAGGATGCACTATGGGAAGAAGGCAGGTCAGCAAAGGCAGTGCTCTGGGCAATGGTTTGCTGGAAAACCTTGAGTCTTGGCATTGATATGGATGTTACTTTGATACGTACCACCTACCTAGAGATTGTTGCAGACTATGTACACTGCTCGATGGCAAATGTGTTTCCTGTTGGCAGAGGCCTCATTCAGCAGTGGCCTCTTTCAGGACCTTTATTCTAATTTAGTGTCCCCACCCACTGCTCATGGGTGGGGGCCGGCAGGAGGACAATAAGTCCCCCCTCTTTCTCTTCTTTAGGGCCCCCACCCGCCGCTCAATGGTGGGTGCCGGGGGGAGGACAATAAGTCCCCCCTCTTATTTAACTTTAGGGCCCCCACCCTCCATTTAGGTGTGGGGTCCCCCCTTCAGGTAAGAAGCCACCACTCGCACGGCACGGGTGGGGGTTCGGGAGGGGGAAATATTCTTTTTGTTTTTGTTTCTTGTTTTTTACACAGGCTGCTCACTGTTTAATAGACATGCCCCTACTCGCGGTATAGCGAGTAGGGGCAGAATTCACTAATACTAACTCATTTTTACTTAGTATTAGTAAATTTGTCTGAAAGACCAATTTAGGTCTTTCAGCCTTTTGGTAGACAACTTCCTAATACCGTGGAAATTAGGGAGTTATCTACTAAGCGGCTGCAAGAGAAGTCCCGAAATTTTGAAGTTGCGAAATTACGAAGTGCTGAAGTTCCGAAGTGTTGAAGTGCCGAACCGAAGTGCCAAAGTCCCGAAGTTCCGAATTGCCGAAGTCACGAATTTCGGAATGCCGAACCGAACCGAAAATTTTCCCCATGCATATCCCTAATATATATTTTAGAAAATGGAGGAAGGTTAAAATTAAAATGTGGGAGTGAAAAAAATCCCATTTAATACTGAGTTACTATTCACTAAAATATTTTGCATATTCATGTATTATATACCAATGACCAAAACAGTTAGTCAAGCAACTTAATAAGTAATTACATCACATGAAGTGTCTCTAAACCTCAATGGAGTAATGTGAGATGTGCAGCAAATCAGGGCTAAACTATAAGTTAGAGGAAATAAGTCAGAGGCCATGCAACATGAAAGAGAAAGAGAGCTAAGTAGGAATAATAAGAAATGGACCTCTACACTCTCATGGGCTGGATTGTGGGGTGTTTAAATCTAAACTGAACTGGGGAATGCTGAACTGAATATCTCAAAGTATTTTGCTGTGGATGGAGGTATGATTTGATGGCAGAACTAATGTAGAGAGGGCCCTGCAGTCTAGTGCAGGAATCGTCAAAAGGTAGTTTCCCATAGGTCTTACAACTTCCACAATGCTATGCCAGATGGAGATCCACCCTTGCAGGGTTATATTTGTGAGCAGTGTTTGTGTGTTTTAATGTAAGCATGTTTTTGTATAGAGCATGTGTGTGGACGTAGGGCTGAATTTGTATGTACCGTTGGCTTTTTACAGGTGTGCTTTTGTTTGTAGTGTTGGTGTTTGAATTAAGGGATGTGTGTATATAATTTGAGTGTTTTTAATACAGGGGTGTGTTTTTGTATGTAATGTTTGCATTTGATTGCAGGGGTGTGATTATATGTAGTATTGATGTTTGTATATAATTTTAAAGTTTGCATGCAGGGATGTGTTTGCATGTAATGTGTGTGTTTGATTGCATGAGTGTGTTTGATTGCTGGGATGTATAGACGTACCCACATACTCTGCCACATACATACTTACACAGAAATACATACACATTAACACACACAGATACATGAATTTAAATAACTGGCACACACACACACACACACACACACATTCAGATACACACTTACACATACACATACATATACTGAAACATACATGCACTGTGTGCTTTTATGTTGTTTTGATGTTTGCTGGGATGCATGTACATACACACATGCACTGCCACATACATACATAATTACACCAATATTCATACACATATAAAACACACTGATACACACACATTCAGATACACACTGACACATGCACACATATATACATACTGAAACATACAAACACTCAGATAGATACACACACACATACACACACACTCAGATACATACACTGACACATACACACACACTGATACACAGATACACACACTGACGCACAGATACACACAACCTGACACAGATACATGTGCTCTGGCATGCATATACACACACTCTGACACACAGGTACACACAGTGACACATGCACACACCTTGACACACATATATATATACTTTGACACGCATACACACACACTCTGACTCACAGATACACACAGTGACCCCTGCATCTGTGACACATGCACAGATCTTGACACACAGACTGACACATACATACACCTTAACACACAGATGCACATACACACTGACACACAGATACACAGATTGAGATCTAATTAAACAGTCACCACAACATCAAAAAGAGGTGTACCGAACTTAGATCATAGATCTGAGAGAGTTATCCATCAGTCTCAGGTAAGGTAGCAATACCTTGATTGACAACGTGCACCAAAGAGTGCAAAACACAATCCTACATGAGACATACATAGGGCATGGTTTTATATTTAACTCTTCAGGTTTTTTCCAGTATAATTGATGTATAATTCTATGATTGTTAAGTGTGAAGGAGCCTGTGATCTCTCCGCAGTAATTTAAGAAATAAAGTCAATGTGTGGAGGCACCATTTGTTGAAGAATTGAAAGAGACAATGCACTATTTGTCTTGCCTAGTGGAGGCTTAGTGTTATGTGAAGTGGCACATACTAACACATTTCATGATCCTGACCATGATCACAAGTCATCAGTAAAAAGTGATAAAAAATTTCTTACACTTTTTAGCATTGTCTGCCCTGTGAACTCTTGTCATTCAATGATTAAGATGTTACGTTTTGAAATAGGATAATTACAGACTAAATTATTATGAATGAATAGACCATACTTGGTCTTAAAGTGGTTCACAACACTCAACAGGATATGGTAATGTTGCCGAATGAAGAAGGGAATTAAAATGTAATAAGGCAAGACATTTCCTACACGAGCAACATGATAATGAGAAAGAAAACCCATTAATTACATTAATATGTAGAGCAGGCACCACAAGTTATGGATGAAGAGGAAAAGGTGGGCTACTTATATCTAAAGCAAACACAATCTTTATTCTCTAATGTATCCAGACCCTTGCTGATTATTCACAATTGTCAAATGCAAAAAATTAACGTAGACTATAGTAGAATTCCTGAATACAACTGGTTATTGATGATGAACAACCAGATAATGAATTCATGTAGTAGACAAGTATAAAAGGACCAGAAATGATCCAACAAAAATATACAGAAAACAAAACAAAAGTAATCTAAACAACATTCAGCCATTGTACATTGTGTGTTCCTAGTTGTCCTAGCTACAAGAATTGAATAGTTATTTGGTGTATAAATGTAAATTATTTTCTTCTGTCATATACGGTAATTGTTTCTCCCTCCAACAAAGTTATATTTGAAAACACAAGTGTTAATTTACCTGATGAAGATGTAGTAAAATCTGATCCAACAACAATGGGACATTTAGCTCACAGTATTAATTGCCTGACTTCTGAACCAAAACAAAGCCTAGAATCTGGGGTTGTGTCACTATCATTTAAAGCAGCACTAAAGCATTAGGAATACAAACCAATGGAGTCCAGTCAATCCAATGCTCCTCACAAAGGAGACTGGGGATCTGAAGAGCATGCAAGGTGAGCACCACACACTCATCCAGTTTCTCCATTGGAACGCATTGTATCAATGTTTTCCTATTGGGGCTGCAATCATGTGACCATGTTTTACTCGGTTGCAGCATTTAAGGGTTAAATCTCCAGGACCACTACACCCAGACCACTTCATTGATATAACGTGGCCTGTGTGACTTTAGTAGTCCTTTTAACCCCTTAAGGACACATGACATGTGTGACATGTCATGATTCCCTTTTATTCCAGAAGTTTGGTCCTTAAGGGGTTAAAGGTTTCTTTTAAAGTGCACCCATACATATGAAATATTGTTTTTTGAAAGCACAGACATGATTTCCTTTTAATATCATATATGTCCTAAATGTGCCTGACACAATATTAAGAATGAATAAAATTTTAAAAACGTGATTTATTCCTGGTAACATAAAAAAGCGCATGACATTCCAAGCCACCCCTATAGTCATTAAAGCACCAATGTGTTCAGGAATTATGGAACATCCTAATGTCATTAAGGGGTTAAAATAAATCCCCCCAAAATGTATGAAATATTTGTGTATGAGAAACATTTTTTGGGAGGTGACATTGTGTTTTACATTATCTGTTTCGGATAACAGATCATTTTTAATTTCAAGAAATAAAAGGGTTATAGCTTGGTGTTTCAAGAATTCACAGTGCACCATTATTTTCAGCCTTGAGAAACACTTATGATGTAAATCAGAGGTCATTGAATTAGTACTTTGCATACATGTGACTACATTAACAACCATCTCTATATGTTTTATTAAACAGGAGGGAGGTAAACCTTTCTAATTTTCCAAGGATTTTAATTTCTCTAGCTCATACCACAATTGCTGTTAATACAACTACTAATTATTAGTATTGTTATACAATATAATTTTAAGGACGTGGGCCTTTGCCTTTTTTGAAGAATCCTTATTGCATTTGTAACAGATTTCTAATATCATGGAATACCTTGTGATATATTTTAGAGTGTACCTGCTGTTTCATTCAATAGGAATTTGAATTGTGCAATTGCCTTTACATCCTCCAGCGACAATTAAAGGTCATATAGAGCATGTAACAGAAGGCTTTCTATGGATGGTTGAAGATCATAGAATTGTACTTCATTAGAGTAGACTAGAATGCTTTTAGTCAGAAGAAATAACCATTGTTGCTTTATTATAGAGATAAATGGCAAAATCCCATCCTTTGGTCCCTCCCCTATATTCATTCTAACTTTCCAAGTAACAATCTACTCCTCTTGGAACATTTAACTCCTAATTAACTTTAATATATACCGTAAATTAAATAAACAACCTTCTGGTTTATCAGAGATTTTGTTGTCTGCTAAACCTTATTGTGCAGTCCAAGCAGCATGTATATAATGTTAATATCCAATCAACATCTTCAGTAGCTAAAATAATTTAATTTAAATGAGTCTATTCAATAAACTACAAGTGGCACGTTCAGACAGATGTCTACACTGAGCAGGTCACTTCAAATAGGACATTTCTACATTTCAGGGGGAAATGGTCACTATGGAATTGTGTGTTGCTTAGCGGTCCAGCTGTTAAAGTCATCTTTAGGCTATTTACTAACGTCACAAGGTTCCAGGTGTCAAGGAACTTTGCCCAATTTACTTGGCAAGTAGCACCTCGTAGAGTTTAAGTTAAATGATCTGTCCCTGTATGTCACACTAGTGAGGAACTTTTACTGAAATAGCCTGGAAGTATTCAAAATATTCTGCAGAAGTTCAACATGCAAAAACAAATCTGAAGGCAGTCCTTCAGAATGTCCATGTCTTTATATTATGTCCAACCCAATACAACCATCAGTAGTCCTCTTAAACAGTGTTTTCAGCATTTCCTTTTGCATCCATTGCTTTACAAGAATCTTCTTCAATATCTGTATAAAGAGACATCACTCGCTGCTGTTTTGTATATATGAGCATTTAAATCAAAACAGTAAAAATAAAAATGGTCACAATTTATGAAATAATCCTTGGAGCCAGTGGGATAAAAGAAAAATAATTCACAAGAAACAGCTGGACTTTAATGTTGAGAACATCAATTTCCTGAACAGCTGGATGCAAGCATGTCTAAACAAGAATAAAAATTACATAAGGTGAGGTGATTCATGCTCTTTAGCTGACTTATCTTAATGATTAGGATAGAGAGATAAAACGGACATGGAAATCATTTTTTGAAATAAATCATGTGCGTGATGAGGACTTAGTCTTAGTCTACTGGAGTAGCTACACCTACCTGTGGGATAACACTAATC
Source organism: Pelobates fuscus (assembly GCF_036172605.1). Taxonomy (NCBI): domain Eukaryota; kingdom Metazoa; phylum Chordata; class Amphibia; order Anura; family Pelobatidae; genus Pelobates; species Pelobates fuscus. Next base: position 42,569,256 of record NC_086318.1, on the reverse strand, counting down.
GAGATTAGATTAGTTTCATTCTAATTAATATTATATATAAAAACTTTAATATTCATCAAGATAAGTCTTTGTCTAACATAGACTAAGTACTTCAATTAGCAGAGATCATCCAAGAAGAAACCTAATGTGCAATGTTCTCTTTTGGGTCTTAAAAAAACACTTTTGGTTCCTAATGGTCTCCTATCAGTTGGGATTCAATACGTAAAAGTCTTCAATGTCCAATCAGACAGGATGCAATGAGTATGCTGTTTGAAGGTCATTTTCTTTAGATTGTGTGCTTTCTGTGACCTTCTGCATTTTCCTTCGGTCTTACAACAGGGCTCGAGTCCTGCAGGAACGCGTGGGAACGGCGTTCCTGCACTTTTTTTAGAGCAGGAACGCCGTTCCCGTTTGTGGTCCTGCAGGCACTCAGGGGGCGGCAAAAAAATGCCGCCCCCAAATGCCCCTGTGTTCCCCCTGTCATGGGGGGCCCAAGAGGTGGCCTAATGGCCACCTGAAGGACTCCCCCGGCCGGCTCTTGTCTTGCTGTCAGACGCGGCGAGGGAGCTGTGTTCTCTCTGCTCCCTCTCGCCGCGCCGTTTGCTGATGCTGGGAGCCGGAATATGACGTCATTTCCGGCTCCCGGCATCAGCAGACAGCCCGCGCGGCGAGAGGGAGCAGAGAGAACACAGCTCCCTCGCCGCGTCTGACAGAGAGAGACAAGAGCCGGCCGCACTGAAGCCCCACTGGACCCCAGGGACAGGTCCACGCCAGCTCTCCAGGTAGGGAGGCTGGGTGGACATTTTTAAGTTTAAAAAAATATGCAATAATTATTGTGTATATGTGTGTGTCTGTGAGTGTATGTATGTGTGTGTATGTGTCTGGGAGTGTGTGTGTGTGTGTGTGTGTGTATGTGTCTGGGAGTGTGTGGGGTTTGTTGATGGATTTACTTGCTTATTAATTTTGTATCACTGACTAATTATTGGAAAGTCTATTTAATAATGTTGAATAGTCTGCTAAGTGCTAAAATCACCATAGCAGCTGTGTTGTGCTGTAAAATGTGATATGAATCTCTAATCAGGTCAATCATTTTAAAGAAACAAAATGCAGCATTTAAGCGTTAAATATAAATATAAATAAATGTAAATATAAAAAAAATATATAACAAAAATATATAAATATATCAAGTAAAATGTATAACCGTTATTACTGGAGAATATTGTATTTTTTTTTGTAACTCAGAAATTGACTAAATGTATCGCAATGATACAAATTTATTTTTTTTATTTCTTGTGTATATATATATATACATATATATGTACATTTACAGCAGGAGTCAACATTTCATACTAGACAGATCTGAAAGGCAAGTCTGGAGGTTTCTGCTTGCCTAGGGTGAACTTTCACTCCCGAGTTGCTAGTGAAAGAGAGGACATTTTGAGCTCTGCTTACCGGGTTATTTACTGAAGTGTGTGTGTGTGTGTGTCTGTCTGTGAGTATGTGTGTGAGTGTATGTATGTGTATTTGTGTGTCTGTGAGTGTATGTGTGTGTTGGTGTCTGTGAGTGTGTGTGTGTGTGTGTCTGGGAGTGTGTGTGTGTGTCTGGGAGTGTGTGTGTCTGTGAGAGTATGCGTGTCTATCTGTGAATTTGTGTGTGTGTGTGTCTTTGTGTGTCTGTGAGTGTACGTGTGTGTCTGTAAGTGTATGTGTGCACCTGAGTGTGTGTGTACGTGTTTATATATGCATACAAGTTTTTTTTGGTTTTTTTTGGTGGTGGGGTGGGGGTGGAACTCGAGTGAGTTCCCACACTTTATTCCCCAGGACTTGACCCCTGTCTTACAATTTAAACATAAGAACTGGTCTATTAAAAACTGACAGGGTAAGTTAATAAAATGAGCATTCTAAGTGAATTTTAAATGTAAGATCAAAATAGCCGAACTGGAAAAATCTCCAAGTAAGGAATACTCCCAGTTTGACAATTTTGGCCTTAAACTCTAAATTTACTATATTGTCTTAGAATTCTCAAGTTAGTAAATAACCTTGTGAAAGTTGCAATTTGGCACTCTTCAAACACAGCAGTCACTAATGCTCATACGCATTCACTCTATATGGCTCTTGTACAGCTTCAAAGTAACATATTTTACATAATGCTTCACAGTTTCTGGCATTTCAGTAGTAAATATGAAAATGTTATAAATTGACTTATGGCGGAGATCAGTCATCAGTCAAGCTATTTGTTGTGAGTAAAAGAAAAATGAAGATTAGTTAAAGCAGTAGAAGCTATCTAAATTCTAAATAAGATTCTAATTGTAACTTAGAGAGTCACTAAGATTAGAATGCAAAAAAAAGGATTTTAATATTTATACAGCAACAACACGCAAATGGGACATATTAAAATTACAACCAAATTAGGAAAAGTATATATATATATATATTTTATTTTTTTTTTTTTTTTAAACCCAATGTAAATGACAGGTATGCTTTAATTCTTAGTCAATTGATTAACAACTCAATGTGATGTTAAGAGAACTAAATATGTAATAGACCAACATTTTTGAAATATATAGTACATTGTGGTAACCAAACAAGCGAGTTTATACCAACAAAATACTACGGAAAAATCCTGCAATCCTAAGTTATTTTTGGTCTAGATTTTGTCAATACCAAAACTTACTGTTTTTACAACCAGACATTTCAAACCAATATTACCTAACGTATATACTCGAGTATAAGCCGATCCGAATATAAGCCGAGGCCCCTAATTTTACCCCAAAAAACTGGAAAAACATATTGACTCGAGTATAAGACTAGGGTGGGAAATGCAGCAGCTACTGGTAAATTTCTAAATAAAATTAGATCCTAAAAAAATTATATTAATTGAATATTTATTTACAGTGTGTGTATATAATGAATGCAGTGTGTATGTATGAGTGCAGTGTGTGTGTATGAGTGCAGTGTGTGTATGAATGCAGTGTGTGTGTATGAGTGCAGTGTGTGTGTATGAGTGCAGTGTGTGTGTATGAGTGCAGTGTGTGTGTGTATGAATGCAGTGTGTGTATGAATGCAGTGTGTGTGTGTATGAATGCAGTGTGTGTGTGTATGAACGCAGTGTGTCTATGAGTGCAGTGTGTGTATGAGTGCAGTGTGTGTATGAGTGCAGTGTGTGTATGAGTGCAGTGTGTGTATGAGTGCAGTGTGTGTATGAGTGCAGTGTGTGTATGAGTGCAGTGTGTGTATGAGTGCAGTGTGTGCATGAATGCAGTGTGTGTGTATGTATGAATGTAGTGTGTGTATGAGTGCAGTGTGTGTGTGTGATGCAGAGTGTGATGCAGAGCCTTGGTGGGGGGTGGGCATTTTTATTATTATTTTTAAATTATTATTATTTTAATATTATTATTTTTTTTGTTTTATTAGTAATATTTTTTATTATTAATATTTTTTTTATTGTAATATTTATTTTATTATTTAATTTGATTTTCGTTCCCCCTCCCTGCTTGATACATGGCCAGGGAGGGGGGCTCTCACTCCCTGGTGGTCCAGTGGTGTGCACTGTGTAGGAGGGGGCTGGCAGGAAGCATTTACTTACCTTTCCTGCAGCACCTGTCAGCTCCCTCCTCCTCCGCGCCGGTCTGGTCAGCTCCACTGTCAAGTCCCAGTGTAAGTAACCCGTAACCCGTGGCAACGCTCTGACCCTGCGGCTCTCGCGAGACTTACACTGGAGGAGAAGGGAGCTGACCGGACCACCGTGGAGGAGGAGGGAGCTGACAGGAGCTGCAGGAAAGGTAAGTAAACGCTTCCTGCCAGCCCTCAACAGCCCCTTGTCTGTATTATGGCAATGTAAGTTGCCATAATACAGACATTGACTCGAGTATAAGTCGGGTTGGGGTTTTTCAGCACAAAAAATGTGCCAAAAAACTCGACTTATACTCGAGTATATACGGTACTTATGCTAAAAATATAATGCAGTTGTATCTATGTTTACAACAGATTCTATTCAATTGATCTACAGGAGACATACCACATGGAAGCTTTTAAGAAATATACATATATATATATATATATTTGTGTTAGGGGCAAAAAAGCCGTACAGAGTGATAGAGAGAAATATAGGAATAGCGTAATACAGAATGGAAAAAGTAGGTTGAGGTGTGCCAGAACCGATGATTCCTTTAGGACTGTAAAATAAAGAGTGCAAAAAGGAGAAATACTGTAAAATCGTTAATACAGTCAACAATCAACATAAATACTTATACACAAGGTTATTTGATAATGCTTGACGGAGTTCCAATACTGGTTGTGGAATCTCAGGTGAATAGGCTGAGGACTTACAATTACCTAATGTTTAATTATGTGTAGTGGTATAAATCTGCTTGAAGCCATGGTTGCCGCCCCTAAAGAGTGACCAGAATTATGGAATGGTTAAGGCCTGGTCTTCTTGCTTAATGTTCTGACATAACTCATGAACGAGATATTTATGATGGTTGTGTGATAATTAAGTTTAAGGTGGCAAAAAGCAAACCGTAAGTAACCATAGTAAAGAAATCATGGCAAATGTGTTGTTAATATATTGTACTAAAACATAGTCAGAGAAGACGTAAACCGGAAGGGCGTAATTGATCATGTATCATAATTGAAGGAAAACGGTTGAAAGTATACGTAGGGTGGACCATGCATGGTCAAACATAAGGAGTCGAGCATCTTTTTGGCCCATGCATATCGTTGCATAAGTGAGGAAAACATGTAGGTTAAGGTGCATGCCCCAATAGGAGTGATAAGGCCGGGTGATACCTGGTCGACTGAACTAACCGGTCGTGACAAACATAGAGGCAATGAAGGACCACTTACCTGTGACCTGTAGTTAGTAATGAGCGGAGAGACTTAGGTGACAGCAATCACTAGGAGACCACTAAGGGTCCAACTTAGAATACCTTATAACATGGAGGAGGAATAGCGTGGACATTGATAATTTGGCATCTGCCATACACGGGTGTCATATGCTGACTAAGGTAATTGTTATAAACATCTAAGAGGCTAGCCAATATAAACCTTGCAAACAATTGAGGGGTTAATATGGTAGCTGACTGGGGTAACGCTGTAAAACAAGATCAGTATAAGCAATAAAAATAAACCAGGTGGCAAAAATATGATTAACAGCATATAACGTGAACTTGACCTATTAGTATTGAGACATAGATTAAAATTCTACTAGTGATGAACCTTTTGAAAGTATGCGAATTGTGAATCTGTGACATAACCACACTTGTTGTCCAGTAATTGATGGCTACCTGAGCAGATGTTGCCTGAAAATTACTGGATAGCCCAGACAGATTAGTGGTGAACGTAGATAAGTGATGAACATAGCATACTCGGGAGATGTTACTGAACACATATTGGGGTGTTGTTTGGCAGTGACACATAACAGGTTTTGTTAATTCATGCCTAAAGTACAATGTGTGTGAAAAAAACTGAACAAAAATTTACTAACTCAATGTTTTACAAAGCCTGGTGGTAGAATTAGTGCATGGAAAGTGTAAAAATTCCACCATGTGAAATACCCTAGGGTGTCTACTTTTCAAAAATATATGATTTGATGGGGTAAAATACATTGGCCGGCTTCAAAAATGTCCTAAATAGGACATGCATGCAGGTTGACTACATGTCAAAATTCCAAGCTGGGAAACTGATATGCGCACCTGCCAAATGTGGCCTTTTAGCCCCCCGACAACCCGACACACCTATACATGGGGGGTATCTCTGTACTCGGGAGATGTTGCTGAACACATATTGGGGTGTTGTTTGGTAGTGACACCTAACAGAATCTGTGAATTTATACCTGAATTGCAATTTATGTGAAAACAATAAAAAAAATTAACTACCTATGCAAAGTTTGGCAAAGGTTTGTGGTAAAATGGCTGCATAGAAAGTATCAAAATATTCTTAGATGAATACCCTGGGTTATCTAGTTTGAGAAGAATGTATACATGTTGGGTGTTTATTGGAGATTTATGACATAACAGTGTTACAATGTCACTATTAATACATTTGAAAAATGTACATTTTTAAACCGCAATTTCCTACTTGTACTTATAGCCCTATAACTTGCAAATAAAAGCAAAAAAACACATAAACATTGGGTTTTTTTAAACTAAGGACAACATTTTGAATCTATTTAGCAGTTTGTTTCATTCGATTTTGTAGATCAGTAAAATATTTTTTAAGTAGAAGTCAAAAAACATGTTTTTTTTTTTTTTTTTACCATATTTTATTATTTTTTTTAAATTAAATTATATGACATGATAAAAATAATAGTATGTAAAGAAAGCCCTTTTTGTCCTGAAAAAAACAATATATAATTTGTATCGGAACAGTAAATGAGAGAGCGGAAAATTACAGCTAAACACAAACACCACAAAAGTGTTAAAATAGCTCTGGTCCTTAACGTACAAACATCGCAAAAACAGTCCGGTCCTGAAGGGGTTAACATTGTATTAACTATCCACAGACTTCAGGTGGAAGGGGTTTTCAATCACAATTTTTCCCCCACCATAACATATTTATATATATATATATATATATATATAACAAATACAATTTGTATCTTGTAATACCGTTTTTACTGGACTAACAGAATTTTGTAATGACAAGCTTTCGGGAGAACCTCCCTTTCTCAAGTCTGAAGCATTTCTGAGCAAGACGACACATAGAATTCAAAGTTGAGTTGTGATACAGGGGTTAAAGCGAGTTGAGGGCAGATAAGACACAGGTTTGTTAGAAAATAGACACCATTCTTGCAGAGGGTCATAAATATCTTTCTCAAGATCAGAGTGAGGGGGGAGAGGGAAAAGAAAAAAAACAAGCAGACAGTGCAGAAGGTGGTACACTTTACGTACACTCACACACAAATGCAAAGGCTTGGCCTGCAGTTGTGGGAGGGGCATGTTACCCTACTTAAACCCCCTACTCACCTTCCTCCGTTCCGTACGTGCTTTTAGCGATCCGCATGTCCCTATTTCCGGTCGCCATTACCTCCCTGGTCCTCGTGGCTTCATTGCCTGGCCTGCTGTCTCTACGGTCCTTCTGGTCTCTCCTCTGGCTCTCATGTTGTCCCTGGCACTCCAAGCCTCCGCTGTCCGTCTGGTCGACTCTCCGTTTCGTGAGTTACTTACCCTTCCGCAGTCGCTGTCACACGACATCATCGCAGTTTGGGTCTATCCCCTCTCTAATCCTTTCGCACGTCTTGCTCGTGTTGTTTGCCTGTTCGGGTGTTTTCCGACATTCCTCTTGATGTTGCTTTCGTTTTGTTTTCCCACGAACGGCCCGCCCCTTCTCTGCACGAAAGCTCTATGGCCAGATAGAGGTTTCATGCAGTTTTGGTCGCTACTGTTCCCCTGCTACATGCCTCGCCCGTACTGCCGTTAATGTGCTCAGACTATTTTAATTTTCCTATAGGTATTCGTGTGTCCGCAGTATCTGTGCCCATAGAGCTGACAATTTAATTATGTGTGTCTGGAGCTTGCCCTAATAGGAGGGTGAACCGCAATCTGGGGAATTCCACTGTGCCAGCCGCGTGCAGGCTGAGCAGTAATCAGCTGGCACAGTTGGAATTGGACTACTGTTTGTATAGGGGGGCAGCCCAGCCATCCATTCCCCCCTTTCTATCCACTGTTTTTCCAATCTCCCCCGCGAGCAACCTGCTTGCCTCTTCCTCATGCCCCTAGGGTTAGCACAGCTGGCTGGTGCATGTTTTTGTATTTTTCCCCTCCCCCGCCCTAAAAAATTAAAAATAGATAAATACAAAAATAGTAAAATAATGTGAATATAAAAAAAAATATATATATATATATATATATATATATATATATATATATATACCCGGTTTATCGCGTTCGGGTTTCCTTTTACTGCTGTGTCAATACGCGGTATCAAGCTACATAGTTGCTGTTATAGAACGGTTTTCAGTCCGGTTGCGAAGTCAGACCTGCGTTTTAACTTTTTTTTTTTTAAATATATTTTTCTCGTTTCCCTGGTTTGCCCGCCATGCTCGTGCTACATTATTTTCCGGACGGAGGGTTATGTGTTTTTGTTCCCGGACCCGCATTCTGGCCCTCATTAGCCCTGTGGGCTATACACACATACGCGCATTCTATTTCCTTTTTCCATGCATACTCCATACAGCATGACCACCTGGACTCCGACGGGCTCACTCTGCCCTCCAGTTACGGTCGACCTTACGATTCTTCCTCGTATCCCCCCCCTTTTTCATCACACAGTTCATCCCCTCTCTCACTCATTACCCTCCCCTCTTAGTTAGCTGTTGCTGGCTCTCAGGGTCCTAGTTGTCCACTAGTTGTAATTCCCCATGGCTTCTTCGCCTTAGGTTAGTGGTCCTGCGATGCCAACACCCATCCTCATACTCGGAGGTACTTTGCCCCTCAGGCCAAATCATAGTTAGTCGCCTCGCATCGTGGCATAGAGAGGGCCTCACCTGTCACTCCCATTCTATCTTATGTTTAACTGTCACAGAGAGGCCAACACCCCGCCACAACGTTCAGTGACCACTTATCCCCTCGCGCCAATGCATAGATAGAGCCTCTCCCGCCGCTTGGCACCTAGCAGGGCCTCACCTGTCACCAAACCTAGTTTTAATTGTTTCGCCTTTTGGCTTTAGCTAGTATGCCAGCACTCACATGCTCACACACTCACACTGGGTCTTGTGAGCCCCGTGGGCTTTACACCAACACATACTCTATTACCTATTGCGGGGCATGCTCCTTTCGGCCTGACCGCCTGGACTCTGTGACGTGCTTACTCTGCTTTTTGGTTACGGGCGGCCCTGCGGTACTTCCTCGTTTACCCTCATGTTCTTTCGATACACGTTCATCAAATCCGTCCTCTCTCACGCTACCTTCCCTCCCCTCTTAGTTAGCTGTGGCTGGCTGTCAGTGTCCTAGGTGTCCACTAGTTGTAATTCCCCCTGGCTTCTTCGCCTTAGGTTAGTGGTCCCGCGAGGCAAACACCCATCTTCATACTCGGAGGTACTATGCCCCTCAGGCCAAATCATAGTTAGTCACCTCGCATCGTGGCATAGAGAGGGCCTCACCTGTCACTCCCATTCTATCTTATGTTTAACTGTCACAGAGAGGCCAACACCCCGCCACAACGTTCAGTGACCACGTTATCCCCTCGCGCCAATGCATAGATAGAGCCTCTCACGCCGCTTGGCATCTAGCAGGGCCTCACCTTTCACCAAACCTAATTTTAATTGTTTCGCCTTTTGGCATTAGCTAGTATGCCAGCACACACACACACGCGCACTCTCACACACACACACACACACATTGGGTCGCTTATGTGCTGTTTATTCGTCCCTTTTCTAGCAGGTTTCTGCTGCCAGGCACTTTATCCGCCCCGGCTCTCTGGCTAGGTCTGGTACTCATCACGCTGTGGAGTTTCGGCTACTCCTACCTTCTTTTCGTGTCCTGGTCTCTTCTTCACTTCTTATTCCCTCCCCGGCAGCCTTTCGGACAGCTGAACTCTCAGCGTCTGTCCACCTCCAGGGGTAATGCTGTTGCTAGGGGGGCCCTGAGTTCGCTCTTACTTCTCCGTTACTGTTGTCTATAGGGCGGTTTCGGATGGCAACTTGGGTAATTTTCGTCTGCCGCTCTGGCTGGATCTACGTATTCCACATGACTCTGCCTTCGCCCTTTCCCGTAGCCGCTGCCGTTCCCTGCGTTTCTCGGTCTGCTCGCGGACTACCAGCCTTGTTAGCTCGTGGTCGTCATCTTTCTCGTCTGGCTCTTTCTATTAACACTTGCGGTAGATCTGTTAGGCCCTTCTTCTCCTTTGAGGCTCCTTTTTCGCATATTCTGTTACTGTCTCTTTTTGCTATGTTGTCTGAGATTGGTTTTCGCTTCTTTTGCCACCTCTACCTCTTACATCAACTCTACCTCTCTGGATTACAACTTCACATGCTGTACAGGTTTACCATTCATACGCAGTTTCATGTCCTTGTTATGGTACTTTTTTAGTAAACCAAAATGTTTAAATGTCTATCTGTTCCTGTCCAAATTAAAAAGAATTGAATTGCGTATATACGCTGAAGTAATTCAGTCTGACACACGGAGTTCAGGTTAAAATAACTTCGAGGAAATTTATTGGCAAGAGCAGAATCAGAGGGCGCGCAGGCCCTTTTAAGAGACATTTTCGTCATCATTGATTATCAAGATATCAGTGAATAAACATCATTAATTGGATTAATTGTTAAGTGTCTGGGTTAGTATCCACCTATCAATATAATTAATTGGATCAAAACTAAGTGGTTAGCTTCGTGTCCACCCACCAAGAGGTGGTATTATTTTGGACACGAGTGGGGACAAGGGGGGGTCTTGAGCGTCATTTTACACGGTCGGTGACGTCAGATCTTGTGGTCAGGTGCAAGGTCTCTTATGAATAGAACATTTCATTACTACAGTGTTCTCATGGCCTTCAATTTATACTATGTTGCGAGTTAGGGGAAATTCAGCAGTTCCTGAGTTAGTCATATCTTTATGGAGACAAAAAGCTGTATACAATACAGAAAATAGGGCGCCACTTATCACCATGTATGAAAAAACTGGATATAGTTACCCTCCAGCGAATGGGTAGGGAAATTCATGTGGAGAATGCTCATATGGAAAATACAAAGGAGAACATCATAGTGCAAAACGATTTAATATATAAGTATTTAAAAACACATAAATCAAAACACTCACAAACGGTGTGGCACAATTGAGACAATCAATATGTGCAAAGATGCTGTTGCCTTAAATAGGCTAAGAATCTCCGGTCTGGCAGTCTGTGGAGGTCCGTTCGAAATTCTACAGCCAATAATGGCTTAGTTGATTCACCATCCGCTGCTTCAGATATCCGGGTTGGTAGCTGCTCGACGCGTTTCGTCTCTTCTCGTTCAGACTTTCTCAAGAGCGTATCCATCTTCTTCCTGGTTCGGTGTTTAAATATGCCGGCCGGCGTCTTCATTGTGCAGTTGCGCATGCGCGACCGGGCGCCAGCTTGATGACATACCATCAGCTGACTTCCGTCGCGCATGTGCGTTCCACCTTGGAACGCATACAACTGAAGCTTTCTTATTCTAAGCATCAGGGGCAACACTCGAACCCAATAAATTAGGATGGAGTGTGTCCCGGTGCTACAATATATCGGCTGTGCATATATAAATCAAAACATGGAAAAAAAGGGGGGAGGAGAGGGAAAAAGGTTTGTGTGCATGTAAATATCATATGCAAAACCAACATATTACCCCAAATAGACCATATAAGAAAAAATAAATAAAAAATAGTAGTAGAAAATAGTAAAAGATGTATATCATCAATTGTGAGAACATTAATTTAGAGGATATGGTATTTTAGCTTATAATACTTTAAAGTGACAGTATCTAAGGAGCACAATTTATAATGGCATAATTTTAAACGGCATAATTTTAAAAATCATAATTTAAAAAAGCATAATTTTATAAAAAACATAGTTAAAAAATAATAAACTACATTTTACATAATACATTTTCAAATAACGTATTTTAAATAAAAGTGCAATCATTATATCAATTTATACAAAAAGTAACTTAGACAAGACAATGTTGGAACTTGGACTAGACAATATTAAAAATCCATAATTCTTTAAAAACCATGTAGTTTAGCTCAATATGGGACACAAAAGAAAATTTGTTTAAAATTTAAGATTTAAAATTTAAATTGCAGGAAGGAAGGAAAAAACAAAAACAAAAGATTAGTATTAGTGTTAAAAAATACAGTCATAAAAGCATTAAAATACATTCGCATTTGTGCAATAGAGAGAACATCTCGGTGGAATTAGTCCATAAAAACTAAAATGTCTAAGTCAGTATTAAGACCGTCTGGAACAGAAGTTTTTAATTTATAAATCCATTCTGTTTCTTTCATTGCTAGACGTTTTTCTATGTCTCCCCCCCTCCAATGGGGGCTGACCCGATCAATACCAATACAACTAAAATTTTCCATTTTAAAATCTTTCCAATTGTTGCAGTGTCTTGGTACACTGTGTTTTATACTTTTCCTTCTAATTCCACCAAAGTGTTCCAACAGCCTAATGTGCAGTGTCCTTATTGTGCGGCCTATATATTGTATCCCACATTTGCACTGTAACAAGTAAATTACACATTTGCTTTGACAATTTATAAAATGTTTGATATGAAAAGACTCTCCTGTAGTGTTACTTTTAAAATCTAGTGTCTTATATGGTTGGGATTTACAAGTGCTGCACCTGCCACACTTGTAAAATCCTTTTGGTTTTTCGTTCATAAAATTATTCGAGCTATCCTGTTCTTTATCTTTCTTAATTTCCGGTAAGACACTAGGAGCTAAAATTGATTTCAAATTATCTGGTTTTCTATATATTATTCGAGGCCTTTTAGGTAAAACTTTTTTTAAAAATTCATCTTGATTTAAAATAGGCCAGTATTTTCTAATAGTCTTTTCGATTAGGTGTGCTTTATTATTATATTTAGTTATAAAGGCTGTATTAAAATCCTTGTTACCTTCCTTTTTCTTTTTTCTTTTTAAGAGGTCCTTTCTATTGTATCTTTCTACTTTTTCTTGAGACTCATAGATAAGGTTGGTTGGATAATTCCTATTTTTAAATTTTTTATTTAAAATCTCAACCTGGTTTTCAAAATCATCTCTTCCTGTACAGTTTCTGTATATTCTCATTTGTTGTCCCTTGGGTATATTTCTTAGCCAATTAGGATGATGGCAACTTGAAAATTCAATAAAACTGTTGCCATCAGTAGGTTTAAAAAAGGCTTTACTTTGTACTTGTCCGTCTTTAATAAAAAAAGTCAAATCTAAAAAATTGATATTAAAAGGATGGATATCTGCCGTAAAAACTATGGAGAATACAGTCTTTGTCTATTGTGTTAGATGTGCTGAGCAATTCTGTCATGTAATGTAGTTTTCATATGGAGAAGTCAGGTTATGAGGACAAAATGGAGGGTTTGTCACAGTATCAGGTTAAAATGGAGTTAGTGCAATAATTCACTACAAGTACAATAAAGATTTTTTAATAATTCTACATCATCCTCATACCAGATTAGTACCATACTCAAGACATTTCCGGCTCCAGGGAAATTCAAATCTTACAGATTTCCCATCAGCATCCAATTAGTTCAATCACTATCAGACCTATTAGATGCCTGTCCCTATGAACCAGGCACCAACCTTCAATGTAGGGTTATAACTGCTTGATCCAAGGATAAATCTGACTGCCTTTCTGGGGTCAAGAAGGAATTTTTCCCTAGCTTGTTGCAAAATTGGAAGTGCTTCAGGCTGGGTTTTTTCGCCTTCTTTTGGATCAACCGCAAAGAGCAAATGTGAGGAAGGTTGAACTTGATGGACGCAAGTCTCTTTTCAGCTATGTAACTAGGTAACCTAGTAGTTGAGCTGTTATACCTGCTCTCACGGTTCTTGGGTCCCACATATTTACCACAACCACCAAGTCTATTCCCCATATGTACCACGTACTGTCAAGATTTTCAACAGGCATTTACCATATAGCTAGGCAATGTAAGGTCTTTTGTCTTATCAGTTGTTCATTGTTCTACGCTTCTGGCATGTATCTATTTTTGCCCTCTTTTATTACAGGCCTACTGCGACGTCGGTTCCGGCACACCTCAACCGACTTATTTCCCCTTTTACTATGCTACTCTTTGTACTTTTCCTATACGGCCTTATTTGTCCCTCACACAAATATATATATATATATATATATATATATATATATATATATATATATATATATATATATATATATATATGTATATGCAAACACATAAACACATGAACACATATACATACACATAAACACATATAAATACATGCACATAAACTCATATACAGAAATATAAATGCACAGTCACATATATAAGCATACATGCATAAGAGTATGGGAAAGCATAGGTCTATTCATGTAAAGTGTTGGTAGTGGCACAGGAAACCCAAATCAATATTTAGTCCTCTATTCTTGCTGTTAAACAATTGGATCATTCTGGTTTCAAAAGTTTTTCTTTCTTGGGTATTTTTAAAAAACCCTTTCAGTACTTTGATTTTTAGGTCCTTCATTTATTGCCCAGGCTGGGTAAAGTGGTGTCCCACAGGAGTGCAGTACAATCCTTCTTTGTGGTGTTTAATGTAGTGTCTGTGCATATTCATTCTGCCATTTAATTACTGGGTGGTTTCCCCAATGTAGCATCCTAGGTGGCATCTGGTGCATTGAATCATGTATACCACATTGCTGGATGTGCAGGAGTATGAACCTTTAATGCTGTAGGTTTTATTGTTGTGTGTGGCTGTGTTGTCTGTGCATTTGTGCTGACACCGTTTGCAGCAAGGTTTTTTTGCATTGACTGGTCCTCTTTTCTTTATTCTTCCCATGAGTGGGCAGCTTCCTGTTGATTATTTTTTGTTGGAGGTTTGGTGGTTGTCTGAAGGCCAAAATGGGTGTTTCAGAGAAAAAATTTTCAGAGTCTCATCTTCTGCTAACATTGGTTGTAGGTCTTTAATGATTTTCTGTATTTCTTCAAGAGCTGGGTTGTAGATGACCACCAGTGGTACTCGTGTAGATATTTTTCTCTCTCTGTACTGTAGCAGGCACATGCGTGGAGTTTTTACAGCAGATTTGATTTGTTTGGTAATAGTCTTTGGTTTGTAGCCTTTCTGTCTCATAAACTGGGAGAGTACATTTAGATGGGAATTACGGTCATTAGGATCAGAGCATATGTGATGGTACCTAGTGGCTTGGCTGTAGATGATGCCCTGTTTAGTATGGGAGGGGTGGAAGCAGGAGCTGTGAAGGTCACTGCACCTGTCTTGGGTTTTCTGTAAACCGAGGTGTGGATTGTGCCATTGTTACATGTCACAGTGGTGTCCAGAAAATGCACAGATCTAGTGGAATATTCCATTTTTAGTTTGATTGATGGATGGAATGTGTTAAAAGAGTCATGGAACTGTATCAGTTTTTCTTCAATTTCAATCCAAATTATGAAGATATCATCAATATATATAGATTATATATATATATATATACTTTCAAAGGAAACTTGAAAAAAAACTGTTACAATTTATCTGTAATGAACACATTGAACTTTTTCCACCTTCATAATAAAATAAATTGTTTGTTTATTGTACCTGCTCAAGAGTGACCAAAATTCACAGTATGTTATATAATGTAGGGAAGTAACATTTTTCTTGTGCGTGTTCCGCTGTCTCTTAGCAAAAGACATAAAAATCTCATAAGCAGTCCTCACCCTTTATTTCCTTGAAAGAATCCCAGGGACTTGCGAGTTTTAGCCTACTTTAATGGCCTGGAGCTTATTTTAAGCACATACAAATATTTTTGATAATTTGTTTCCTGCTGTAATAAAAGGATTGCTGCTTCAGAATTTGGTCGTCGATAGCGGTGTTCCCTTCCCAGTGTGATAAGGATGATGATATGACAGGGGTAGAATTATGCGCATGTAGAGAATGTTCTGATGTGAAAATACTTGCACTGCATTGAATCCATGTAGAGGAGCACCTCTTTAGATTAAAGAATCCGGCAACAGAAGCTATAGAAAAAATGTCATCCCATTTTATTCTTCTCTCTTTTTAAAGTGGCATTATTATTTTTAACACCAGCTACAGCTGTCAGAGCAGAAGATGCCTGCTCTAGAGGACCTGGATGTTCTCTCACCTCTATTTCGGCTGTAAAAAATATTGCTGTTGAATTATTTGCATCAGTTTTAAAACTGCACAAGTGTAAACCAAACCCAGCACCTTCAGCCAATCATTGCTATCCAAGTTAGACTGGGTCACGCTTACTAATGTAAAATTATTGTTTTTGCATTGTCAACATAACTATAGGTGCTAGGGGAAAGTCCTGTCCTTTGTAAAACAGCTCCAATACAGACTGAAACAACTTTGGGGAGACACCAAGAGACTAATGGTACCATAACCTCTACAATAAGCTGTATAGCTTGCAGTGCTTCAATTGTCCCCTTTAACGTATATTTTTCAAAAGTTAATATTTTACTCAAATAATTTTATTAGTTCCGTTTCATTTCATCTTTAAGTCTCTGTTACCCGTCTTGAGGGTTTTTTTTTTTTTACTAATAAGTTCTGGTTCAGCATGTGCTGTAGAAATAGCTGTAGTCAACACATAGTGTTTTCCTTTATTTTCCTAATGCTGTGTAACTATAGTATTTCAATAAGACAGTAACCATTTTTAGAGAGATAAATTAAAAAGTTAGTGTAATGCAAAATGATAGAAATTACACAACGCTTCGTAAACATACAGTTAAGATATAATCTGATAAAAAGGTTTAATGTGTACAGATACACAAAAATCTCACAATATATCTGTATATTTCATCTCTGTGTAAAACATATTATTCATATAGGTAAAAAAAAGGAAGATTATTTTTTGTTCAAGAGCTACTCATGGTTTTGTGTAAAAGTGATGGAAAAAGGTCCTCGTAGGATTTCCGCTTCGGAAAAAGAGTAGATTTGTGTTCTGAAAAATAATGGTTACATTCTGTCATCATTTGATCGAGTTTATAGAAGCATTCCAAAAGTGATCTAAAAAGGGATAGTTTTCTTTATAGTAAAGTCTATCATTTTTCGCAAATCCATTTCAGAAGACTGCCAAGTTTAAAATTCTTTAAAAAAAAGAAGTAAAACAAAATACTTTTCTGTTGCAAAATGTGACAGAAAGATTGATAAATCTACTGCGTCTTCAAAAAAAAATGACATACATTCAAAAATGATGGTCAGGTTGGAAAAGAAGAACGAGATGAAAAAAAAGCAGATTTCATAAATTGCACCAAATATTCACCGGAAATTATATATAAAAGTGTCATTTATAAATCTCCCCCATTGTGTCCTCTTTTCATTCAAATGTAATTATCTCAGTGGCTAACCCGGAGTAATGCCTACTGGGAAATTGACAAGCGTAAAACTTCATTAGCATGATATATATTATAATTAATGCCGTTTTTTTTTTTTATTGCATGAACGCCCATTAAACACACTCGCAATCACCGGTTTATTCGCTGAAGTGTGAGTTGTTGTAAATTCAAAGTGAATTTCAAATTTTGAAATTTCAAATTTTGAAATAGCCAAAATGAAAGCCCTATCTAAATTGAAGAATTGTTTTGTCATTTGGATATTTTCAACAAAAAATTTGAAGCTGACTTTGAATGGACATTGCCGTGATAGAACCTATGTTTTAGGAATTTAGCTGTGTAGAAAATCACCCATAAGGTGACTTTGACTGGTAGTGTAGGGCCTGGAGGTTAGATCGAACCCCTGCCCGCATTCACCAGCCTATAAGAAGAGTGAAGGAGACAAACTGATAACTAGTGTTGTCGCGAACCCGAAATTTTCGGTTCGCGAACGGCGAACGCGAACTTCCGCAAATGTTCGCGAACCGGCGAACCGCGCGAACCGCCATTGACTTCAATGGGCAGGCGAATTTTAAAACCAACAGGGACTCTTTCTGGCCACAAAAGTGATGGAAAAGTTGTTTCAAGGGGACTAACACCTGGACTGTGGCATGCCGGAGGGGGATCCATGGCAAAACTCCCATGGAAAATTGCACAGTTGATGCAGAGTCTGCTTTTAATCCATAAAGGGCAGAAATCACCTAACATTGACACCTGTCCTCAAAGCCCTGCCCTGATACACACTGACACAGAGCAGAATAGAGACTGTTCCCCGTCCTCAGAGACCATGATACACACTGACACAGAGCAGAATAGAGACTGTTACCCCTACATAGGGTCACTTGGCAGATATGGCGGGGTCGTGGGAGGGGGAGGATGACTTTCACCTCTTCCCCTGTTACATTCCCGTTGTGCTGTGACATCACCCTTATACGCTGTGTAAAGCATACTATTTAATTTGATCAGCATGGCCACTTGAGTTTTTATAGTTTTCACGCTGCTTGTAGTTTATATATGGTTCACAAAAATCAAACAAACGATAAAGTAAACATGTAAGGATTCAGAATATTCTTTCAAACCCTTACACATTGTGTGTACGTATTTTTTGTCTTAAGTTTGTGGCTTTAAAGAGGTTCACGTTGTTTCTATGATGTGCATAACATGTTCTTGTAAATGTTTGTAAAATTTTTCCGGGAATTGAAATTTTTGAATCTGAATAAAGATAGTCAAATCCCTGATACACACTGACACAGAGCAGAATAGAGACTGTTCCCCCTACATAGGGTCACTTGGCAGATATGGATTGACACCTGTCCTCAAAACCCCTGATACACACTGACACAGAGCAGAATATGGACTGTTCCCCCTACATAGGGTCACTTGGCAGATATGGATTGACACCTGTCCTCAAAACCCCTGATACACACTGACACAGAGCAGAATAGGGACTGTTCCTCCTACATAGGGTCACTTGGCAGATATGGATTGACACCTGTCCTCAAAACCCCTGATACACACTGACACAGAGCAGAATAGGGACTGTTCCCCCTACATAGGGTCACTTGGCAGATATGGATTGACACCTGTCCTCAAAACCCCTGATACACACTGACACAGAGCAGAATAGGGACTGTTCCCCCTACATAGGGTCACTTGGCAGATATGGATTGACACCTGTCCTCAAAACCCCTGATACACACTGACACAGAGCAGAATAGAGACTGTTCCCTGTCCACAGAGACCATGATACACACTGACACAGAGCAGAATAGAGACTGTTCACCGTCCACAGAGACCATGATACACACTGACACAGAGCAGAATAGAGACTGTTCCCCGTCCACAGAGACCATGATACACACTGACAAAGAGCAGAATAGAGACTGTTCCCCGTCCACAGAGACCATGATACACACTGACACAGAGCAGAATAGAGACTGTTCCCCGTCCACAGAGTCCATGATACACACTGACACAGAGCAGAATAGAGACTGTTCCCCGTCCACAGAGACCATGATACACACTGACACAGAGCAGAATAGAGACTATTCCCCGTCCTCAGAGACCATGATACACACTGACACAGAGCAGAATAGAGACTGTTCCCCGTCCACAGAGTCCATGATACACACTGACACAGAGCAGAATAGAGACTGTTCCCCGTCCACAGAGACCATGATACACACTGACACAGAGCAGAATAGAGACTGTTCCCCGTCCCAAGAGTCCATGATACACACTGACACAGAGCAGAATAGAGACTGTTCCCCGTCCACAGAGACCATGATACACACTGACACAGAGCAGAATAGAGACTGTTACCCGTCCACAGAGACCATGATACACACTGACACAGAGCAGAATAGGGACTGTTACCCCTACATAGGGTCACTTGGCAGGTATGGATTGACACCTATCCTCAAAGCCCATGATACACACTGGGGGGAGCTACTGTCCTCCCCAACCCCTGCGCGGTGGGTGGGGGCCATAAATCACAATGGGGGGACCTACTGTCCTCCCCCCCTTGGCCCCCACCCCTGCGCGGTGGGTGGGGGCCATAAATCACAATGGGGGGCCTACTTTCCTCCCCCCGGTCCCCATCCCTGCGCGGTGGGTGGGGGGCATAAATCACAATGGGACGGACCTACTGATAGGAGTGGAGTATTGTTCATATCAGTTTAATACCTTCCGCGTCTCCTATCAGTGGACGTGTATATGGCAGCCATTTTAGGAACCGCACACCTGGGACCCGAGTAAGGTCACCTCGTTCAAGCTGCTCTGGTTCCTTGATGAGCCAGCTTCCCGTGAGTTAACATGTCCCGTGGAGAAGCACTCTGTCCTGTAAAGCCTCACCACAAAAAAATTAAATAAATAACAGCACTCGGAGTGGTGAGTTTAGTAAATATTCATATCAGTTTAATACCTTCCGCGTCTCCTATCAGTGGACGTGTATATGGCAGCCATTTTAGGAACCGCACACCTGGGACCCGAGCAAGGTCACCTCTTTCAACAGGCGACATGATTTGGCCCTGTAAAACTATCCTGGATATTCTCTACAATTTCTATGGATATGGCATTGATTTATGTAACAGGGAGATGGAAGAAGATGCTTGGTCGCTCCTCTTACTTGAAATTTGGGGCACTGCGCGGGCAAGCTAATGTGCCACCAGATAGGAGTGGTGAGTTTAGTATTGTTCATATCAGTTTAATACCTTCCGCGTCTCCTATCAGTGGACGTGTATATGGCAGCCATTTTAGGAACCGCACACCTGGGACCCGAGCAAGGTCACCTCTTTCAACAGGCGACATGATTTGGCCCTGTTAAACTATCCTGGATATTCTCTACAATTTCTATGGATATGGCATTGATTTATGTAACAGGGAGATGGAAGAAGATGCTTGGTCGGTCCTCTTACTTGAAATTTGGGGCACTGCGCGGGCAAGCTAATGTGCCACCAGATAGGAGTGGTGAGTTTAGTATTGTTCATATCAGTTTAATACCTTCCGCGTCTCCTATCAGTGGACGTGTAAATGGCAGAGATTTTTAATTGTTGAATCACCTCCCCTTTTTAGGCCAAGGTGGGAAGATGCTTAGACCACTGGTATATTGGTGCCATCTTGGAGGATTTTATTTTTGGTTTGGTTTTTGAAGCCACAGTGCTGCACCAGTGGGCCTAAAAATTAGGCATGTACACATGCCTGAAAAATTTGGCATTGTTGCAGCCGCTGCTGTAGCAGCGGGCAGAAAAATTGATGTTTGTTTCACAGGCAGAAAGTGCCCTAAAACATGGCGGCTTGAACCCTAGTTGGTGGCGGATAAGTCACGCAAGTCAAACGTCATTCAGAGCTAAAATACAGCAGCGTGTGGACCATTTTTAGCCCAAGGCAGCTCATCTCATCAGGCCTTTTTTAATCGAATGTATCGCCCAGTGTCAGTCCCTTCGGGATCCATCCCTCATTCATCTTAATAAAGGTGAGGTAATCTAGACTTTTTTGACCTAGGCGACTTCTCTTCTCAGTGACAATACCTCCTGCTGCACTGAAGGTCCTTTCTGACAGGACACTTGAAGCGGGGCAGGCCAGAAGTTCTATCGCAAATTGGGATAGCTCAGGCCACAGGTCAAGCCTGCACACCCAGTAGTCAAGGGGTTCATCGCTCCTCAGTGTCGATATCTGCAGTTAAGGCGAGGTAGTCTGCTACCTGTCGGTCGAGACGCTCTCTGAGGGTGGATCCCGAAGGGCTGTGGCGATGCATAGGACTTAAAAAGGTCTGCATGTCCTCCATCAACAACACGTCTTTAAAGCGTCCTGTCCTTGCCGGCGTGGTCGTGGGAGGAGGAGGAGGAGGATGACTTCCACCTCTCCCCCTGTTAGATTCCCGTTGTGCTGTGACATCACCCTTATACGCTGTTGTAACGGATCGCCTGGCACCCCGACTTGGTACCTCCGTTAATGGATGCTCCTAGCGCTTCCAGAGGACTCCAAGCACTCCACCAGACACCATAAGCACCGCAGGCTGCAGCTATCTCCCTTCAGAACGAAGCTTCTCCCTTCTTACAAGAGCTCAGTGATTATAGCAAGGGAATATGCCTAGCATAGCAATCCCTTGTAGCAGATTCCCCCAATAAGAGACAGGACTCAAGTTGAGGGTAAAAATAGAACTCTCTGGCTGCTAGCTTGCAGCCCTTTTTATTAGGTGCTCCCATGAAGGGGAGGGACACACACAGTAACGTACATTAACCAATCACACAATAGTTACATCCCACACATAGCCCTCCCCTCTACCTGTAAACTAATTATCTGTACACACAGGAAAATACAATTATCCTAGGTAGGGAAAATACAGTTTTTACACAACATTCATAACTCCCAAAATATACATCACATTCGCATAAAAATACATATACACAATCAATCCATTCGGGGGAACAACATACTCAAAAATCATACGAATTGGACCAGGGGTTCAAAAGTTAGTACAAATGTGCATTTGACCTTCTGGAAGCATGGTTTTTAGAAGCTCAAACTAGTTCCCCAGAATCCTCTATCCTGGAGACAATGGAGAAGCTGATTTAATTATATCCAGGGACAAACACAGCCTCCATTAAGCACATGTTACCAGCAACCACCAAAAGACATAAAAATACATAACTCCTGTTATACTAAACAGAACCCCCACATTCAACCCATCCCCAGATGGCTTGGATCTGAGCGCTCAACATATCCAAACAGCGTTTAGATGCCACAAACACAGTTCAAACGCCTTTGGGCGTTTCGTATGGGCTGATGAGAGGGCCCATAATCCTGGGGCAGCCCAATAACCCACAGTATGCCCAAATACCATGCATAAAGGGCCAAATCGCCCAGGGACCGTAGTCACAGGGTAAGAGGCGGGCAAGCAGCCCCCTCCAAACCACAGTGGCGAAGTGGCTTTCGCTACATATCTTCCCATTCGGGGGTAGACTAACCAGGTACCTGACCTTCTGCCGGTCAGTACCTAGATTAGTCGGGCAGCCCACCCATAAAACAAAATTAGCAGAGTAGCCCACCCACAAAACAAATTTAGCAGTGTAGCCCCCCCACAATAAAGAATTCACAGAATGGCCCACCCACGGTACATAGTTCACAGAGGGTCTAACCCACAAAACAAATTTAGCAGTGTAGCCCCCCCACAATAAAGAATTCACAGAATAGCCCCCCAACAATAAGTCATACTGGCCTGTAGGTCCCAAGTTGTGGGGTGAAACTGTGGCACCCTCTGCCTTGCTGGGCAAATGGCTGTGAGTACTTGGGGGCCAGATGCCCGATGTGCTCTGCTCCGGGGTCAGAGCTGGGGTAGTCTCAGGGTAAGGAAAAAAGGAAGGACAGAGGCCAGCGGCGCTCTGCCCAGTTGCCAGCTCTTCCGCTGAGGCAGCCTGTAGAAAGTCAGGCTCAGGGGGAGGAAACAAGGGAGGACAGAGGCCAGCGGCGCTCTGCCCAGTTGCCAGCTCTTCTGCTGGGGGGTCAGGGAACAAAGGAGTTGACTGGGGAGGAGAAATATCACTTACCTCCCCCTGGTACTCCGGCTGCTGCTGGGGGGGGAGGTCGATGCTCTCCACTTTCTGTAACTCCAGCTCTAGTTGGGGATCTGGGCCGGTTGCCCAGCATCCCTGTAGGGCTGGTGGAGAGATCTCGGTCCCATCTCCACCTGCCTGCAGGGGGTCCTCCCAGGACCAGTCTATGAGGTCCTCTACCTCGGGTACCTCTGGTTGCTGTTGGGGAGGGAGACCGGTTGTCTCTTCCTCCAATAACACATTCTGCCGCTGGGGAGTGAGACCGACTGTCTCCCCTCCCTGTAAAACATACTGCCGCTGGGGATCTGGGCCGGGTGCCCAGCATCCCTGTAGGGCCGGTAGAGAGACCTCGGTCCCATCTCCACCGGCCACCTCGGTTTCTTCCTCGTCCCACTCTACCTGTGGCTGGAGTTTCTCCCAACGTGCCCACTGGCCTTCCCTCAACGCCCTGTGTTGTAGGTTCCGGGTCACCATGTCCCACACGAACCGCACGTATTTCTCCTCTGGATTGGGTCCGTAAAACTTCAGGCGCAACCCTACCATCGTGCCAAACTCTAGTACGGAGTAGCTATACGCCATGCTTGCTGTAGCCACTGCTGGTTCCATTATGTTGCTGAAGATAGGGACGCTGCACAACTCCACACGTTACCGGTGTCTCAGAGCTGCTTCTCCTCGCACTAGGACGCCATCCCACCGCTGCCACCAATGTAACGGATCGCCTGGCACCCCGACTTGGTACCTCCGTTAATGGATGCTCCTAGCGCTTCCAGAGGACTCCAAGCACTCCACCAGACACCATAAGCACCGCAGGCTGCAGCTATCTCCCTTCAGAACGAAGCTTCTCCCTTCTTACAAGAGCTCAGTGATTATAGCAAGGGAATATGCCTAGCATAGCAATCCCTTGTAGCAGATTCCCCCAATAAGAGACAGGACTCAAGTTGAGGGTAAAAATAGAACTCTCTGGCTGCTAGCTTGCAGCCCTTTTTATTAGGTGCTCCCATGAAGGGGAGGGACACACACAGTAACGTACATTAACCAATCACACAATAGTTACATCCCACACATAGCCCTCCCCTCTACCTGTAAACTAATTATCTGTACACACAGGAAAATACAATTATCCTAGGTAGGGAAAATACAGTTTTTACACAACATTCATAACTCCCAAAATATACATCACATTCGCATAAAAATACATATACACAATCAATCCATTCGGGGGAACAACATACTCAAAAATCATACGAATTGGACCAGGGGTTCAAAAGTTAGTACAAATGTGCATTTGACCTTCTGGAAGCATGGTTTTTAGAAGCTCAAACTAGTTCCCCAGAATCCTCTATCCTGGAGACAATGGAGAAGCTGATTTAATTATATCCAGGGACAAACACAGCCTCCATTAAGCACATGTTACCAGCAACCACCAAAAGACATAAAAATACATAACTCCTGTTATACTAAACAGAACCCCCACATTCAACCCATCCCCAGATGGCTTGGATCTGAGCGCTCAACATATCCAAACAGCGTTTAGATGCCACAAACACAGTTCAAACGCCTTTGGGCGTTTCGTATGGGCTGATGAGAGGGCCCATAATCCTGGGGCAGCCCAATAACCCACAGTATGCCCAAATACCATGCATAAAGGGCCAAATCGCCCAGGGACCGTAGTCACAGGGTAAGAGGCGGGCAAGCAGCCCCCTCCAAACCACAGTGGCGAAGTGGCTTTCGCTACATATCTTCCCATTCGGGGGTAGACTAACCAGGTACCTGACCTTCTGCCGGTCAGTACCTAGATTAGTCGGGCAGCCCACCCATAAAACAAAATTAGCAGAGTAGCCCACCCACAAAACAAATTTAGCAGTGTAGCCCTCCCACAATAAAGAATTCACAGAATGGCCCACCCATGGTACATAGTTCACAGAGGGTCTAACCCACAAAACAAATTTAGCAGTGTAGCCCCCCCACAATAAAGAATTCACAGAATAGCCCCCCAACAATAAGTCATACTGGCCTGTAGGTCCCAAGTTGTGGGGTGAAACTGTGGCACCCTCGGCCTTGCTGGGCAAATGGCTGTGAGTACTTGGGGGCCAGATGCCCGATGTGCTCTGCTCCGGGGTCAGAGCTGGGGTAGTCTCAGGGTAAGGAAAAAAGGAAGGACAGAGGCCAGCGGCGCTCTGCCCAGTTGCCAGCTCTTCCGCTGAGGCAGCCTGTAGAAAGTCAGGCTCAGGGGGAGGAAACAAGGGAGGACAGAGGCCAGCGGCGCTCTGCCCAGTTGCCAGCTCTTCTGCTGGGGGGTCAGGGAACAAAGGAGTTGACTGGGGAGGAGAAATATCACTTACCTCCCCCTGGTACTCCGGCTGCTGCTGGGGGGGGAGGTCGATGCTCTCCACTTTCTGTAACTCCAGCTCTAGTTGGGGATCTGGGCCGGTTGCCCAGCATCCTTGTAGGGCCGGTGGAGAGATCTCGGTCCCATCTCCACCTGCCTGCAGGGGGTCCTCCCAGGACCAGTCTATGAGGTCCTCTACCTCGGGTACCTCTGGTTGCTGTTGGGGAGGGAGACCGGTTGTCTCTTCCTCCAATAACACATTCTGCCGCTGGGGAGTGAGACCGACTGTCTCCCCTCCCTGTAAAACATACTGCCGCTGGGGATCTGGGCCGGGTGCCCAGCATCCCTGTAGGGCCGGTAGAGAGACCTCGGTCCCATCTCCACCGGCCACCTCGGTTTCTTCCTCGTCCCACTCTACCTGTGGCTGGAGTTTCTCCCAACGTGCCCACTGGCCTTCCCTCAACGCCCTGTGTTGTAGGTTCCGGGTCACCATGTCCCACACGAACCGCACGTATTTCTCCTCTGGATTGGGTCCGTAAAACTTCAGGCGCAACCCTACCATCGTGCCAAACTCTAGTACGGAGTAGCTATACGCCATGCTTGCTGTAGCCACTGCTGGTTCCATTATGTTGCTGAAGATAGGGACGCTGCACAACTCCACACGTTACCGGTGTCTCAGAGCTGCTTCTCCTCGCACTAGGACGCCATCCCACCGCTGCCACCAATGTAACGGATCGCCTGGCACCCCGACTTGGTACCTCCGTTAATGGATGCTCCTAGCGCTTCCAGAGGACTCCAAGCACTCCACCAGACACCATAAGCACCGCAGGCTGCAGCTATCTCCCTTCAGAACGAAGCTTCTCCCTTCTTACAAGAGCTCAGTGATTATAGCAAGGGAATATGCCTAGCATAGCAATCCCTTGTAGCAGATTCCCCCAATAAGAGACAGGACTCAAGTTGAGGGTAAAAATAGAACTCTCTGGCTGCTAGCTTGCAGCCCTTTTTATTAGGTGCTCCCATGAAGGGGAGGGACACACACAGTAACGTACATTAACCAATCACACAATAGTTACATCCCACACATAGCCCTCCCCTCTACCTGTAAACTAATTATCTGTACACACAGGAAAATACAATTATCCTAGGTAGGGAAAATACAGTTTTTACACAACATTCATAACTCCCAAAATATACATCACATTCGCATAAAAATACATATACACAGTCAATCCATTCGGGGGAACAACATACTCAAAAATCATACGAATTGGACCAGGGGTTCAAAAGTTAGTACAAATGTGCATTTGACCTTCTGGAAGCATGGTTTTTAGAAGCTCAAACTAGTTCCCCAGAATCCTCTATCCTGGAGACAATGGAGAAGCTGATTTAATTATATCCAGGGACAAACACAGCCTCCATTAAGCACATGTTACCAGCAACCACCAAAAGACATAAAAATACATAACTCCTGTTATACTAAACAGAACCCCCACATTCAACCCATCCCCAGATGGCTTGGATCTGAGCGCTCAACATATCCAAACAGCGTTTAGATGCCACAAACACAGTTCAAACGCCTTTGGGCGTTTCGTATGGGCTGATGAGAGGGCCCATAATCCTGGGGCAGCCCAATAACCCACGGTATGCCCAAATACCATGCATAAAGGGCCAAATCGCCCAGGGACCGTAGTCACAGGGTAAGAGGCGGGCAAGCAGCCCCCTCCAAACCACAGTGGCGAAGTGGCTTTCGCTACATATCTTCCCATTCGGGGGTAGACTAACCAGGTACCTGACCTTCTGCCGGTCAGTACCTAGATTAGTCGGGCAGCCCACCCATAAAACAAAATTAGCAGAGTAGCCCACCCACAAAACAAATTTAGCAGTGTAGCCCCCCCACAATAAAGAATTCACAGAATGGCCCACCCACGGTACATAGTTCACAGAGGGTCTAACCCACAAAACAAATTTAGCAGTGTAGCCCCCCCACAATAAAGAATTCACAGAATAGCCCCCCAACAATAAGTCATACTGGCCTGTAGGTCCCAAGTTGTGGGGTGAAACTGTGGCACCCTCGGCCTTGCTGGGCAAATGGCTGTGAGTACTTGGGGGCCAGATGCCCGATGTGCTCTGCTCCGGGGTCAGAGCTGGGGTAGTCTCAGGGTAAGGAAAAAAGGAAGGACAGAGGCCAGCGGCGCTCTGCCCAGTTGCCAGCTCTTCCGCTGAGGCAGCCTGTAGAAAGTCAGGCTCAGGGGGAGGAAACAAGGGAGGACAGAGGCCAGCGGCGCTCTGCCCAGTTGCCAGCTCTTCTGCTGGGGGGTCAGGGAACAAAGGAGTTGACTGGGGAGGAGAAATATCACTTACCTCCCCCTGGTACTCCGGCTGCTGCTGGGGGGGGAGGTCGATGCTCTCCACTTTCTGTAACTCCAGCTCTAGTTGGGGATCTGGGCCGGTTGCCCAGCATCCCTGTAGGGCCGGTGGAGAGATCTCGGTCCCATCTCCACCTGCCTGCAGGGGGTCCTCCCAGGACCAGTCTATGAGGTCCTCTACCTCGGGTACCTCTGGTTGCTGTTGGGGAGGGAGACCGGTTGTCTCTTCCTCCAATAACACATTCTGCCGCTGGGGAGTGAGACCGACTGTCTCCCCTCCCTGTAAAACATACTGCCGCTGGGGATCTGGGCCGGGTGCCCAGCATCCCTGTAGGGCCGGTAGAGAGACCTCGGTCCCATCTCCACCGGCCACCTCGGTTTCTTCCTCGTCCCACTCTACCTGTGGCTGGAGTTTCTCCCAACGTGCCCACTGGCCTTCCCTTAACGCCCTGTGTTGTAGGTTCCGGGTCACCATGTCCCACACGAACCGCACGTATTTCTCCTCTGGATTGGGTCCGTAAAACTTCAAGCGCAACCCTACCATCGTGCCAAACTCTAGTACGGAGTAGCTATACGCCATGCTTGCTGTAGCCACTGCTGGTTCCATTATGTTGCTGAAGATAGGGACGCTGCACAACTCCACACGTTACCGGTGTCTCAGAGCTGCTTCTCCTCGCACTAGGACGCCATCCCACCGCTGCCACCAATGTAACGGATCGCCTGGCACCCCGACTTGGTACCTCCGTTAATGGATGCTCCTAGCGCTTCCAGAGGACTCCAAGCACTCCACCAGACACCATAAGCACCGCAGGCTGCAGCTATCTCCCTTCAGAACGAAGCTTTTCCCTTCTTACAAGAGCTCAGTGATTATAGCAAGGGAATATGCCTAGCATAGCAATCCCTTGTAGCAGATTCCCCCAATAAGAGACAGGACTCAAGTTGAGGGTAAAAATAGAACTCTCTGGCTGCTAGCTTGCAGCCCTTTTTATTAGGTGCTCCCATGAAGGGGAGGGACACACACAGTAACGTACATTAACCAATCACACAATAGTTACATCCCACACATAGCCCTCCCCTCTACCTGTAAACTAATTATCTGTACACACAGGAAAATACAATTATCCTAGGTAGGGAAAATACAGTTTTTACACAACATTCATAACTCCCAAAATATACATCACATTCGCATAAAAATACATATACACAATCAATCCATTCGGGGGAACAACATACTCAAAAATCATACGAATTGGACCAGGGGTTCAAAAGTTAGTACAAATGTGCATTTGACCTTCTGGAAGCATGGTTTTTAGAAGCCCAAACTAGTTCCCCAGAATCCTCTATCCTGGAGACAATGGAGAAGCTGATTTAATTATATCCAGGGACAAACACAGCCTCCATTAAGCACATGTTACCAGCAACCACCAAAAGACATAAAAATACATAACTCCTGTTATACTAAACAGAACCCCCACATTCAACCCATCCCCAGATGGCTTGGATCTGAGCGCTCAACATATCCAAACAGCGTTTAGATGCCACAAACACAGTTCAAACGCCTTTGGGCGTTTCGTATGGGCTGATGAGAGGGCCCATAATCCTGGGGCAGCCCAATAACCCACAGTATGCCCAAATACCATGCATAAAGGGCCAAATCGCCCAGGGACCGTAGTTACAGGGTAAGAGGCGGGCAAGCAGCCCCCTCCAAACCACAGTGGCGAAGTGGCTTTCGCTACAGCTGTGTAAAGCATACTTTTTAATTTATTTAGCAAATGCTGCATCCTTTCCGACTTGTTGTAATTCGGTAACATTTCCGCCACTTTCTGCTTATACCGGGGGTCTAGTAGCGTGGACACCCAGTACAGGTCGTTCTCCTTCAGCCTTTTTATACGAGGGTCCCTCAACAGGCAGGACAGCATGAAAGACCCCATTTGCACAAGGTTGGATGCCGAGCTACTCATTTCCCGTTCCTCCTCCTCACTGATGTCATTGAAGGTATGTTCTTCCCCCCAGCCACGTACAACACCACGGGTACCAGATAGGTGGCAACGAGCACCCTGGGATGCCTGTTGTGTTTGGTCTTGCTCCTCCTCCTCCTCCTCAAAGCTACAATCCTCCTCTGACTCCTCTTCCTCACAATCCTCTTCCAGCATTGCCGCAGGTCCAGCAAGCGATGCTGATAAGGCTTTTTCTGGTGGTGATGGTGACCACAACTCTTCCTCTTCCTCTTCACGCTCATCTACAGCCTGATCCAGCACTCTTCACAGGGCACGTTCCAGGAAGAAAACAAATGGTATGATGTCGCTGATGGTGCCTTCGTTGCGACTGACTACGTTTGTCACCTCCTCAAAAGGACGCATGAGCCTACAGGCATTGCGCATGAGCGTCCAGTAACGTGGCAAAAAAATTCCCAGCTCCCCAGAGGCTGTCCTAGCACCCCGGTCATACAAATATTCATTAACAGCTTTTTCTTGTTGGAGCAGGCGGTCGAACATTAGGAGTGTTGAATTCCAACGTGTAGGGCTGTCGCAAATCAAGCGCCTCACTGGCATGTTGTTTCGCCGCTGGATATCGGCAAAGTGAGCCATGGCCGTGTAGGAATGCCTGAAATGGCCACACACCTTCCTGGCCTGCTTCAGGACGTCCTGTAAGCCTGTGTACTTATGCACAAAGCGTTGTACGATCAGATTACACACATGTGCCATGCACGGCACATGTGTCAACTTGCCCAACTTCAATGCCGCTATCAAATTTTTTCCGTTGTCACACACCACTTTGCCGATATCCAGTTGCTGCGGAGTCAGCCACTTTTCCACCTGTGCGTTCAGGGCGGACAGGAGTGCTTGTCCGGTGTGACTCTCTGCTTTCAGGCAAGTCAAACCCAAGACGGCGTGACACTGCCGTATCCGGGATGTGGAATAGTACCTGGGGAGCTGGGGGGGTGCCGTTGATGTGGAGCAAGACGCAGCAGCACAAGAGGACTCAGCCGAGGAGGTTATGGAAGAGGATGGAGTAGGAGGAGTAGAGGAGGTGGCAGCAGGACTGCCTGCAATTCGTGGCGGTGTCACCAACTCCTCTGCAATGCCACGCATTCCTTGCTTGTCAGCCGTCAGCAGGTTTACCCAATGCGCAGTGTAGGTGATATACCTGCCCTGACCATGCTTTGCAGACCAGGTATCAGTGGTCAGATGGACCCTTGCCCCAACACTGTGTGCCAGACATGCCATGACTTCCTTTTGCACAATCGAGTACAAGTTGGGGATTGCCTTTTGTGAAAAGAAATTCCGGCCGGGTACCTTCCACTGCGGTGTCCCAATAGCTACAAATTTTTTGAACGCCTCAGACTCAACCAGATTGTATGGTAAAAGCTGGCGGGCTAATAGTTCGGACAAGCCAGCTGTCAGACGCTGGGCAAGGGGGTGACTTGGTGACATTGGCTTCTTACGCTCAAACATGTCCTTAACAGACATATGACTGTGGGCAGATGAGCGGGAACTGCTCAAGGCGGGAGACGGAGTGGCGGATGGTTGAGAGGGGGCAAGGAGGACAGCAGTGGTTGACGTGGCTGAAGATGCTGGACCAGGAGGAGGATGGCGGCTTAGAGTAGGCGTGCTGCTTGTACTCATGTGTTGATCCCATAGGCGTTTGTGATGTGAGATCATGTGCCTACTTAAAGCAGTTGTACCTAGGTGGGTGTTGGACCTCCCACGACTCAGTTTCTTTTGGCACAGGTTGCAAATGGCATCGCTGTTGTCAGAGGCAGACACACAAAAAAAATGCCACACTGCTGAGCTCTGCAATGACGGCATTCTGGTGGTGGACACAGCATGCGTTGATTGGCGTGCTGTCGGGCTGACACCGGGTGCCGATGCATGCTGTCTGACTGTGCCACTAGCTCCTTGCGATGACCCCCCCCCCTGCTTCCAACTCGTCTCCTCCTCCTCTGTCTCCCCATCTGAACTTTCGCCCTGTTCTTCTTCTTGCCGAGCGGGCACCCACGTGACATCCATGGACGCATCGTCATCATCAACCGCTTCGCTTGTATCTGACAACTCAGAAAAGGAAGCAGCAGCGGGTACAACATCATCATCATCACACCGTACCTCCATGTGTTTAATGCTGCCTGCCTGAGACATATCCCTGTTATCTACATCCTCTAGCAATAATGGTTGCGCATCACTCATTTCTTCAAACGGGTGTGTGAATAACTCCTCTGACATACCAAGTAAAGCGGCTGTGGTGCTAGTTTTCGTGGTGGCGGCAGGCGGGTGAGTGGTATCTTGAGAGGTGCCTGAAGCTAAGCTGGAGGAGGATGGTGCGTCAAGGTTCCGAGCGGAGGCTGTACAAGATTGGGTGTCCTGTGTTAGCCAGTCAACTATGTCCTCAGAACTTTTCATGTTCAGGGTACGTGGCTTCTGAAAACTGAGCATTATTCTAGGGCAAAAGGGAATCACAGCACCACGACCACGACGGCCCCTGCGGGGTGGCCTGCCTCTGCCTGTCATTTTTTGGGGGATTAGTGGTACTATGCGTGCAAGCTACTGTGAGACCAGATATGATTGGCAATGTGAACTGTAACAGTTCTGCAGAGCACACACTGTAGGCCTGACACACCCGCTTGAAGACAAGTAACTGCTATTCAATCTATAACAGTGAAAAATAAATTTTGGTTTTAAAAGCACGCTATAGAGACACCAGATATGATTGGCAATGTGCACTGGAACAGTTCTGAAGAGCACACGCTGAAGGAAGGACTGACAGAGCCGCTTGAAGGACACTGACTGGCTGCTATTAGCTTACACTAGAAACCTTTTTTCTTTGTAAAAGCACGCTATAGAGACACCAGATATGATTGGCAATGTGCACTTGAACAGTTCTGCAGAGCACACACTGTAGGCCTGACACACCCGCTTGAAGACAAGTAACTGCTATTCAATCTATAACAGTGAAAAATAAATTTTGGTTTTAAAAGCACGCTATAGAGACACCAGATATGATTGGCAATGTGCACTTGAACAGTTCTGCAGAGCACACACTGTAGGCCTGACACACCCGCTTGAAGACAAGTAACTGCTATTCAATCTATAACAGTGAAAAATAAATTTTGGTTTTAAAAGCACGCTATAGAGACACCAGATATGATTGGCAACTGTCAAAGCACGCTGGCACAGGTCTGCAGAGCACACGCTGAAGGAAGGACTGACAGAGCCGCTTGAAGGACACTGACTGGCTGCTATTAGCTTACACTAGAAACCTTTTTTCTTTGTAAAAGAACGCTATAGAGACACCAGATATGATTGGCAATGTGCACTTGAACAGTTCTGCAGAGCAGACACTGTAGGCCTGACACACCCGCTTGAAGACAAGTAACTGCTATTCAATCTATAACAGTGAAAAATAAATTTTGGTTTTAAAAGCATGCTATAGAGACACGAGATATGATTGGCAATGTGCACTTGAACAGTTCTGCAGAGCACACACTGTAGGCCTGACACACCCGCTTGAAGACAAGTAACTGCTATTCAATCTATAACAGTGAAAAAAAAAATTGTTTTTAAAAGCACGCTATAGAGACACCAGATATGATTGGCAATGTGCACTGGAACAGTTCTGCAGAGCACACACTGTAGGCCTGACACACCCGCTTGAAGACAAGTAACTGCTATTCAATCTATAACAGTGAAAAATAAATGTTGGTTTTAAAAGCACGCTATAGAGACACCAGATATGATTGGCAACTGTCAAAGCACGCTGGCACAGGTCTGCAGAGCACACGCTGAAGGAAGGACCGACAGAGCCGCTTGAAGGACACTGACTGGCTGCTATTAGCTTACACTAGAAACCTTTTTTCTTTGTAAAAGCACGCTATAGAGACACCAGATATGATTGGCAATGTGCACTTGAACAGTTCTGCAGAGCACACACTGTAGGCCTGACACACCCGCTTGAAGACAAGTAACTGCTATTCAATCTATAACAGTGAAAAATAAATTTTGGTTTTAAAAGCACGCTATAGAGACACCAGATATCATTGGCAATGTGCACTTGTACAGTTCTGCAGAGCACAAACTGTAGGCCTGACACACCCGCTTGAAGACAAGTAACTGCTATTCAATCTATAACAGTGAAAAATACATTTTGGTTTTAAAAGCACGCTATAGAGACACCAGATATGATTGGCAATGTGCACTGGAACAGTTCTGAAGAGCACACGCTGAAGGAAGGACTGACAGAGCCGCTTGAAGGACACTGACTGGCTGCTATTAGCTTACACTAGAAACCTTTTTTCTTTGTAAAAGCACGCTATAGAGACACCAGATATGATTGGCAATGTGCACTTGAACAGTTCTGCAGAGCACACACTGTAGGCCTGACACACCCGCTTGAAGACAAGTAACTGCTATTCAATCTATAACAGTGAAAAATAAATTTTGGTTTTAAAAGCACGCTATAGAGACACCAGATATGATTGACAAGTGTCAAAGCACGCTGGCACAGGTCTGCAGAGCACACGCTGAAGGAAGGACTGACAGAGCCGCTTGAAGGACACTGACTGGCTGCTATTAGCTTACACTAGAAACCTTTTTTCTTTGTAAAAGCACGCTATAGAGACACCAGATATGATTGGCAATGTGCACTTGAACAGTTCTGCAGAGCAGACACTGTAGGCCTGACACACCCGCTTGAAGACAAGTAACTGCTATTCAATCTATAACAGTGAAAAATAAATTTTGGTTTTAAAAGCATGCTATAGAGACACGAGATATGATTGGCAATGTGCACTTGAACAGTTCTGCAGAGCACACACTGTAGGCCTGACACACCCGCTTGAAGACAAGTAACTGCTATTCAATCTATAACAGTGAAAAATAAATTTTGGTTTTAAAAGCACGCTATAGAGACACCAGATATGATTGGCAATGTGCACTTGAACAGTTCTGCAGAGCACACACTGTAGGCCTGACACACTCGCTTGAAGACAAGTAACTGCTATTCAAACTATAACAGTAAAAAATACATTTTGGTTTTAAAAGCACGCTATAGAGACACCAGATATGATTGGCAATGTGCACTGGCACAGGTCTGCAGAGCACACGCTGAAGGAAGGACTGACAGAGCCGCTTGAAGGACACTGACTGGCTGCTATTAGCTTACACTAGAAACCTTTTTTCTTTGTAAAATCACGCTATAGAGAAACCAGATATGATTGGATATGTGCACTTGAACAGTTCTGCAGAGCACACACTGTAGGCCTGACACACCCGCTTGAAGACAAGTAACTGCTATTCAATCTATAACAGTGAAAAATAAATTTTGGTTTTAACCCCTTAAGGACCAAACTTTTGGAATAAAATGGAATCATGACGTGTCAGACATGTCATGTGTCCTTAAGGGGTTAAAAGCAAGCTATAGAGACACCAGATATGATTGGCAATGTGCACTTGAACAGTTCTGCAGAGCACACACTGTAGGCCTGACACACCCACTTGAAGACAAGTAACTGCTATTCAATCTATAACAGTGAAAAATAAATTTTGGTTTTAAAAGCATGCTATAGAGACACCAGATATGATTGGCAATGTGCACTTGAACAGTTCTGCAGAGCACACACTGTAGGCCTGACACACCCGCTTGAAGACAAGTAACTGCTATTCAATCTATAACAGTGAAAAATAAATGTTGGTTTTAAAAGCACACTATAGAGACACCAGATATGATTGGCAACTGTCAAAGCACGCTGGCACAGGTCTGCAGAGCACACGCTGAAGGAAGGACTGACAGAGCCGCTTGAAGGACACTGACTGGCTGCTATTAGCTTACACTAGAAACCTTTTTTCTTTGTAAAAGCACGCTATAGAGACACCAGATATGATTGGCAATGTGCACTTGAACAGTTCTGCAGAGCACACACTGTAGGCCTGACACACCCGCTTGAAGACAAGTAACTGCTATTCAATCTATAACAGTGAAAAATAAATTTTGGTTTTAAAAGCACGCTATAGAGACACCAGATATGATTGGCAACTGTCAAAGCACGCTGGCACAGGTCTGCAGAGCACACGCTGAAGGAAGGACTGACAGAGCCGCTTGAAGGACACTGACTGGCTGCTATTAGCTTACACTAGAAACCTTTTTTCTTTGTAAAATCACGCTATAGAGAAACCAGATATGATTGGCAATGTGCACTTGAACAGTTCTGCAGAGCACACACTGTAGGCCTGACACACCCGCTTGAAGACAAGTAACTGCTATTCAATCTATAACAGTGAAAAATAAATTTTGGTTTTAACCCCTTAGGGACCAAACTTCTGGAATAAAATGGAATCATGACGTGTCAGACATGTCATGTGTCCTTAAGGGGTTAAAAGCAAGCTATAGAGACACCAGATATGATTGGCAATGTGCACTTGAACAGTTCTGCAGAGCACACACTGTAGGCCTGACACACCCGCTTGAAGACAAGTAACTGCTATTCAATCTATAACAGTGAAAAATAAATTTTGGTTTTAAAAGCACGCTATAGAGACACCAGATATGATTGGCAATGTGCACTTGAACAGTTCTGCAGAGCACACACTGTAGGCCTGACACACCCGCTTGAAGACAAGTAACTGCTATTCAATCTATAACAGTGAAAAATAAATGTTGGTTTTAAAAGCACGCTATAGAGACACCAGATATGATTGGCAACTGTAAAAGCACGCTGGCACAGGTCTGCAGAGCACACGCTGAAGGAAGGACTGACAGAGCCGCTTGAAGGACACTGACTGGCTGCTATTACCTTACACTAGAAACCTTTTTTCTTTGTAAAATCACGCTATAGAGAAACCAGATATGATTGGCAATGTGCACTTGAACAGTTCTGCAGAGCACACACTGTAGGCCTGACACACCCGCTTGAAGACAAGTAACTGCTATTCAATCTATAACAGTGAAAAATAAATTTTGGTTTTAACCCCTTAAGGACCAAACTTCTGGAATAAAATGGAATCATGACGTGTCAGACATGTCATGTGTCCTTAAGGGGTTAAAAGCAAGCTATAGAGACACCAGATATGATTGGCAATGTGCACTTGAACAGTTCTGCAGAGCACACACTGTAGGCCTGACACACCCGCTTGAAGACAAGTAACTGCTATTCAATCTATAACAGTGAAAAATAAATTTTGGTTTTAAAAGCACGCTATAGAGACACCAGATATGATTGGCAATGTGCACTTGAACAGTTCTGCAGACCACACACTGTAGGCCTGACACACCCGCTTGAAGACAAGTAACTGCTATTCAATCTATAACAGTGAAAAATAAATGTTGGTTTTAAAAGCACGCTATAGAGACACCAGATATGATTGGCAACTGTCAAAGCACGCTGGCACAGGTCTGCAGAGCACACGCTGAAGGAAGGACTGACAGAGCCGCTTGAAGGACACTGACTGGCTGCTATTAGCTTACACTAGAAACCTTTTTTCTTTGTAAAAGCATGCTATAGAGACACCAGATATGATTGGCAATGTGCACTTGAACAGTTCTGCAGAGCACACACTGTAGGCCTGACACACCCGCTTGAAGACAAGTAACTGCTATTCAATCTATAACAGTGAAAAAGAAATTTTGGTTTTAAAAGCACGCTATAGAGACACTAGATATCATTGGCAATGTGCACTTGAACAGTTCTGCAGAGCACACACTGTAGGCCTGACACACCCGCTTGAAGACAAGTAACTGCTATTCAATCTATAACAGTGAAAAATACATTTTGGTTTTAAAAGCACGCTATAGAGACACCAGATATCATTGGCAATGTGCACTTGTAAAGTTCTGCAGAGCACAAACTGTAGGCCTGACACACCCGCTTGAAGACAAGTAACTGCTATTCAATCTATAACAGTGAAAAATAAATTTTGGTTTTAAAAGCACGCTATAGAGACACCAGATATGATTGGCAATGTGCACTGGAACAGTTCTGGAGAGCACACGCTGAAGGAAGGACTGACAGAGCCGCTTGAAGGACACTGACTGGCTGCTATTAGCTTACACTAGAAACCTTTTTTCTTTGTAAAAGCACGCTATAGAGACACCAGATATGATTGGCAATGTGCACTTGAACAGTTCTGCAGAGCACACACTGTAGGCCTGACACACCTGCTTGAAGACAAGTAACTGCTATTCAATCTATAACAGTGAAAAATAAATTTTGGTTTTAAAAGCACGCTATAGAGACACCAGATATGATTGGCAATGTGCACTGGAACAGTTCTGCAGAGCACACGCTGAAGGAAGGACTGACAGAGCCGCTTGAAGGACACTGACTGGCTGCTATTAGCTTAAACTAGAAACCTTTTTTCTTTGTAAAAGCACGCTATAGAGACACCCGATATGATTGGCAATGTGCACTTGAACAGTTCTGCAGAGCACACACTGTAGGACACACCCGCTTGAAGACAAGTAACTGCTATTCAATCTATAACAGTGAAAAATAAATTTTGGTTTTAAAAGCACGCTATAGAGACACCAGATATGATTGGCAATGTGCACTTGAACAGTTCTGCAGAGCACACACTGTAGGCCTGACACACCCGCTTGAAGACAAGTAACTGCTATTCAATCTATAACAGTGAAAAATAAATTTTGGTTTTAAAAGCACGCTATAGAGACACCAGATATGATTGGCAATGTGCACTTGAACAGTTCTGCAGAGCACACACTGTAGGCCTGACACACCCGCTTGACGACAAGTAACTGCTATTCAATCTATAACAGTGAAAAATACATTTTGGTTTTAAAAGCACGCTATAGAGACACCAGATATGATTGGCAATGTGCACTTGAACAGTTCTGCAGAGCACACACTGTAGGCCTGACACACCTGCTTGAAGACAAGTAACTGCTATTCAATCTATAACAGTGAAAAATAAATTTTGGTTTTAAAAGCACGCTACAGAGACACCAGATATGATTGGCAATGTGCACTTGAACAGTTCTGCAGAGCACACACTGTAGGCCTGACACACCCGCTTGAAGACAAGTAACTGCTATTCAATCTATAACAGTGAAAAATAAATTTTGGTTTTAAAAGCACGCTATAGAGACACCAGATATGATTGGCAATGTGCACTGGAACAGTTCTGCAGAGCACACGCTGAAGGAAGGACTGACAGAGCCGCTTGAAGGACACTGACTGGCTGCTATTAGCTTACACTAGAAACCTTTTTTCTTTGTAAAAGCACACTATAGAGACACCAGATATGATTGGCAATGTGCACTTGAACAGTTCTGCAGAGCACACACTGTAGGCCTGACACACCCGCTTGAAGACAAGTAACTGCTATTCAATCTATAACAGTGAAAAATAAATTTTGGTTTTAAAAGCACGCTATAGAGACACCAGATATGATTGGCAATGTGCACTTGAACAGTTCTGCAGAGCACACACTGTAGGCCTGACACACCCGCTTGAAGACAAGTAACTGCTATTCAATCTATAACAGTGAAAAATAAATTTTGGTTTTAAAAGCACGCTATAGAGACACCAGATATGATTGGCAATGTGCACTGGAACAGTTCTGCAGAGCACACGCTGAAGGAAGGACTGACAGAGCCGCTTGAAGGACACTGACTGGCTGCTATTAGCTTACACTAGAAACCTTTTTTCTTTGTAAAAGCACGCTAAAGAGACACCAGATATGATTGGCAACTGTCAAAGCACGCTGGCACAGGTCTGCAGAGCACACGCTGAAGTAGGCCTGACACCCAGACGTTGGCAGACAACTAACTGCTCTTCTATTACAGTGAAAAAAAATTATTTCTTTTAAATGTAAAGCTTAACCTATTGTTAAAACAGATATGAGTGGTGGCACTGACTGTGCAAATGGGCAAGGCATCCAACCTGACACAGAAGCTGGCAGGCAGGCAACTGCTCTTCTATTACAGTGAAAAAAAAAGTATTTCTTTTAAATGTGAAGCTTAACCTATTGTTAAAACAGATATGAGTGGTGGCACTGACTGTGCAAATGGGCAAGGCATCCAACCTGACACAGAAGCTGGCAGGCAGGCAACTGCTCTTCTATTACAGTGAAAAAAAAATATTTATTTTAAATGTAAAGCTTAACCTATTGTTAAAACAGATATGAGTGGTGGCACTGACTGTGCAAATGGGCAAGGCATCCAACCTGACACAAAAGCTGGCAGGCAGGCAACTGCTCTTCTATTACAGTGAAAAAAATATATTTATTTTAAATGTAAAGCTTAACCTATTGTTAAAACAGATATGAGTGGTGGCACTGGGCAAGTAGGCACAGTATCCAATGTGAACCTCACACAGAAGCTGGCAGGCAGGCACCTGCAATTACATTACACAGGGGAAAAAAAAAAAAAGCAGCCTGATGTTATAGCCCTAAAAGGGCTTTTTGGGGTGCTGTCCTTACAGCAGAGATCAGATGAGTCCTTCAGGATTGTAGTGGACACTGAATACCCTAGCCTAGCTATCAATTTCCCTATCTAATCAGCAGCAGCTAAACTTTCCCTCCTCTCACTAAGCATGCAGCTTCAGAATGAATCGAAAATGGATGCTGGGAGGGAGGTTGGAGGGTGTGGAAGGGAGGGAGTGCTGCTGATTGGCTGGAATGTG
Source organism: Pelobates fuscus (assembly GCF_036172605.1). Taxonomy (NCBI): domain Eukaryota; kingdom Metazoa; phylum Chordata; class Amphibia; order Anura; family Pelobatidae; genus Pelobates; species Pelobates fuscus. Next base: position 42,528,896 of record NC_086318.1, on the reverse strand, counting down.
TCTGCTGACCGAGAGGCACAGGGTCAAAGTTTGCCCAATGATGACGAATAGGGGGCGGATCGAACTGCGCATGTGTCCGCCCGCCGCGGCGAACGCGAACACGCTAAGTTCGCCGGGAACTGTTCGCCAGCGGACAGTTCGGTACATCACTACTGATAACCTTACTAGCACTCTGTAGGATCTTACTCTGTGTCTGTAACTATTTCATAACACCATATTACACTAATATTATTTATTCTCATGAATTCATTGTCTCCTGGGTGAATTATTTGGTATTGGTTCCAAAAAAGACCATATGTTGGATTTAAATCTTTACAGGCATAGTACGCTATGATAAAATAAATGTTTTTGTACATTTGGGTTTTTCATGAATAAAACATTTATGTAAAGCATTTTTTGATTTTGTCCGTGTTCTGTTTTGTATTGTTTTACGCATTTTTAAATACAGATTTCTTTGTCTACTTCCTCTCTGCAGAATCCTTTAGCTTGATCTTCACATATAGCACAGCTACTTCATCTCAGGAAAAGGACTTATTTGCTAAACAATGAACTGTGGTGAAATGAAAAACACATTGATTGCGAAGGCGAGTCTAGAAAGGTATATTCTTCCAATTTAGTTATCGTAGTTACGTTTATTTTAATTTTTTTTTTTGCAATATAGTTACATTTAGTAATGATGTAGACGTGTTGGAGTGATTAATATAAAACACAATTCTATATTGATGTTTTTGAGAAGAGCTGGCCTGCAGTTTGCTTATGAACGGCTAATTTTTAATACCAAGAGAAATGAACGTAAACATGTGATTCTCGTCCTTGTTAAAAATAGCACCCAATGTATAAACAAAATGAGAGTTTTTAATTACATGATTTGGTCAAAACATAATTAAGGTGCCCTGACATGTCACAACACGCTCTTTCACGGAGCTAATTGCTGCTCTAATCTAGGATCCTAAAGACATCAAAAGCAGTCTATAAATATGAAGTGTTAAGAAAAAGAGATGGAGAACGGCAGGAAAAGACAGGCACACTAAGCAAGGAATTACAAATAATGAAAAAAACCTATTTCATACAAAATGGACTTCTTATCTATAACATTGTTACCAATTCAATAAATTGTGTTTCATCTCCCTGTCCCCTCAGTCAAGCCATGACTTCTATGTCAGTCTCACTCATGCCTTGAGTAAGGTACTATGTGTTAATTACGGAGGGTGAATTCTTTAAATATTGTCATTACATCCGATACAGCAGACATCTGGATAGATGATGATCTTTCAGTTATTACAATTTTTGAACTATACATTAATTCCTAATTTCACCAATACAAGCTATACAAGCTTATTCAGTAAAGTGGATTTCTAATTTAAGGCAACGATACATGGCTCATTTAGAGAGATTTTCAGTTCTGCTATGTTCGCATTAAATTTACATTTCATTTTGTATATTTGACAATTCTCAATTTAGTGAATAGCCTTGTTTGATTAAATGTAAACCTACCTGACACCCACACAGATTGCAGTTCGCAGTTTCCCTTTAACATGCAAGTCAGTATTAAAAAGTAAATAGAGTAATAAAGAATGATGATCAGTTACGTATTCTTGCCTAGGTCTAGGGTGACACTTTCGATCGGGTAGCAATTAGCAGTTAGAGTGATTTATTAATTTGCCATTTATTTTAATAGAAAACTTTACTTTTTTAAGCGAAGTCATACTGCTCTGGCATGCATTATCTCACTTACCTTCAGACCCCTCTCTTGTATCTCAGCCTGTCTCGACTTACCTCTGCGCCCTCGCTGCTCCGGCGGCCCCTCCGAGCCGCAATTGCCCAAACGTGCGCATGCACGAATGCCAGGGGCAGATTGCAACATTCAAACTCCAAACGCATCACATATCCCAGGCAACGATAGACAAATGGGAGATGTGCTCAATCATTCCATGCTACAGCAGTGGTGTATTTAGGTTTTGTGCTGCCCTATGCATGACTAAACCTGGGCACCCCCCTAGTCTAAATTTGCCCCAACCCTAACGGTCAAGGCCTCTTCTTGATTAAGAACCCACCCCTTCCTCTTTAGACTCCACTTTTAGACTCTTTAGGCTCCTATTCCTTTAAAAGGGATACTATGGTGCCAGGAAAGTTTTCCTGGCACTATAGTTCCCTATAGTGCCCCCCTCCCTCGTTCTCTCCCCCCTACTTGGCACTGAAGGGGTTAAAACTCTTTCAGTCACTTACCTGAATCCAGCACTGATGTCCCTCAGTGATGGGACAGGCTCCTCCTTTCCGCTTGCATTAGGCCTCCCCATAAGAAAACGTTTTGTATCAATTCTTTCATTTGGGGATTTAGCAGACGCTTGATGTCCTCATGCACAGCGTGAGGACGTCCAGCATCAGTTAGTTGACTTTTGGTCGCCTAACCACCCAGTAGGAGTTAACCCCTCAAGGTAATTACTGCAATTTCTGAGAAACTGCAATAATTAAACTTGCAGGGTTAAGGGGAGTGGGACACTGCACCCAGACCACTTCAATGAGCTGAAGTGGTCTGGGTGTCTATAGTCTCCCTTTAAGCACATACTCTGACAGTCACACACACACACTCAATGACAAACACACAGACATTACTGACAGACAGACTCGCTGATTTGACACACACACATTTCCCAACAGACACACTGGCAGATACGCACTCACAGTCACACACACACTCAATGACAAACACAGAGATGTCACTGACAGACACAGACTCACAGATCTGACACACACTCATTGACAGAAACACACACGCACACTGACCAATGCACACACTAACAGACACACACTAATAGTCCCACAGAATCAATGACAAACAGACTGTCACTGATTTGACAGACACTCACAAGCACAAACACACACACTGACAGACACACTCATACACTCACATGCACCCACAGACACACACACTCACAGACACACACATACACTCACAGACACACACTCACAGACACACACACCAAAAACACTCACTAATTATTAATATTATGAAAATACTTGAGAGCTGAAGTGGATCTGTCCCTGGAGTCCAGTGGGGCTGCTGGGAGGCTTGCGGCTGTATTGGAATCCGAGGTGGCGAGGGAGCTCTGATCTCCCTGCTACTGATGCTGGGAGCCGGGATATGATGTCAAATTCCGGCTCCCGCGGCAATCAGCAAACGGCGAGGGAGCAAAACAGGGAGATCACAGATCCCCTGGTTAGTGTGGCCCAGTGCAGCTGGAATCAGTTTAAAAACATAATTACCTCCCATGGCAGCCTAGCTAATGGACAGCCCCATACACCAAAAAAGGTGTTATGGAGGCTTGTCAAAGTAGGTGTGTCTTCAGTCGGGCGCCCAATTCAAACCTGGAACAGCTGAGCCTTCATTACTCCTGCTGTTAAAGCTGCTACATCCTGCTGTTATCTGTTTTCTGACTACCTGTTGCCTGACCTTAGATTGCAATACTGAACCATTGCTGCCTGGACTTTGAACCTTGGATTGCCTGACTCTGCCTTTCTTCATTATTTTTGCTAGTACAAGTTCTGCATTTTTGGGTTCCATACACAAAACCCTGACACAGCCTTGCAATCAATAGAAAGAAGCAACTGTCCCATTCCAATTTCTTTCCCTGGTCCCTTCTGCATGTTTCCTAAAGGTGACCCAGCCATAAATTATTAGGTTCTGGCAATTGGGTTTTCCAAAAAACTGAGTTTAATATAAGTCCCTAGATCCCATTAATGGCAGGGGGTGGGGGGTCAATGAAGATTGCCTTGTTCTCCACCAAATTTCTTCATTTCTCAGGGTTATGGGGTGGGGGTGATACTAGTGTGGTCACAAGGTCTATAGCCTACAGATTACAGTATCAGGGGATCTGTAGATGTGCAGTCTATGAACACAGAGAAATATCAAGTATATTTATAGGTTAATTTATGGTTAGGTATTATTTGTAAAAAAAAAAAAAAAATAATGTTAATTGACTATTAGCAAAATCAGATATATGTAGTGTACAAATGTCAATATATCCAGAAACATTACACTCATAAAATAGGACTGAATTCATGACTCTGGTGATTCCTATGAGGTAATCAGTCAAATAAAGTCCTGCAGAAAATTAGACAAAGTTATTTTTTGAAGAATTACAGTAAAAACCTGTGCACAGTGCACTTTGTCAGGCACTGAACGTTATTTGACAAAGTCTTCCTAGAAGATTACCTTCGTTTTTAAGATAATTGGCATTGGATTTACTGTGTAAAGAAGATCTGGGGATCTAAGCCACCTACTGATAGATGATGATATAACACTTAATGATATCAGTCACCAGTGGCATGTGAGGATAAAAGGTGTATATATGGAATTTGATCCTTGGGTGACAAAATCAGTGCTACTGTTTTGATATAGATTTTTTTTTTTTTTTTTAAACATAACAACAATCATATTAAAGCAAACAGAAAGTATATTTGTGTATTTGTGAAATTAGTCATTTATGAAAATGAAAACATTCATGAACATACAAAATAATGCAGCGACTTTAAAGACCGAAAAATGTGGTCCCAATGGTATTTTCATGGGTCTCCGGTGGTTGAACCAAACACATCATACTCCTCGGGCACGCAATAAATTGCAGTAGTAGCATTACGTTCCTAAGAGCAGTGAAGGCCATTTGGACACCGTCAAGAGCAGGCTTCCCCCAAACTCTGGCCCTCCAGATGTTGTTGAACTACAACTCCTATGATTCTCAGCCTATCAATTTCACTCATAGAATCATGGGAGTTGTAGTTCAGCAACATCTGGAGGGCCGGAGATTGGGGAAGCCTGGTCAAGAGTCTAATAAAGGTTTGTTGCAGGATTCTTTCTTTTTTTTGTAAAGCACCATGTTACAGTTGAAGAATGGGTCGCTGACCAAATGTAAAAATGATGAATAGGTCACCCAGCTAATTCTATAATGTGCGGAATGAAATGCTGAAAAACCACTGAACTAACGTAAATAATAATTCTCAGAAATACGGTGGCACAGATGGACACCTATATTTAATTATTATTTCCAGATGTCTATAATTTCAGGGATTTTACATTAGCGTGGCCGGTGTTATTTATACTTTATTTTTTCTTTTGGTTATTTTTATACAAGTAAATGTATTACTTGATAGACTAATTAGTCCCAAATCATAGAATTAATTATTTCTGTTAGAGTATGCAATCTCCCCATTGCAGATGTGCTGCTAGTACAACACAATACAATACCCATTATCATCGGTGACAATATTGCAGACGCTCAATAAAGGGAATTGTATTTATATAACAACATGTGTTGCCAAGGTACAAAACCATTAACACGCTCTGTTTACTCTATAGAACACATTACTTTAACTCTTTAAATGCTGCATGGGTAAACACCATCTGCCTACATATGGTTAAACAATGAAGCTTTGAAAAGGTTAATCGCCCAAATAGAGACGGGGACGTTAATGTTTCCAAATGTGTCGAATGGCGATGTGCGGTATCTCCCCGCAGCAGGTGACAGAACACAACTGGAACTTGCTTCCCATTGAGAAAGTTGTACAGCGTTCCAATTCAATTTACTCTCTGGACTGCTGTGTTGTGATTAGCTTTGATCACGATGCCTATGTTGTGTGTGTAGAAATATCATAAAATGTGCACCTACGCTGTGATGTTTCTCCTGCTGTGATCAAAGACTCTGCACCCAGCCTTCTGCAAGCTCGGAGAGAGAAACATGGGGCTTGAATGCTGTTTGATCGCAGTAGGAGCACAAGTGCAGTGAGAGTGCACAATTTATAAACTTGCTTGGGAGAACGTGTACCTCCCAAATTGCAGACAACCCTGTAACTACTGCTGACACATGCAGGCCCTCCTCTTACTATCTCCTTTCTCTCTTTCCGTCATTATGACAGGGTCAAGGCAAGTTGGAACTTGCAGTTCATCGATACCCTTTTTCTGTGCCAAAAGTGACTAAGAAGGTTGCCAAGTATGGAAAGCTTGAAGCGTGTTAATACCAGCGTAGCTGTATTCTGTTCTAGTGTTCAAGGAGTTAAAACTTATAAAAATGCAGAATGCTCTTACATGGGGAAAGAGAGCCAAGACATATTAATCTATGGGCAAGGGAGATGTTAATATGACATAATGGATATGATAGAATGGGCGAGGAAAAAGGTGTACTGGAAGAATGGTGAGGATTCACGGAGAAGATCAGGTTGTTTTTTTTTAAGTGTTGAAAATGCCAAAAATATCTCCGGTGAAATGGTTCCATACAAACTGCCAAAGAGGTATTTTTGTTGGTTGGAATTTTTTTAATCTTTCTATCTGACCAGTACTAGTGTCTAAATTTTTATAACAATTTTATTAAATTTTTATTTTTGCAATATTTTTTTTATTGAAGTTTTGGCCATTAAACCTGCATTATTATTTTTCCGATAGGATTTTGTATCTGTATCTAGAGATCAGTAGTGTGGAATTCTACGGTATAATATTTTTGCCTCAACTAAATCCACCAAAAACCCCAAATCTCTTAAATGTATCAAACCTCCTGACACAAATTTGCTGGCTGAGGGTACTTGAAATTGCAATGGCAGTAGTTAAAAACGAGCCCTAGCTATGCTTTTCCCCTTTAAATAAATCTATAAAACACAGTTTAAAAAAAAATTGTTTGTCTTAGCGGGAAGGACCCTCCAGACACAAAAGGATTATTGTATAGATCCAAGAAAAATAGAGATTTGCCTCTTAAATAATACGGTTATTTTCTCTCCTACACACTGCTTCAGTTAAAAATGGTAATCCTTTCACTTCACAGCCGACTAAAACAACAGCTGAAAAAAAACAAAGGAAAAAAAAAAGAAAATCACAAAAGGAAGGAGAAAAAATGGGTTCTCTGTAATTTCTTAGCCCCAGGAATCACCCTCGTGATGAACCAGAGAATTTTCTCAGCACGGAGCTATGCACCTCCGTTTTCAATTCACGTCAGCTGTAGTGACAGTGCATTAGACTCCAAAAGGTTTTCTCATTTGCAATTTGTCCACAGATCATGCTTTTAGCTACAACTTTATCCTGAAGATCGGGAAAACAGCGTGGAAACTGAAACAATTCATTAGGGAGTTCTAGAATCCTTTAACATTGTAATGGTGGGAAGAGGGGAAAAAATCAGTATTTTGTTGTGACCTGAGATTTGGTTAATGAAAATGCAAATAACATGCAGGATTAGGCTTTTCAACAAGTTAGTAATGTAGAGGGGGAAGTAAAAATAATGTTTACAATAGTTTTATTTGTAATATTTATTTATATACATATATATTTTTATATTTATATATATATAAATATTTTTTTTATATTTAAAAAGATATAGATAGATTTTTTTTATTTTTTTTTAATAGGTATATCACAGTGATGTTTTCCAGTCCTGTAGCACTGGGAAAGAGGAATTGAGTCCCTGAAGATTAAAAATAGCAATTGCTAGAATCCTTGGATGCATGTCCAGTGGTACAAGTGCCCTATTTATCTTAATGTTGTCATGCCTTAGACTTGGCTCATCTTGTGTATAAACTGAACCCAATATATTCTTTATCCTCACTGATAAACGTACTTATCTCATTCTCGAAAAGGTTCACTGTTCTCTCTCCATATTTGTTGGCACTGAAAAAGAAAGCACTATTTTTGAATTAGTCTTCATTGTGTTGATAGAGTTCAATATTCTCCCTTACAAATAGATATATGGTATAGTTAAAAAACATATACCAATGGGGGCGCCACAATCACAAACGTGTGAATACAGTTACCATACTTGTAGACAGGTGTAACCATGTAAAGAGATACAAAAAGTAAAACATATAGTGAAGTTTTTAATAACACATTTAAAAAAATGATAAATACAAATAGGTACACTCACAAATGTAGTGGCACAAAAAAGACATATATCTCAGTTGTGCTAAAAAGCTTGTCAGACCCTCCTCGGCTAAATTCCCTTTACAAGGGGATCAGACTTCAAAAGCTCCGGATGATGAATAGTCTTCTCTCAGATGGACTTTGAAGACAGCAAATTTCGTAGAATGGAGTGGTTTGCAATCCAAAATATTTCTGTGGGGATGCTGGCAGCTTCGTTTCCGCTCAACGCGTTTCGTCCTATGGACTTTATCAAGAGCTGTGTCCATTGTTCTTTCGGCTGTTTAAAAGCCTCAAATTCGTGCGGCTTTCATTAGTGTGAGCATGCGCACTACGGCTAACGTTCCCATATACGTTACCGCGCATGCGCGCACATCCAGCCCGGGACGCAAATAACTTTATTGATAATTTGCGCCGGAGGACACACTTCCATATCAGACAACTTAGTCTTATGGAATAATGTACAGGCACCTAAAAACATATATTTAAATGTACAAATTAACAATTTAATACAATTTAATACAATTTCAGTGGTTTCATTTAATACCAGTGGCAATACTTCCACTAGGCTAGTTATTTAAAAGGTACATTACAAAAAAAGTTTTAACGAATGACATTTAAAACATATATTCAAAATTTTAGAAAACAAGGATATAAGAGGATATTTTACATAATATCATATCTATTCATATAATTTTCCATATCAACATAGAACAGACTATAGAGAAATCAATTATAAAGATTATTCACAATAATAAAAGTTATAATCATTAGGCTGAAGGACATAGCGAGGGCACCAGTGGGCTCACCCAGAGATACAAAAATACATTAAAAAAAAAAAAAGAATAAAAAATCTAAATAGACTATAAAAAATGAGATATTAAAGAAATCAATTTAAATTTAAAAGCTATGAAAAAAGTAAAAAAAAAACATATAATTCAGTCCATAAAAACTAATAGATCAAGATCCACATTTAAACCTGGGGAGGTAGTTTTAAGTTTGTGAATCCACTCAGTTTCTTTCATAGCTAGCGCTTTTTCCGTATCTCCCCCTTAGCTGATCTGATCGGCTCTTTGCAAGGTGTGTCGCATTCCTTAAGGAAACACCGTCCAGACATAATTTTTGATTTAATGAAATAACTCCAGATAAAGTACACGTTCAAACATCATGGTCACAGGATCATGTCCCAGTAGGGTCAACTCAAGCGTTAATCCTTCTGAGGTCAATTATATAAGTACATTTGAATTAGATGTTCGAAAATAATGCCATCTATACCACAGAATATACCTGAAGAGGCATTATATCAGTCATGGTTTAGCAGAGCCCTAGTCCTGTCAGGGACTTTCCTCCGCTGGCTCATCAATACTGGAACTCAGGAACAAGGTACTGCCAAGGGAATAGCCAACCTCCTACCCAGTAACTGGACTCCACACAGTTATGGGAGTACAACTGAACTTTATTCTGCCACACACGGCTTTTATGAACTGGCCCCTAGCATGGGGTCTACAATAATACAGGGGTTTCTTCCCAGGAGCCTTTGTGTTTGAGAGATTATTGAGCTCAAATTAGGATAACTCAATTATCTCTCAAATACAGAAACTTATACACATGTTATAAAATAACCCCAAAATACATGAAAATAATGCAGGAACCCCACAAAAATCATATCCCCGAATAGCTCTGACCTGAGCGCTAAGCATATCCAAAAAGCGCTCAGATCTGTTTGGTAGAACGGAATTGCTATTCAAGTGAAGTTCTGACCGACCTGTGCTAACACAGACGAACGCTCCCTCTAGCTTTTAGGGCGCAAATGCTCCGCCCAGTCGGTAGTTCATATCTCCCGAACACCATTCGTCTAGGAGGTCGGGAAGTAGAATGGGCAGCGATACAAACTTTGCCCAGGTTCGTGTACTCACGTGGCTGAAAACAGTTCCAGGTGTTTGATGACCCTGTACTGCTACCTGTGTTCGGGAGACAAAATTACCACGTATGTTCGGTTATACGAATGTCGGCCACCCAGGGAAAGCACTCAAGCCAATGTGTCAAAATGTTAATTTGTGGTTAACAGGCAGGGGAGGTCGGTGTTCGAGGAGGTATAAAAGGGGGGACCACACACCATCCATTCGGGAGACAAACAAGGGGGTACGGACAACCGAACACAAGGGAATGCAGCCTGTTACAGTTACACTCTGTATCCCTCACACACAAACTGTACCCCCCAGACACACACTGTACCCCACACACACTGTACCCCCACATGCATAAAGTACCCCTCACACACACACTGTGCCTCCCAGACACACACTGTTCACAACACACACACAAAGCACCCCTCACACACACACACACATTGTACCCCTCACACACTGTACCCCTCACATACACTGTACCCCTCGTATACTGTAAATACATAAAGGGAATCAACACAGTAAAGGAGGAGACTATATTTAAAAGAAGAAAAACTACCACAACAAGAGGACATAGTCTTAAATTAGAGGGACAAAGGTTTAAAAATAATATCAGGAAGTATTACTTTACTGAGAGGGTAGTGGATGCATGGAATAGCCTTCCAGCTGAAGTGGTAGAGGTTAAAACAGTAAAGGAGTTTAAGCATGCATGGGATAGGCATAAGGCTATCCTAACTATAAGATAAGGCCAGAGACTAATGAAAGTATTTAGAAAACTGGGCAGACTAGATGGGCCGAATGGTTCTTTTCTGCCGTCACATTCTATGTTTCTATGTTTCTATGTTTCTATGTACCCCTCACACACTGTACACCTCACATACACAGTACCCCTTGCATACTGTACCCCTCACACACACACTCCCCTCCACATGCTGTACCCCCCACACACTGTACCCCCGCAAACACACTGTACCCCCCAGACACACACACTGTAACCCACCTCGCACTGTACCCCCCCACACACACATACACTGTACACCCCACATCCACAATGTGCCCCCACACACTCAGTACCCCTCACACACACACACTGTACCCCCCAGACACACACTGTACCCCCCACAAACTGTACCACCCACACACAAAACACCCCTTACACACACACACACACTGTACCCTACAGACACACACTGTTCCCCACAGACACACACTGTACCCCATGCACACAAAGCACCCCTCACACACACACACACACACACACACACACTGTACCCACACACAGACAGTACCCCTTACACACACTGTCCCCCTCACATACTGTACCCCTCACACACTCATACTGTTCCCTTCACACACTGTACCCCTTACACACACACTGTACCCCTCTCACACAAACTGTGCCCCTCACACACACACTGCATCCCTCAGACACACACAAACTGAAATCCTTTTACATATGGATAATAAATATTTAAATTGTAATATTATTAGTCTGTTTTTATAATGAAAAATAACTATATGCTGTTTGAATTGAAATAATTGAAATTACTTTTCATTAGATATTGGCAATGATTAGAGGTAGGAACTGGGGCAGGTATTTGGTATAGGGAATGAGTAAGTCCTGGAGGAGGATATTTGGCATAGGGAAGGTGTGGGTCCTTGGGCATTTTATATCTATGCATATTTGACATAGCAAAGGAGTTGGTGCTGAGGTGCATATGAGCATCTAATTTTTATTTTTTTTTGGGGGGGGGGCGGGGGTGGATGGTTCTCGGGTGAGTTCCCACACTTTTTCCCCCAGGACTTGACCCCTGAATTCATGCAACGTTCAGCTTACAATTCTATTCAGCAGATACGACAAAGTCTGTCTATTTCCTTCTGTATGTGTTTCCACAAACTATTTGGTTAGCACATGTGTCATGGATGGATGCACGAACAGCTAAAATAAAGATGTGTCCTCAGAGATTAGTTTGTCAGGTGTTTATGCTGTGCAGGAAAAGTTTTCCAAACAGACACAGTCTGTGTCTCTCCGTCTATCTATAACAAAGCACGACTTGTTTTTCCTTGAATTATCAAGTAGGTAGCCGCTCTGTATTTCTGGTTAAGACAAACCTGGCTTGGCTTCAAGTCATATTAACTTGGCTCTTTGAATAATATGGTTCACATTAGTGAACAGTCCTGATAAATCTTGCGTGCATACAATATAATATACTAAGGCTTGAGCCCAAAAAATTGTGACTGAATACTCCAACCCTCCCAAAACTCCAACACTTAATCCATCTCATTATGCATTTGAGCCTGCACAACTGTCCCCTACTTAGGCTCAATGTGTATAGATCGTCCTTAGGCTAAGCTAGAATCACCATGTTTTACACAAGGGGTGTGCTAGGTGTTTTGCAAACTCTAATGTACAGCCAAATTCCATGCGTAACCCCTGTTTAGTTGCCTACCTCCACTTTGCTTAAATTTCAGTGAGCTCATCTACAAAAATTGCATACACTAGATATTATCACTATAGACAAAAGAACAACAAATTTAAAGAATGTAAAAATAATCTAAGTACAGTTACATTGTAGTTTGTTTTATCAATATCCCTTAAGATTAGACATTCCATCAATGTAATATGGGCATACTATAATGAGATCCTCTCATCTCTCCCTATCCCTACTCAGCATTTGCCTCACTGCACCAAAGCTTCATCTTCTTCTTAACCAAGTGTCACTTCCTCCCAGGCCCGGACTGGCTATCGGGCATACCGGGCAAGTGACTTGTGGGTCGCGATGCCCATGGGCCAAGGCCAACAGGGGAGATCACAGGATCTCCCCAGCCGGTGCATGCAGAGCCGGCACTATCCGAGCACTGGCCCTGCTGTGTGCCTTCATGGGCCAGTGGGGAGATCAAAGATCTCCCTCACCGACCCACAGGCAGTGAAATGCAGATGCAGGCTGGGGAGGGCAGGTGCAGATGCAGGCTCCACTAGGTTCCTCTTGCGAGATGGGTTGCAGCGGTTACCACTGCACCACCTAGTCTCACCACTAGGACCACCGAGATGGCTGCACGGTCACAATGACACCATGTTTGCTTTGTTTTTTTTAATAAAAAACAAATACATTTATACCGGCATTAATCTGCCTCCCCCCAACACACAATCCCACCAAATATATACACACACAGCACCCTCACACACACAGCACACACACACACACACAGCACCCCTCTCACACACAGCACCCCTCTCACACACACACAGCACCACTCGCTCACACATAAACACAGAACCCCTCTCACACACAGCACCCTCACACAAACATACAGCACCCCTCTCACACACATACACAGCACCCTCACACTCACATCCACCTTACACACACACACTGCACCCCCCCCACACACAGCATCCCTCACACACACTGCACCCCTCTCACACACACAGCACCCTCTCTTTCATACACACACACACATATCACCCCTCTCACACACACAAACACATACACACAGCACCCCTCTCACACAATCAGCACCCTCATCCACACATACAGCCCCCCTATCACACACACTCACATAGCACCCTCACACACACATACAGCACCCGTCACACACCCACTGCACCCTTCACAAACACATCAACACTGCATCCCTCACACATACACAATACACACAGCACCCCAACACACTGCACCACTGACACACACACAGAATACTTCCAAACATATATATATATATAAATATATATACAATAAATACACAAGATCCAGCGCACTCTCCTATCTACTAAACAGCAACTTCAATGTCGACAGACTTTATTAGTCTGTAAAAGTTTTTTTTAAAAAACACCTAATCTAGGCAAAAAAATGGGGATTTAGTTACATTATATGATCATACATTGCATAAGCCTGCCACAACGTCAATGTACCCCATCTTTGGCAGGTCCTACTCTCACAGTCTAATGTCTGCTCTTATGAGATTAACCACTTACTTGGGAAAAAATTCCATCTGAGGCTCTCTGCAGTACAAGGCTAAATAGGGACCTGAGATGAGGCACCTGTAACAGGGAGGGGTGCAGAACCAAGGAGTTGGCTAGACTCCCAAATATATATAGGAAACATGGGGGGATGGTTGCACTCACCTAAACATGCTTAAATGGGGTGCTGCTGGGGGCCATATTATACAATAAATACACAAGATCCAGCGCACTCTCCTATCTACTAAACAGCAACTTCAATGTCGACAGACTTTATTAGTCTGTAAAAGTTTTTTTTAAAAAACACCTAATCTAGGCAAAAAAATGGGGATTTAGTTACATTATATGATCATACATTGCATAAGCCTGCCACAACGTCAATGTACCCCATCTTTGGCAGGTCCTACTCTCACAGTCTAATGTCTGCTCTTATGAGATTAACCACTTACTTGGGAAAAAATTCCATCTGAGGCTCTCTGCAGTACAAGGCTAAATAGGGACCTGAGATGAGGCACCTGTAACAGGGAGGGGTGCAGAACCAAGGAGTTGGCTAGACTCCCAAATATATATAGGAAACATGGGGGGATGGTTGCACTCACCTAAACATGCTTAAATGGGGTGCTGCTGGGGGCCATATTATACAATAAATACACAAGATCCAGCGCACTCTCCTATCTACTAAACAGCAACTTCAATGTCGACAGACTTTATTAGTCTGTAAAAGTTTTTTTTAAAAAACACCTAATCTAGGCAAAAAAATGGGGATTTAGTTACATTATATGATCATACATTGCATAAGCCTGCCACAACGTCAATGTACCCCATCTTTGGCAGGTCCTACTCTCACAGTCTAATGTCTGCTCTTATGAGATTAACCACTTACTTGGGAAAAAATTCCATCTGAGGCTCTCTGCAGTACAAGGCTAAATAGGGACCTGAGATGAGGCACCTGTAACAGGGAGGGGTGCAGAACCAAGGAGTTGGCTAGACTCCCAAATATATATAGGAAACATGGGGGGATGGTTGCACTCACCTAAACATGCTTAAATGGGGTGCTGCTGGGGGCCATATTATACAATAAATACACAAGATCCAGCGCACTCTCCTATCTACTAAACAGCAACTTCAATGTCGACAGACTTTATTAGTCTGTAAAAGTTTTTTTTAAAAAACACCTAATCTAGGCAAAAAAATGGGGATTTAGTTACATTATATGATCATACATTGCATAAGCCTGCCACAACGTCAATGTACCCCATCTTTGGCAGGTCCTACTCTCACAGTCTAATGTCTGCTCTTATGAGATTAACCACTTACTTGGGAAAAAATTCCATCTGAGGCTCTCTGCAGTACAAGGCTAAATAGGGACCTGAGATGAGGCACCTGTAACAGGGAGGGGTGCAGAACCAAGGAGTTGGCTAGACTCCCAAATATATATAGGAAACATGGGGGGATGGTTGCACTCACCTAAACATGCTTAAATGGGGTGCTGCTGGGGGCCATATTATACAATAAATACACAAGATCCAGCGCACTCTCCTATCTACTAAACAGCAACTTCAATGTCGACAGACTTTATTAGTCTGTAAAAGTTTTTTTTAAAAAACACCTAATCTAGGCAAAAAAATGGGGATTTAGTTACATTATATGATCATACATTGCATAAGCCTGCCACAACGTCAATGTACCCCATCTTTGGCAGGTCCTACTCTCACAGTCTAATGTCTGCTCTTATGAGATTAACCACTTACTTGGGAAAAAATTCCATCTGAGGCTCTCTGCAGTACAAGGCTAAATAGGGACCTGAGATGAGGCACCTGTAACAGGGAGGGGTGCAGAACCAAGGAGTTGGCTAGACTCCCAAATATATATAGGAAACATGGGGGGATGGTTGCACTCACCTAAACATGCTTAAATGGGGTGCTGCTGGGGGCCATATTATACAATAAATACACAAGATCCAGCGCACTCTCCTATCTACTAAACAGCAACTTCAATGTCGACAGACTTTATTAGTCTGTAAAAGTTTTTTTTAAAAAACACCTAATCTAGGCAAAAAAATGGGGATTTAGTTACATTATATGATCATACATTGCATAAGCCTGCCACAACGTCAATGTACCCCATCTTTGGCAGGTCCTACTCTCACAGTCTAATGTCTGCTCTTATGAGATTAACCACTTACTTGGGAAAAAATTCCATCTGAGGCTCTCTGCAGTACAAGGCTAAATAGGGACCTGAGATGAGGCACCTGTAACAGGGAGGGGTGCAGAACCAAGGAGTTGGCTAGACTCCCAAATATATATAGGAAACATGGGGGGATGGTTGCACTCACCTAAACATGCTTAAATGGGGTGCTGCTGGGGGCCATATTATACAATAAATACACAAGATCCAGCGCACTCTCCTATCTACTAAACAGCAACTTCAATGTCGACAGACTTTATTAGTCTGTAAAAGTTTTTTTTAAAAAACACCTAATCTAGGCAAAAAAATGGGGATTTAGTTACATTATATGATCATACATTGCATAAGCCTGCCACAACGTCAATGTACCCCATCTTTGGCAGGTCCTACTCTCACAGTCTAATGTCTGCTCTTATGAGATTAACCACTTACTTGGGAAAAAATTCCATCTGAGGCTCTCTGCAGTACAAGGCTAAATAGGGACCTGAGATGAGGCACCTGTAACAGGGAGGGGTGCAGAACCAAGGAGTTGGCTAGACTCCCAAATATATATAGGAAACATGGGGGGATGGTTGCACTCACCTAAACATGCTTAAATGGGGTGCTGCTGGGGGCCATATTATACAATAAATACACAAGATCCAGCGCACTCTCCTATCTACTAAACAGCAACTTCAATGTCGACAGACTTTATTAGTCTGTAAAAGTTTTTTTTTAAAAACACCTAATCTAGGCAAAAAAATGGGGATTTAGTTACATTATATGATCATACATTGCATAAGCCTGCCACAACGTCAATGTACCCCATCTTTGGCAGGTCCTACTCTCACAGTCTAATGTCTGCTCTTATGAGATTAACCACTTACTTGGGAAAAAATTCCATCTGAGGCTCTCTGCAGTACAAGGCTAAATAGGGACCTGAGATGAGGCACCTGTAACAGGGAGGGGTGCAGAACCAAGGAGTTGGCTAGACTCCCAAATATATATAGGAAGACATTAGACTGTGAGAGTAGGACCTGCCAAAGATGGGGTACATTGACGTTGTGGCAGGCTTATGCAATGTATGATCATATAATGTAACTAAATCCCCATTTTTTTGCCTAGATTAGGTGTTTTTTAAAAAAAACTTTTACAGACTAATAAAGTCTGTCGACATTGAAGTTGCTGTTTAGTAGATAGGAGAGTGCGCTGGATCTTGTGTATTTATTGTATAATATGGCCCCCAGCAGCACCCCATTTAAGCATGTTTAGGTGAGTGCAACCATCCCCCCATGTTTCCTATATATATTTGGGAGTCTAGCCAACTCCTTGGTTCTGCACCCCTCCCTGTTACAGGTGCCTCATCTCAGGTCCCTATTTAGCCTTGTACTGCAGAGAGCCTCAGATGGAATTTTTTCCCAAGTAAGTGGTTAATCTCATAAGAGCAGACATTAGACTGTGAGAGTAGGACCTGCCAAAGATGGGGTACATTGACGTTGTGGCAGGCTTATGCAATGTATGATCATATAATGTAACTAAATCCCCATTTTTTTGCCTAGATTAGGTGTTTTTTAAAAAAAACTTTTACAGACTAATAAAGTCTGTCGACATTGAAGTTGCTGTTTAGTAGATAGGAGAGTGCGCTGGATCTTGTGTATTTATTGTATAATATGGCCCCCAGCAGCACCCCATTTAAGCATGTTTAGGTGAGTGCAACCATCCCCCCATGTTTCCTATATATATTTGGGAGTCTAGCCAACTCCTTGGTTCTGCACCCCTCCCTGTTACAGGTGCCTCATCTCAGGTCCCTATTTAGCCTTGTACTGCAGAGAGCCTCAGATGGAATTTTTTCCCAAGTAAGTGGTTAATCTCATAAGAGCAGACATTAGACTGTGAGAGTAGGACCTGCCAAAGATGGGGTACATTGACGTTGTGGCAGGCTTATGCAATGTATGATCATATAATGTAACTAAATCCCCATTTTTTTGCCTAGATTAGGTGTTTTTTAAAAAAAACTTTTACAGACTAATAAAGTCTGTCGACATTGAAGTTGCTGTTTAGTAGATAGGAGAGTGCGCTGGATCTTGTGTATTTATTGTATAATATGGCCCCCAGCAGCACCCCATTTAAGCATGTTTAGGTGAGTGCAACCATCCCCCCATGTTTCCTATATATATTTGGGAGTCTAGCCAACTCCTTGGTTCTGCACCCCTCCCTGTTACAGGTGCCTCATCTCAGGTCCCTATTTAGCCTTGTACTGCAGAGAGCCTCAGATGGAATTTTTTCCCAAGTAAGTGGTTAATCTCATAAGAGCAGACATTAGACTGTGAGAGTAGGACCTGCCAAAGATGGGGTACATTGACGTTGTGGCAGGCTTATGCAATGTATGATCATATAATGTAACTAAATCCCCATTTTTTTGCCTAGATTAGGTGTTTTTTAAAAAAAACTTTTACAGACTAATAAAGTCTGTCGACATTGAAGTTGCTGTTTAGTAGATAGGAGAGTGCGCTGGATCTTGTGTATTTATTGTATAATATGGCCCCCAGCAGCACCCCATTTAAGCATGTTTAGGTGAGTGCAACCATCCCCCCATGTTTCCTATATATATTTGGGAGTCTAGCCAACTCCTTGGTTCTGCACCCCTCCCTGTTACAGGTGCCTCATCTCAGGTCCCTATTTAGCCTTGTACTGCAGAGAGCCTCAGATGGAATTTTTTCCCAAGTAAGTGGTTAATCTCATAAGAGCAGACATTAGACTGTGAGAGTAGGACCTGCCAAAGATGGGGTACATTGACGTTGTGGCAGGCTTATGCAATGTATGATCATATAATGTAACTAAATCCCCATTTTTTTGCCTAGATTAGGTGTTTTTTAAAAAAAACTTTTACAGACTAATAAAGTCTGTCGACATTGAAGTTGCTGTTTAGTAGATAGGAGAGTGCGCTGGATCTTGTGTATTTATTGTATAATATGGCCCCCAGCAGCACCCCATTTAAGCATGTTTAGGTGAGTGCAACCATCCCCCCATGTTTCCTATATATATTTGGGAGTCTAGCCAACTCCTTGGTTCTGCACCCCTCCCTGTTACAGGTGCCTCATCTCAGGTCCCTATTTAGCCTTGTACTGCAGAGAGCCTCAGATGGAATTTTTTCCCAAGTAAGTGGTTAATCTCATAAGAGCAGACATTAGACTGTGAGAGTAGGACCTGCCAAAGATGGGGTACATTGACGTTGTGGCAGGCTTATGCAATGTATGATCATATAATGTAACTAAATCCCCATTTTTTTGCCTAGATTAGGTGTTTTTAAAAAAAAACTTTTACAGACTAATAAAGTCTGTCGACATTGAAGTTGCTGTTTAGTAGATAGGAGAGTGCGCTGGATCTTGTGTATTTATTGTATAATATGGCCCCCAGCAGCACCCCATTTAAGCATGTTTAGGTGAGTGCAACCATCCCCCCATGTTTCCTATATATATTTGGGAGTCTAGCCAACTCCTTGGTTCTGCACCCCTCCCTGTTACAGGTGCCTCATCTCAGGTCCCTATTTAGCCTTGTACTGCAGAGAGCCTCAGATGGAATTTTTTCCCAAGTAAGTGGTTAATCTCATAAGAGCAGACATTAGACTGTGAGAGTAGGACCTGCCAAAGATGGGGTACATTGACGTTGTGGCAGGCTTATGCAATGTATGATCATATAATGTAACTAAATCCCCATTTTTTTGCCTAGATTAGGTGTTTTTTAAAAAAAACTTTTACAGACTAATAAAGTCTGTCGACATTGAAGTTGCTGTTTAGTAGATAGGAGAGTGCGCTGGATCTTGTGTATTTATTGTATAATATGGCCCCCAGCAGCACCCCATTTAAGCATGTTTAGGTGAGTGCAACCATCCCCCCATGTTTCCTATATATATTTGGGAGTCTAGCCAACTCCTTGGTTCTGCACCCCTCCCTGTTACAGGTGCCTCATCTCAGGTCCCTATTTAGCCTTGTACTGCAGAGAGCCTCAGATGGAATTTTTTCCCAAGTAAGTGGTTAATCTCATAAGAGCAGACATTAGACTGTGAGAGTAGGACCTGCCAAAGATGGGGTACATTGACGTTGTGGCAGGCTTATGCAATGTATGATCATATAATGTAACTAAATCCCCATTTTTTTGCCTAGATTAGGTGTTTTTTAAAAAAAACTTTTACAGACTAATAAAGTCTGTCGACATTGAAGTTGCTGTTTAGTAGATAGGAGAGTGCGCTGGATCTTGTGTATTTATTGTATAATATGGCCCCCAGCAGCACCCCATTTAAGCATGTTTAGGTGAGTGCAACCATCCCCCCATGTTTCCTATATATATTTGGGAGTCTAGCCAACTCCTTGGTTCTGCACCCCTCCCTGTTACAGGTGCCTCATCTCAGGTCCCTATTTAGCCTTGTACTGCAGAGAGCCTCAGATGGAATTTTTTCCCAAGTAAGTGGTTAATCTCATAAGAGCAGACATTAGACTGTGAGAGTAGGACCTGCCAAAGATGGGGTACATTGACGTTGTGGCAGGCTTATGCAATGTATGATCATATAATGTAACTAAATCCCCATTTTTTTGCCTAGATTAGGTGTTTTTTAAAAAAAACTTTTACAGACTAATAAAGTCTGTCGACATTGAAGTTGCTGTTTAGTAGATAGGAGAGTGCGCTGGATCTTGTGTATTTATTGTATAATATGGCCCCCAGCAGCACCCCATTTAAGCATGTTTAGGTGAGTGCAACCATCCCCCCATGTTTCCTATATATATTTGGGAGTCTAGCCAACTCCTTGGTTCTGCACCCCTCCCTGTTACAGGTGCCTCATCTCAGGTCCCTATTTAGCCTTGTACTGCAGAGAGCCTCAGATGGAATTTTTTCCCAAGTAAGTGGTTAATCTCATAAGAGCAGACATTAGACTGTGAGAGTAGGACCTGCCAAAGATGGGGTACATTGACGTTGTGGCAGGCTTATGCAATGTATGATCATATAATGTAACTAAATCCCCATTTTTTTGCCTAGATTAGGTGTTTTTTAAAAAAAACTTTTACAGACTAATAAAGTCTGTCGACATTGAAGTTGCTGTTTAGTAGATAGGAGAGTGCGCTGGATCTTGTGTATTTATTGTATAATATGGCCCCCAGCAGCACCCCATTTAAGCATGTTTAGGTGAGTGCAACCATCCCCCCATGTTTCCTATAAATATATATATATATGAGTGTGTGTGTGTGTGTGTACACATTACAGCACCCCTCACACACATACTGCACCCATAAACACACATTACACTAGATCCCTATATACATTCTGAATCATCTACACACACACACACACTCACTAGATCTCCTATACACACTGGGTCCTTCAAACACCCATTAGACCCCTACACACACACACTGCACCACCTACACACACACTACATTCCTGACATACACACTCTGGATCCCCATTGTACACACTAGATACCTTGTATGCAAGCACATACAACATTCCCTAAACACACACTCTCTACAACCCCTACACACTACATCACCTATACACACACACAATCCCTACATCCCCTATACACACTATGCCCCCTATACACACTCTCTACAAGCCCTAGCCACACATACATTATGTTAACAACACAAACACAACACGACTGAAACTGACCTATTTACACAATACCACACCACAATCAGCTTACTCTACACACACGCAATCTTACAAGCAGGCTCCAAACACATGCACAATACTCTTTCCTGGCCCTTTTGTCTCCTGGTATCCTATTTATGGAGACACCAGAGACAAGTTGGAAGCAAACACAGTGCAAACATGTTATTAAATTTGCTTGCACTGTGAAGGACAAATACAAAATTTATCATGCTAGAGCTCTTCAGCAGAGCTCTGTGCATGGTGTGCCCTGGTGGAGCATTGAACCAACATGCTCACTTTGACAGGGGGCGTGCTGGTCATTGGTGATGACAAAACACACTGTATCTGGCTCCGCTCCCTTCTCAGGGGGCCACTGCGATAAAAAAAAGCCCGGGCCGAATTTTTTTCCCCAGTCCGGCCCTGCCTCCTCCCCATCCTAGGGTTACATTTTCACAGGTTCTTTTCCAAGTGTCATTATCTGCCACCTCCCTAACCTAGTCTCACCATATCTCCATCCAAGTTTTCCCACCTTGTTGATAAGCAGCTATTCACTTTGATGCCCTTCTTGATGTGTTTGCATAACCCACCTCCTCTATCTCATTTGAGCATGGTCCTCATGAACCTATTGTTCCTATAACATTTCGTAATTGTCTCATTTATTGTTAAATTTCCCTCTTTATACCATTGCAAAGCTATAGAATAAGTTGGTGCTATATAAATGACAATAATAATAATCTCTCCAACTTCCTAGGCCGGTGTCACTCTCTCGTCACACTACACCACAGCTACCCTCATCCCACCTCCCCTTCACAGTGAAAACCTATTCACTACCCCAGTGTTACTATTTCCCCAACTCCCCACCCTTCTTTTGACAATTTCAATGAACGTGCCAATAGATGACAGTACTGGTTGGCACTCACCTTCGGTTTACAAGCATACCGTCAATCAGTCAGAATTTAAATTCTGCAGAATGTATGTCATTTTAATCACATAATTTCTATATTGAACTTCAACAGAATGTTTTTATTTTTTTTATTCAATTTGGAAGAACCAAAAAAATGTTTGCCGTACAGAAGCCTAGTAGCCTCTGCCACTTAACACAAACTTTGCATCACTAATTTACAGTTTGAAAGAAAATCATAGCCATATTATTTTGGAAGACATTTATATTTTTGCCATGCACAAGTTTATTATCAATCTGCTACTGTCGATTTGGTTAGTCAACGCATTCCATGCTACTAAAATATCATGTGTGCTAAAAGATGTGATAGGTGCTCACTATGGTATTAAACACAGGATGTTTAGTGGGCACCGGTAACCAATACAAGGATTCCCAGCCTTGTAAAAGAAAAGTGACAAAGAAAAAGGATAGAGAGGAGACCGCGCCCCAAATGATAATTGTAAAATTGTAGAATTATATACGTACACAAATCTCTTTAGAAATTATATACACAGTTGACCTAAAAAATAAAACAAAGAGAAATACAATAGTGCAATATGAAAGAGTAAAATAAAAGTATCGTACTCACCTTTGCTAGAGCAGAAACTTGCTCCAGTATGTACAGGTGGTATGATCCCCACCTAAGGATATGATGTAACCGGGAAGTAAAATTGTGGCTAAAATAAATAAATAAGTATATAACATTAAAATGTACTATTTATTAATGCAAAACAATAATAACAATCTAAAGTATTGTCAAAGGTACCACTTAACGCATTTCGCCTGTCACAGGCTTCTTCAGAAGTGTCACTGAAGAAGCCTGTGACAGTATGTGAGTACTATACTTTTATTTTACTCTTTTAATTTATTGGTACATACTTCACCATTGGAGCTTTTTTCTGTTCTTATACTCATTGCATATCGCATTATATTTGGAACACCGGAGACACCTGTTGCCACATATATCCTTAGACGGGGATTGTTCCGTCCAGGCGAAATACGGTAGAGCTCCCAGTTAGCTCTACTAAATGTGAGTGTGAATATATATAATTATCTCAGCACTTCACCCACTGACTATTTCATATTGCACTATTGTATTTCTCTCTGTTTTATTTTTGAGATCAACTGTGTATATAATTTCTAAAGAGATTTATGTACGTATATAATTTTACAATTTTACAATTATCATTTGGGGTGCGGTCTCCTCCCCTCCCTTTTACTAAAATATCATGTCACTTGAAGGATGGCTGGACATTTAGAATACACACGTAATTTTGTGTGGCAAATTTCTGTCTACAATGCAGTAGCCTCCTGATTTACCTGAGAAGAACACCAGGAACATTTTTGTACCAAAAAACAAAAATTCGAACTGCACTCAATCCATAACTAAAGCCTTTGTGCAACTAAACCTGGGGCCAACACCTGGGGTCAGAAGTAGTTTGTAGTCAGTGAGGGAAAAAAGGTCCAGGTACTCCAAGGCTTAGATCAGCATTTTATTGATCTACCGTATCCAGCAGCAACGTTTCGACCCTAGGGTCTCCAAAGCTTTAAAAAGACCTTATGGCCGAAATGTTGCAGTTGGACACTGTAGTTCAATAAAATGCTGGTCTAATCCTTGGAGTGACTTTTTTTTTCCTCAGTGACTACAAACCAGGAACATTTTGGGCATGTAATTCAAAGTAGTCTTTATTTAATTTTTGATATAGTTCCATAGGATCAGGTAGCTGGGTCCAGACATCCACATTTAAATTGGGTTATTTTTACAAATAAAAACATTAACAATGGCATAATGTATATGTTTGTGTTTAATGCATGCCTAAGTAGGGGACATGTATAATATACAATGTAACACATTTGTGTTTGTCATTGTAATAACTCATGCATGGGAACCAAAACTATTTTTGGATTTCAGAAGATTGGTAAAAAAAAAGCTGTATTCCTTTATCAAAGCACACTTTCACATATATATTGCGGTTCCAAAAACTATTGAAGAATAAAAATACCACATTGGCCACGGCACATGGTTCTCATTTCAAAATTTAATAATTTGTAAAAAGAACAAGATAAATGAAAATCTCTCACAATTAACCTTCTGAGGCAAGTCAGGCTATTAAAAAATGTCATGAATTCTTAAATTATATCACCTGTTAATGATGCCACCACTACTAATATGATAAGAAGACCTGAATACTTTTGTAGAGAAATGTCATCTTTTATCTGTAGAGGAAGGAAAATGGCAAAATAACATGCATAATTAACTTTTTCTCCTTTATCTTTCCAATCATTGGAGTCAGGCTGAGTTGTGATGGTTCCACAGGGAGTCAAGTTAGGCTATTCTGACACTTTCAAAAGGACCATTTTTATTTTTTTTAAATAAAAAGAATGTGCGCACTGTAAAGCAGGAGTGGGCAAAATATATCTAAACAACTGCCGTTAAACTACAACTCCCATCATGCTTTACACATCCTACTGTTTTAGGTAAAAGTTGCGGATGGCACTCTGATGCCCTGTTCTCACACATGTTTAGGGTTGAGGGCATGTTCCCTCTGGATAATTTTGCGGGGAGAGTAGAAGTCAAATGAGCCTACACAATATATACCATTGCTAGGGGACAATGTGAAAGCAAGTGAGGGGACTTGAGCCCGACTGAATACTAAATCAATGAATGTACTATATTGTTACTCTGTCATTTTGTTGGATAACTTCCTGTCACATGATCAAGAGATACAGATAGGCCCACGCACGAACACGTACATACATAATTCTAATGAGCCATTATCTGAAAATGACAGTTTTAAATTATAACATGACAGTAAACACTATTGAAAGGTTTACAGGGTGAACAATGCCGTTGAAGTAAGTACAAAACACACTTCCCTCTACCACTTCTGCACTTCTACATCCAGGGCAACATAGGCATTCCAAGATGGTTCATGATCACTTATGAACGTTCGGACTTAGACAATACCAAATGGGCATTTATATTCTTCGGTATTATTTTCAGAGGGCTGCATGGAACTTGAAGGGTAAATTAGTTTACATTTGAAAACTCTTGCTGGGCGAGGATAGGCTGTCCTACCTAAGTAAAATAATAATCAAAGAAAAAAAAAAACATTGTGTAGTAAAAGAAAATTAGTACGACCCACAGCGTAGTGTTAATTAGCTGTCTGGATATGCAAACTACCAAGATGTCTCAGATTTTCTTTAAAGAAACAAAGTGTCAAAAAAATCTAAACAATTAAAGCTTGTCTTTCCGCCCCACATCCTATACTTACATTAAAATGTGCAGAGTGCTCACACAGTGCTAAATTCTATATATAATATAAACTAAGCCATAACTGCTTTCACTCGATCCCTTCAAATCATCATTTTAAATATAGAACAAGCATCTTAAATTTTTATCAAATATACTGCGCTTCGTTTTTTTTGGCAGAAAGGAACAGCAAGCGAGCTTCACTAGAGCAGCCTTATCACGGCACGCAGAATAAATCACCATCTAATTTGGGAATTAGTTCCAAGCTATACAACTCACACTGACAAGTTTTATTTTTAGGGATTTCAGTTTGGATCATAATATATGCTGCAATGTAATAACAGCTGAGGTCTGTCTTGCTTCCACTAATTACTTATTCTTCGTAAAAGAACTGGACATATTGCAAAGGGAAGGTATAAAAGCATGCCGTTATTCTTTATTTTGTTTAACTTAATAATTCGACGATGTTCACCACAATTAACATCCTTTACATTTCCGGTCCTTTACATCCTTTACATCTAGGTTGGAAAATTTAAAGTTCTAATCACCAAAGAGTGAGTTTCCCCCTGGACAACTTAGGAAGGGGGAGCATGACTGCTGCACATGAATAAGGGTCTGGATTATAAAATTATACAAGGTTGCAAAGTGGTCAGTTTGGTAGGAGGCTGGGGGAGGAGTCTCACCAGTCAGCAGAGACAAGGGAGAGGAGAATACTGACTTTTAAATTTGTCCAGTTTTGTCCTGAAGATTTCTGCAAGCAAAAGGAAGAAAAATAAGTTGTTAGGCTGACCAGAGGCCTCTGAGACCCTGTGTAACACCCCTTCCAGTATGACTACCACAACACTGATGGCTGAATCCGACCTGGTAAGGCTCCTGGAGGCCTAACAGGCATCCCACAGGCCGGGGGCGCTGGAGGCCCTGGTATCAGGCGTGGGAACGACCTTGGGGACCACAGGGACAACGGATGATGTTGCGGTGGCTGGCGGACGGAGGGCCAGGCGGTCCTGGCCTCCTTCGCGTTTATCCCCCAGTCCGGTGAGGAGAGGTGACCGGTGGCGACAAGGGAGCCAGGGGGTCACCGGCAGCGGTGAGAGGACATCGCCAGCGGTAGCTACGGGGCGCAGGTGACGGTCCAAACGAGGAGGAGCAGGTGAGGCCCAAGATGGCGGCCCCAGCAATGGCGGCAAGCCCGCCAGAAGATCGCGCAGTCCGCGTGAGTCTTTTCCGGCCGGAGCGAAAGTGTCGACATCACGCACGCGACGTGGCGTGCACCGGAAGTCGGCGCAGGAACGCCGGGCGAGTACAGGACTGCGGCGCAGAGGGGAGAGCGCCAGTCCCAGGCCTGGGCGCAGCAACATCTACATGACAGGAGCAGCAGGTATAGACAGCGGCCCTGGGTACAGGCGGCCGTGGGTCCCCAACCTCACCTTCTGAAGAGGGCAGTGCCCAGTCTAGATCGGAGGAGGAGAGGACCACTGTTCCAGCGCTGATTCCTGCAACAGGTACTGGTGAGTATTGCGCTAGCGCATGGGAAGCGCTGGCGACAAGCAAGGGATCTTCAAGGGGATAGTGTTCTCTCATTGCTTAGGGCTGTACTAGCCAGGCTGCCAGAGTGGGCTGCTCAGGCCAAGGTGCTGGTTAGTGTCCTTATGCAGGCGTTAGCGTCTGGTCCTCCCCCTATGCCCCGTTACGAGATGGCACCACTAGGGATGCATATTCCCATGGAGGTCAGGGATAAAATAATCAGGGGTGAGTCTATAGATGTGTTAACCCTGGTTTCCCCCGACCGGGAATCTGTGGACAGACCGCAGCGCGGGGAGTAGGCGGAGGATGAATAAGGTAAGATTCCACGCACCTTTGGAAACTGGCTCCAAGGGTTCATGGTATATGCGAGTATAGTGTCAAGGAGCTTCCCGGGGAAGGCCCCGGCACTGTTCGGTTATGTGGATCTTATTTGGGGGCGTACACAGTTTATGGGGGGCCAATGTTGGTGTCGCTACGGCCAGCAATTTTCCCTTTTCCTGGTGCATCGGCAGGGGCACGCAAGGGCATGTGCTGGCTCTTTAGAGAGAGCCACTGCAGGTGGTTCGGAGTTTGCAGGTTTAAACATGAGTGTTCCCATTGCAGAGGGTCTCACCCAGCATTGCGTTGCTTCAGGAAAGGTAAACAAGGTCAGCGTTCGTCAAGAGATGACGCGCCCTTGCCGGGGAGCGTGGTAAGGATGTGGCCGTGGCTCGACCGGTAACCTAACTGGCGGGCAGCTGAGATTTGTTGGACAGGTTTGCCGTGGGATTCGGGATTCCGTTTGTACATTCAGATTCCCCTTCCCTCTCCAGTAATTTGAAGTCTGTGCTGGGAAAATAAGACATTTTAGTGGAGAAGTTGGACAAGGAAGTGCGAAGGGGGCGCATGGCTGGCCCGTTCACGGTTCTGCCCTTTCACAATTTATGAGTCTCTCCATTGGGCTTGGTGCCCAAAAAAGGATTCCGTGGCTTTTTGGCTCATTCACTACCTGTCGTACCTGTCGGGCGGGTCGGTGAATGATGATATTGATAAAGAGGTGTCCCGCGTTAGGTACGCATCGTTTGACAGGGCTCTTGAATTGCTTAGGGAGGCCGGAAGCCGGGGCTTTGCTAGCGAAGTCTGATATTGAATCCGCTTTCTGGTTCCTTCCGGTGCATCCGGAATGTTTTCATTTACTAGGTTGCCAGTTTAAGGGTTCGTTCTTTTTTAACGTGTTTGCCTATGGGCTGTGCTATTTCATGTTCATACTTTGAGATGTTCGCCTCATTTCTCGAATGGGTGGCTGGCTGTTCGTCCATTATGCTCTATTTGGACAATTTTTTGTTCGTGGGAGCTCGGGGGTCGGTCACATGCGTCCGTCTATGGGAGTCATTTAGGAAGGTCTCGTGGACTTTGGGGTTCCCCTGGCAGAGATCAAGACAGTGGGGCCAGTGGAGGTCCTCTCCTATCAGGGCATAGAGATTGATAGCTCGCTCATGGTCTTTCGACTGCCGGAAGGGAAGCTGGAGCAATTACTCAGGTTGGTTGATATGGTGAAGGGTGCGCAAAAAAAAAAAAAGGCAGCTGAGGCAAATCCAGGTGCTTTTGGGTCACCTCATGTGCTCTTTATGGGACGGGCGTTCTGTAGGAGTCAGCTTTTTCACATAGGTCGGGTTTCCAGTCAGCTGCGGGATGATCTGCAGACGTGGAGTTCCTTCCTCGGTACGTATAATGGTCAGTCGTGTTGGTTGCGTCCTGCTACGTCATATACGGATCTCAAGCTGTTCACGGACGCCTCAGGGTCTGTGAGGTTTGGCGCGTACTTCCACGGTCGCTGGTGCATAGACGCATGGCTGCTTGCGTGGAAGGAGAGTAAGCTAAAGGGCAACCTTACGTTTCTGGAGCTCGTCCCCATAGTAGTGGAGCTGTGGGAAGAAGGGCTCTCGAATAGGAAGGTGGTGGTGCGCACGGACAACAAGGGTGTTGTCCATGTAATTAATCGGTCTACCTCTGCGTCGCATCTGCTTAGGCGGTTAGTGCTCTTGAGCCTGCGTCATAATGTGGGGATTTTAGCGTGTCATGTTCCAGGCGTGCTGAATGTCATCGCCGATCCCCCTTTCTCGGTCAGTGGGACCGGTTTCGGGAGACGGCGCCAGAGACGGCGCAGACGGGGGAGCAATGTCCTCGAGAGTTAGGGGACCTGATGTCTGACATTTGAGGAGGTTGGCTAGGGGATCCCTATCAGAGTCACCCTGGAGGTCCTATACAGAGATATGGCGGGGTTGGTTTGTCATCGGGTTGGAAAAGGGCTTGTCGACAGCGGTGGGTAGGCTGCGTGTGATGCTGGAACTCTTGGAGTCGCTAAGCGCGGCTGGTAAGTCTGTAGCGGTTGCGAGTCGCAACTTGTCTGCTCTCTCCTTTTTGTGTCAATGGTTCGGGTGGGAGGATGTCTCCAAGGTACTTGGCTTTTCTCGTGTGGTGGAAGGATGGATGCAATGTCGACGACCGGACTCTCGTAGGCCGATCTCATTTGAGATACTGGGGAAGCTGTTGTCCTTCCTTTCTCAGGTGTGCTCGCCTGCATATGAGGTTTACTGTGCTTTTTCGGAGCGCTGCGGATTGGAGAATTGGTAGCACCCAGGGCCTCGACGCACTCGCGGTTGGTGGCTCAGGGATTTGGAGCTGTCAGCATCGGGCATAGT
The DNA here is from genome assembly GCF_036172605.1 of Pelobates fuscus. Taxonomy (NCBI): domain Eukaryota; kingdom Metazoa; phylum Chordata; class Amphibia; order Anura; family Pelobatidae; genus Pelobates; species Pelobates fuscus. The sequence continues at coordinate 42,498,930 of NC_086318.1, read as the reverse complement.
GCTCCGTATACGATGGTCAAAGACAGATCAGGCAGGCGAAGGGGCCCAGGTTCGTATCGGAGTTACGGGGGGTGTATACTGCCCAGTTTTGCTAGTGATGGAGTTCCTCTGGTTTCTGGGTCAAAGGGAGGGGTTCCCTTTTGGTTCACCAGGATGGTACGTCGCTGAGTCGATTCCAGTTCTCTTGGATTCTGTAGTTATGCAGACCCTACCCAGTACACGTCACATTCCTTACGTATAGGTGCGGCGACGCATGCGAGTTGGACAGGTCTCCCTGCAGAGGCATTAAAACAGCTAGGAGATGGAAGTCGGGCCGGTATCAGCTATATGTATGCCCGCATATGTTATGATGGTTTAGCAATTTCCCCTTCTCTCTCCCCCCTCTTCCCTTCCCTCAATTTGTTAGTTATGTGATTCCCGGATGTAGGGTTGTTATGTCTGTTCCTTCATTCTAGGCAGGGGTCTGTGCTTCGTATGGATAATAGGGCTCTACTATGTGTACGGGGCAGCCCGGCACGCGGTAGACAGAGTGTATGGCCGTAACTTGAGTTTTCCCCATGAGTCAGTTTGGGTACGTTGGAGGGGGTTAAGGGTATTACGCTGGGACCAAATGTACTCTGAATGTCTTCAATTAAGCCGCAGCTTCTCCAGTCCAGTCATCCTGGTATTGCACGCAGGCGGGAATAACATTGGCCGCCGGCGGTCGGTCGATCTCATCCAGGCCATGAAGCAAGATGTTGCCGCACTTCTTTGCTCTTTTTAAGGACTTGATTGTAGTTTGGTCAGAAATCATCCCTTGCCCAGTATGGCGGGCGAGCGCACATGGCAGAGGCTTGGAGAGATGTAGGAGGGAGGTCAACATGACGGTCTCTAGATTTATTCAGCGCACGGGGGGAGTTGTAGTACGCCACTTTGAGCTGGAAGGAGATAATGCTAATTTGATGCAGGGGGATGGCGTACATTTGTTACCGGTAGGCTTGGGCATATTCGATGTGGGACTCCAGTCAGGAATTGAAATTGCGCTGTCGGCGGGGGGCGCGATGCCGGCGCGCAGTAAGGCACGCGAGGAGGGCATCGCGGTGGCGGTATCCTGGACAGCGCAAAGAAAAGGTTAAGACGAAGAGTCACTTTGGGGAGATGACAGCCCGCACGGGAGCTGATGGCGGAGTGCCGGCTGTTTAGTCTCATGGAAAAAATGTTGGGGGAACTGTCTGTTGGGCAACCGCTCAACAGCTGACAGATTGGATAATGTTAAAAGTTATACATTTAATAAAGCTGTGGCCGTTGCCCTTATCCACTAAGAAGGTGTCTCTGGTGTGTTATTGGGGGGCAACGGTGGGGACATGGATTATGGGTCAGCAGTCAAGTTTCCCCCTGGACAACTTAGGAAGGGGGAGCATGACTGCTGCACATGAATAAGGGGCTGGATTATAAAATTATACAAGGTTGCAAAGTGGTCAGTTTGGTAGGAGGCTGGGGGAGGAGTCTCACCAGTCAGCAGAGACAAGGGAGAGGAGAATACTGACTTTCCCTCCCACCCACCCTGTTGGTTGTTTGGTGTCTGGCTTTGCTTTTCTGTTTTGTCACAGCTTGGCGGTATCCTGGACAGCGCAAAGAAAAGGTTAAGACGAAGAGTCACTTTGGGGAGATGACAGCCTGCACGGGAGCTGATGGTGGAGTGCCGGCTGTTTAGTCTCATGGAAAAAATGTTGGGGGAACTGTCTGTTGGGCAACCGCTCAACAGCTGACAGATTGGATAATGTTAAAAGTTATACATTTAATAAAGCTGTGGCCGTTGCCCTTATCCACTAAGAAGGTGTCTGGTGTGTTATTGGGGGGCAACGGTGGGGACATGGATTATGGGTCAGCAGTCAAGTTTAAAAAGTTGAGCTGTCACTGTAGGGAAGTTGAATTTTTTTTTAAATCAGGCCCTTTTTTGCTATTCAGTTTTCACTCTAGTTTACTGTTTAGTAAATAACTCCCAGATAAACTGATGGCAGATAGTTACTGGTTCAGCACTTAAAGTGTTTTTTTTTTTTCTTTTAAAGTAACACATAAGGAAAAGTATGGACTACTTCAATACAACTACTACAATAGTGTAATAGTGTTATGATTTCTGTCTCTGTGATATTTGTTATACTCACCGAAGAAAAATAGAAGAAAGCGCCAGTCACTCCAGGATACAAAAAGGCAAATTTATTGAACCCACTGCCCTTCACAACGTTTTGACCTACACAGTCTTTCTAGGTCGAAACGTTGTGAAGGGCAGTGAGTTCAATAATTTTGCCTTTTTGTTTCCTGGAGTTTCTGGATCATTCTTCTATTTTTCTTCATTAAGTATTTGGTCCCTGGTACTGTGACTGGCCTGGTTGCACCCGGATACATACTCCTTGGGATTGAGTGTAGTTCCACATCCCTGATATATTATATTTGTTATACTCACATGATTTCTGGATAAACTGCATTCAGATGTTGCCTCCCCTCGATGTCTTTGGGGGCTATTGACTTGCTTTGTGGGGTTGAGGAAACTCAGTACACTGGATAAAGTAGAAAAATATTCTATCTTCACCCAGTGAGGGCACTTTGCAGCCTTCCCATGCCCTGCAATTTGACTCAGAGCACTCTGATTGGTTGGTTTAAGCCAACCAATGAGAGTGCTCTGAGAGGTAAATGAAGAGATTGACAGGTTTGTTATCCATTCTACATTTACCTGTCACAGCACTCTGATTGGTTGGCTTGTAATCGAACCAATCAGAGTGCTCTGAGTCAATTTACACAGCGTGGGAAAGTTCTATGGAATTTTCCCACGCTGTGTAAAATGACTCAGCGCACTCTGATTGGTTGGATTCCAAGCCAACCAATCAGAGTGCGGTGACAGGTAAACATAGAGACTTACTTGTTAAGCTTAAACCAACCAATCAGAGTGCTTTGAGTCAAATTGAAGGGCGTGGGAAGGCTTTATAAGCCTTTCCCCGCCTTTCGAAGCTCAGTCTGCAGGGGATTTTTTTCTTTTTCAGCGTAATTTTTTTGCGCTCTAGTTTTTTTTTATTTTACAAGTTCGACAGGTATTATGGATTTTTATTTGGCCTTTTTTGGGGCTGAAAAAAGAAGGATTTAGAAAAAAGAAGACATCAAATGGTAAATATCTTTTTTATTTATTTACAAGTATTTGGTTTTACTGTCTCCCCCTCACTATTTTTAGGGTGAGGGGGGTAGGTCGGGCTTTGTTTGATTTTATTTGGGTCTTGAGAACCCCTAGTCACCTGGGGGGGGGGTATTTTTATATTTTCCCCACCCGTCTCTCATGGGGATCAGGGGGGGCAATAGGTTCCCCCCTTTGTCTTTTAGGGCCCCCACCCCCCTGCTTATGGGTGGGAGTGAGGACAACAGGACCCCTCCATTTTCATCTAGTGCCCCCACCCATCGCTTATGGGTGGAGGTCGGGCGGAGGACAATAGGTCCCTCCCATTGTAATTCAGGGCCGGGGGAGGACTAAAGTTCCCCCCCATATTCATTTAGGACCCCCACCCACAGCTCATGGGTGGGGGTTGGGAAAAGACAATAGGTCCCCCCCATTTTCATTTAGGGCCCCACCCACCGCTCATGGGTGGGTGCCAGGGGGAGGACAATTGGTTACCCCTTTTGTCATTTAGGGCCCCCACCTGCCTCTTATGGGTGGGGGCCAAGTGGGGCCCTATGTCCCACATTTAGTTGCATAGCCCCCACTTGCAGGGTATGGGTGGGGCATCGGGGGGGGCACTATGTCACCCCTTGCTAGTTAATAGACGCCCCAACATGGGGCCATTTATTGGGGAGGGTTCTTACTGTATACTAGACATGATATAGCAAGTAGGGGCAGATTCATTACTAATACTAAGTAATTTTTACTTGGTATTAGTAAAGTTTCTGAAAGACCAATTTTGGTCTTTCAGCCTTTTAGTAGATAGCTCCCTGATACCGTGGTAATTAGGGAGCTATCTACTAAGCGACTGCAAGATGCAGTCGCAGCACGGATCGGAATTTAATTCATTCAAATGACATTTTGAACCGACCTAAAAGTACCGATTGTCGTCCTAACATAAATGAACAAACTGTTCTCATTCTGTTAGGGTGAAATTCGGTACTTTCGCCAGCAATCTGTCTAAATGACAGGACGTTTGGGAATAGTGAAAGGAAGTATCATGAGATCACAGAGGAAAGGTGAGAATTGTGGGAAATTGCTCTGGCTACAGGAAATCAAGCACACTTTGCTCCTCCGCTGGTCATAGCTGGTCAGGCGTAGGAAACCTCCATAAGACAAATAGTCCCTACTTTGTCTTATGTTTTAAAGAAAACTAGAGCAGACAGGAAGAAATGAAGAACAGATCCTGAGAGAGGAAGAGAAGAGGAAGCGATTAGGGAAAGGTAAGTACGGCATGACAGTGCCGCTTTAGCATTAAACTTACAATTGATATGCAATTTGTCTGAAATTTTGGCGATCGTTGGTTCTTCTAAATTCTGTTACTCTGAAATGCTATATGGACATATCGCGTAACGGACAATGGACAAACGTTTTTGTTTGATTTGTCATTTAGAGATCTGTCCAATTTGACACAAAAACAAAAAAAGAGATGATTAATTTGAGAAAGATGAATGGGGGTTTGGGACAGAAACTACATTTTTATTTTATTCACAGATAAAGTGAGAAGTGACCAATAAAGGGAAAAAAAGTATGATCAGTAAAAAATTAATAAGAAAGTGTTAAAAACTATATATAAACATATATAAACATATATATTTTTTACAGTTCCTCTTTTTTCCCCTCTATTGGTTACTTGTTCTTATTTGATCTGTGAACGAAATGATTGGGAAATGCGCCTATCAATGTACGGTAAAAAATATTCATATTTAAATTATGTACATATTTTGCAATACACTGATTAGCTCAATTGGCGCGCCCTTTAGGTTTGTCTGAATAATTTTTCCCAAAGTGAATGGATAAAATTTTGCTGAACTGTAATGCCACATGGATGAATCCCTAATCTACTGGCACCGTTGTTTTTTTCAGATGAATCAATTCTGCCGTGCCCATGTTTAGTTAACCTTTATAATATTCAGGAATTAATTTTGAACAGTATACGAATATATACAGCCAGCACAAACAACTATTTACTAACCTGATCATTAGCACGAATATACAACCTCCATAGAGACCGGAAGAAAGGCGTTTTTTGCTTACAGCCGAGAAAATGGTTCTTTACAGTAAGGACAATAAAGATGTGGAATTCTCTGCCTAGAATGTTTTTTCTTATTAAAGTCTATAGATATATTTTTAAAAGGCTTGAATGCTTTATTACATAAACACAATATTCAAGGATATGATTGAGATGCATGTGAACAGGTTGTTGATCCAAGGAGAAATCTGATTGCCACTGTGGAGATGAGAAGGATTTTTTCCCCTTTTTGTGGCATAATTAAAATTATTACATTTGGCAGCAGATCCTTTAAGTCCTGTAAGCTGCGAGGTGGGGCCAACATGGATCGGATTTGTTATTCCATCACATCCCACAGATGTGGGAAGTGATCGGGGAAATTTGGAGGCCAAGGCAACACCTTGAACTTGTGATCCATCAGACCACCTCTTCTGTGGAACGCCCTTCCCTTCCCCATAAGACTTTCCCCAGTCTCCACTCATTCAAAAAATCATTGAAAACTCACTTCTTCAAGAAAGCATATCAGTTAAGCTTTAAGCAGGTTTTTATCCCCCACCCCCATGACTCCTCTCCTGCAACTGTCAAAAATTACCTACTAAGCCCTCAATGAATACTTTTCTAACAACCTATTTTGTACCCCTACTTTTACCCTTGGTGTCCCTATACCCCACTCCCTCTAGAATGTAAGCTCATTGAGCAGGGCCCTCCACCTCTCTGTTCCTGTACGTCCAACTGTCTGGTTAAAATTACATGTCTGTTAGTCCACCTAATGTACAGCTCTACGGAATGTGATGGCGCTATGAAAATAATAAAATAATAAACTAATAATAATAATAACTCTTTGCCATGTTCCTCAAATCATTTCTGAACAATTTTTTGCAGTGTGGCAAGGTGCATTATCCTGCAATCAGGGTACACCATTGACATGAAGAAGTGCACATGGTACGAAACAATCTCTAGGTAGGTGGTACATGTCAACGTAATGTCCACATGAATACCAGGACACAAGAACATTGCCCAGAGCATAATACTGCCTTCGCTGGTCTGCCTTCTTCCCATCCTGCTTCCCATCCTGCTAAAATAATTTGTGATCCATCAGACCATGCAACTTTCTTCCATTGCTCTAGGATTCAGTTCTGATGCTCACAATCCCATTGAAGATTCTTTCAGCGGTGGACAAGGGTCATCATGGACACTCTGATAGGTCCATGGCTACGCAGCTCCATATGCACCAAACTGTGATACACTATGTGTTCTGACACCTTGGCCCTTGTAAAAGTAACTCAGATCTTTTCACTTACCCATTTTTCCTGCTTCCAATACATGAAATTCAAGAACTGACGGTTTATCTTCCCTGAAAACTCAGGAAATGTGCAGAGTGGTTAGACCAGGAGGGATCTTGGCACTTTATTAAAATGAATCCAGTTAAAACGTCAATGAGAGAAGCTCAGTGGTTCTGTGCTTCTGAGACAGTTATGTTCAGTGTATTAGATTACTGATGATGGAATTCTAGATCTTGGCTAGTTTCAACCATTATACACATATATTGAATGTATTGTCACTCTCCTTGTGATAGATAGATAGATAGATAGATAGATAGATAGATAGATAGATAGATAGAGAGAGAGAGAGAGAGAGAGAGAGAGAGAGAGAGAGAGAGATCACAGACGTTGGATGAATCTTTAATGGTAAAAGAGGAATTACACTTCTTCCTTTGACATCTCTAATCCAGTGGGTGGTCTTACAGCTGCAATGATTATTCTAATTGTAAACTCAGGGTACACTATGTAACATAAATACAATGATGATGGTGTTGTAGTGTTTACATTAACCTTTTATTAGACTTGTGCAATGATGCTTTTTAGCTAGGTCAAACAAATCCCATTCAAATCCCATTCCTGTTAATGTACAACTGAGTGAGTCGATCCATCTGGGTTTTACCTGTTGAGTCTTATCCAAAGAATGATTAGTTCGGGCATAGATTAAAAGGAATTTGATTCACCTGACCTAGATCAAAAGCATTAATGCACAAGTCTACCTTTTAGAGCTACTGTGATTCAATCCAACACAGACAATGATGATATATATTAAACAATTTTCAATTTTTTAACTTTTTAACGCAATCTCTCTCTCCCACGTCTTTAATCTCTCTCCCTCACACACCTACCTATCTTTCTATCTATGTAACAGAGAAATATATATATATATTTGTTTTCTTTCGGATGGAAAATTCTCTTTAATGCAAAAACAGCGAAACTATTATCCTACATTACTAAACTGATGAATTGTAAGCTCTTCAGAGCGAGTGTACTTTTTGATTTATAATGAGAAGATTTCCTTTGCAGTCACAATATGCTGCACAGAGAATGATGTGTTGGCACTTTCTCAATATGGAAAAAAAAAAAAAGAAAGAGACAACAAGTCTTTACTATTCTTCAATGTAATGTAAATATTTTTTGATCTCAGTGATTTTACCAAATAAAACTTCTGGTAGTAAAATGTTTTTATTACGGAATAAAATGCTGCTTTTATCTCCTGTGAAAAGACCCACTATTAATACAAGGAATATTTAATATCACGTGTCTCCCTGGCATGCATGCACATAACCTGCATGCAACTTGATAGAATGTATCTGAATCTCTTGACAAAGAGACACACTATCCTCCTAAATCTAACTCACATTCAATGTAGAACTGGAAATTAATTTAAATTAAGGGACTGAAAGGGAAACTATTGTGCTACAAATACATAGTTGTATTCCTAGCACTATAGGACCCTTTGCCTCAGGCTCGGCCCCAGCTTGTCAGGATCGGGACAGGGATCCAACACGCAGAGTACAAACAGTAGCCAGATACGTATACCGGACCTTAGAATGGCCGGACTAACGTAAGTAGTACAGTATAGAATGGTCAAAGACAAGCCGAGGTCGAGGGTAACAGAAGACAGGTAAGCGAGAGACAAGCCGAATCAAGGGTAACAGAGATAAGCAGAGTAAGGTAAACAAGCCGGGTCAAAACCAAAAGGGATAATAGAATACACAAGCACTGAGTGACTAGAACAAGCTAGAACCACGACAGGGCAATGAGCTAATGAAAGAAGCTCTGTAAAATACCCTGTTCAGAGCAGTAACCACGCCTCCAAGGCGTCCTGATTGGTCCTGCAGCCATTGACTGACAGGTTGTTCCGGGGGAGTGTCCTGATGACTACTTCCTGCCTAGATGCTGTAAAAGGCAGTCACTCCCTCGCGGCCGGCCTAGCATGACCGGATAGACCGCGGGGAAGGGAGCCATCAGACCGTCTGGATGGAGGAACAGCTAAGTCTCTACCTCTTTCGGAGGTAGAGACCACAGGTACCCTGACAGTACCCCCCCTCTCAGATACGCCCACCGGGCGGAATGAACCGGGACGAGATGGGAAGCGAGAGTGATACGCCCTGCGGAGACGGGGAGCATGAACATCCTCCTGAGGTACCCAACTCCTCTCCTCAGGACCATATCCCTTCCAATCAACCAGATATTGTACTCTCCCCCGGGAGATTCGAGAATCAATAATAGAGTTAACCTCATACTCCTCCTGACCCTCCACCTGAACGGGGCGAGGAGGGGCTATTGTGGAGGAAAATTTGTTACATATGAGTGGTTTCAGCAATGAAACATGAAACGAGTTCGGGATGCGTAAGGTATTAGGAAGAGCTAAACGATACGCAACTGGATTGATACGGGTCAGCACCCTGTAGGGTCCAATATAACGAGGAGCGAACTTCATGGAGGGCACTTTTAAACGGATGTTCCTCGTGCTCAGCCATACCCTATCACCTGGAACAAAGACCGGAGCCGCCCTTCTACGTTTATCAGCGTGTTTCTTGACCAACATAGAGTTGTGCACAAGGATTTGTCGAGTTTGATCCCACAACTTCCTCAAATTGGCAACATGAACATCAACCGACGGCACCCCCTGGGAAGGGGAATCCGAAGGAAGAATAGACGGATGAAAACCATAATTCATGAAGAAGGGGCTTGAATGAGTAGAATCGCAAACGAGATTGTTGTGTGCAAACTCCGCCCAAGGAATCAAACCGACCCAATCATCCTGGTGTTCAGAAACAAAGCATCGTAAATATTGTTCGATTTTCTGGTTGGTACGTTCAGCAGCTCCGTTAGACTGAGGATGATAGGCAGAAGAAAAGTTTAATTTAATACCAAGTTGAGAGCAGAAGGACCTCCAAAAGCGGGAAACAAATTGGGAGCCTCTGTCCGATACAATTTGAGAGGGTATCCCATGTAGGCGAAAAATCTCCTTAGCGAATATCTCTGCCAATTCGGGAGAAGACGGGAGTTTAGGCAGGGGGATGAAGTGTGCCATCTTAGTAAACCTGTCAACCACGGTGAGGATAACAGTCTGTCTTTTAGAGATAGGTAGATCGACAATAAAGTCCATGGCCAAACAGGACCATGGTTTTTCTGGAACCTCCAAGGGGTGCAGGAATCCACATGGAAGCGTATGGGGTTGTTTGGTTTTAGTACAAACCTCACATGCCGCGATGAACTCCTCAATATCCCTCCGTAAAGCAGGCCACCAGAAGTCCTTAGAGATCAAGGCGTAAGTTTTGCGAATACCAGGATGTCCCGCCATCTTGCTATTATGTAAACACTGTAAAAGTTCCAGTTGAAGAGCAGGAGGAACAAAATGACGGCCCGCAGGAGTCTGTTTAGGTGCTAGATGTTGCAACTTAATGATCTCGGCCAGTAATGGAGAATGAATCCTGAGATTCGTATTAGCAATGATATTGCATTTCGGAACTATAGAAGAAAGAACTGGTTCAGGTACAGTAGAAGGTTCATATTGGCGAGATAATGCATCGGCTTTAGAGTTTTTAGAACCAGGTCTGTAAGTCAGTACATAATTGAAGTGAGTCAGGAATAAGGACCAACGAGCTTGTCTAGAGGATAAGCGCTTAGCCTCCCCAATATAGGACAAGTTTTTGTGGTCCGTCAAAATCGTAATAGGGTGTAGGGTCCCCTCCAACAAATGTCTCCACTCCTTTAAGGCTTTAATGACTGCTAACAGTTCCCTTTCCCCGATGTCATATCTGCTCTCAGGCCCAGAAAATTTCTTAGAGACAAAACCACAAGGGTGTAACGGTTTATCCACCCCTAACCTTTGAGACAGAACAGCCCCAACTGCTGTCTCAGAGGCATCGACCTCGAGCAAGAAAGGCAGAGTCGTATCAGGATGGACTAGAATGGGAGCCGAGGCAAAAAGTTCCTTGAGAGTCTTGAAAGCACCAAGAGCTTCCTCAGACCAGAACTTAGTATCAGCCCCTTGTTTGGTCATATTGGTAATAGGCGCAATGATAGAGGAGTATCCTTTAATGAAGCGCCTATAGTAGTTGGAAAAACCAATAAACCTTTGGATAGCCTTGAGTCCTTTGGGCAAGGGCCAGTCTAAAATAGATTGGAGTTTTACAGGATCCATTTTAAAACCCTCCCCAGAAATCACGTATCCAAGTCTACCTGAGACTGATCAAAACTGCACTTTTCCAATTTGCAATATAGACCATGTTGCAGCAGCTTGTGTAATACCTTTCTGACCTGTCTATGGTGAGTCTCAATCTCCTTAGAGTGTATTAGTATGTCGTCCAGGTAAACAATAACACAATCATGCTGAAACTCCCTAAGTACCTCATTAATCAAATCTTGAAATACTGCAGGAGCATTGCATAGTCCAAATGGCATAACAATGTATTCGTAATGGCCATACCGGGTATTGAATGCAGTCATCCACTCGTGACCTTGCTGGATTCTCACCAAATTGTAAGCCCCTCTGAGATCTAACTTGGTGAAGATTTTGGAGCCCTTAAGACGATCAAATAACTCGGTAATCAGTGGGATAGGATAGGCATTTCTGACAGTTATTTTATTCAAGCCTCGGTAATCGATACAAGGTCTCAGCGTGCCATCCTTCTTCTTAATGAAAAAGAACCCAGCCCCGGCCGGAGAAGAAGACCTCCTGATGAATCCCTTTTCTAAATTCTCCCGAATATACTCCTCTAGAACCGAGTTTTCCTGAACAGACAAAGGATATACATGGCCCCTCGGAGGCATAGTGCCGGGTAGCAGCTTAATCTTACAGTCAAATGACCTGTGTGGAGGCAAAGAATCGGCATTCTTCTTGTCAAACACTGCCCTTAAGTCTAGGTAAAGGTCTGGTATCTGTCTTTCTGTGGACTGAATAGGAGTCTCAGGTATGTTAACATTAGCTAATGGAGAAACCTTGCATAAACACCGATCCTGGCAGCCCTGGCCCCACGAGAGTATCTCTCCTAACTCCCAATCGATAATAGGGTTATGTTTTTTCAACCATGGGTACCCCAGAACTATGGGAACGGAAGGGGACGAAATGAGCAAAAGAGATAAATTCTCCACGTGTAGGATACCAACATTTAAACTAATGGGTACGGTTTCACGAAAGATAACAGGGTCTAGTAGTGGTCTACCATCTATGGCCTCAACGGCCAAAGGTGTCTCCCTTAGCTGGGATGGAAAATTGTTCTTACTAGCAAAGGCTTGGTCGATAAAATTCTCAGCAGCACCGGAATCTATCAATGCCATAGCCCTTACTACTTCCTTCCCCCAAGTTAAGGAAACTGGTAGCAGAAGCCTGTGATCCTTATAATTAGGAGTAGAGGACAAAATAGAAACACCCAAGGCCTGTCCTCTAGAGGGACTTAGGTGCGAGCGTTTCCCGGGCGGTTAGAACAGTTCGAGAGTAAATGACCCTTGGCTCCACAATACATACACAAACCCTCTCTTCTCCTGTGCTGTCTTTCCTCCTCAGAGAGGCGGGTATACCCTATCTGCATAGGTTCAGTAAGAAAAGATATCGTGGAGTCAGGACTTGAAAAAGCAGGAGCTAACCTAAAAGAAGGTCTCTGGTTCCTCTCTCGAGTGTTCTGTCTCTCTCTTAGACGTTCATCTATACGAGAGATGAACGAAATTAAATCCTCTAAATTCTCAGGGAGTTCTCTGGTAGCAACCTCATCAAGGATTACATCAGATAGGCCATTCAAAAATACATCCATATACGCCTGCTCATTCCACTTGATTTCTGCCGCCAGAGACCTGAACTCTAGTGCATAATCCACCAGTGTTCGGTTCTCCTGTCTCAGGCGCAACAGTAATCTGGCTGCATTAACCTTTCTACCTGGAGGGTCAAATGTTCTTCTAAAAGCAGCTACAAATGCGTTATAGTTATAAACTAATGGGTTATCGTTCTCCCATAGTGGGTTGGCCCATCTCAGAGCTTTCTCAATGAGTAGGGTGATAATAAATCCTACTTTTGCCCTATCTGTAGGATAAGAGCGAGGTTGCAATTCAAAGTGGATACTAATTTGGTTTAAAAAACCACGACACTTCTCAGGAGCCCCACCATAGCGTACTGGGGGGGTAATGCGAGAAGAAGCACCCACTGTGGTTACCTCTAGACCTGAACAGACAGGAGAAACAGGGGTATTACGTATCTCCTCTGGTGGGTTATTGGCACAAGCTAATAGAGCCTGTAGCGCAAGCGCCATCTGATCCATTCTGTGATCCATGGCTTCAAACCTAGGATCAGGAGCAGCCAGCTGACTGTTTGTACTTGCAGGATCCATTGGCCCTGTCGTAATGTCAGGATCGGGACAGGGATCCAACACGCAGAGTACAAACAGTAGCCAGATACGTATACCGGACCTTAGAATGGCCGGACTAACGTAAGTAGTACAGTATAGAATGGTCAAAGACAAGCCGAGGTCGAGGGTAACAGAAGACAGGTAAGCGAGAGACAAGCCGAATCAAGGGTAACAGAGATAAGCAGAGTAAGGTAAACAAGCCGGGTCAAAACCAAAAGGGATAATAGAATACACAAGCACTGAGTGACTAGAACAAGCTAGAACCACGACAGGGCAATGAGCTAATGAAAGAAGCTCTGTTAAATACCCTGTTCAGAGCAGTAACTACGCCTCCAAGGCGTCCTGATTGGTCCTGCAGCCATTGACTGACAGGTTGTTCCGGGGGAGTGTCCTGATGACTACTTCCTGCCTAGATGCTGTAAAAGGCAGTCACTCCCTCGCGGCCGGCCTAGCATGACCGGATAGACCGCGGGGAAGGGAGCCATCAGACCGTCTGGATGGAGGAACAGCTAAGTCTCTACCTCTTTCGGAGGTAGAGACCACAGGTACCCTGACACAGCTGCTCTTCCACCAACGTCAGCCAATGGGGGGACCTAACGCACATGCAAACGCATTAGGACTTACCCATCGGAAAGCATTGACTCAATGCTGGATGTCCTCATCCACAGAGTGAGAACGTGCAGCATAAGGACCCAGAAAAACCTGTAGTGGCTGTCTGGCAGAGAGGCACTAGAGGTGGAGGTAACCCTGCAAGGTAAATATTACAACAATTACATTTGCAGGGTTAAGTGAACAGCGACACTGCCCCCAGGCCACATCAATGAAATGAAGCTATAATCAAATTAGGGCTATAGCTGAGGCTGAGAATGTTTCCAAATCAACAAATTTTGCAGTTCATATTCCACTTCATTATGTTTCTCCTTACCCAGTCTAGCACTGTCTACCAGTGTTTTTCACTATTATTAGTATTATTATTGTTTTTATTATTTATAAAGTGACAACAAATTCTGTAGCGTTGTACAATAGGTGAACTAACAGACATTCCGTAGGGAGTGGGGTAAAGTGACACAAGAGGTAAGGGTAGGATGTTTTTCATGTACATGAAAAAGAAGGTAGCATTGAAGGGTTAGTTTTTCTCATGACTCATTTGCAGGGGAGCAAACGCGGCGGGTTATGAAGGTGCGGGAGAGAACGCTAATAACAATTTCATTAATATACTTTCCTAAAGAAGTGAGATTTTAATGCTCTTTTGAAAGAACTAAGACTGGGTGAGACTATTGGAGCAGGGAAGGGAGTGCCATAAGAACAGCACAGCCCTGGAGAAGTTTTGAAGGTGGTGAATAACTGGACATGAGGGGTGAAGGAGAGATTGGAGTAAAAGGGACCACCTAGGCAGCGAGCCTGTGAGGTAGAGCTAGACACTGGAGTAGCAACAGTTAAGGGAGGAAAACAGAGAAGTTCTGTTTTGAGCAGGTTCAGTTTAAGGAAATGAGCAGCAATCCAATTGGAAATAGCAACCAGAGACATGAGTCAAGAGAGATGGCGAGAGATCAGGAGAGGACAGCTAGGTTTTGGTGTCATTTTAATGGAAGTAATATTGGAAGCCAAAGGAGATGATGAGTTTTGCAAAAGAGGCAGGATATATCAAGCACAGTAAAGGACCAAAGACAGAATCTTGGGAAACACCGACAGAGAGAAGTTGGGGAGAAGAGGAAGAGCCAGAAAAATAAACACTGAAAGGGAAAGGTAGGAGGAGAAACAAGAAAGAGCAGAGTCTCGTAATGTGCAGATTTTAATAGAAAATTGGCACCTTTATACTTGAAGATTGTTAAGCCCACCAGCTCTCAATCGGACAACCGATCCTATTACTTCCTCGTTTAGTCAGATCAGTGGAGCTACACTCAAGAGCACCTGCCTTGTAAAGCTCATTGAGCTTCATTAGAAAGTCTGTGATTGGACAGCCACAGAACGTATGGGCAGGGTTTGAAGGGGAGGGCTTGCAAAGGCACCAGACAAGAGATCTGCTGCTTTTTCTAGCTGTTTTTAGATATACACCCAATGCAAAAACTACATTATTACATGTATGCAGGTTGTCACTGGATGTATATCTGCTAAATAGTGATTTTTATTATTTGTTATTGGGCACTGGTGTGTCCCTTAAAGCCAATATTACACTGCACCGGAGATGGAAGAAGGAACTGATAAGCAGGTCATCCGCATATTGGATGAGGGGAAGGGAGGTCCAGTATATAGCCCCTCCCTTTTTGGTAGAGGAGGTCCTCAATTTCCAACCCACTACTAAGAGGATTGGGCATGGAATAGGTGGACACACATGGTTGTCCATCCGCTCTAATATCCTTGTACTGCAACCTATGGTGTGACTAAATAGAATCGTCTTTACCTTTTACACTGATCAGCCGCAACATAAAAAACACTGACAGGTGAAGTGAAAAACATTGATCATATTATTACAATGGCACCTGTCAATTGGGGTGGGATATATAAGGCAGCAAGTGAACAGTCAGTTCTTGAATTTCACATGTTAAAAGCAGGAAAAATGGACACGCTAAAACATATGAGTGACTTTTACAAGGTCCAAATAGTGATGGCTAGAAAACTTGGTCGGAGCGTCTCCAAAACGGCAAGTCTTGAGGTATGTTCCCAGCATGCAGTGGTTAGTACCTACCAAAAGTGGTGCAAGGAAGGACAACTGGTGAACTGGCATCAGGGCCATGAGTGCCCAAGACTCAATGAAGCACATAGAGAGCAAAGGCTAGCACATCTGGTCCTATCATATAAAGAGCTGCTGTAGCTCAAATTGCATAAAAACATAATACTGGCCAAGATGGAAAGTTGTCAGAACACACAGAGAATCTCAGATTGCTGCTAATGGGGCTGCATATAAGTATACAGGTCAGAGTGGCCCTGATGACCTTTGGGTGTGGGTATCAGAACTGAAAAATGTAGCAATGGAAGAAGGCTGCCTATTTTGAGGAATCCTGTTTTCAGTTAGATCAGTTGGATGGCCGTGTGCGTGTGCCTCAATCTGATTGAGCGTCAGTGGAATGTTATGGAACAATAAATCCAATTTATGGAGGCCACACCGCTCAATCCGCTCACTACATCGAACATTATGAAGAATTAACAAGTGAATTGCAAATGTTAGTTCAAAATAGACCAACTGGTTAAATTCTCCAGTTCCATTTTTTTTGCCTCGTCAATAGGCTGAGTTTCAGTTAAGTTAATACATCCCATGGTAAATCTGGCAGATCTAAGTATTACAATTGTTCAGTCAAAAAATGTAGGTCAATATATACATTTCATTATTTATGTCATGTTTAATAATAATAATAATAATAATAATAATAATATAATAAATAAAAAATGTTTTTTGTCCCTCTCTTGTTTAACTGGCAAGGAGAGGGCTATGATCCATGGTGGTCTGGAATACATCAAGCTCCCTTGTGGTCTAGAAGTGAACCCAGTGTCTGCGCTCTTAGTCATTCAGCAGTGCCAGGACTCCAAGGGAGCACTTATAGTCTGCAGGTGCAGACCACATGCTTCCTACTGTAATATAATTTTTATTTAACAAACTGCCGAATCAACAGTATATTAAGATTAAATTATGATTTTGCAAGTGGGACACGTGGAAGAGCATGCCAATTGGCCAGGATATGAGAACATCAAGTCCCAGCTCCTGTGACCGAAAGGTCCCCACAACCTTGTGAGTCGAAGTGAGGCTGCACCGCTGTTAAGAGGTTCTGCAACAGTTCAAAATAACCATATAAAAATGTAGTCTCCAAAGAACTACCAGTAAGTCATGTTGTCAGCTTTGAATTGTAGCACAGAGCCAACTGGACAAATTACAGACTCAAATTAGTTATGTACTTGTGTAGCAGATTTGATGTAATGCCAAATTACTACATTATCAATAATAGCACGTGTTGGAAGCTCCTACTGTATTAACCCTTTAATTAGATACTTACTGTACTTCTTTGGATGCTTGTAGTTTTATATTGTGCTGTCATAATCCTAAATTAAAACTCTGGGATAAATGCCAGGACAGATGGCTACTTGCAGAGCGAGCCAAAAATGTGAGACTCTTTTCAGAAATCTGGGACAATTAGCAGGTATTCCTATGGGAAATAATATTTAAAATACACAAACAAAGTTTAGCAATATTTATTCATACTTCAAATCTCCACATTTGTTGCAAATTCCAAAGATTTGCAGCACCTACAGTGAGGTCTCACCCAAACTATGATGTCACCCAAACAATTATGATGCTCACTAACCTTTAAATATCATTGCTGATTTTATCGCTTAAAAGGCTTTCTGGGAGCTGTAGTCCAGTTAGTTTCTACTAGTGAATAATTAACATTGAGGGTGAACTGCAACTCCCAGAAACTTGAGGCATGGCATTAAATATAGCAATATTTTTGAAGCAAAGGCCAAAACACCTAAGTAGTGAGTAAGAAGCAGAAAGAACAGGATTTTAAGTAAAATTAATTATTACGAATATTTTAAAACTCCAAATGAAAAAAAAAAACACACACAAAAAAACAGCATAACTAACTGTAACCTTGCACCCAATGCATGTGGGTGCCTGAAGTGCCCATTTAATTGAGGCCAAAGGTCACTTTTTCTCTGTAGTTAATTAGATAATTATCCAAGTTCCGTTATTTTACCCTTAAAATTTGAAATGTACTTGTATTGCTCATATTAATGAATATATACTGTGTACATTAGTTAGGTACATGTTAATTAGAGAAACGTAAAAACCTTTAGTGGGATTATTGACGTCAAGTACTGATACAGCTCTCCCTGATGAGAGTCGTTAAAAGCAGTTGGAGACATAATTTCTGAAAAGCTTATATATATATATACCTTTGTCGATATTAGTGCTAAAACTTTGGTTGTGCAGTTTGGCATATCAGAGGATATTCCAGAGGTGACAAATGCACCTAGTAAACCAGGTAACCGTGTATCTCAATAAATTGAATCTACTGACATAAACGTGAACATCCTGGTAAATATTATTTGTCAATATCTACAAAACACACTTATTACCTCTATTACTTAGTATGGAATCGCTTACTACTCTATGGATGCTGAAGTGTCCAGTGGACCATATGTTTTATTTGTTTTAATTGTTTTATTGGAAGGGTTTTTTTGCAAATTCTGTATTTCATAGGGCAGGGCTTGTGACCTGTATGTGGACATCACGTGCACCCTGGAATTATGGTCATGACTGATTAGCCCCCTTCAGGACAAGGGGTAAGGCAAATCCCATTATCTTATGGTAGCTCTCACATGAAGGGGTTAACCCATTTCACATTAGGAACACAAGAAATCCACATAATGCTGAGCAGCAATTTAAAAACATGCCTGAAAGAATGTCATTGGAGAGCCATTAGTGGGGTGGAGATGTCACTGTAGTAAGGTACCGATCCAGTCGCTGGGCCTGGTGCCTTCCTTGTACTGTAATGTCATGCAGTCTAGAATGGAAATGGATTGAAGATTTGCAATGAAGCACGGTTTAACACTTTGAAGGTTCTAGGACAGGGGTAAACAATATTTATCTTTTGCAGGAAACTAATTAGCCAGATTTTCATGCCCTTCGTCAAATTTGTTTCCCCAAAATGATTGCATGGATGAAATTTGTCCATACGAAAATGCCACATGTACGAATCCTGAGCCCCCCGATTTTAAGTTTCTTTTTTTTTTGATGAATCGATTTGAATGAACTGAATATTTCTGAGGATTATACGTTTGAGATGGAATTGCTTGGGGTTTGTTTAAAAGAGATTTGAGTTTGTGAGCTTGGGGTTAGTTTAACCCCTTAAGGACCATACTTCTGGAATAAAAGGGAATCATGACATGGCATGTGTCCTTAAGGGGTTAAAATAGATTTAGACTTAGTGTGCTTGGGGTTAGTTTAGGAGAGTTTTAGAGTTAGTGTGCTTGAGGTTAGTTTCAAAGAGATTTAGAGTTAGTGTGCTTGGGGTTAGTTTAGGAGAGTTTTAGAGTTAGTGTGCTTGAGGTTAGTTTCAAAGAGATTTAGAGTTAGTGTGCTTGGGTTTAGTTTAGGGGAGATTTAGAGTCAGTGTGCTTGGGGTTAGTTTAGGGGAGATTTAGAGTTAGTGTGCTGGGGTTGTGTTTAAAAGAGATTTAGAGTTAGTGTGCTTGGGGCTAGTTTAGGAGAGATTTAGAGCTAGTATGCTTGGGGTTAGTTTAGGAGAGATTTAGAGTTAGTATGCGTTGGATTAGTTGAAAAGAGATTTAGAGTTAGTATACTTGTGGTTAGTTTAGGAGAGATTTAGAGTTAGTGTGCTTGGGGTTAGTTTAGGAGAGATTTAGAGATAGTGTGTGTGGGGTTAGTTTAGGAGAGATTCAGAATTAGTGTGCTTGGCGTTAGCTTAGGGGAGATTTAGAGTTAGTGTGCTTGGGGCTAGTTTAGGGGAGATTTAGAGTTAGTGTGCTGGGGTTGTGTTTAAAAGGGATTTGGAGTTAATGTGCTTGGGGTTAGTTTAGGAGAGATTTAGCGCTAGTATGTTTGGGGTTAGTTTAGGAGAGATTTAGAGTTAGTGTCCTTGGGGTTAGTTTATGAGAGATTCAGAATTAGTGTGCTTGGGGTTAGTTTAGTGGAGATTTAGAGTTAGTGTGCTTGTGGCAAGTTAAGGGGAGATTTAGAGTTAGTGTGCTTGGGGTTAGTTTAAAAGAGATTTAGAGTTAGTATGCTTGTGGTTAGTTTAGGAGATATTTAGAGTTAGTATGCTTGGGGCTAGTTTAGGGGATATTTATAATTAGTATGCGTGGGGTTAGTTTAGGAGAGATTCAGAATTAGTGTGCTTGGGGTTAGTTTAGGGGAGATTTAGAGTTAGTGTGCTTGTGGTTAGTTTAGGAGAGATTTAGAGTTAGTGTGCTTAGGGTTAGTTTAGGGTAGATTTAGAGTTAGTGTGCTGGGGTTGTGTCTAAAAGAGATTTAGAGTAAGTGTGCTTAGGGTTAGTTTAGGAGAGATTCAGAATTAGTGTGCTTGGGGTTAGTTTAGGGGAAATTTAGAGTTAGTGTGCTGGGGTTGTGTTTAAAAGAGATTTAGAGTAAGTGTGCTTGGGGTTAGTTTAGGCGAGATTTGGAGTTATTGTGTTTGGGGCTAGTTAAGGGGAGATTTAGAGTTAGTGTGCTGGGGTTGTGTTTAAAAGAGATTTAGAGTAAATGTGCTTGGGGTTAGTTTAGGAGAGATTTAGAGTTAGTATGCTGGGGGTTGGTTTAAAAGAAATTTAGAGTTAGTGTGCTGGGGTTGTGTTTAAAAGAGATTTAGAGTTAGTGTGCTTGGGGCTAGTTTAGGGGAGATTTAGAGCTAGTAAGCTTGGGGTTAGTTTAGGAGAGATTTAGAGTTAGTGTGCTTGGGGTTAGTTTAGGAGAGATTCAGAATTAGTGCACTTGGGGTTAGTTTAGGGGAAATTTAGAGTAAGTGTGCTTGGGGTTAGTTTAGGGGAGATTTAGAGTTAGTGTGCTTGAGGTTAGTTTCAAAGAGATTTAGAGTTAGTGTGCTTGGGGTTAGTTTAGGGGAGATTTAGAGTGAGTGTGCTTGGGGTTAGTTTAAAAGAGATTTAAAGTTAGTGTGCTTTGGGTAAGTTTAGGGGAGATTTAGAGTTAGTATGCTTGTGGTTAGTTTAGGCGATATTTAGAGTTAGTATGCTTGGGGCTAGTTTAGGGGATATTTATAATTAGTGTGCTTGGGCTTAGATTAAAATAAATTTAGAGTTAGCATGCTTGGGGTAAGTTTAGGAGAGATTTAGAGTTAGTATGCTTGGGATTAGTTGAAAAGAGATTTAGAATTAGTATACTTGGGGTTAGTTTAGGAGAGATTTAGAGTTAGTGTGATTGGGGTTAGTTTAGGAGAGATTTAGAGTTAGTGTGCTTGAGGTTAGTTTCAAATAGATTTAGAGTTAGTGTGCTTGGGGTTAGTTTAGGGGAGATTTAGAGTGAGTGTGCTTGGGGTTAGTTTAAAAGAGATTTAAGGTTAGTGTGCTTGGGGTAAGTTTAGGGGAGATTTAGAGTTAGTATGCTTGTGATTAGTTTAGGAGATATTTAGAGTTAGTATGCTTGGGGCTAGTTTAGGGGATATTTATAAGCAGTGTGCTTGGGCTTAGTTTAAAAGAAATTTAGAGTTAGCATGCTTGGGGTAAGTTTAGGAGAGATTTAGAGTTAGTATGATTGGGATTAGTTTAAAAGAGATTTAGAATTAGTATACTTGGGTTTAGTTTAGGAGAGATTTAGAGTTAGTGTGCTTGGGGTTAGTTTAGGAGAGATTTAGAGTTAGTATGCGTGGGGTTAGTTTAGGAGAGATTCAGAATTAGTGTGCTTTGGGTTATTTTAGGGGAGATTTAGAGTTAGTGTGCTGGGGTTGTGTTTAAAAGAGATTTAGAGTAAGTGTGCTTGGGGTTAGTTTAGGATAGATTTAGAGCTAGTGTTGTTGGGCTTAGTTTAGGGGAGATTTAGAGATAGTATGGTGGGGTTAGTTAAAAAGAGATTTAGAGTTTGTGTGCTTGGGGGTAGTTTAGGGGAGATTTAGTGTTAGTATGCTTGTGGCAAGTTTAGGGGAGATTTAGAGTTAGTATGCTTGTGGCAAGTTTAGGGGAGATTTAGAGTTAGCATGCTTGGGGTAAGTTTAGGAGATATTTAGAATTAGTGTGCTTGGGCTTAGTTTAAAAGAAATTTAGAGTAAGTGTGCTTGGGGTTAGTTTAGGAGAGATTTAGAGTTAGTGTGCTTGGGGTTAGTTTAGGACAGATTTATAGTTAGTATGCTTGGGATTAGTTTAGGGGAGATTTAGAGTTAGTATACTTGGGGTTAGTTTAGGAGAGATTTAGAGTTAGTGTGCTTGGGGTTAGTTTCGGAGAGATTTAGAGTTAGTGTGCTTGGGGTTAGTTTAATAGAGATTCAGAATTAGTGTGCGTGGGGTTAGTTTAGGAGAGATTTAGAGTTAGTGTGCTTGGGGTTAGTTTAGGGGAGATTTAGAGTTAGTGTGCTGGGGTTGTGTTTAAAAGAGATTTAGAGTAAGTGTGCTTGGGGTTAGTTTAGGAGAGATTAAGAGCTAATATGTTTGGGGTTAGTTTGGGAGAGATTTAGCGTTAGTGTGCTTGGGGTTAGTTTAGGAGAGATTCAGAATTAGTGTGCTTGTGGTTAGTTTAGGGGAGATTTAGAGTGAGTGTGCTTGTGGTTAGTTTAGGGGAGATTTAGAGTTAGTGTGCTGGGGTTGTGTTTAAAAGAGATTTAGAGTTAGTGTGCTTTGGGCTAGTTTAGGAGAGATTTAGAGCTAGTATGCTTGGGGTTAGTTTAGGAGAGATTTAGAGTTAGTGTGTAGGGGTTAGTTTAGGAGAGATTCAGAATTAGTGTGCCTGGGGTTAGTTTAGGGGAAATTTAGAGTTAGTTTGCTGGGGTTGTGTTTAAAAGAGATT
The DNA here is from genome assembly GCF_036172605.1 of Pelobates fuscus. NCBI lineage: Eukaryota > Metazoa > Chordata > Amphibia > Anura > Pelobatidae > Pelobates > Pelobates fuscus. The sequence goes on along the minus strand of NC_086318.1, from coordinate 42,476,606 downwards.
TAGAGTAAGTGTGCTTGGGGTTAGTTTAGGAGAGATTTAGAGTTAGTGTGCTTGGGGTTAGTTTAGGGGAGATTTAGAGTGAGTGTGCTTGGGGTAAGTATATGGCAGATTTAAAGTTAGTGTGCTTGGGGCAAGTTTAGGGGAGATTTAGAGTTAGTGTGCTTAGGGTTAGTTTAACCCCTTGAGGACCGAGGACGGTTCAGGACCGTCATCGGTATTTTTGCCTTGCCGACCGCTGATGGTCCTGAACCGTCTTATGTACTTACCCGATCGCCGTCGTTCCCCCGGCAGAGATCGGCGTTGGTCCCGTTGTGGGGAGACTGCCTGCAGCCCAGACAGTCTCCCCATGGCGGATTAGGACCCCTGTGGCCATGTGATCGCTCAACAGGGCGACCACATGGTCACAATAGGTGTCCATGTGTCTGCCTGCAGGGGGACTGTCTGTGCTGACAGGCAGTCTCCCTGCTAGTGTAAAATCCTAAAAAAATAAAGGTTAAAGTTAATAAATACAAATAAGAATTATATATGTGTATATATATATGATATATAGACGTATATTATGTATATATAATATACGTCTATATATCAAATATATAATGTCATACTAAGTGTATTTTTATATTAATATGTACATATATTAATATAAAAATACATGTATAATTAAATTACACACGTGTATATATATAATATATATAATAACTATATATATTGTATATATATATATATTATTATAAAATACAAATAATAAGTAATTTAAATTAAATAAAAAAATTTAAAAATAATAATAAAAATTTAAAAAAATGTTCTATATGAAATTTTATTCTAACTGTATTTTGATATTAATATATATATATATATATATATATATATATATATCAAAATACACTTAGAATGAAATTGTATATATATCTATGTATATATAAATAAATAAAAAGAATACAAAATATACATATGTCCATATACAAAATTACATAAATAATTATATAAATATACACGTAGACTTCAAATATATAAATATGCATATATATTTAAATTCTACATGTGTATTTATGTAATATTTTTACATAATTAAGTAATTTTATTGATTGCAATTTAAGGGACCTGCCTGCCAACCCAGGTCGAAAGTCCAGAGAATTTAATTTGTTAGCACTGTATTTTACCCTGTAACGTTCTACGACACCCTAAAACCTGTACATGGGGGGTACTGTTTTACTCGGGAGACTTCGCTGAACACAAATATTAGTGATTCAAAACAGTAAATCATATCACATCGATGATATTGTCAATGAAAGTGACTTTTTTTTTAATTTTTCACACACAAACAGCACTTTTACTGATGATATAATTGTTGTGATACATTTTCCAGTTTTGAAACACTAATATTTGTGTTCAGCAAAGTCTCCTGAGTATAACAGTACCCCCCATGTACAGGTTTTATAGCGGTTTTTAAAGTTACAGGGTCAAATATATGGGTCAAATATTTTTAAATTGAAAATGGCCAGGTTGGTTACGTTGCCTTTGAGAGCGTATGGTAGCCGAGGAATGAGAATTACCCCCATGATGGCATACCATTTGCAAAAGAAGACAACCCAATGTATTGCAAATGGTGTATGTCCAGTCTTTTTTAGTAGCCACTTAGTCACAAACACTGGCCAAAATTAGCGTTCAATTTAGTTTTTTACTTTTTTCACACACAAACAAATATGAACGCTAACTTTGGCCAGTGTTTGCGACTAAGTGGCTACTAAAAAAGTCTGGACATACCCCATATTGAATACCTTGGGTTGTCTTCTTTAAAAAAAATATGTACATGTGGGGTGGTATTCAGAGATTTATGACAGATAATAGTGTTACAATGTCACTATTGATACATTTTAAAAATGTATGTTTTGAAACCGCAATATCCTACTTGTACTTATAGCCCTATAACATGCAAAAAAATAGCAAAAAGCATGTAAACACTGGTTATTTTTAAACTCAGGACAACATTTTGAAAAGAGTTAGTGTTCTTGGGGTTAGTTTAGGAGAGATTTAGGGTTAGTGTTCTTGGGGTTAGTTTAGGAGAGATTTAGAGTTAGTTTGCTTGGGGTTAGTTTAGGAGAGATTAAGTGTTTGTGTGTTTGGGGTTAGTTCAGGGGAGATTTATAGTTAGTGTATTTGGGGTTATGAGGACTAATGGATAGGGGGACCTGCCATTAACATGCTCTGTATTGTAAATGTAATGCTTCACATACAGATAAAACAAATTTCTAATTTTATCACATGACAGGAGGCTTCGTATTTTGCATAACTTTCTTTACTTTATGCCTCCAGCAGCACAAGTCAATCAGAAAACTTTAAACCAATCAGTAACAGGCATCACATCCATACATAAAGCCCTGACAGTCACATGATTTCCTCTTTCTTTGCTGCTTCCAGCCAAGGCACAGGTCAGAGTATTATGCTCTCAAATGCTTTCTGTTTATAGTGCAATTTTAACTTGTATTTATACCTTTAAGTTCTACTGTACACTGTGTCTTTAACCCCCTGTCTGGAGCTTTAACCTGTCCCTCTATTATCCCTGCTTCCCCTCAATCTATCCTTCACCCTGGACGGTCCGTTTTTCCTCCACACTACCCTGGGTTTTTCCCTTCAGGGCTCTGTTCTGTCAGGCTGCTTGCCTGAGGACCCTCGCGATTCGCGGCATTTTACCGCAATCGCGCGGGACCAACCGGTTTGATTAGGGTCCAGGGTGCTGGGGGGTGGATGGGGGGGCACGAGGGGGTGCCGACCGGTACCGTCGGGCCGCGATCACGGACCGAGCGGCAAAAAATTTGCGCGCGAACGGCGGCCATCTTGGATCTCGCGATACCGCGAGATCCTCGGCGGCCATCTTAATTTCGCCAGTTCGTGATTCCCACGAACTGGCACTAGGTTTTTTTAAAGGTAAAGTGTAAAATTATTGATACTGTTGGAAATAAAAGTTTTTTGCCACATAATATAAATGTGTAAAACTAAACACACTTCTCACTGCAGTTAACCCCTGCAACTCTGTGCTAAGGGCCACTGCAGGTAACTTACCATTAGAATTGTATTGCACCAAACCAGGAACAACTCCCATCAGGCTAAGCACACTTCTCACTGCAGTTAACACCCGCAACTCTATGCTAAAGGGCCACTGCGGGTAACTTATCATTGGGATTGTATTGCACCAAACCAGGAACAACTCCCATCAGGCTAAGCACACTTCTCACTGCAGTTAACCCCTGCAACTCTGTGCTCAGGGGCCACTGAAGGTAACTTACCATTGGGATTGTACTACACCAAACCAAGAACAACTCCCATCAGGATCAGGCTGCACTGCCCAATTGGATGATCACAGAAGGCAATGATGATTGGTCCACGGGTGAAAACACTGAAGAACTATCCAGAAACCATTACAAATTTGTTTACAAAGGGTGACCACCACGCCCAATCAGGGGCTTATAACGAAGTACGCACAATCCACAGTGGCAAAATTTCCACAAAATTCCATACACAAGGATGACTCCTTACAAAAGCGTACTGAGGTCTTAGATACCTCCCATTACCGGGCTTATGTCCCGACCATTACCGGGCTCCGTCCCGACCATTACCGGGCTCCGTCCCGACCATTACCGGGCTCCGTCCCGACCATTACCAGGCTCCGTCCCAACATTAATGACCGTTCACCCCGGTCGATAGGAGGGTGACCCCTCTACAGACCACTAGTCAAATTCCTAGTGGTACTGAGTACATGGTACCTGGGTGTCCCCCAGTTGTACGTGGAAGCCACTGTGTAGTTACATACGCACTGACGTAAACGCTGTCTCCCCACAGACGGGAAAAATCATGCAACCATTGTGTCAGACACTCCTCCATCATCAGCTGTGGATTTCCAGGCCATGATCACTGCCGCGGGGTCGGCTTCGGGGAAAAGGCTTTAGCCAAAAGGATGACGCAGACACCGCCGGAGATGGTGGACACCACGTCTCCGTCAAGAACAGAGGATAAGGAACCTACACAACTTAGGCCGGAGACAGGGGGGTCCAAACACCAATTGAAGGACTCCAACACAACCCTTCCAAGAGGTGAAGGGAATATATTGAGGAAGCGGAGCCTCCAGTCCAAGGCCTGGACCGCTCCCCTCCACAAGACCCTCATCAGAGGATGAGGAACCATTATCCCCACCGTCAGTAGAAATCATAGACGAATGGAGGGCAGAGGACTCACCCTCAGAGGAGGAGGACTGGCAAGACATACCTCAGAAAGTCGGAGAACCCAGCCAAGACCCGGAATGGCTAAGGACATATAGATATTGGGGTCTAATCCCCATGACCTAGGACGGGCTGATAACCACGGAGTACGATCTGTTACGGTATGCCAAACCGGAACACAATGGATACATGTATGTCGACAGCACCAAGAAGGAGAGCTCACGGTGCTGCCAAAGCTCCACAGTACTATATCCAATAAGGGTGACCCCTTGGATAATTTGGAGACTACCATACCTCCCCATACACGGGCTTACGTCCCGACATTTCCGACCGTTCATCCCGGTCTTATGGAGGGTGACCCCCTCCTCAGACCACTCACAGGAAAATCCCACAGGTACTGATGGAAACAATTCTGGGTGAACCCCAGTTGTACGTGGAGACCCACTAGTGGCAATAAGTGTATTACCGTACCTGACACCTGTTTCGGTACCCCACGGACCGGAAGAGGGTCCCAACAGGCCATAAGAGACTTACATACAGGGGTGACCCCCTACGCTGGGTGACCGCAGGCTAGTCTTACTCCGGTGCTAGTGGCATAGGTATGAAGGGGTGATCCCCCGCACCCTTGTCTAGGGCTTCTACCTTCAGAGTATGTTCTGGCATTGTATGCACAGACCAGGGCACACTACATGCATGTGTTCCAACACCTCTATGTTTCAATTGGAGGATCCGTACGCCCTTCCCTTAACCGAGAAGGAGAACTCACTATACCACCAAACTCCACAATTCTAGGACATATAAGGATGAACCATTAGACTATACATAGGGAGGTTTTCACGTCTCCCATACCCGTGTACGTCCCGGTCCTACGGAGGGTGTCCTCATTCTCAGACCACTACCCAGATACTGCGAAAGTGGTACCGATTAATCGAAATGCTGGGTGACCCCGGTTATACACAGAGGCACACAGAGTGGCAATAAGCGTACTGTTGTACGATCCTGACTCCACAGACCGAAAGGGTATGAACCAACAGGTCGGATTTCCCTCAATTCACCGACCGATTTCCAGGTGAGGATTAAAGCCGCAGCTCCGGGGCAGCTCCGGGGGAAGAAGTCCTCTCCAAGAGGCCGGCTAACAAGTCGGGCATCTTACCACCTAAACACCATTGGAAGGGCCCAACGCGGCTTCCCCAAAGGGGAAAGAGAACACCCCGACTTAGCTGAACCGTCTCTCAGAACGTCCTGCACATTGAACATCTCAGACTCCATCATCAGGGGACAAGGACTCCATTCCCCCCCTTCTCTGGAGATCATAAGAGAATGGAGAGTCTCCATCGGAAGAGGAAAAGTGACAGAACCCGCCTAGCAAGAAAAGTTTTCCTTTGGCACACTGGACAACCTTGGTTGACTCGCGTACCACCAGACACCCAGGATCATCCGAAAGGGGTTTGCCGGAGCACCGGGCACACCTTGCCAACCTCCGGCTTCGGGGACAAGAAGTACGAAACAACCTCAGGATGGAATGCATAACTAGGAACGAACAAGATAGTCCTCAACAGGGAGCTCGGTGTCACTGCGGGGATATCTATGTCCCGATCAGACCGAGGTCCACATAATAGTAGTAAAGAAGAAGACAGGAGACTCTCACCCAGTCATCAACATAGGCCAACCCAATGGTTTTGGGAAGTATCGACATCTCAAGAAGGAAGGTATACATCTATTAGGAGACCTCCTCCTCAAAGGGGTTTTTGCAAGGTTAGATTTGAAAGGACACTTACCTATTGGTTCACATAGTACCTCAAGAAGCCATTGAGATAGCTCAGTGGGCTAATGAATCATCAGTAGAATCTGTTCAATGCTTGGGTCGCAGGTTCAAATCCCTGGAGGTTTGACTCAGCCCTTCGTCCTTAAGAGATAGATAAAATGAGTACCATTATATTGGGTAACAACCCCTGGATGTTGGGTTATGGTAACATCCCCAGGGCATACTTGAAAACTGAATGTACCTTTCCTTGTTAAATACTTTGGTATTATTTAAACATATGTTTCAGTAAAAGAGGAGACTATATTTAAAAGAAGAAAAACTACCACAACCAGAGGACATAGTCTAAAATTAGAAGGACAAAGGTTTAAAAATAATATCAGGAAGTATTACTTTACTGAGAGGGTAGTGGATGCATGGAATAGCCTTCCAGCTGAAGTGGTAGAGGTTAACACAGTAAAGGAGTTTAAGCATGCGTGGGATAGGCATAAGGCTATCCTAACTATAAGATAAGGCCAGGGACTAATGAAAGTATTTAGAAAACTGGGCAGACTAGATGGGCCGAATGGTTCTTATCTGCCGTCACATTCTATGTTTCTATGTTTCTATAAGAAGTTTTGGAAGCTGGTCAGGACGCACTGAAGAACAAAGGGTATATGCTGTAGCATACCTAGACGACTTGCTGACCCTTTGCAAGCCCAATTCCTAACTACGTATACAAACAAGATTTATTGTTACAGTTTCTGGAATTGTTGGGACTCATAGTGAACAGAGAGGAGTCGGTTCGATTCCAGTTCCGAGTAACTACGTACCTCTACTTCGGAATAGATTCCACCCTGGACAGATTGCACCTTTCCCACATCAGCGATAGCGACTTTTCGTAAGGAAATTCGACGGATATGGCGGAAAGGCTCCATAGTACCTTGACTATTTCCCAAGACCACTTCACTACCGGGCCAGACATCGAAAACTCACTGCATGAGATCCGGGCACACCTATGAAATTGGGATCAGAATGGCAAGGACTTCGATAGTACTCATTACAGAGGTAAAGGAGCTAAGCGTGACACCTAGAATGATTGTCTTTAATTGGGATCATCCTCTGCTTCCTGCTTCTTCAGTTTTAACTTGCCTTCGGGCAGATCAAAAAGGAGAACATCATCGATTGATAATGCAGGAGCGGCTAGAGTTGGTGGATCGGTGTCTTCCAAGGGAGACTGGTATGTCAAGGGACTATTGCAACCAACTAGAGTCATGGGACTCATGGACAACAGGTATTCCCCGAAATAACTTATCCACACGGAACACTTGGAATTCACTGGGGTATGGAAAGGGACTACGATCCTTTTATTACCCCTATCTACCTCGATGTTGAATCTTTCTCATAATTTTCACGACGGGCCGATCGGAACGATCCGACCGCTCCATTAACGGGATACGTTCCGTTATTTCGACAGCGCATAGTACGATTCACGACACTCCGGTCGATCAAGAGCCTTTGATAGGCCGTTTTTCCGCAGGGTAGCATACGGTCCAGAACCATGAGTTAAAGTATCACTGTTGTGAGACTTCGATTGGGTTTTTCGGAACTAGTCAGATAACACGAACCGATCCCTTCGTCAGCCGTCAGCCATAATCACGTTACGTTAGATTTTTTTCGTCGGGTATCAGATATTCTGGAGTTCGACGTAAATGGTTTTTCGGTATCACCAGAAGGAAGGACCTCTACGGTGTCTCGTAGAACTAAATCCTTTTCGCGTCCGTATTTTACCCTGTTCCCGGTGGTTTCCCAGTTTTTGTGCAGTTATAGCGGTGTTTTGTTATATGGAGATCCCGACAACACTTAGATTGACACATTAAAGACATCTGCTGGGCTTATACCAACCATACAAGCCAGTTACCATGAACACTCCGTCTAGATGGGTTCACTGGTTGTTATCGTTAACGGGGGTGGAGACGTGCTTTGGGTACTCATTCGGTACGAGGCACGGCTGCTTCTCAGGCCTTCACGGGGGGCCTCTATATTTTACAGGCAGCGAATTGGACACGGCGAGACAACTTCCGTATATTTATTTTTGTCAACCACACACGCATCCTTTTCGCTCATACCATAGCTTTAAAAATGCAAAATACAAAGCCTCCGGTCATGTGATAAAATTGTAGATTATGCTAACGTAGTGTACCTATAATCTTAATTTTAATAATGACAGGAGGCGAGTATTTTCCCTCCCTGTTTCCCTCCCTGTACTCTGGGAAATTCTAATTTTCTGGTTGTCATTTTCACAGTCTAATTATAAGATTTTGGATATTTCAGTCTATTTATGGGATGCTTATCTGGTTGACGGGTGTTACAGCCGTGGCGATTATTAAAGTATACTACGGTTGTTTAATGTTTCAGTATATTAACGTAATATAAATATAGATGCATACAGTACTGGATTTAATGTGGACATCAGTTGGGTTACATCACCTTTCACGTATTTCTGTTTTTTTCAGAGTAACCATCATAAAGATAAAGATCAAGATAAAGCTGGAAGGTTTTTCAAGTCGTGTTCCAAGTTATGTTCTACACGTTACTCAAGACTGTTATTTGAAATCCCTGACGTTATAATGGACTGTTTTCGCAAAGAGGAAGTCATGCGACTGTCAGGGCTTTATATATGGATGTGATGCCTGTTACTGATTGGTTTAAAGTTTTCTGATTGACTTGTGCTGCTGGAGGCATAAAGTAAAGAAAGTTTATGCAAAGACTCGCCTCCTGTCATTATTAAAATGAAGATTATAGGTACACTACGTTAACATAATCTACAATTCCCCTGCAGTAATGAAATATAATAAAAGCATAGGGTACAGGCAGCTCATATAAAATCACTAATGATACTGATGATAATGATACTAGATAATAAATGTCTCCTTTTGATTATTGACTAGTGGGAAAGTGAAGCTCTTTATGTTAGTTTCCCTGTTTTGTAGTGAATATGCAGGGTGCATACAAATCAGACTGCCTTGTATATGCATGGGAATGCCTGGAAAAATGATCCACCTCAACCATAGTCAGAACTTGGCTATTTTTGTTTTATTATTGCCATTCTGATTTAATTTTGCAATTTGGAGTTTACTAATAACCCTGTATCAGTAACTATACGCATCAAACTAAACTCCTAACCCTAACTGCCAGTTCTTAATCCAGTACAAACTAACCAGTCTGTATAACCAGTTATAAATAACCTTGACATGATTAATGAAATCTAAATTTACATTTGAAGATGCAATACTTCACATTCACTATTTTAAAACTTGTCAATGCAGCTAGAATTGCTGGGCGATCTGCAAATATTGCACAAGATATCTAAAGCCAGAGGTCTATGTGAGGGCCATTGTGTTAATAAATATTTATGTTTGTTATTTATTTAAGAACAGATCCCATTTATCCATTTGATACAAACAATATTGGGGATACATACCAGGGCAATCAAAGGATGAAAGCACATAATTAACAAAACAAAACACTTGACATGTATCAGAAGATACAAGTCTGGGGTGCAGTCCTCTTGTGCAAACTAATTATATATATACACACACACACCATGGTCCTGCACTTGTCTGTCAGCATTCCTTACCAAGGTGCCTCTCCAGCCAAATACAATACATAGACCCAAGTAGAGCACTCATTGGATTCTTATGAACTTTTATTCCCAATACGGTTACGTTACATCATCTTTTCAGTCTCAAACATGGAATTTCATCAGGATCCTCAGAAAGGCCGTGTTCGGGACTAAAAACATGTTGATGTAACATAACCATATTGGAAATAAAAGTTTAAAGGACATAAAGAATCCAGTGAGTGATGGGAGCTGCAGAATCATTCTAAAGCATAGTAACTTCTGCTATTTTTTTTTTGGGGGGGGGGGCACTGCATAGAATGGTGGGAAAATATAGTAACACTGGATAGAAGCACTAAATAGAATGTTGGATATAAAATGTTCCAATGGATAGAATGGTCGGGATGCAGAGTAACACTGGATAGAATATTGGGTAGACAGGGTAACATCGAATAGAATGTTGGGTAGATAGGGTAACATGAATAGAATGTTGGGTAGACAGGGTAACACCGAATAGAATATTGGGTAGACAGGGTAACATCGAATAGAATGTTGGGTAGACAGGGTAACATCGAATAGAATGTTGGGTAGACAGGGTAACATCGAATAGAATGTTGGGTAGACAGGGTAACATTGAATAGAATGTTGGGAAGACAGGGTAACACTGGATAAAATGTTGGCTAGACAGGGTAACATTGAATAGAATGTTGGGTAGACAGGGTAACATCAAATAGAATGTTGGGTAGACAGGGTAACATTGAATAGAATGTTGGGTAGACAGGGTAACAATGGATAGAATGTTGGGTAGACAGGGTAACATTGAATAGAATGTTGGGTAGACAGGGTAACATTGAATAGAATGTTGGGTAGACAGGGTAACATTGAATAGAATGTTGGGTAGACAGGGTAACATCAAATAGAAGGTTGGGTAGACAGGGTAACATCGAAAAGAATATTGGGTAGACAGGGTAACATCGAATAGAATGTTGGGTAGACAGGGTAACACTAGGTATAGACTGTAAGCTCATTTGAGCAGGGCCCTCTTTAACCCTTCGTTTCTGTAAGTTTTCTTGTAATTGTCCTATTTATAGTCAAATCCCTCCTCTAATAATATTGTAAAGCACTACAGAATCTGTTGGCGCTATATAAATCGCAATAATAATAATAATAATAATAATAATAATAATAATAATAATAAAAAAAGGTAGAAAGTTGGTGATGCAGAATAACACTAAATATATTGTTGGATATAAAATGTTAAAATGGATAGAATTTTGGGTATCACAGTGTAATGTCAATCCCACATCTGTTGGGAGCATTCATTCAGTGTGAGGAGGGAGTGGGTGTGGGCTCCTAAAAGTCCCAAAATGTCAGTAGATCACCCCTTCTATCTCCTCTGCATGTAAAATCCTTAACCTTTTCTCCTGCAAAAACAGGCAGTATCTTGGATTAATGTCTCAATCAATAAAATCAAGTTGCATTTGTAAGCACATATAAGTACCAATCTTCTCTATTTTGCTATTCTTTTCTCACCACTTGGAAAGAAAACAATTTTCTCCTCATATAAACGTATTACATAATGTGTGTTCATGCCGTCCCACAAAAAAAAAAATCACAGTCTTTTACCATTCCCATGGGACTTTCACCGCCCCCCTGGATAAATGCACAACTACTGCAGATTAGGTCTCTAAGACTAAAAGGGTTAATATATACACTATCACTGATGTGTGTCTGTAATAACCCTTTTAGTCCCATAGGAATTATCACATTGTATCCAGATTTGACTGGAAGGGTTAATACATACCTACTTTACATGACATCTCTGGGGATATCTGTTCCTGAGGTCCCAAGCCAGGTAAATCCACTCAGTCATCCATGCACTATGTGCATATTGACTATGTATGTGTATATGTGAGTGACTATGGTCAGGGGAAGTGGGCTAACATCACAAATGTCTGTACATTAACCCTTTAAATTCCAGAGAGATCATGTGAAATGGTTAAATATTACTTACCTTCCAGTGCCACAGGGATGATACAATCATTATTATTATTATTATATTTTTTTTTTATAAAGCACCGACAAAGTGTTGCACATAGATGCAATTGGTCCAAGTCAAAAGACAAAGGTACAATACATCCAAGAGACCATACAAAATCTGACAAACAAATACAGGAGGATTCAGGGCCCTATTCCTGTGAGATCTTATAACCCAGATGTTAACCCTTCAAGTATCGTGAGGATAACATATGGTGATCCCTGTGTGGCTGAAATACTTAATAAACACATATACCAATGAAAGGGTGTTGGGACTAATCATATTAGTCCCAGATATGTCATGAGAATTGGTCATTAATTAACCCTTGCAGTGCCATGGAAATGATACAACGTGATTCGTGTGGGTTAAAAAAGACACACAGCATTGGAAGTGTATATATTAACTCATTGGTAAAAGGTAGAGATTACAGAGGGACTGACAGGGTAAATAAATGCACCTTTTGTATATAACGTATATAGGAGAGGAAATAATTTGATTTGCAGGTGTTGATTAAAGAATAGTAGAATAATAAATGATTAGTACAAGAGAGCATGTATAATCACATCTGCTTAGAAAACAATGCAGACTGGCTTTTCTGTTGATTGTATGAGACATTTTAGAGGCTGGCTGCTTTTTGCAGGAGCAGGGGTTAAATATTCCCCATGCAGGAGAGATGTATTGACCTTTCAGGACTTTGTATTCGCCTTACAGGACTATCAGCAGCCACACAGCCTCCCTCCTCCTCTCTCCCCACACAGCCTTCCCAGAGATGTACTAACACATCCTTACAGGGACCCAACTTTAGCACTGACAGCTGCGCCCGCTTAGCGCCGATCTGAGAGGCTGCAGACAGCCAAGGCTGCCAAGTGGATGTGTGCCTCGCCCCCCGTGTGATTGGAGTCCCCTCCCGACCGTGACGCTCCTGAACCCGCCCCATCCAGCAAGTAGACAGCCTCAGAGAAGCAGGGAGCCAGAAGGGAGCATGGTCCGGATCTTGCAGCAGCTTCACCTCCTACATAGACAGAGCTCTCCTCCTGCTGCAACCCAGGGGCTCACACACCCCCCCACCCACCTACCTGGACAATCAGAGCCAGGACTGAGCTCACCGCAAGCCATCACTGGGATCCTTACTATTCCTCACCACCAGACACGGGCATTCTAACCCAACATTCTAAAGAAAGTCTGCTACACCTGAACGTTCTATTCCCATCATTCCTGGTCACTGGGAGCCAAGGACAAGCTGTGCCTGGAGACTGCAGGTAGGAAGAAATGCAATCTCACTGATAATGTGCCAGGGGGGTACCAGCCAGCACCTAGAGCCTGCTGTATGTTTGGCTGGGGCTGGGCAGAGCCCCCCATGTCACAGCCCTTTCTGAGGAGTGAGGGGTCCAGGCTGATCTGCTGCTTTGTATTGGATCGCTCTTGTTGATGTTGGAGAAGTGAGCTACATCCTCCTGTGTATTATTAAGTGCATGTTAATGATCATCTGCCCATGCGCTGTTGATAGCAAAAAAAAAAAACGAGCAGGGAGGGAGGGAGGAAGATTATTGGCAAAAAAAAAAAAAAAAATGATAGGGAAAAAAAAAACGTCCTGCCTGTCAGACAGAACAGGGGAAGATGCTCTGGGAAACTGGGGGTTAAAGGTAGTATCATCATCCATCAGGGTGCAGGTAATGGTCACCTATTAGGATACATACCCTGAGGCAATGGTCCATTAGGGAACTACAAACGCTGTTTATTTCAGTGTGCAGAGGGTGTGATAATCACAGTCCGGTTTCCAGGGATCCTGTGTGTTATTGGGCTGTGATGGGAACATGTTTTATAGCTGTGTCTGTATGTCGACATATGTCTGTCTGTGAGATGTATTGTTACATCCTTCCCTGGCTGATAGAGTTAACACGTTAGAGCAGAGAGGAGGGAGATATTGCTATTTGTGGATATATATATATATATATATATATATATATATATATATATATATATATATATATATATATATATACACACATCTTGATATCGATATATATTGGTGCTTTATAATATTGCAGACACACGGCGGAGGGTTGGCAGTAACATTGTAACATGATCCTTGTTTTTGGTATCTGAAACCCACCCCTCATTCATGATTGCCCCCTTTGCCCAGATGTGCTGGCGTGTCTGCGCCCGCCTGGAATGTGTCATTAACTGCCTTGCTATGCTGTGTGCCGCTCTGGGAGGGCAGGGGGGTAGACAGCATTGGGACCGGTTATTACAAGCTGTCCCTCAGTCTAGAGCTGCTACAGGGTTGTATTCTGTAGGCTGTCTGTTTTTGGAAATCAACACTGTATCCTCACACCTGCTGTGGGCTGCAACTCCCATCAGTCCTAGCCACACCCACCCGGCTGCCTAGGGCTGATGGGAGTTGCAGTCCACAGCAGCTAGATTGGCATCCAGTTCCTGAACCCAAGGGGTTTGAGTAGAGCGTTTTTTTTATGCCTGTGTTTTATACCAGCGTGGACTCTGCCCTCTCGTTTCACCGATTTGCTCCAAACTTAGTAGTAGTTCTAGTGACTTGTCTTGCTTTCTTTTAATAAAATGTCAAATAGATCACATAGTATATGTCCTATATTGATCCTATTTATATAATATGCTAAAATCCCAGACTACTAGAAATCATGTTACAATTGTGTGTAAATAATGGAAGAAAATTAAATGTCATTGTACAAAACAAGCAAAAATCTTACTTTTGTATCAACTGTGAATGCAGAAAACATTCTAACCCTCATTATTCATATCTACTAAGCAAATGCCACCAGTATCAATACTTGCTATGTAACTGTCTCTGTAACAATACTTTAGCCAAATGCTTTTCATATTACTATTTCTGAACAGCACCTTAGTGTATCAGTATAACCCCAGCTACCATATAACTAACACTTTCCCCTTAAATGATTGAGATAGATTACTTTTATCCCACAATTAAAGTACCTTCTATCCAGTTGCTACTATGCCAATACTTTCTATTCCCTTATTCAGAAAAGCCCTCTATTCACATAGCCTGCTCTTAGTATCAATACCCATTATCCAATTGCTCAGAGTATCATTACTTTCTATAACACTGGATAGGGTATCATCCTTAGGAAACTCATTGAAACACTCTGTGCCAGACTACAGTGCCTCTAATCGCATATCCAAAGCCCATAGCTCCATCCTTAGACACCCACAATGACATTAGTGATTTTAAGCACCATACACCAATTCAATACTACAGCTATCATTCTGTCCATGGTATTTTTATTATCAAATGTAGACTTTTCCCCATCCAGTTCACTGCCCCAAGTCATTTCTGTTCCCCCTTGTACACAAACATTTAGTAGGTATGTAGTAACCAGTTTAATTGGAAAAAAAACTAATATAAATTAAGTGTGGGCGAAAAAAAGTTGCAATAATGAACATTCCTCTAATTTTTCTTAATGGCGATTTGACCGCTAATAATCAATATAGCAAACTGTGATAAATTGAGAATAATAACGTGCACGGTAAATATCACATATTTGAAGAATATGTATACACACGGTGCTTTTTTATGCAAGATCAGAATAAAATAGTTTACATTTGTAAACAGATTAGCACAGCTGTGATAAATTAATAACAAATTGTCATAAAAATAAATGGATTATACCAACGCAAAGTCAAAAGCTTGTAACTATTTTTCTTAGTCTAGTTATTTTTGCTCTTTAACCCCTTAAGGACACGGCTTCAGAAGTAAAAAGCCAACATGATGGGAAAATGTCCGTCATGTGTCCTTAAGGGTTAAGTACATCCCTTCCTGAAATATCTCTAAGCCTTTACTTCAGTATAAAATATCACTATTTAGATTCAGTGTTTACATAATATCCACCCCTTTGACAGTTAGCAGATATTCTCAAACCTTCCTCTTACACAGATTTTTTTTTCGCCCATCAAATCTGTCTTGTGGGATTTTTTTTTTTTCTGTCTCGCTTCCTGGATAAATTATATATTAATCCTTATTTAATTTTTATGGAATGTCTAAGTTGGATTTTCATTTATTTATCTGAACTGCTTATAAGTTCACACAGCATTTTATAATGTTTTCACTTATTTAAAAGTTATTCGCTAGACCATGATTTTGTCAGGAACCAATCAAGGAATTTTACGCTTTGACACCCGGGAAACCTCTGCAACTTGTCGTTTTTTTTAATATTTTATTTTTACTATTATTGCCCTAACCTTTACAATTCCCTGTTAAAATTCTCTACAACTCATCCATTTACTGAATACCCCAGTATCAATGGAAACCCACAACTCCAAAATAAATTTCATTGAATGGCTTAATCCACCTTACTTTTTGTTTGCAATCCATGTGGATGTTATTAAGTTGGGAATTTATCTACTGATTTTTTTTCTTTTACAGTATCTCAATACCAGACAGCCCACAGCCAGGGGTCTGAAATGTAGACAGTAATATAAGAAACTAACTGTAGGATATTATGCTGTACAAACCGATATGCATGTATATAGCATGTCCTTTCATTTTATTTATTTATAAGTCAACACTAATGGTACATATTTATCATCTCTGCATTTAAAGTGCTTGTAAATATTTGACATTTTTAAGTTCTAATGTACTGTTTGTGTGTTTTTGTTTTTGTATATTTTTTTTAACATTATATGCTATGTAACTGATATATGTATGTAAAAATGTACTATAACGTTTATATATATATAAACGTAACAGGATTTAAATGGAGTACCCATGATATTGCGTTCTTTGGATATAGGGCAATTGAGAGGATGTTGGTCTGATAATTCAGAAATTCTTTGGGTAACTGGCTCACCCCAATGCTGAAACTGGAAAATGCTAGGAGACTGCAGTGCGTACATGCTGATAATCTGTCCCCCTTTTGTACAACGCTGTGGAATTTGTTGGCGCTTTATACTGGGCAATGGCTTAACTATCCCGTTACTAGATGAAAGTGATGGAACGTTTTGGTTTAAGTGAAGATTTAGAGGACACTAAACTATTCAACTTCAAACATGCCGCATGTGGTTGTATTTACTACTTTTCCAAGTTAATGAATCCCTCTGGACATTGAGATCTTTTCACTTCATCCTTAGACCTTGTGTCTGCATGGTCCCTTCTGGATCACAGTGATAATCTCATGTAGATGCTGTTTGCTGTATTTTTTCTTTTACGCTAGAATGTGAGTTTGTTTGAGCAGGGTCTTCTTCATATCTTGTCTGTCAATGACTTATTGTTAGAAAGTCTCACTGCATAATTGCATGGGGCTGTGGAAAATTATGACGTTACAGTAAATCATAATATTACGGACTTTAACCAAGAACTAACTGCACCTGAATTACATTACCCTCAACTGGTTCAAATTAGGAATGCTCCTAATATAATACATATGTATTTTATTAGGAGCATGTCAACTATACCACCCAGAGAATTAAAGGCACACTCAGAGCACCGTAACACCTTCTTTGGATGAAGTTGTCATGGTGCCAATAGGTCCCAGGAGCTTGCTAGTCTTCAGGGGTTAAACTGTCAACGTTTTATCCCCACGCTTTCAGTCTTTCTAGTGATCAGCTGTCTCACTGAACTTCTGTTTTGTTTCTGAGGCTTTAATCAGGATACCCCTGATAGGCTGATAATTTCAGCTGGAGGGTTCATTTAAGTGTTTGGAATTAAAGAGTAACTGTCTCTAATATACCTAAGTTCTGCATACCCCTCCCATATGTAGGCTTCATCTATGGTAGAAAATCAAGCGTGGGAGTAGAGAGAGAAAGTAGAAGTGCAAATTACTTTTCAGGTCGTCACCAGCATTAATATACCTTATTATCCTTAAATATATATCTCTGACTGGTATTTGTTTTTCATAATCCTTTAAGGGATCACTCTTAGTCTGTAACCACAGCACTGCCACTACTGTGTAGATAAGCTGCTTCCCTCCAGCACAGTCTGGCCCACACCATGTGTAATCTCTATGGTGGGGATTGGTGGTTGTCTCCTTGGACTTCCTTAAGGGAGTTTCTAGACCTAACCACCTCCATAACTATATCCTACTGAGACTCATCCCATTAACTTGTGTCCTCTGTACTGTACATTCCATCCACATGCATCTCCGTTTAATCTTTAGAGCTGCTCTATCAATCTTTGCTGTATTATAGAGAGGACATCCAGGGCTTTCCAGTGATATGTCATGTGATAGACTGGGATGCTGGGAACTTCCTATTCCCATTCATCAAAAAAAGACGTTGTAAGACAATCCCCCCCCTCAGTTCCCAGGAGTTTATTGAACAAAGAACAATGTACCTTAAGAAGGATGGTAGCCATACAACAAACTTGCTTGGCTTAGGCAGGGTATATATAGACTGCACTCTACAAACAAAGTATCCTGACCCACCACTACCGACAGAGAAGGGCACACTTAGAGGAAGGGCTTCAGAAATCCCAGTGGGGCTCCGTGAACATTGGATCTGTATACTTGGAACAGGAAAGAGCGATCCTATGGGAAGAACTCATCCCAAAAAAATATTCTAGTAAAAAATATCTTACAAATGCAATGAATCCAAATAAAATAAATAAATGTGGATCCTTATCACTTGCCTTTTGCTAGTGAGCTGCTAAAACTTTCTCTATACAATAACATTTGTGGTCGTATACAATAAAAAGAGTTATAGTAATGGTGGTGTAAGTCGGTTGTGGTGTGCCTAAACCGACGTTCGGGTTGGCCTGTAAAAGAGGGCCCACCAAGATGAATTGCTTAATAAAGGGAGTGATGGGTGGGCTGAACCAGAGGTCTGTGTATTTATAGGCTGGGTAACTCCTACTGGCTCAGCCAGTGTCAGTTTGTGCGTGTCAATAATACAGATGTGGCTTTTTCCCTCTGCTTGTCTGAATACTATTCCTCAAAATAACATCAGATCTAACGATCCGTGCTGAAGATAGCAGATATACATACCCCTTGCCATCATTTTATTTTATTTTTTAATTTAATGATTTGAATGATTGCATTCAATATGTTACTCCAAACTGTCTATCTACATGTGACTTCTATACAGTGTGTTACTTGTCGGTGCCGGTTTTAAGATTTTGGTACCTTTTTTTTAAAAATCTGTTTACAATAGTAAATAATTCTCCAGTGTCGGCTACAATTATTTGATTTTTTTTTGTAGTTGATGTTTTTCCCTTGATACTGTTTTAATTTAGTAGTGTGTATGAAAGGGAGAAGAAGTATGCAAACATTCTTCCTGGAATCTGTCATGTTTATAACACAGTGCTAATTATACAATCTTAAATCAGTATATCTATGTACAATGTTTTTGTAGATGTGTTATGCATCACTTGGCCGAGGAATACTATAAAATGATAACAAATGCTTTAATTAAATTTACACCCCTCCTTGAACCTCCCATAAATCTTATTTATGTTTCCAGGTCTATGCTTATTGAATAAGCTATAGGAAACTGTAATTAAGGTTAATTATTCTAGTTTATGTAGTGTGTGTTGGTTTAGTGTTGCTGCTTTTGTAGATTTAATTGATTTATTCTGTGCTTGTGCGGTCAGTTACAGGAGATTTCACTTTCAAACTTCAAGTCCCATTATCCTCAGCCAACATTGTTCTGCCAAAAATGAGTTGGCTTTAAATTCTCATTGACTTGGTGTGCAACTGAACTGTGCTAAGATCCAGCCTACTTTTTTTTTGGGGGGGGGGGGGGTGGAGGGGGAGTTGTTATATTGACCTACATTTTTTGACTTGTATGTCCATTTACCATAAACCACCATTTATTGAATAAACACACATGTGTTTCCCATGATCTTGGACTCTCAGAGAGAGACAATACCCAGGGACCTGGGGGATGGACTCTAAATTAGGTTTCCCTACTTATTATTGCATGTACAGTCTATAGAGAAATTCTGTCAATTCATAATTCAAAAAGCATTGACAATGTGTACTTTGGAGACTGCACTGAAATTGTCTTACTTGCCACACCTGAGACTTTTTAAAGAATCCCACTCGCACATCTTTCGACGTGTAATAGTCGCTCGGTATACAGTCTTTCATGTAGCAAACAAACTGCTCTCAAAAGAGCAGTTTTTAGCATTTATTATCTTGATCTAAATAATTAACAACACAGTGACATTTCTTTTCTGTATAACAGTCACATTGGTTTATAGAGAGGAAAAAAAAAAGCCTCAATGGATTAAAGTCGTGAAATCCTAAAATATGCCTCTGTTGTTGTGTCTGTGTTTTTTCCACTTGTCTAATCGTCTTCTTTAATTAAGAATTCCTGCCCCCACCAATTCCCCTTCACAAAGTAACCTGCGAGGTTAGATGCAATGCTTTGTCTGTGCAGACAAGTATATAAAAAAAAAGTTCACTTTTTGATTAATTACGACTTGGTAGAATTCAGCTCTGCAAAGGTAGCACAGAAAATACTAAAAGTCATAAAATGTTTTTCATTTTTTTTTTTTTTTGTCACCTTTTTAATTGCATTTCTAATTTGCACTGTCTGCAAGCCATGTGGATGACACTACATAGGAAAGTAAATAAAACCATTTGTCTGAAAGAAGTCATGAGCTAAGAACAGATACAACAGACGTGAGGAAAACGCTAATTTGAGCCGTTTATTACCCGAGCAGGAAACGGTAAATTTGAAAATATAATTGCAAAATTTAGTCCAAATTAGAAAGCTTGGATTTTTTTATTTATTTTTTTTTTTTTTCAGCTCGATCTATTCTGGTTTAAATGTTGCAACTGTGTCCCAAATCAAAGTTTAGTAAATACTAATTTTGCTGTTTTAAACCTGAACTGTTGTAATTCCCTCTAAGCCTCTTCCACTGATTGGACAAAAATGCAAGATTGAGGTCTATATCTTTCACCTGTTAGTGGATTACCATCAACACAATTCTCTGCCAACCACTGACTCATGGGTCTCTGAAACGGATAAAACTGTAGTGCAATTTTGGGCACCTGTTCTAAAGAAGGATATCATGGCACTAGAAAAAGTGCAGAGACGAGCTACAAAATTGATGAAAAGAATGGAGCATTTTAGTTATGAACAGGGGTCAAGTCCTGGAGAAAAAAGTGTGGGAACTCACCCATGATTCCCATTCCCTCCCCCCCCCCCCCCCAAAAAAAAAAAAATTACACTCCTATGCATATAGTGCAGTTCAGGGTGTGTAATGAATGTAGTGTGTTTGTAGTGAGTGCAGTCTGCATAATAAATGTAGTGTTTTTGTAGTGAGTGCAGAATGTGTATAATGAATTTAGTGTCTGTAGTGAGTGCAGAATGTGTATAATGAATTTAGTGTTTGTAGTGACTGCAGAGTGTGTATAGTGAATGTGTGTTTGTAGTGAGTGCAGAGTGTGTATAATGAATGTAGTGTGTTTGTAGTGAGTGCAGAGTGTGTATAATGAATGCAGTGTGTCTGTAGTGAGTGCAGAGTGTGTATAATGAATGCAGTGTGTCTGTAGTGAGTGCAGAGTGTGTATAATGAATGCAGTGTGTTTGTAGTGAGTGAAGAATGTGTATAATTAATGTAGTGTGTCTAGTGAGTGCAGTGTGTATAATGAATGCAGTGTGTTTGTAGTGAGTGCAGAGTGTGTATAATGAATGTAGTGAGTGCAGTGTGTATAATGAATGCAGTGTGTTTGTAGTGAGTGCAGAGTGTGTATAATGAATGTAGTGAGTGCAGTGTGTATAATAAATGTAGTGTGTTTGTAGTGAGTGCAGGGTGTGTATAATGAATGGAGTGTGTTTGTAGTGAGTGCAGTGTGTGTATAATGAATGCAGTGTGTTTGTAGTGAGTGCAGAGTGTGTATAATGAATGTAGTGAGTGCAGTGTGTATAATGAATGCAGTGTGTTTGTAGTGAGTGCAGAGTGTGTATAATGAATGTAGTGAGTGCAGTGTGTATAATAAATGTAGTGTGTTTGTAGTGAGTGCAGGGTGTGTATAATGAATGGAGTGTGTTTGTAGTGAGTGCAGTGTGTGTATAATGAATGCAGTGTGTTTGTAGTGAGTGCAGAGTGTGTATAATGAATGTAGTGAGTGCAGTGTGTATAATGAATGCAGTGTGTTTGTAGTGAGTGCAGAGTGTGTATAATGAATGTAGTGAGTGCAGTGTGTATAATAAATGTAGTGTGTTTGTAGTGAGTGCAGTGTGTGTATAATGAATGCAGTGTGTTTGTAGTGAGTGCAGAGTGTGTATAATGAATGTAGTGAGTGCAGTGTGTATAATAAATGTAGTGTGTTTGTAGTGAGTGCAAAGTGTGCATAATGAATGCAGTGTGTTTGTAGTGAGTGCAGAATGTGTATAATGAGTGCAGTGTGTATAATGAATGCAGTGTGTTTGTAGTGAGTGCAGAGTGTGTATAATGAATGTAGTGAGTGCAGTGTGTATAATAAATGTAGTGTGTTTGTAGTGGGTGCAGAGTGTGTATAATGAATGCAGTGTGTTTGTAGTGAGTGCAGAGTGTGTATAATGAATGTAGTGTGTTTGTAGTAAGTGCAGAGTATGTATAATGAATGTAGTCTGTTTGTAGTGAGTGCATAGTGTGTATAATGAATGCAGTGAGTGCAGTGTGTATAATTAATGTAGTGTATTTGTAGTGAGTTCCGAGTGTGTATAATGAATGTAGTGTGTTTGAAGTAAGTTCCGAGTGTGTGTATAGTGAATGTAGTGTGATTGTAGTGAGTGCAGAGTGTGTATAGTGAATGTAATGTGTTTGTAGTGAGTGCCGAGTGTGTATAATGAATGTAGTGTGTTTGTAGTGAGTGCAGTGTGTATAATAAATGTAGTGAGTGCAGAGTGTGTATAATGAATGTAGTGTGTTTGTAGTGAGTGCAGAGTGTGTATAATGAATGCAGTGTGTCTGTAGTGAGTGCAGAGTGTGTATAATGAATGCAGTGTGTCTGTAGTGAGTGCAGAGTGTGTATAATGAATGCAGTGTGTTTGTAGTGAGTGCAAAGTGTGTATAATAAATGTAGTGTGTTTGTAGCGAGTGAAGAATGTGTATAATTAATGTAGTGTGTCTAGTGAGTGCAGTGTGTATAATGAATGCAGTGTGTTTGTAGTGAGTGCAGAGTGTGTATAATGAATGTAGTGAGTGCAGTGTGTATAATGAATGCAGTGTGTTTGTAGTGAGTGCAGAGTGTGTATAATGAATGTAGTGAGTGCAGTGTGTATAATAAATGTAGTGTGTTTGTAGTGAGTGCAGGGTGTGTATAATGAATGGAGTGTGTTTGTAGTGAGTGCAGTGTGTGTATAATGAATGCAGTGTGTTTGTAGTGAGTGCAGAGTGTGTATAATGAATGTAGTGAGTGCAGTGTGTATAATGAATGCAGTGTGTTTGTAGTGAGTGCAGAGTGTGTATAATGAATGTAGTGAGTGCAGTGTGTATAATAAATGTAGTGTGTTTGTAGTGAGTGCAGGGTGTGTATAATGAATGGAGTGTGTTTGTAGTGAGTGCAGTGTGTGTATAATGAATGCAGTGTGTTTGTAGTGAGTGCAGAGTGTGTATAATGAATGTAGTGAGTGCAGTGTGTATAATGAATGCAGTGTGTTTGTAGTGAGTGCAGAGTGTGTATAATGAATGTAGTGAGTGCAGTGTGTATAATAAATGTAGTGTGTTTGTAGTGAGTGCAGGGTGTGTATAATGAATGGAGTGTGTTTGTAGTGAGTGCAGTGTGTGTATAATGAATGCAGTGTGTTTGTAGTGAGTGCAGAGTGTGTATAATGAATGTAGTGAGTGCAGTGTGTATAATGAATGCAGTGTGTTTGTAGTGAGTGCAGAGTGTGTATAATGAATGTAGTGAGTGCAGTGTGTATAATAAATGTAGTGTGTTTGTAGTGAGTGCAGGGTGTGTATAATGAATGGAGTGTGTTTGTAGTGAGTGCAGTGTGTGTATAATGAATGCAGTGTGTTTGTAGTGAGTGCAGAGTGTGTATAATGAATGTAGTGAGTGCAGTGTGTATAATGAATGCAGTGTGTTTGTAGTGAGTGCATAGTGTGTATAATGAATGTAGTGAGTGCAGTGTGTATAATAAATGTAGTGTGTTTGTAGTGAGTGCAGTGTGTGTATAATGAATGCAGTGTGTTTGTAGTGAGTGCAGAGTGTGTATAATGAATGTAGTGAGTGCAGTGTGTATAATAAATGTAGTGTGTTTGTAGTGAGTGCAAAGTGTGCATAATGAATGCAGTGTGTTTGTAGTGAGTGCAGAATGTGTATAATGAGTGCAGTGTGTATAATGAATGCAGTGTGTTTGTAGTGAGTGCAGAGTGTGTATAATGAATGTAGTGAGTGCAGTGTGTATAATAAATGTAGTGTGTTTGTAGTGGGTGCAGAGTGTGTATAATGAATGCAGTGTGTTTGTAGTGAGTGCAGAGTGTGTATAATGAATGTAGTGTGTTTGTAGTAAGTGCAGAGTATGTATAATGAATGTAGTCTGTAGTGAGTGCATAGTGTGTATAATGAATGCAGTGTGTGTAGTGAGTGCAGTGTGTATAATTAATGTAGTGTATTTGTAGTGAGTTCCGAGTGTGTATAATGAATGTAGTGTGTTTGAAGTAAGTTCCGAGTGTGTGTATAGTGAATGTAGTGTGATTGTAGTGAGTGCAGAGTGTGTATAGTGAATGTAATGTGTTTGTAGTGAGTGCCGAGTGTGTATAATGAATGTAGTGTGTTTGTAGTGAGTGCAGTGTGTATAATAAATGTAGTGTGTTTGTAGTGAGTGCAGGGTGTGTATAATGAATGCAGTGTATGTAGTGTGTAGTGAATGTAGTGTGTAGTGAATGTAGTGTGTATAGTGAATGTAGTGTGTTTGTAGTGAGTGCAGAGTATGTATAATGAATGAAGTGTGTGTGTGTGTGTGTGTGCTGGAAGATGTGCGTGCGTGTGTGCTGGATGATGTGGGTGTGTGCTGGATGATGTGGGTGTGTGCTGGATGATGTGGGTGTGTGCTGGATGATGTGTGTGTGTGCTGGATGATGTGTGTGTGTGTGTGTGTGTGCTGGATGATGTGGGTGTGTGTGTGCTGGATGATGTGGGTGTGTGTGTGCTGGATGATGTGGGTGTGTGTGTGCTGGATGATGTGGGTGTGTGTGTGCTGGATGATGTGGGTGTGTGTGTGTGCGCTGGATGATGTGTGTGTGCGCGCTGGATGATGTGTGTGTGCGTGTGCTGGATGATGTGTGTGTGCGTGTGCTGGATGATGTGTGTGTGCGTGTGCTGGATGATGTGTGTGTGTGTGTGCTGGATGATGTGGGTGTGTGTGTGCTGGATGATGTGGGTGTGTGTGTGCTGGATGATGTGGGTGTGTGTGTGTGTGCTGGATGATGTGGGTGTGTGTGTGTGCGCTGGATGATGTGTGTGTGCGTGTGCTGGATGATGTGTGTGTGCGTGTGCTGGATGATGTGTGTGTGCGTGTGCTGGATGATGTGTGTGTGCGTGTGCTGGATGATGTGTGTGTGTGTGTGCTGGATGATGTGTGTGTGTGCTGGATGATGTGCGTGTGTGTGTGCTGGATGATGTGTGTGTGTGTGCGCTGGGTGATCTGTGTGTGTGTGTGTGTGTGTGTGTGTGTGTGTGTGTGCTGGATGATGTGTGAGTGCGGGATGATGTGTGTGTGCAGTGGCGTACACACGATCCATGGGGCCCCGGTGCGAAAATTGATCTGTGGACCCCCCCCCACACACACACACACACGCTTACTCTGCACGGGCCTGGGCCGCAACACATGGTGCGACCCCTGTGACCGCGTGATGTACGCCAGTGCATGCAGATACACATAGACTTAAAGGACCACTATAGGCACTCTGATCACTTCAGCTCAATGAAGTGGTCTGGGTGCCAGTTCCCTCTAGTTTTAACCCTGCAGCTGAAAACATAGCAGTTTCAGAGAAACTGCTGTGTTTCACTAAGGGTTAATCCAGCCTCTAGTAGCTGTCTCACTGACAGCCGCTAGAGGCGCTTCCGCGATTCTCACTGTGAAAAATCACAGTGAGAAGACGTTGGACGTCCATAGGAAAGCATTGAGTAATGCTTTCCTATGGGCAGTTTGAATGCGTTCCCGGCTCTGCTGCGCATGCGCATTCGGAGCTGAGAGGCGGATCAGGGCGGAGAGATCACCAGCGCAAAGGGAGCCCAGCGCTGGAGAAAGGTAAGTGCTGAAGGGGTTTTTACCACACACACACACTCTTACGAACAGACACATACACACTAGCTAACAGACACACACATTTACTGACAGACACACTTATTGACAGACATACATACACTCTCACTGACAAACACACACTCCCTAACAGACACACACAAATTAACACACTCAGTAAGACACACAGTAACACACTCACTGACACACAAACACACACACACACTGACACTCACTAGCAGACACACACTCACTAACAGACACACACAACTAACACACACACTAACAAACACACAAAAACTAACACTCACTGACACTCACTAGCAGACACACTCAGTAACAGACACACACACTAACACACACACTCGAGGGCTGCACACAGAGGGTGCTGCACACAGAGGGCAAGGGGGCTGCACAGAGAAGGGGGAATGAACTGCACAGAGGGGGAAGGGGAATTCACACTGGGGGTGGGGGCTGCACACAGAGAGGGAAAGGGGGCTGCACACAGAGAGGGAAAGGGGGCTGCACAAAGGGGGGAAAGGGAGATTCACACAAAGGGGAATTAACTGCACAGAGGGGGGAGAGGGGGAAATTAACTGCACAGAGGGAAAAATGGGGATTCATACAAGGGGGAGAGGGCTGCACAGAGAGGGGGAAGGGGGCTGCACAAAGTGGGGAAAGGGGGCTGCACAAAGGGGGGAATGAACTGCACAGAAGGGGGAAAGGGGGAATCACAGAGGGGGTAAAGGGGTTCAAACAGGAGGAAAGGATGCACAAAGGGGGATGGGCAGCACACAGGATTGCCAAGGGACTCACTGTGGTGGGGATTAAGGACTTTAAAATACTACAACAATGCAATGCAAAAAAAAAACAAAAAACAACAACAATACACCTTCCTATTTGTTGTCCCCCTCACTTTGGCTTACCTTGGGTCAAAGAGGGGAGACACAATGATCTGGACCTGGCCTGACTGGAGGGACTCTGCTCTGCACGATGCACAGCAACACTCAGTGTCTGCTACTTCCTGCTGGCAGACAGTGGCAGTGCTGAAGGGCTGCTGCCTGCTGGAGAGGCAGTGAGGGAGATCTGATTTCCTGCGGAGCAGGAGGAGAAGGTTCCTTCCTGGCTGCCTTACCACCTCCACGTTCCCCCCCTGGGCTCCACCCCCACTACCTGCACCACACGCCCCAGTCAGACAGCATACCGGCCCCAGCTTAACTGCTGCATCAGTCACTGAGTCTGAGACTCAGAGCAGCCAGCCAGCCAGCCAGCCAGCCAGCCATCTGCCGAGGCCGCCCACAGCTCCAGGAAGAATGCTATTATCCCCCCCCCCCTGCTTCTTACCTTGTCAGGGAGGGGGGAGATCGCCTGGTGGTCCGGTGGAGGGAAACAGCCGCTGCACACAGGGGCCATCACACGCTGTGTTCCCTCTCCAGCTCTAACTCTCGCGAGACTCGCCTGTGCGGAGCGTTGCCATGGTAACCCGTGGTCTCGCGAGAGTTAGAGCCGGAGAGGGAACACAGCGTGTGATGGCCCCTGTGTGCAGGTAGCAGGGCAGGTCCTGCAGGACTGGGAACGGGAACGGCGTTCCTGCTTTGGAAAAAGTGCAGGAACGCCGTTCCCATGCGTTCCTGCAGGACTCGAGCCCTGGTTATGAAGAAAGGTTAAACAATTTAAATCTCTTCAGTTTGGAAAAACGGCGCCTGAGAGGGGATATGATAACATTATACAAATATATTCGGGGCCAGTCCAAACCATTATCTGGAAATCTATTCATAAACAGGACTATACATGGAACACAAGGTCACTCATTTAGTCTGGAAGAAAGGAGATTTCATCTAAGGCAAATAAAAGATTGTTTTACAGTAAGAGCTATAAGGATATGGAATGCTTTGCCTGAAGAGGTGGTTTTATCAGAGTCTATACAGATGTTTAAATTGCAATTGGATAAATACTTGCAAAAACATAACATACAGGGATATAATTTCTAATTCGTGGGGTAATAGCTGCTTGATCCAAGGAGACATCTGACTGCTATTTTGGGGTCAAGAAGGAATTTTTTCCTAGTTTGTGGCAAAATTGGAAGCGCTTCAGACTGGGTTTTTTTGCCTTCTTTTGGATCAACAGCAAAAACATATGTGAGGAAGGCTGAACTTGATGGAAGCAAGTCTCTTTTCAGCTATGTAACTGTGTAGTCCTTGGATAGAGAGCTTTCCTATCTGTATCTTGCCTAATTCTGAAGAATATTGCATAACTAGAGTTTCCTCAGTTAATAGCACTTAGCGAATTCAGTATTTGCCAAGCTATTTTCAATTTTACAATATAGTAAAGCACTGTGAAGTTAGTTGGTACCATAAAAATGTCAAAAATATTAATAGTTTGTACCTGAGTTGGCTCTTTAAAGACTTTCAATGGTAGCTGGCTAACTAGCTCGCCAGCTAAGATTTCCCAAAGCTGCAAATTATCGCTAATTGCTGTTTAGGGACTCAACTGATTTTAGTGTTTTATATTACAGTAACCAGAGTTTTTATAGGACGTTAAAGAGCCTTTATCACCCGCTCTGATATTATTCAAAACAGCTGTTTACTAAAAGAACAGTCCAAGCACCAAAACTACTATATCCATCTGCAAGGACCTGCCGATGGTTTGACTAAGTCCCCCGGAAGGGCGCAAAGACACTCCTAAAACCATAGCAACTACAGTGGGAAGTAGTGATTTTGGTGCTTGGAGCGTTGCTTTTTAAGTTGTTCGATTATATAATATATTTTTAGTCCTGGGGATTGAAGATATAATAAGCTGAAACACACTTAACAAGTTAAAATTCTAAATAAATGAGGGAAAGCTCTCCTGTGGAAAAACTCTGAAAATGTTTTGTTTGCAAAGTTACCCGTACTTTCCTTTTGTTTTAGTTTGGTGGGTTCTTGTTCATAAAGGTTCCTACTGATTTCAACTCAAACTCCAAGCTCTACGTAGACTTCGTATGCAAACCTGTATAGCCAAAGCCACCATTCAACGTACATTTGCTAAATCTTAGAACTTGTCATGGAGTTTATTTTCAGATGATACCAAGCTGTTCATTCAAGAGTCAAGTTGGTGCCACTTGGACATTTAGTCCTTAGACCTTATGCACTACTAACCATGAATTCCAGAGTGAGATCTGATCAGTCTTGTTCATTTGATTTTTGGCTTGTGATTTAAGGTTTTTATACGTTATATTTTTCAGTGAAGCAAAACAAACCATCAATAAAAGTAAATTACGGTAACGGGAATTTACTGTAGAAGATGTTTTTCTGTGAAAGCCTGATATACCCCATAATTCTAAACTGTGCACATAACCGCTTTAAAAATGAAAGTTTTCTGCTGTCATTGAAGCTGCTTCTTTTGATATGCACGCACGTTCCATCTTCCGTGACATGACCTCTTTTCTTATGCACAGAACAGATGATCCGATTGTATATATAAATTATGTGTATAGCTCTGGTCTTGCCACTGTACTTTGCAAAGATGGCACTACAGTGCCTGCGAACTGACCTTTTTTCTTGGAATAATAAGCTCTACACAGTCTTGTAGCTAAGGTGATTTATGCTTTCTTGTGTACAATTTACTTTTCTTCATTATTTTAGCGGGTTTACGTCTACAAGCCAACAAGTACTTCTTCTTATTTTGTATTCAGAACATACAATTAGATTGGTGTCACTTTCAATATAGAGCTCTGCACTGCACTTTGTGTTTCAATGCATTTATCAGGTAAATAATCACTGCCAGTATATAATCTTTCTTCTGAAAGTTAAAATATATTGTTATTTATGTTTATATTGACAATCTTAGCTGTATTGATCTCACACAGCTCGCCATTCAGGCGTAAACATTCTTGTACATTGTTTAACCTGGGGATTTAGTCAATAAGAGCTTAATATATGACATATTGTAAACACTGATTATTTTGTCTCAAAAGCACTAGTGTCATATTTTATTGAATCATGAGTCATCTTACATAACATCGTGGTGGCCATGTGGTAAATAATGACAATATATTGGACAATTCTGCTTCTCATCAGAGGTTTAGAACTTGTTGTCCCGAATTATGGGTTGGCAGAGTTGGCTTCAAGTTGGAGTGTTGACAGAAGGCTTGTACGCAGTGGGAAAAGGTGTTCAGGATGAACCACTTGATCCAAAAAAAAATAAAAAATTTGGGACAGATGTACATGTGGGAGGAATTTTGCCCACCGAAAAGGTTTTGGGGGAAGCCAATCGGATAACTTAAAAGGGTGGTAAAGGCCCAAACAGTGTGCTGCAAAATATATACAGTAATGGGAAAAAGAAAGTACACCCTCTTTGCTATGGCTTTACATATCAGGACATAATAGCAATAATCTGTTCTTTAGCAGATCTTAATTTTAAGGAAATACATCAGATGAACAACACATGACATATTACAGTGTCATGATTATTTAACAAAAAAAAGCCACCTCTAGCAGCAATAACTTGAAGTAATTTTTTTCTGTATGACGTTTAAACGTCTCACTTTGCTGTGGAGGAATTTTGGCCCACTCTGCTTTAAAATGTTGCTTTGGTTCGTTGAGATTTGCTGCCATTTGTTTACACGCCGCTCTCTTAAGGTCCTGCTACAGCATTTCAGTTGGGTTCAGGTCTGGATTTTGACTGGGCCATTACAACACCTTGATTCTAATCTATTTCATCCAAAATCATATTTTCTAAAAAGAGACTTGAATATTTTCTTTCTTGCGGACAAATATTGTATGTGTTTTACATTTACACCATTGGCTAAAGGAAAAAACCCCAGAAGAACATGGGTTTATTTATTTAAAATTGACAAGAGGATTGCACATTTAAAACAAGGAACCCAAACTGTAGAGTAGCTGGATTTCTAAAATGTGTACAATATGGCGAATTTAGAATAAATTCTATAATTACCTTGTCATTTCTCCTAAAATCCAGATTTAGTGAATAACCTTCCATGCTAACGTTTACCATTCTGACCTGCTGTGAATTGAGGGCAGTGAAGATTCTTTAATGTTCATGTTTTAGGGTGTCATGACACCCCACATTCTGATTTTCAACTATGGTTTTACCCTCTATCCCGTTGTACAGCGCTGCAGAATTTGTCAGCGCTTTATAAATAATAATAATAATAATAATAAATTGCAAGATATAATATAGACAGACCTGCGTAGGAAAAGTGATTAAAATCTACAATTACTTGAGAACTAAATTTCCCATCGAGTTACGGAACACATTGACACCATCGGGAGAGGTATTTGCTATTTTTTTTATTTTTTTTGCTGGTAACCCCATTCCTGATGCAGGATACATTTGATGTTGTATGTAAGAAACTGCGAACATCCTACTTGTACAAGTTATCATTTATTCTCGAAAATGGCCATTTATGCAGCAAAAGGTAAACATGTTGCACCAAATGTAGGATTTTTATTCCTCCGCAGTGGATTTTATAGGACAAGTCCAACAACGCTGTATTTCATTCACATTACTTTTAATAAGGCGATAATTTCTGTTTTATGGCAAAGGATGAAAGGTGATGATCAGTGCTCGCAGTATTTCCTGTAATAAAGGCTTAACCCGTTCAATATTTCTCTCTGTCTTCAGGCATCAAAGGATTAAAATGGATTTGCAAGCAGGCGCTGTTATTGTAAGAAATTCTAGTGTTTCTGGGCTTTGTTTCCTTTAACCAACATCCCCAACACTCCCTTCTTTATCCTAAATCCTGTCGTCTCATCTGCCTTTCCTGGAGGATTATCAGAGTTTGTGTGCTGAACAGACTACACCTGCTGCTAAAAAAGCCCCAACAACCGGGAGCATATTAGCAAGCGATAGAATGTCAAAAATACAAAACTACCACACATGCCGGCTGCCATTTCAGCCCCTTGGTCGATTTTTAACCCGTTGGATCCCTGAGTGGTTTTTAAACATTTTCTAATATTTTTAAATGGGAAAACTCATATTTTACGCACATTGAAAAGAAAAGCAAAAGAAATCTTTCCAATACTCCTCTGTTAGCTGCCTAAAAACCCAATTGCATAACGTTACTGTTGACACAGAAAGGGCACTTTGAAAGCATTGCTTTAAAATGCGTTATATATCTTAAACACCAACATGTTGATGATTACTTAATTGAATAAAACTTTGAAAATCACCTTGCGTAAACTTTTTTGCGTAAAATCACATGCGTAAACTTTTTTTTTGTGTGTGTGTGTGTGTGTGTTATTGATTCTTGGTTTTGTTTTTTGTTTTAAATGTAAAGTAAAGATTTAGTGACATCCCTATCCAGTTCAGTCAAGGCACAGCCAGGGAACGCAGTTCTGGGAAGTTCTGTTCTAAGTAGCCATGAGTATTAACACAAAAGTTAAGCAGCAAAGCCTTTACACTATAGCATGCTAGTGAGCATATAATAAATTCAGATGTTGTAAAAAGGGTAATATTGAACACAAATCAACTCATAACATTAAAATGCACTCACACTTTGGTGCAAGCAAAGCAAATTAAAACAGTATCAGAGTATCACCAGTAGATCAGAAGCAATCACATTTGTTGTTCCTCCCAATGCATTTTACATCTCCTCTCCCTCCTTTACATTAGACGGAACCTTCACAATATGGAACGCATAAAAACATATTTGTCATTAAAGGCTTTCCATAAAAGACCCATAAAATTTACCTATTTATTTATACAGATTTTGTTTAAAATAAAACAAACAAAATATTTCAGTTGGTGATTAGTCCACTTTGATTTATCTCCCCCATTATGTCTGTATCTTATCGTCCAGTCAATTTGAATGCCCCCATGAAAACATTTGATGCAACCTGCAAAGACGATTTGATGTTTTTTGTTTATTTTAATAACAGAAGAGAGCCAATCTCAAAACCGTGATAGACAGGGAACCAAGAGGGAGACCTCTACTTCCAGGAAAAGGCTAAATACATTTTGTGCGTATCTACGTTTTATTTGTAAATCTAAGAAATGAGTACATAATATTACAAGATGGAATAATAACTTGTAGGACTTTAATGACCTAGTAGAAGATATGATATATCATGGTAAAAGGCTTTGACTGCAGGACTTGAATGGCAATAAATGAGTGTTGAAGATACCATGTAACTCATGGTTGAATAACGTTAATTATCTGGCCTCTCAGCCACTGATTATATTGAGTGCCACTTTCAAATCCAGAGTGTCCCTAATGCAATATCTTGCTCTCTCCTTTCGAAAGCATGGGATTAAATAATGTGATCTATCTCCTCCTACACATGCTCAGCTCATTTGTGTGCTATATATATCTTGTTATTGGGGGATTCGTGGGGATTTC
This sequence comes from Pelobates fuscus, assembly GCF_036172605.1. Classification (NCBI taxonomy): domain Eukaryota; kingdom Metazoa; phylum Chordata; class Amphibia; order Anura; family Pelobatidae; genus Pelobates; species Pelobates fuscus. The sequence goes on along the minus strand of NC_086318.1, from coordinate 42,443,483 downwards.
CATTCTCTCCTCTCAATGTTTGGCGTGATTGCTACAAATGTTCACATTGTTGCCAAAAATCCCAACAAGGCTTTAGACAGTGAATTTACTCCCAAATGATTGTTTTGGGCATTGACATTAGAAAACACATTAGTACTTTTTTTGTTTTTTAGTTACTACTCTTTCGTTTTTGCATTAGGATTGGGCATTTTGACAATTTCTACTGGTGCAGGACTTCATGGCTAAGATATTGTTTAGGTTATGCCTAAACTATAATCACTGTCACAGCAGAGTATATATTTTAAGGGATACTATAGAAACACTGACCACATCATCTCATTGAAGGAGTGTGGATACAGTGTCCCTGTTCTCTTAACCCTGCAATGTAAAACGTTGCAGTTTTTGAGCTTTGTTTACATTTGTAACATATTCATCCTCACCTTGCGACATCTGCAATAATTGCATTGGTAACAAGTGTGGTAGTACCGTTCAGCGGCCATGCGTCAATATGTCTGACTCCTGCAGCATGTTGGTGGACGCCGGCCGTTGCGGATCCACACCAATTTATAGCCCACGTCATGGAGGACGCGTAAAGGATGCGCACGCACTTTCTGGGGTCAGAGGTCGGGTTCGGCCAATCAGAGCTGAATAAGGCTTATTCAAACTCCTTTTGCCTTTTCCTCATTTGCCCTGTCGTGGTTTCCCTAGGGGTTGTCCGAGAGTGTGTTTCTGAGCGTTTATTTCTGGTTGTTGACTTTGGCTTTGTTTGACTTCCTTGTATTCTGGTATCCCTGACTTCTGGCTTTCCCTAATCGTTGTCTCATTCAGTATCCCCAGCCTCGGCAAGTATTCTGACTATTCTCTGGTACGTTAAGTCCTGCCATTCTTAGGCCCGATAAGACGTTACCTGCTTGTCCTAGGTGTGATACAGTTCTACGTGCTGGATCAACTTGTAATCCTGACAACATTCCAGTGCTAAGACTGCCTCTACAGTCGCTTTCTGCAGTTTCACTGAGTTTCCGACGCTAGAAAATACCCATAGGAAAGTATTGAGACATTGCTCATTAGGTCCCCTTCATCTCTGCACATGCTCATTAAGTCCCTCCCACCATCAGCTGACCTCAGTGGAGAATTGCGAACCAGCACCTTGGGAATAGTAAGTGTTAGTGGGTTGTTTTTTTTTGTTTGTTTTTTTTACCCTTTATTTGCTAGGGGGTAGGGCAAGTGAGGAGGGATCAGAGGGCACTATAGTGTTACGATTCTGTTTTGTATTTATAACACTATAGCTCTCCTTTAAATCTTAGAAATGCTAAACAAGTTATAAAATTGTTAAAATAGCATATGGGCAGTTTTTTTTTTTTACATTTTTATGTACAATGTTTTTCTTTTAAGTTACAGATCCAGTTTAATTGCACACTGACTGCAGTTTTCAACCTTTTAACATGTATATCTAGAACATATGGTGTGCTAGCAAGATTGTGGTGCAGGAAATTGTAGGCATTGAAAAAAACAAAAAAAAAAACACTTTTTTGGAACCCAAATAATTTAAATAGAATTTTTGAACGACTGTGAGTCATATCATTGAATCTGTTTTTTTCATAATCGCAGTAAAACAATAAAATGATTTAAAGGGGCACTGTAGGCACCAAAACAACTTTTAGCTTAATAGCGTAGTTTTGGTGTATAGATCATGTCCCTTCAGTCTCACTGCTCAATCCTCTGCCATTTAGGAATTAAATCACATTGTTTATGTAGCCCCTAGTTAAACGTCCCCTGCCTGTGACCTATATATTTCCTGTAAAGAGAGAACTAATGTTAAACTTCCTTTATTGAACATTCTGTTTAATTTAGAATTTCTTATCTCCTGCTCTGTTAACCGCTGCTGGGCACTGCAAGAGCCTCCCTTGTGTGATTAAAATGTAATGTACAAAGCATGAGAACTTCTAGAGTAAGTTTAATATCAAATTGAAAATGAAGCCATTTAGACTGCAGGGGCATGATCTATACACAAAAACTGTTTCATTAAGCTAAAGTTGTTTTGGTGCCAATAGTGTCCCTTTAAGATTAAATTCCAGTGAACCTACATTGGGGACATTTTGTAATTGAATCATTAGCAATACAAATCTATATTCCTAACACTATAGTGTTCTCTGAAACTGCAGCTTTAGGGAGACAGGAACACCTGAACCAGACCACTTCAATAAAATGAAGTGGTCTGGGTGCCTTTTTAATTAGCCAATCCAAATGCCTCTCTACTTCATGTTCTCAGATAGATCATTATGTGAGAATTGCACATGGTGTTTTATCAAGATTGATGAAGACATCCTCAGACTTCCACCCAAAACAGAATTTGTACACTATCTCCCAGAGAATAAATAGTGTTTTTTTTTTTTTTTATCTGCCAAGTATGAATCGAATAGCATGGCCAACAGGCCAATCCACACGTGATTGTCTCCCAACACGTTATTGAAGGAAAAATGAGTGTGCGACAAGTAAACTAATTGTTTATTGTATATTCACTACAAAATAAGGCACCTATTTTCTGAAACATAGAACAACAAAAGATAAAACCAATTCTTTGTGTTCTCAAAAAACTAAAATAATGACCATCCCATATTTTCTACATTCTTCAGACTATACAGCAAACTATCTTACTCTTTCTACATTTCCCTGACTATACGGCATTATTAAAAGGACACTATATTCACCAAAAACATCTTTAGCTTAGTGAAGCGGTTTTAGTGTATAGATCATGCCTCTGAAGTCTCACTGCTCAATTCTCTGCTATGTAGGAGTTAAATCCCTTTTTGTTTCTGTCCATGCAGCCCTAGCCACACCTCCCCTGGCTGTGACTGACACAGCCTGCATGAAAACATGGTTTCATTTTTAATCAGATGTAACTTACTTTAAAAGTTTTTATCTCCTGCCCTGTAAATTGAACTTTAATTATATACAGGAGGCTCCTGTTGGGTCTAGGAAGCTATTAGCAGAGTAGGAGATAAGACATTATAAATTAAACAAAACTTGCAATAAAGGAAGTGTAAACATTAGATGACTCTTTTACAGCAGGTGTCTAGGAAGGCTGTGTAATTAACATGCAGGGAGGAGTGAATAGGGCTGTGTAAACAAAGGGATTTAACTCCTAAATGGCAGACAATTGAGCAGTGAGATTGCAGGGACATTATCTATACACCAACACTGCTTCATTAAGCTAAAGTTGTTTTAGTGACACTAGTATCCTTTTAACAATCCTTTCTACTTTCCTCCAGCCATGCAATATTATTATTATTATTATTTTATTTATATAGCACCACCAAATTCTGTAGCGCTGTATAATGGGTGGACTAATAGACACATAATTGTAACCAGACAAATGTACGCACAGGAACAGAGGGGTTGAGGGTCCTTCTCAATGAGCTTATATGCTAGAGGGAGTGGGGTATAGTGACACAAAGGGTATAAGTAGGGGTAATGAAATAGGTTGCTAGAAAAGTATTCACTGAGAACTTTGCTCTGCCCATCAGGGCTGGTCATTGGAGTGTTTGTGAGCTGTGCAGACGTACAGGGCACCATTGTGGTAGGGGCACAAGGTGGCCCCAAAGCTTGCACACCCCATAGGCTCGCCCTCGATAAGGGTTGTGCCATGACTCGATCAAGGACATATCATGGGTGAATACTGAAAGTGTGTTAGTTTTGGCTTGTGTTAATAGAGTACAAATGTTCCATGACGGTGTCGTAGGAATTCCAGGAGTGGAAGCCTCAGACCTTCAGATCTTCAACTAAATCACGTTTTTGTCTTTTTTTTTTTTTTTGTACTTGGCTTATGTTAAGATCTACAAAGTGTATAAAAAATGAATTCTTAAGCATTAGGCATTCAAGAGAAGGTATGATAAACCTCCTTATAAGCCTGAGCACCTTTTTAGTAACACATACTCCAAAAAGATAGAATGTTCACAACTAAAAAATAAACATTTACCTGACATTTGTAAATTGCACTCTGCAGCCGTTGTGTTAAATTTAGAGTATATGAAAAGCAGAAGCAAATATATTCACTTTGATTATTACAGCCTTTGTCAGCTTCCCAATTGTACAGCCCCTGTACAGTAACTTTCCCATCTAGAAGAATCCACTCTCTGTATTTTCTTGTCATTTTTTTTTTTTTTTTTGCAAATAGGTTGTGACCTTTTTCCAGTCACATGCTCCATACCTGTCAAATAAATTGGTATTTTGTCTTCTTTTGCTTCATTGCAGACATTTTATAAAAGCATACAATTTAAAACATTAGGCTATGGAGAAAAATAGACAAACACAGGATGAAAGCGCACTTATCAAAAAATCTAATTTATAAACTCCTATAACAAAAAAAAAGAGAGAGAGAGAAAAAATCTCACGGACAAAATGTGTTCCTATTAGACCTTACAAAAAACATTTATTTTAATTTAAAAAAAAAGTGATTTAAAGAGGAATCTCACAGTGTAGTATGTAACATTGTAATAACACATCTGGAATATAGCTTGGTAAAAGTTAGTTATGTGTTGTTGGTTTGTATTGTTTTTTGTGTTTTTTGTTTTAAGAAATATTCTAAACATTTTTTTATTTTTTTAAGTGTTTATTTTGTTTGTATGCACAGCTGCCCTGGCACAGCCTGGGCATACTATACAGATGAACGTAACTCCCAAGGTACCGTTGGGGTAGGTGCATGCAATGTGCCTTCCAACATGTCTTCCGGGCTGTGCGAGAAATGCCTGAGCAAAATGCACGTATGTAGTATTCCTTTAGGATCACACCTGGAATATGTTGAGGTATGCCATTTTTGTTTTCGGATCTTTTGTTTGTTGTTCGCTACACTTCTCACTCCAGTTAAATGCTTTAATAATGTTTACAAGGTAAGATACGGAGGAAATGCCATTTTAAGATAAGTAACATTTCCGATTTTATATTTATAAGTGCTGATTTACAGGAAAGGATTGAAGCCAAGAATTATCTTCCTGCAGAATTAGTAGGTGGTAACTCCAGAATCTCCTCCATATGCATAAGGGCCTTCTAAACACCTAAGAAATCAGTGTGACCTTTAAACAGCATGAAAGCAAGGATTGAATGGATGGAATTATTTTTGTTATTTTTCTTTTATTATTATGTTTACTAAAAATTACTAAAATTGTGGCCTGCTGGGACAACCTATTCTGTGTAACCGCAGAGCATTGTTACTTTGCGCTTGTTTTAACTCTTTGATCACCGTAGGCTATGTGATTGGCTCTCAGATAATTAATAGAATTGCACCTCTCTGCAGAAGTGCACACCGGAGATACAATGTAATTTCATTTTAAATCAAAAGTCAATTAGAACAAGCATATTCATTTTTATTTCCAGAATGCCCTTTGTTCCTATTTGAATGATATTTTATTTCCAAGGTTAAACCATTTCCAATAGTCAATTATCTTTTGTCCTGAGGATTAAAGCAAAGCACCTGTTTTTTGTTGTTTTTTTTTTTTTTTTTTTTTATGTGCACTTCCTTTAATAGCTGCAGGCCAACACATGGGTTCTTGTATTTGTTATCAATAACCATCTCTGTGATCCAATGAGAAGCTGTGCAAAAATTCTTGTGTGACCGCATCGAACGCAATATAAACATACAAAAAAATGAATTTGATCTGTTTGGAACGAGTAAAATTGATCTTACTGATCAGTTTTCCATGCATGACAACTGAAAATCTTTTGTTTATTAGACCAGTCCATGGTGTTACTAGAGTTTTTTTCTTTATGATTTATGTGATTAGTATACAACAGTAGCGGGGCGTATTCACGAAACAGTGAGTTGTGGTGAGCAATTTATCAAAAATTAGGCTAATATAGCTGATCTGGACGAGTGATCTCAAAAAACTTTCCAGGCATATTTTGTATGCTAAGAGTCCCTTGTAGGCACTGTTTTAAGAGCAACTGTCACATCCCAAGATGTGACAATACCATGTTCCTACACTGCGTTAAATGCATTTTTGGGGGGTTTACTGGCATGGATAGAGCAGTAGGGTAAGTAAAGTAGGCATCCGTGTTTTGGAATCATTGAATCATTGCATTCCATGATGCCTTAGGTACGAGTATTCACACTCAAGAATCAAAAGTATAAACTCCATACACAAGCCCAGAATTGTATGTACTAGTGCCACACACTCACCTGCACCATGTGTACAGCAGTTAGAGAGTTCATCATATAAGTCAAAATAAAAAGAAAGAAAACTAATTATTTAAAAAATAAAAATAAAAAATACTTTCAGCAGAACCATTATTTTGTTGTTTGTGATAAAAGTGAAGAATCTACCTCTTTAAATAAAAAAAATAAAAAACAATCAAAAACCAGGTCAATTTTAAAGAAGGATTAAACACGGTCTATACAGACTAAACACGTAGAATTATGGTTGTTAGTTGTATTTCTTTTTATCTGTGGGATTGTGTTGAAGACGAGGACAAGAATATCCATCGGTGGGCTGCGATGACCATGGGCCAAGGCCAGCAGGGGAGATCAGAGGATCTCTTTAGACTTTTTTCTTTACATTCTGAGGACATTCATGGTAGCACTTATAGTTTTTTATTTAAACATATTAAAGGATCACTATAGGGTCAGGAACACAAACATGTATTCCTGACCCTATAGTGTTAAAACCACCATCTAGCCCCCCTGGGCCCATCATGCCTCCATAAATATAGTAAAAATCTTGCTGTATTCAAGACTGAAGCTGTTTGTCTCAGAAAAACAAACAGTCTGCTGACATCATCAGAAGTGGTAGCCTGATCCAATCACAATGCTTCCCCATAGGATTGGTTGAGACTGACAAAGAGGCAGATCAGGGGCAGAGCCAGCATGATTCAAACACAGCCCTGGCCAATCAGCATCTCCTCATAGAGATGAATTGAATCAATGAATCTCTATGAGGAAAGTTCAGTGTCTGCATGCAGAGGGTGGAGACACTGAATGTTTGGATGCATTTTAGGCAGCCATGACCCAGGAAGGATCTCTAACAGCCATCTGAGGAGTGGCCAGTGAAGTTATCACTAGGCTGTAATGTAAACACTGCATTTTCTCTGAAAAGAAAGTCTTTACAACAAAAAGCCTAAAGGTAATGATTCTACTCACCAGAACAAATTCAGCTGTAGTTGTTTGGTGACTATATTGTCCCTTTGATCTGATTTGCTGTTGTTTTTTTAGTATGTCCCCTGTTTTAAAGGAAGGCTGCACTTTCTGCAGAACTGGAAAAAATCTAATCGCCCAAAATGAAAACGTTTCCCAATTCAGCTGTTTTTAGTCTACACTTCGCAAAATGCTTTTCAGTGACGTACAGCTTGCTGTTAAGTGAATAAACCATAGAATAGTCTGTAAATATTAACAGGGTTACTCGTTCTAAGAAATTGTGGGCAAGGAAATTATAAATTTTCTGCTATATTAGTTGAAACGTAAAATGTTTCCAGGCTCCTTTTCCAACTCTGGCGAAAAAAATAGCTATTCCCTTGAGAAATAACCGGAATTCCTCGGTTCATGGATAGACGTCTTTATACTATATACGTAGAAGATGCTACTTTGGATTGGACTGGTCATCTGCAATTTTTTCAATTTTCTAAGAATGATTTGCTTCCGTAGTGCAACGCGAAGCTTCTCCAACATATCTTCTTGCGAAATTTACCATCCTTCTACTACAATAATGGGATCGTCACATTCAAATAAATTCCGCTACATTAATCTACATTTCATTTTGTAATCGCAAAATAGAAGACAAGGCGGAACACGAGGTAGAAATGTATAATAATCTTCATTTGGCACATCGATAAGACTGAACAGTTTCTTATTTTTGAATTTTATAGCTATATAAATTGTTTCGTTTTATTGGTGTCTGTATTGTAATTGCTTGTTTAGTTTCCTTTTATTTTACATTTTTGTAAATGTTTGCCTTTGACTTTGCGCACTTTGTCTTTATGTTCTCTTGTGCTTTGCAGAGTTGACGGCACGTGGTGCAGACCTACAGAAAGATGTTGTGGAAGATTGGCTGTAATAACACACAATTTCCTCGAAACGCTTTGTTCTTAGCCAGTTTCTTTTTGCGTGGTTATATTGCCTCAAAGTCATTTGCTATAATAAACCCCTTTTTTGTTTACTGAAATTGTTTAAGGGGGATGATGGTGAAAAATACTGTAGTATCAATCAGAGGAAAATACCTCCCTAACACTGATGCTGTTGAAACAGTATTTTATTTATAAACCAACATGTAACTTAAAATATAAAATCAGCGGTTATATCCTGTCTGCCTCTTCTGCTCATAACTATTTACAGGGATGAGAGTGTAGAATGTGCTTTAAATGTAATTTTGAAGAAGACCAAAGTATTTTATTAAGCAGAGTATTTTTCGAACATGTGTATTGGCATCTTAAAAGGACGCTTTATGCACTATAACCACTGCAGATTATTATAATGGCTATCGTACTATGACTACATTGGTGGTGTTCGTTTTATTTTATTTTTGCTAACAATCTCAAATTACTTGGACTTATTAACTCTTAAATGGACACTCAGGACCCCTGCAGATCTTTAGCTAGTTGAAAAGCTTTATATGTGAAATGTGTTTGCATTTGTTTTTCCTTCTCATTTTACAAAAAGTGCTAATTTCATTGGTTTTTTTTTTTTCAATTTTTTTTTTTTTTATAAATTAACCTGGCTAGACACCCCTCCCCCACACCTCCTCTCAAGCAGATAACAGGTCCTGTACTTCCTGGTTTGGTTAGGTCAATTGAGCTAAACTCAAGAGGCATCAATTGCCCAGAGCACCTGCCTTGCAAAGACTTCTCATTGAGCTGCATTGGGAAGTCTGTGATTGGACAGTCACAGAAAGTCTGGGCGGGGTCAGAAAAGAAGGGCTTGCAAAGAAAGCAGCTCTGCAGTTTTTGCAAGCCGTTTTATATATATATATTCCCAGTGGGAAAAATGCATACTAAAAAGCATGCAGGTTTTCATATGTGGTGTATCTACTAAACAATTTATTTTGGTAGTGAAGTGTCCCTTTAATAATGTGGAATTATTATTTTTGTGTTACAAGTCAAGCTGAATAAAGAGCAGGACATGTATCCCCAGGAAAGTTCATTTTTTTTTTGTCAAAACATCCCAAAATGGTTTGACAAAAAAGTGGGTTGAGGACATATTGTACGGCAATAAGCTGTAGTGGTTATGGTGCCCCTTAGTTTGCATTACTGTGTTATATTGTTGTGAAGTTTTGTTATACACAGATACACTCCATATATTTGTAGCTCTTAGAAAAGAGTAGGAGCAGGAAAATATACTCTGTGCCCAAAATAGTGACTGCTATAACTGTTATAACTAAACCGATATCCAGAACACATATTAATCCAATTTGAATAGATTGTATTCAAAGACTCAAAGATTGTCAGCTTGTTTGACCAGGACCCTTCTGTCACTTACCTGAGTTTAGCGCTAGCTCGGGTCCACCTCCGCTCCTCCCCCACCAACGTCAGCCGGCTTGGAAGACCTAATGTGGGTGGATTCCAGTGATGTAGTTAGGCGACCAAAAAAAGCGTTGCCTAAAAGCCCAGAAGTCCCTAGAGGTGGAGTTACCCCGCACAGCTAATTGTAGCAGTTTATAAAAGAAAAACTGCAATAATAAGCTTTGCAGGGTTGAGGGTGCTGGGACAGTGCACCCAGACCTCTTCAATGAGCTATAGCAGGCATAGGAAACCTTTGGCACTCCAGATGTTTTGAAATACACCTCCTATGGTGCTTTGCCAGCATTATGGGAGATGTAGTCCACAACACCTGGAGTGTTAAAGGTTGCCTATCCCTGAGCTACAGTGTCCCTTTAATTCTTGTATGTAATCATGTGACTCAAATACAGGGAGAGTGTTAGGTTGACTGTCTTTGTGGCCTTAGGGCTTACTTGTCTATTAAACATTTATGATCTGTTTTTATCAGTTACTTATTGAGTGAAAGTATAAATGACCGGGCTGTTTTTCTTTTCTTTCGAGCACTCCATTTAATGGTTTGTCTAGACAAAGCTCCAAAATTGGAGAAGAAAAAAGGCACTATGTCGGCATTTTCCGCAACACAATAAGTGGTCATGTCTTTTAGCAAACTACCATTTGTGCAAGGAAAAAAAAATGTTTCCACTCTTCAAAATTATTCTGTTTCTTCCCAGGTAAATATATTTGAAACATGTATTTGATAAACTTGTTTTTTTGTTTGTTTGTTTGTTTTTTATAAATATTTATATTTTTCTTGAAGTTATTTGTCCATTATTAAGAAAGAATATCTGATAAGCTGGAAACGACTTAATTTGTTTACTGTAAACCAGAAAAGCCGAGTTAAGGAAATTCAGATTTAACAAGTGGTCAGGCACTTCTAATCTCTGAATCCAATTTGTAGAGGTGGTGTCCTGTAATAAAATAATTGGTGTTATTAAACAAAGCAGAAACGCAAATAATCAGTCGCGACTCTAAAAGCATCATTTGCATCAGAATTTAGTCCCTTTACTGGCCTTAAATACGGTCTATTCCTGTCCTCGGCTGAGGTTGCTGATTGCTCGTTTAAACGTGCGCTAAATACATTGTGTCAGGCGTTCATTCGCTTGACCAGACAAGTATAACATCTATTTATTTAAAGATTTAAATTATAACATATGCGTGCATTTCAAAGTGGGTTTTAGGTTATTTAGCCGGAGTTAAGAGGCACAAATTGTGTAACGAAGTGGCAGAGATCTCCTTACAGAATACCTGAAGGATTTAGAAGATACTTGTTGACATTTATCCTCTAACTTGAATATTGCTACTTTTCTGTACTGTTGATGAAAAGCGTATTAGTCACAATCTCTGGTGTTTTAGCTGGCTGGACTGATCCAATTTTTTTTTTTTTTTATACCAAAATGCTAAATATATAATTCTCTCGGAAGTCTGCACAAACTTCGATATCGACTTATCTGCGAGTTCTTCACATGCGCAGCAAACATTTGTGAAACTGTGTACAAGAGGCAGTGAAGTGCTATCACGCAGGGATTCTTTCAGAGTTTCTACGCTAAACTTGCAGAACTGCGCACAGAAAATCGCCAACTGAGGAAATTCAGTAAAATGGCTACTTCCACCTACTTAAAGTAATATTCCACAAAAAAACAAGTGTTTCCATTTCCACAAATTTATCCAAGCTGAAATGTACTCTCAAGTTTAGATTACATTTTTGGTGACAAACCTTTCCAAAACATATGATAAAAGGCATTTGTTGTGGGATACACCTGTCTGTTTTGGAGTGAGTCCAATGGAGTACGTAGTGACCCCCATTGCTTTCAGTTTTTGGTAGTGCAAAAGGAACAAGAGAAAATGCTGATAACAAATTGGGACAATCTGCTCCATCCAAGTATGTCTATATTAACAGCAAATGGGGGCTGCAGTACTAATAGACCATCAGGATTATTTACTAAATAATCGAAAGTTAATTCAAAGTGAATTTCAAATTCAAGGCCACAGTAGTAGCCAAATACGGCTAACAGGGAATTTTCCAGATTGGCTATTTTGACTTTAAATTTTAATTCACTTTAAATTCTCAATGTAGTAAAAAAATATTATCCTGAACGAAGTCTGCCTAAACAACCTTCACATAAAGTATTCAATATATGTAGTTATGGTAAGTTAATGTTCAAGCGCTCAACTCAAAAGGACACCATACACATTACAAATGCTTATATTGGAATTCTAATTTTTTTTTCCTATATAGGAACGGTCTCTTGATATATCCTGAAACCAGAAATGTCTGAAATCTCTCAGCCAGTCCCAACTGACTCCCTAATACCCACACGCAATGTGTGCTCAAGCTGTACAAACCGTGCTATTAGTCGTTACACTGAAACCTTTGCCCATTGTGAACGAGCGCGTTGCATGACTCAGAAGGTCAAGTCTGATATACAGCCAATTTATTGTCACGTTTACCCTTAGTGCAACCTAACGCAGATCTCTTAACGCACATAGCTTTGTACCCTGTATTGAACGCAAAGAATCCCCTTGTATTGAAGTTGAAGAACAACAAAGATTGTTGAAAACAAAAAACAAAAATATGGCGTCAGTTCTCAGCATAGACAAGTTGGGTTAGCCTGTGCTTGCATGTCCATTTAGACATATAGTAGCCTAATACTCATTGTGTTTAGTATATATCCACCAATAGAATGTTTCATCTTATATACATATCTAGACATGTTTGCCTTGACTGTTTCTTACCTTTTTCCTTTCAAAAAAAGAGACGTATTTCTCATCCTGAATTATATATGACTTGAAATGTACATTACCTGTTTATGCGAATCTGATATATTTTGATTTCATGTGTATCTTGCCGACAACTCAATAAAAGAAAGGTTGATAAAAAAAAAAAAAAAAAAGAAATCTCTAAGCCAGTCTTCGTGGTTTTTTTATTGTCTTATATGGGACAAAAAAAGCACCATATGGATATTACTGAAATAGAAATTAATGCAAATGCATTATTCCTGAGTGACTGATCTTTTATAATTAATGATTAATACTTCACAGGCAAGTAAATGTAAGTTATCCGCAAGTTCCTTTTTATTTTACGTGGATTTTTGTAAATGAACTGCCGGAGTACACATTCACATGCCATCCATTTTTTTTCCACTGAAATGTGGATTGTTAGGAATACGAAGAGAATTTCGGATTTTAGACCAAAAGACAATTGGGAAAAAGTCAGCAAGGTTTTGTTCTGAGTATCTTAGCCTACATTTTGACGTTGAATTGATTTAGCATTCCTGCTAATTACCGTATTTATCGGCGTATAACACGAACCAGGAAATTCCCCCCCTCCCATAGTATTCTCCCCCCCTCCCATAGTGTTCCCCCCCTCATCCCATAGTGCTCCCCCCCTTTCCATAGTGTTTCCCCCCCTCATCCCATAGTGCCCTTTCCCTCCCCTTGTCCCATAATTACTTACCTGTCTTGAAGCGTGGGCCGGCTTCACAGCGCGCACCGCGGTACAGGAACTTCAATTTCAGGTTCCGGTTTCCGGCGGGACTGAAAGGAAGTGTGCACACTGAGTGCGCACTTCCTTTCAGTTCCGCCGGACACCGGAACCTGAAATTGAAGTTCCAGTACCGTGGTGCGCGCTGAACGACGGCCCACGCTTCAAGACAGGTAAGTAAACTTTCACATTCGCTCCATAAGACGCACAGACATTTCCCCTCACTTTTGAGGGGAAAAAAAGTGCTTCTTATGGAGCGAAAAATACTGTATATCGGCGTATAACACGCACACATCATTTGCCCCCTATTTTCAGGGAGAAAAAGTGCGTGTTATACGCCAATAAATACGGTAATATGTTCATGAAAAATCTTGTGCCTGTAACAGAACTAAATTACAAATTAAAAACCGTAGATCCTGGATAATATACAACTGTACAGGTTGTTAAGGCGTATTGGATGGTGAAATAAAACATACAGATAATTTTAGTGATCTTAGCCTGAAGGGCCTGAGTACAAAAATAATTTTAAAAGCAATACACCTCTCCTGTTCTAATATAATTTATTATAAACATGCAAAGAAGAGGTTAAACGGAAAATCTATACGGGTACATTAAAGATCTATTCTGTATTTTTGTGTCCAATCTGAGAATGTATTCTGATTGCAATTCATGCTATTAGAGCGGCAAGAACATTAAACAAGCATATTAATATTCATCAGCTGCTGAAACAGCCCAGATCGTCCAATAGACTAGTCTTGGACTTGAAAACTCCTCTACAATTTGTTCATTAAATGATCTTAAAACCAGCACATGAATCCACTTGTTTTTAGAGCCCCAAATGAATCTACTCTTACCATAATTAACGAGGCACTCAAGCTGCATAACTGTGTTGAATTAATATAGCAGGAAGCTGAGAACACACCGCCTTATAGGATGTTGTCCTCTGATAGTACTGTCTATGTGAAAAACAGCTGGGAACAGCACTAAATAATTACACATTTTCATCTCTAGCTTGGCGTGAAGTGTATTCAGACCCATATAGGCTGCACTCTAATTGTATTAGTCCACATACCTCCTAACTAGTTACCTGGTGGCTATCATCCGTTGCTAGGAAACAGACTTTTTTTTTCTTCTTTTGGCGTGAGTTATGAAGTTATGGTTAAAGTTAACTCGTAATCTGGCACTTTTTTAAAGTTCTCGAATCCATATAAAATAAGATCTTATGTTATAGTCTTTGTCAAAGACAAAAAAATATATATATATATATATATATATATATATATATATATTCTATATCTCATACACAATCCAGCGCACTCGCTTATTCACTAAACAATGATTTCAAATCTTAGAGATTGTAATAGTTTTATTTAAAAACGCCTCACCTAGGCAATAAATAATGGGGGTTTAGTTACATTATATAGTTACATAGTTACATATCTGAAAAGAGACTTGCGTCCATCAAGTTCAGCCTTCCTCACATATGCTTTTGCTGTTGATCCAAAAGAAGGCAAAAAACCCAGTCTGAAGCGTTTCCAATTTTGCAACAAACTAGGAAAAAATTCCTTCTTGACCCCAAAATAGCAGTCAGACGTCTCCTTGGATCAAGCGGCTATTACCCCACTAATTAGAAATTATATCCCTGTATGTTATGTTTTTGCAAGTATTTATTTATAGAATCATATATTGCATAAGCCTGCCACAACGTCAATGTACCCCATTCTTGGCAGGTCCTACTCTAGCAGCCTAATGCTTGCTCTTATGAGATTAATCCACTTACTTGGGAAATACTTTCTCCTGGGACTCTCTTAAAGTCAAGGCTAAATAGGGTCCTGGAATGAGGCACCTGTGACAGGGAGGGGTGCAAAACCAAGGAGTTGGCCTGGATTCCCGAAATATATGAATGAAACTAAGAGGGCTGCACTCACCTGAACATGCATATATTATAGGGTGCTGCTGGGGCCAAAATATACAAAATACAGAATCCAGTGCACTCGCTTATTCACTAAACAATGATTGATTGAAAATCTTACAGATAGGAATAGTTTTATTTAAAAACTACTCACCTAGGCAAAAAATAATGGGGGTTAAGTTACATTATATCATCATATATGGCATAAGCCTGCCACAACGCCAATGTACCCCATTCTAGGCAGGTCCTACTCTAGCAGCCTAGAGTATTTTGTATATATTGGCCCCAGCAGCACCCCATAACGTATACATGTTCAGGTGAGTGCAGCCCTCTCGGTTTCCTATATATATTTCACATTCACCCAGAGTGTGTTTTTTATGTTTAGGAGGGATCGCCATTATTTTCTAAGTGTATGACAGGAATAAAACAATCTGTCTTTGACTTTTAATAAATGTATTTAGACCTCATTCTGTGTAAATAAAATGCAGTCATCGTGTTCTAAACTGAAATCTGTTTTAATGAAATGGTTCTCATTATGTCATGCAGTCTCTTAAAATATCAGAGAACATCCCTGCCCCTGTTCACACATCCACCCACACCCTCTGTCCCTCTCGGGCTGTTAGTAGTGATGGAAGCAAAGTATGTTCTTCTAGTTATATAAGTCTTTTAAACGGGAAAAAAACAAAACATTGCAATAAAGCAATAACAGCTATTTTTTGTACTCCGTGTGTCTTTGCTACATTTCTCATGATGCTCGAAGTTCAAAAATATCAAGTTTGCCAAGGTAAACACTTGCTACAGTTAACAAATTCAAAGTCATATTAATTTAATCTGTAGATCCTAATTATTTCTATATATAAGTGACTATTCCAGGAATTATTTCAGAATCTCGAATGGCAGGTGATATACTTAATATACTCTAGTTGTGAGTTTGTGTCACTGTAATATTGCTAATGATTACAGAAAAACTGCTGGCCCTATCAAAGTATATCGCATCAAGTAACTATGTAAATGATCTAGAATGGTGATCTCCTGATGACACGCATAACATGAGATTGAACAGAAACATCTGGGCGCATTCCATTTATTGGATTACCATATAATCAGATTACATTAATATACTTTAAAGGGAGATATTTAATATTTATCTCAAGTTCAATTGAAATATACAAAAATGGAAGGACCAAATGTCTGCTAAATGTGGTCAGCGGGAGACAAGAGTGGGTGGTGGAGATGTTTGGGACAGTAATGGGTAAAGCGTGTTGCATGCCGTGGTTGATGAAAGAATTTGCTATTCTGTTGCAGGTTTGGGAATGCGTGGAAGAGTATAGTAATATTTGGATTATGGCCAATCTCGGACCATGGAGAATTGAGAGCACACCGCGCCCTTTCTGTAAAACATTTCAATAGTATTTGAATATTGAGTTTATTTGACAATTTTAGTAGCATATGAGAAATATATTACTGTGACATTAGATTATTTTTTTATGTACTTTTTGTAGTCAACTTAATTTTATTGAACATGCTAATTGCAACTCACTGTCTTTGGGCCTGCTGTAGTGGTTATGGTGCCAGGAGTATTCCGGGGTCTCTCAGGCACTAAATGCCCCTTCCTTCTGCAAAAACTCCACTGAACTAAGTCTTGTGCCTGCTAATTGGCTGAGTGTCGGTTAAGCACCCTCCACTAGTATGCTAAGCCCTGGTTCACCGGTATTGGCTCAGTGTAGGAGCTTCTGGGGTGACAGGAGGAGTGACCAGTGTGACCAGTGTCCTGTGGTTCCCTCGTAAGTTGGTAAATCTTTTTCAGAAGGTCAGGAGAGTTCCAGATCATCCCTGACAATGTGATCTCTACACTGGGCTTAAGTGGTGATGGTGCTTGGAGTGTTACCTTAATGTTCATGGTGTGTAATAGATTATGTATGATTATAATAGATTAAGTATGCATCATGAAGTTACTAAGAGTTGTTTCAGTTCACAAATCAATTCCATTTTACTGTAAATGGCTTTTACTAGGAATGCATTTACTAGGAATTCATAATGTGTTTATATTTGTATTATTTCTCATACTGAAAGAAGAATTGTTACAGATGATCTTTCAAATTTGAAATAGTGACATCATCTTAATCTCTTTCCCCAATAAATGTTGTTGAAGAAAAGGCTAAATTTAAGAACGTAGCAGAGGTAAATATAAAACACACTTGCCTCCGCAACACTTCCGTGTCCGGGCACCTACTGGTGATGTCAGGACAATCATGCATATGGTACAAAATAAAGAATACATATTAATCAGTAGTAAAAATAAAAAATGTAAAAATGGCACAACTCCTAGCTTACATTTCTCAGTCAGTCAGTGCCTCTTTAACAGTCGCTGACAGTTCTGCAGAATAGGATTTGCTTTACCTACATGTCCATAAGTGGAAGTACTACAGTCACCCAAAATAATTTAAAACTAATATTTTTAGTTAGAAGGTAGAACATAAAGTAGGTTATGGCCAACAAAATAACTTTAGCTTAATGAAACCGCTTTGGTGTATAGATCATGCCCTGCAGTCATTGGCGTATTCTGGTTTTGTGCTTCCCTAGGAATGACAAAACTCTGCCCCCCTCTAAATATCACTTCCAGTTAAAAAAACAACACGCTCTTTGCCTAACAGACACACTCCTTCACTGATGCATACACTGACATACACTCACTGACAGATATAGTCATTGTCACGCACACTGTTTAACCAACACACACTTTCACTGAAACCTACTCACTGACACAGACATGTGCCACACATTCGCTAACAGAAATTCACATTGACTGATAGATACACACTCTCAGTGACAGACATGCATACACACACTGACAGACACACTGACAGACATACACATTCACTAACAGACACACACACTCACCAACAGACACACACAAAGACACACTCTCACTATCAGACACACTCTAACACTCTGACTAACAAACAGACACACTAACAATTTTTTTATTTGCTTACACTTTTTGGTGGCTTCTTCCCTGGGGTCCAGTGGGGCTGCTGCTGGCTGGACTGGCAGGCTCATGGGAAAGCAGGCTCATGGTGGAGGCGGCGAAGGAGCAGTGATCCTCATGTTCGGCTCCCTCGTGTGCCTTTTAGTGATGTCATATTCCGGCTCTGGCATCACTGTGGTGCACGCGAGTGAGCTGAGCAGGATAGAGCTCAGAGTGCTCCTTCGCCGCCCGCCTCCCACATCAGCTCATGCCAGCCACGGGGAGGCCCAGAGGTGGCCACCTGGCCAGCTCCTGAGCCCCCCAGGACAAGAGGCTGGCAAGGCATTTGCCAGGGGGTTTGGGGGGGCAACTTTTTTTGCTGCCCCCCTAAAACTCCCGCCCAAGACAAATGCCTCTTCAGCCTTGCGGTAAATACACTGCTGCCTGCAGTGTTACTGCTTAATTCTCTGCCATTTAGGAGTTAAATCACTTTTATCTCTGTTTATGCAACCCTAGCCACACCTAACCTGGCTGAGACTGATACAGTCTGCATGAAAATAAATGGTTTCACTTTCAATCAATTATTATCTACTGCTCTAAATTACACTTACATACAGGAAACTACAGGGTCTAGTAAGTTATTAACAGAGCACGAGATAAGACATTTTAAATTAAACAGTATTTTAAATAAAGGAAGTGTAAACATTAGATGACTCTTTACAGGAAGTGTTTGGAAGGCTACATAATTTACATGCAGGAAGGTTTGACTAAGGCTGTATAAACAAAGTGATTTAACTCATAAATGGCAGAGAATTGAGCAATGAGACTGCAGGGACATGATCTGCAAAACTGCTTCCTTAAGATCAGGTTGTTTTGGTGACTATAGTGACCCTTTAATTTCACCTATTGCAGCATCACCAATGTTGATCTAAAGCAAGCATGTCAAACTCGCGGGCCCACAAGGACCCTCTTTGCGCCCCGGTGAGCCGCGAGTACATGCTGGTGTTATAGCAGAGTAGGCACCTGCTTTCCCCATATTGCATTTGCCTACTCTGCTAAAACTTACCCGGCCGTGGAGGAGGGCCAGCGAGGGAGTTCAGTGTTCCTGCTCTTCACTGCTTCCTCGCAGTCTGTAGTGAAGCCAGGTGCCGGAATATGACGTCATATTCTGGCATCATTAAACCGCGCGAGGAGCAGGAAGGACCCCAGGGAGATGCTCCACATTGGCTCCAAAAGGTAGGGAGCAATGAAGAAAAGTATGTGTGAGTGTGTCTGTGTGTGTGTGTGTGTGTATGTGAGTGTGAGTGTGTGTCTGTCAGTGAGTATGTGTGTGTGTCAGTGGGAGGATTAGATTTGGCACAGGGTGGTAGAGGGGTCCTGTGGTTTAGTAGAGGGGGTGCTGTGTTTTTTTTTTTTTATACTGTAGTTTTTATAATAAACCTACGTTTCTATGAAAATGTAAGGTGTTTTTTTTTTGTTTTGTTTTTGCTGCCCCCATAAACGTAAACCTTATTTATGTGGCCCGTGCCAGACTTTGAGTTTTACATGCTTGATCTAAAGATAAAGGATTCCCAGTTTAACCCATTCTGAAACAACCATATCTGTCATTACAACAATTGTTTTGCTTTACTGGTCCTACATGGGTTAACTGCCCAGATTGGTTTTCGATTACCAACATATCACCCACATATTACATATACAATAGGTTGTAATGATCAATAAATGTTTTCTGATTTGAAGATTAAACAGTGATTTTTACAAATTTTTACATAAAAAGTACAGATGATACAGGCAAATCTGCCCATTGATTGTTGCCTGTAACAGAACCCCAGTTTGAAAACAATAGCGACTACAATTGCATATTGAATAATCAAGTTATTTCATATCCTGTGTGCTATTTTCTCTGATCCTGTAGAAGGACAGATTATTTTCATATAATAGGCTATGGGCCATAGGTCATCTTAGACAGTCTCACCCCTCAAATAATAAATAAAAAAATCCCAATAAGGATTCTTCAGAAATCCTTTTAAATATCTATTATAACAGTCCTCCACTAATCACGCCTTCTCGCACTTGATTTCCAAGTAAGGCAGTTCGGTTCAGCATGACTTCCAAGACCCATGCCTTGTGCCTTGTTTCCTCACCTTGGATTGTAGCAAGAATTAAGACAAGCCATGTGTATTGCCCTGTGCGATGTTGTTATTATTAAATCTTATATAATAAACAAATTGTCCAATGTTAAACAGGAACAATTCCTACATCAAATGTTCCAGTACTTGGCAGCTTCCCAAGAAACTGTTAAAACAAAAGTTTCAAATAGACACAAACCTTCTCAGCAGGGGTCTGTAATGTATGCGTCTAATAAGAAAACCAAAAAATGTTTTAGCAGTTTGTCGTTAAAAAAATATATGGATAAAATGTAAAATGTGATTTTTTTTTTTTTATTATTCAGGGGGGTTGGCAACTTACTTTTTACGGAGAAGTACTCATTGGCTGAGAGAAGTCAGCTGACACTGACACTGGGAGAAGTCAGCCAATGAGCCAGCATGCCCAGCAGGGCTTCAAGCTCCAGTGGTGGTGGTGGCAAGCACTTTGCGAATACCTGGTAAGTTGTCAAACTGTTCCTAAATAGTTTGACAACTTACAGTAAAGGTGGGAGCACCATAACCACATCACAAATATGCTACATTGATTATGGTACTTTACATACTCCAAAGAAGCTGATGGGTTTACCAAGGTCAGTGTAGATTGACAACAATAAGGGACACCAACAGAGAGGGATTGGGGAGAAGAGGCAGAGCCAGAGAAATAAATACTGAATGAGCGCTGGGAGAGGTAGGAAGAGCACCAGGAGAGAGCGGCATCTTCTAGACCGAGATTACGGAGGAGGAGAAAAGCTGTTAATGATTAACAGTGTCAAAAGCATCAGAAAGGTCGAGGAGAATTAGGATAGAGTAGTGGCCATGAGATTTAGCAGTGATACGATCATTGGATACTTCGGTCACAGCTGTAGCAACAGAGTGACGAGCGCAGAACCCAGATTGAAGCGGGTCAAGCAGAGAGTTGGATTCGAGGAAGTCTGTCAATCTCGCGTGCACTAATTATACATAATTTACTGATTAGAGCAGCCAGTGTCATGAGTACCTCTGATCACACAGGTGTAAATTTCTTACCAGTAGAAGTTTTTGTAAAGTGCATGAGATGTCAAGATTCACCTACTTTTTACTCTTCAAATATTATTTTTTCCATATAATCAAATCCTTTTTGCTTACTACAATATACTTGTATGCCAAATATGATAAACATTTTGTAACCGGCTAGTCACGCTCCAAATTAATGACATGTCTTATTTCTTGACGAGTCAAAGGGTTACAAAATTGTTTGTTTGGTTAGAAGATATTATACATTGTGAAATAAATGTTCATTATATACAAGGTATGTAGAATTGCTTTTTGCATGCACTTTTCACATTCCTACTACACTCAGTAAAGCATTGCTTTAATGTTAGCAATTTTTCTGCCATATCTTAATCAATCAGTGACCATTTTTATATATATTTTCCCCCCTGTAGATAAATAATTGATATGTTCGAGGGAAATGCTTCCCTATCAAAAAAGACCCAAAATGACCAAAATTCTCTAGAGCAGGCTTCCCCAAACTCCGTCCCTCCAGATGTTGCTGAACTGCAACTCCCATGATTCTATGAATGAAATAGGCTGAGAATCATGGGAGTTGTAGTTCAGCAACATCTGGAGGGCCGGAGTTTGGGGAAGCCGGACCTAGATAAATGAGCTTTTCCAGAGTTCATCCTGTGGGATTTTAAAACATCATCTCTAGCAAAAAAGGTACTTGTGGAAGTTGTCACTAAGAGGTGGCATTTTAGGACCTTGTTAATGGGAACTGCTTTGAAAATATAATATTTTTTTGTCTTCTTCCCGGCCCTATCTGAAGACTATTTAAAATGTGGGATTTAATTTATTTTAATAATTAATATAAAATATAGTTCCTCAAATCTTTTTTCCTACCCCCATTTAATGGTTGAAAAAACCCCAACCTCTAACATCCTTGTTTCGGTAGATCTTCCGTGACAGTGGCACTAATTAGTTTTTGAGAGAGTTCTTTTAATAGTATTTCCCTCATACTACTATACAGATAGCCACGCACTAAGCAGATCTCTAATTTCTTGCTGAAGCAGAACTTGCAATATTAATGTTTCAGTGGAGTCAGCCAGACATTTAAATTGTAAGAAGATATCTGATTTATTTGCTGAAGTAGAACATGCTAATATTTCCCTAGCGTTATTCAGACATAACAGAGTAACTGGGTTTGTAAGTAATTGCCAAAGGAATAAATAAAATATTTCATTGGTGTTATCCAAATCGTAAGACATATAATTGAGAACCTTTTAATAGCATTTCCCTTGAGTTACCTTCTTCTTAATTACGCTTACAGAATCCCTATTAAAATTTTATATTAATTACAAGATTCTACTCACCTCAATGAATGTTCTTTACCGTCCTCTTTATGTTCTCTGTAATTTCACAATCAATGTAGACAACTTTATTCACTCCTATAACAAACCTACAAGCCTGACGCACAACCAACCCTTTAAGTAAGTTGGCCTCAAGAGCGTATCTTGGGAGGGATAACCCGGGCTGAAGTGGGCTCCTAAAAAGTTCTCGGTCTGATTTAATACTGTTTTATTGTTATCCCCTAGACTTCTGCAAATCTGTGAACGGAGGTGCTATTTCTCTCTCCATGTTACAGACATAACACCTCTAATTGACATACTAAACAAGAGAAATCTCAATGTATCCTTCCTGGTAAAAATAGTTTATAAATAAATAAGTCCTCTCAGATTTTCCATCCGAAAAACTAAAAATAAACATCTACTGATCTTTTCAGTTATTTAATTAAAAATGATGTAATTATCGAATGGTTCAACATATGGAAGGCAGAGTTCTGAATATTAAATGGGTGGATGAGGCCATAGAATCTACCCTTGGGCTGAATCCCCTGGGTTTGCAACACCCCTGCCTAGCTTAATGGGAGTCATTCTTCTCGTTATATTGAAAGTAGTCATGAATTGAATCTGACTGCTGTAAACTTCTATTACCATGATTCTTAGTATAATCAAAGAATGAGAGTGATAAGGCTACATCAGTCTGCTTGCCTCTTCATGCTGCCAATATACTACCCTATTGATTCATGTGCTGCTCAAGGCTGTCCCTCTTTACATTTATTTGATGTACTTTCTGTCATTTTACAAGTATTCAACACCGTTATTAATTTTGTAAATCCTGGTCTGGAGGATCTAGCGAAGTCTCGATGTGAAAGTAATAAGGCAAACCAAAAATAATAATTTATATATATATATATAATCGAGGTGTTATCTCTCAAAGTACACTTAATAAGCTAGAGGGAACAACAGGGCTATGTACTCTCCCCGTGACTTGCAGCTTTTCTCATTGCATCCCCAAGAGGATATTTGATAGATGCTGCTGTTATAGGATTTCAAATCCCTGAATTCACTGTAAAATGAAGTCGAAAAGCGCAAAGATTGAGCCGAGGTCAGGGCCACTGCCATCTAAACAGATCCATCCCCCACATTTATATTGAGAAGTGTTACACGGAATGTATATAATGTGGGATAACTGGGGTGATATTATTGTTTTATTGCTATTTACATATGTAAATATGTACCAACATTCTCTGTGTGTTCCTGATATCATTATTTTATACATATATATTTAATAAATCGACTAATAACTACAGAGCTGTCAAGTCACATGATGCCTTCGTTTGACACGTGCTTTTTGTTTTGTTGTTTTTTCCTTCAGTCCTCCTAATCATTTGACCGCCCGGGTCTGTCACCTGGTGTTGGCGGGATCGAAGGAAAGGGCAGGGCGAGTGTACAATAAAGCACAGTCGTGCTGCGTTTTTATAGCGTTTTAACCAATACATGAGCACTTTGGCAGAACTCAGACGGTAGGGCAGCCAATCAGAGCTGCTCGTACAGTCGTTCTGCCTTACAAGCATGCTGGCATGCCGCACCTCCTTTTTGGTCACGCACATTGTCTGTGACATTCCATCACGGAGATGCCATGGTGCACTGTTAATAAAAATAGATTTGATTTTTATATTGTGCTGGTCAAATTGCTCATAAATAAAGCAAGTTTTTCAATATGCCAATGTTTTAGATCAAGCGTGTGTTTGATTATTCATTGACATTGTGATGTAGAATGCTTGTACATTCAAGGAACTAGTCATTGTGAGTGCATCCCACAATGCATTGAGATCCAGTTATTGCATTATAGAATCCGAAGTAGCACCTTACGACCAATACACATGTCCACTCTATATATTTTACGGAGTTTTAAACATCCCTGTCCAATTGTATCTAGAGTTCTATATATCATGTACCTGTGCTGACCGTTTTGCTTGCATAATGCATGGATCAGATTTTAATCTGCAGATGCTGTCTGCGGGGGGACACGTCTACTTTAAGTAAAAGTCATTGTTTAATTTAAATTAAAGTTTGCTCAGTAGAAATGGCACCGAAAATGTTAGCAGACATTAATATTTACAACCAATTATTTTCTCATCGTGGACTCGCTGAGAAAATACACAGCAAGCATCGCATTCTATAAAAGGCTCGGGATAATTGCTAAGTTTCAGTACAGAGTCTTTGGTAGTTAATTGTTAGGTTAGTTAACAGTGAATCAGAATGAGCTGGACTTCACAGCCTTTCTAACCGATTAACACTAAGTGTAGCTCCACACAGGTCAAGTGTACAACTCACAGGTTGAGTGCTCACTCCAAAACTGAGTGCGATTGCGAGTTGTAGAGTTGGATTGCATAATATTGGTGGCACTGTTGCGTAATGAGGTTGTCTGGGTGCAATGTCCCTTAACCCTGCCGTGCTAATTATTGCAGTTTCTGAGAAACTGCAATACTTACCTGCTAGGGTTAACTCCTCCTCTAGTGGCTGTCTACCAGGTGCTTAGATTACTTTTTGTTGCCTAAATGACGCTGGACGTCCTCAGGCTAAGCATGAGGACTTACAGCGTCACTGGAATTCCCATAGGAAGTGCGCGGAGCTGGAGTTTAGGTAAGTGACTTCAGCGCCGCAGGAGGGGGCTGCAAGGGAGGGGGACACTGTAGGAACCTATAATGCCAGGAAAACAGCTTTTTTTTTTTTCTGGCACAATACTATAGAATCCCTTCAAAGTATTTTATTAATGATGGAGGGATTATATTTTTAGGTATTAAAGGTATTATGGCATTAAGTAAGGACTGCTAAAGTTTACACAGAGCACATGTTTATTTATAGTATACCTTCTTAATCGTTACTGTATTTCTGTTCAAAGGCCAACTGTGTTCCATTGTCTTTGTATGTACGCTGTACAATGGTAATAACATTGAATCTAAATGTACTAAAAGGAGCTCCCGTTCACAAGGCTTAGGAGACCTTCGCTGAAGTCCAGCAGATCATATTTTCCAGTTTCACTAGCTCAGAGCTTTATTTTCAGAGAATGCTTCATAAAATAAAGCCTAATTACCATAATTCTTGTTTTTCTCCCACAAATTATCTCTCGCTAATACTGTAGTCTGATAATTCAATCAATTATACAGTGTTGCAATCTATAATTCATTTCACTGTGCTATGAGAGATTATTACCGGTGGGCAATTAAAGTACTTTTTTATTTTTTATTTTTTTTCACCACCAGCATCTCTTTCAAGGATCACTGTATATATAATTCAGTATTATGAACTTTGCCGAAGTTAGCAGAGAGCTATATATACATAGAGGGAGAGAGGAACGGAGGGACAGTATAAAGGGCTGGTTTGCTGTTCCAGTGCCAAGCATGTTTTCAATTTTTTATTTTGTAATTTGTTTTTTATTTATTTTAATTAATCCATGTGTAGTTAGGGATCAATATATTTCTTGATACAAACCCTGTTTGGGAAAGATATTCAGTTTGTGTATATTTCCCCTCCTTTGGAACCATAAAGAATTGATTAGTTTTTGGTTAAGAAACCGCTTTATTTATTTATTGGCCCTTTTCTTAATCAAAGCATTTATAATTTAAAGAAATCACTAGCTGAATCATAGCGGTTACTATCGCCCTACTTAAAGGGACACTACAGGCACCCAGACCACTTTAGCTAATTAAAGTGGTCTGGGTGCTGTGAACCTTTTGCACTTAGTGCTGCATTGTAAAACATTGCAGTTCCAGAGTACTGCAATGTTAACATTGCAGCTCTAAGCCTGCCCTCTGTGGCTGTCTAACAGACAGCCACTAGAGGGCTTCCAGATTCCAAACCAACCATTGGTTGGTTATCTGACGCTGGACTTCCTCACGGACCTCTAACGTCAGATTTTCCCCATAGGAAAGCATTGAATAATGGGATGGGGGTGGGAGGGAGGAAAACAGGAAAACAGGTTTGTTTTCCTGGCACTGGAGAGTCTGTTTGTTTTGGAAACATGAAAGTCTAAGTTAAAGGACCACTCCAGGCACCGTAGCAACTTAATTGGATTGAAATGGTCCCTGACGTCTGCTTACCTTCAGGACCACCTTATTTCACTGCTACCAATCAGTAGCTCCCCATTCACAAAACCATTTGAGAAACTTACATATTTTTCTCAAACAATTATATGAATGGGGAGCTACTGCTTAGAGCCTCAGCTGACGATATCAGCAAATCAGCACCACCCTTGTATGAGGAATCTCAGAGAAGAGGAAGGACAGAGGCTAAACTGTTCTGGATAAAAAAGACTTTGGGGTTAATCCGTTTGTAAAAGGTTTAACTCATTCCAATGAAGTTCTTATGGCGCCCAGAGCTTCCCATTAATTTTACTCTGAATAGAATCACTAATCTGAAACTTTAAAAGGAGGAGCAGCTGGGGAATGGACCAAATGAGCTATAACACCGGCTGAAGTAAAAATACCACTGGTAATGCCCAGCTATTTCCTTAAAAACCTCATGATGATGAGGGTCAGTAAAAGCTTGAGAATGGAAAATAACTTGACAGCCAGTGTTCTCCCCAAGAATGTCCCAGATGACTCTCAAGTAATTAAACTGGTATACATAGCTCCCCTCATTTAAATCTCTTCCTAGAATATCTGCTCTCTTGAGATCGCTATTGATAGATATTTATTTTAACAATATCTTATACATCTATTAAAAGGCCCATTAAAAACACATTTTAAATAAAGTAAATCCTGAAAACATGAAGACTCCTAACCAGACTGTTGTGTTTTAAATACATTTTCTTAAAGGTGAGTATGCATTATGGGAAACGCAGTTCAGAAATATCAAAGGTTACCAGGATTAGCCATTAATGTAGGACATGTTTCTCCAATACCTTTAAACCTTGAAACTGAATTTGAGAGAGAGTGTACCTGAAAACAGACTGGCATTGTATAGAACTTCTACCTGCTCCAGAGGATTGCTGGGTTCTGCTATATTTGAGATTTTTGTTAATCGTTTTTCTCACTGATTTACACATAAAAACAAATATACAGGGTTATTAACATTTTTCCAGTTTGGCGATTTCTTAAATGTTTTAATTCACTTTAAATTATCAACGTAAGCAATGTTTATATTTTCAGCTACTTTGCCCTTAAGGACCTATATAGTGCCAGGAAAACAAACTAGTTTTCCTAGCTCTATAGGGTCTTTGGGTGTGTCCCCACCCTCATGGTCCCCCTCCCGCCGGGCTCTAGGGGAGTAAGGGTTAAAGGCTTACCTTTCTCCAGCGCCGGGCTCCCTCGGCGCTGGGGACTCTCTTCCCTCTTCTGACTTCACCGGCTGAATGTGCATGCGCGGCAAGAGCCGCGCGTGTATTCATTCAGTCCATAGGAAAGCATTCTCAATGCTTTCCTATGGACGCTGGCATCTTCTCACTGTGAATATCACAGTGAGAAGCGCGGAAGCGGCTGTAAGTGAGACAGCCACTAGAGGCTGGATTAACCCATATGTAAACATAGCAGTTTCTCTGAAACTGCTATGTTTACAGCAGGCAGGCTTAACCCTAGATGGACCTTGCACCCAGACCACTTCGTTGAGCTATAGTGGTCCTTTAAATTTGAGATGAACTTTGAATTCTCCATTTAGTGAATACGCCCAATCCCGCATTCCGTAGGTAGTTGAAGGTCGGAAATATAGCGAGTGAATAGCTACCATTTGGGAGTGTAAATACGTTGCAGCCGGATTATATCTCAAAAATACAAAATATTGTACAATTAAAAATACATGATGTTTCTCCGATGCCCGGGTCTGTTGGTGTTTTCGTTTTATTTTCCGTAATGTTTTTCTATTTAAAATTGAAAGTCAATGGGTATAAAGCCACAGATTATTTTAATAACCTTAAGTGACATGCTAAGTGTGGTGACATCCATAATCTGCCCAGAATGTTTTTGCAGTAAATTCTTAATACCATTTTACTGGAAGACTTGTGTAATTTTTTTAACTGCATGGTTTTCTAGCAGAAAAACAGATGCTATAATAAAAACACATTTCTTTATTTATATATTTATATGTTTTCTAGATCAGTGTTCCCCAACCCAGACCTCATGGACCCCTAACAGTCCAGAGTTTGGCAGAATCGCCATTGGAATAAAACAGTGAAATACAGAAGTCCTGGAATGTTGGTGGTCCCTGATATAAACAAAACACACACTTTTAAAGCCAATATACACTCATCTAGACCAGTGTTATATATATATATATATATATATATACAGTATTAATCATTCTAAAGTATTGCTGCTAGCAAGGGAGGACTAACATGGGGCTGGGCGCATTTATCTCCTTGACTAATAGTATGGGGAGGTTTATGGGCTGCCGACGCTTGGCACAATTCTGAATATATTATGTAACTACGTCATTTTATTATTGTATTCCAGTTGTTGCAGCTTTAGTATAAAACTTCTATTATGCAATTAAGAAAGGGAGTGGCACGTGATGTTATATGCTTGTCTGGCCTCAAACTGGGCAACTCGCTTGTAGATCCCCCAGGCCATATGAAGTCAATCTCTGCACCGCAAAATCTCCAGGATGTACTAAAGAAATCTCAACATATCATTCTTCAAAACAGATTGTGTGAAATTGGTTAAAGCACCAACTGCAGAATTAGAAAGGAACGGAGCAATGGACGTGAATGTTCATCATGATTCGTGATTCCGAATATTGTGAAACATAGAAACATAGAATGTGACGGCAGATAAGAACCATTCGGCCCATCTAGTCTGCCCAATTTTCTAAATACTTTCATTAGTCCCTGGCCTTATCTTATAGTTAGGATAGCCTTATGCCTATCCCACACATGCTTAAACTCCTTTACTGTGTTAGAAACATAGCATGTGAAGGCAGATAAGAACCATTCGGCCCATATAGTCTGCCAAATTAATCATCTGTGGCAAGATGATTGATGGTTAGGGGACAGTTGGTTAATGTTGATTTTATTGATCTATCAAGTGATACGTGACTGATAAAGAGAAAAAATTAGAAGCAGTAAAAAATCTATATTAATTATATGTTTAAGAAGTATATGAATATAGGTTGTTTTTTTTTAAAACTGCTGCTTCGCCTCTTTTTCTCAATTGATCTGTGAAACAAATGGTGGGAAAATGGGCCCATCGGTGTGTACTGAAGATGTATACATCATTTTTATATTATGTATATTTGTTGTAAATTTGTTGCAGTACACACGTTTTCGTGCCCTTTTGAATCTTCTTTTTTGTTTTTTTTTGGTTAACAAATTTCTGACGAGCCAAACCACCATATATATACCTAAATTCAGCTGCCCCGAAATTTGTTTTATATTTATGGAGAAAGTGCATACGTCTAATAACACTGAATTTGAATTGGAAAAAAAAAAAAGGTTAAAATAACAAAGCTTTGATTAAAGCCAAAATGGACAATTTAGTAATTTAGCTTTCAATCCACTACAATTTGAACTTAAGTGAATAAAACCCTGTTATATATTTTTTTTTTCATATCTATAAAACTCACTTGAAATTTGATTTGATCCACATTATTTTTACCAATTTGCCTGCCTTGCCTCCCTTACTCATTTGCCTTTTTGTCTGTTAGACTATTTTTTATAATTCAGTTAGTTTATTTTATTTTACTTTATGGTCAATAATCTGTTACCTCTATTGCAATGTTGTGAATGTGCCAGCACTGAAACTTACATAATTCTTTGTCACTGACATGCACTAGAATTTGCGTATAAAAAAGGCACAGTTTGATTGTGTGTTTTTCAACTGGTTTATTGTTTAACTTATCCGTGAAATAAATTCTTAGAGGGAACATGGGCCATAAATGATATATATCCCAATATCTCTATCCATTTCCTGCTGTAATAGCTCTTAAAGGACCACTCTAGTTCCCCATAAACTACCTGATTTAACTGCCTTATTCTATAACTGACTACTCTGTGCCCCTCTGAAGCCCACTTTTAACTTTTAAAAACTATTCTAAATACCCATTTACTTACCTTCTTTGCAGCGCTACGTCACCGATCGTCTACACCTCCCGCGCGGTCATCAGGTCTGCTGACTCTCTTCTCCGCCGTCCGCCAATGAATTTCCTCTCATAGGAAATCATTGCGGGCGAAAGCGCATGCGCGTTCAGCGCAGCGCTCATCCAATGAAAATCTTCTCATTGAGATTCATTGACTACAATGAATCTCAATGGGAAGAAATTGTATGCACACCGCGCATGCGCGCAGTGTGCACGTTCACGAGCGGCGAACTGAGTGACATCTCAGTTCACCGCCCACTGTCCTCCCTTAGCCCACCTCCCATTCCTCTAGCCCCGGTCTTCTATCAGACTCAGATACCTTCTGAATCTGATAGAACACCGGCACTCCAACTCTCACTACCCAGCGCCAGTCCAGGGAACCAGCAGGAAAAGTAAATCAATCTAAATAAAACATTTTTTCCAAAAAAAATAAAAAAAAACACACATATATATATTAATTAATTAAACTTTATATAAATCACTAACTAAAATTAAAAACATTAATAAAACATTACATTAATTACATTAATTAATAAGCAAATAAAAACATTAGAAAAATGTACTTACTGTCAATGTGCAGCCAGATTCCGTTAGGGAAGATTCTTCTTTCGGCACTCTGTCTTCAGTGAGAGATTCTCTCTCACACACTGGCCTCCGAGGAATAAAACTGAGATGTGAACGCGCTCGGCGCGTTCACATCTCAGCATAGTCTCTAATGCAGGCGCGCTCACATCTGAGCTGCCTGCATTAGAGGGAATGACGTTAGACGTCCAAGAGGACGTCTGACGTAAGCTCACTGTGATTTTAACAGTGAGGATTGAGGAAGCACCATCTAGTGGCGGTCTCAGAGACAGCCACTGTAGGTGGGATTAGGGAAAAAAAAATACACTGCTTTTTCTCTGAAACGGCAGTGAATTTAAAAAAAAAAAAAAAACTAGAGGTACCTGGCACCAAGACAACTTCATTGAAATGAAGTTGTCTTGGTGCCTAGAGTGGTCCTTTAAGATTATTCAATCGAAGCTGAATTGACCGAAATAGTTATATTATTTACAGCACTTGTAATTTCAGATGCTTTTGGGATTCTGGACTTGCTCCAATATTATGGTTAAGATGTCTTTACCACTTTGTTAAAATTTTGAGTTTTAGCCAGCTGTAAATGTAATTCTTCTAGTCGCACTCAGTAGAACATATATACATCTGTAAATCCTGCTGATGATTCCCAGTTCAATGTATTTCCTTTCTCAAGAATTCGTGGAAATGTTAACCAGTTACAGAGAACAGATGGAGTGCATCATCATATTGTTACTTTGGGTATTACAACATATTTTACATAACTCATACTTTCCATAGAATTCCTCTACTTTGTCAGCTGAGAACATCAAAGAAAATTTCAAAATACTCAACAGTTTTTTCTTTGCCAAAAGGAAATTAAATGTAATATTTGGGTGCAGTTTTGATATCTAAGATCCGCATAAAAACCAGTGGTAAGCATCTCTGGCAAATAAAAAAAAAAACACAGGGTTACACTGTTTTTGGTTAGTATACCTTGCTGGAATGATCCCGTCTGCTGCAAAATACAAAAAATAAATAAAAGGTTAGAGAAAGTCTAAAGTATAAACTTACACCGTTGCAGCACGATCCTCCTCTGGTGATGCTATGCAGGGGGATGATTTTAGGGAGGATGGCACATTTATTAAGCACTTGTAGTGGTGAGGGCGTCAGGAGTGCCTGTCAATAAGCCATGAGGTGGCGTCTCCTCACTGGCTTTGTGTGCTCACAGTGGATGTGAACCTTTTCATACAGAAGTATTGGTTTCAATGATTCTAAACAAGAAGCATTTTCGGCGCAGGATGGCAATTTTCCCGCGCATGTGCCCTGCCTCCCAATCCTTCTCAGTGAGAAACATTGAATTGGCCCGGAGATCATTAGTAATGGCGAACAGTGCAAGGCGACCATCTCACCACTGCAGTAAAGGGAAGCAAAAGCATCATTTTTTTTTGTTTTCATTTTTTTTCAGATTAATGGAGTTCCTAAAATCTTGATGAGCAACTAAACACTCTAATGTTAATAAATAATACTCATACTTGATTCTGGCCTCACATCCAGTCTGTTGCCAAATCCTGTTGATTCCACCTTAAAAACATCGCTCGCATCTGCTCCTTTCTTACACAAGGTGCTACTAAGGAGCTTATCCATGCTCTAGTAATCTCTCTCCTAAAAGGTCTTTCCACAAGTTGTATTGCCCCGCTACAGTCTGTAATGAATACTGCAGCCAGACTGATTTTCCTCTCTAGTCGCTCCTCTCACACCTCTCCCCTCTGTCAGTCCTTACATTGGCTTCTTGTATACAATAGGAGTCAATTCAAGGTAGTAACCCATACATATAAAGCACTGAACAATTCTAGCCCCTCTGATATTTCTTCACTGATCCGTGGGTATGCCCCTTCTCAGTCTCTCCGCTCTGCCCGTGACCTTCTCCTGTCCGCTGCTCGCACCCGTACAGCCAACTCGCGCTTGCAGGACTTCTCACGGGTGTCTCCTTTCCTTTGGAACAGCCTGCCTACCGCCATCAGACTCTCCCCTAGTCTTCAATCGTTTAAGAAGTGCCTTAAAACCCATCTCTTTAGGAAAGCTTATGGCCTCCCAGAGTAACCTCTACCTCACATACCTGTCCCTTGCTCTCTCCTAAAGGGCAGCACTCTACTCTCTCCTCCAGCTCTGCTTCAGTCCACCTTTTTGATTGCTTCGTCCTGTCCTGTTGTGTTTTACGCCCCACCTCCTATAGACTGTAAGCTTGTTTGAGCAGGGCCCTCTTCAACCTATCGTTCCTGTAAGTCTTTGGAATAGTCTCATTTATTGTTAAATCTCCCCCTTTGATAATATTGTAAAGCGCTACGGAACATGCTGGCATTATATAAATACCAGTAATAATAATAATAAAGCAGCACTGGAGTATTACGGTCACATTAGCCGCGTTGCAAAACATGGTTCTAATTCTAATGAATGTGTAATTTTTGTTCTTTTAACGCAAGCTAACCTAAATTTTGAAAGTTCTCTGGTGACTATAACTGTTTAATGAATAAAGAGCAATGATAAAGAACGTTTAAGCAGAAAAATGTCCTGTATAAACTTCAAGAAATATTTAGCAAAGTTACCCACAACAAAACTTGAGTATGCAGTGCACCGAGAATACCACCAAATTCTCTGCCTTTGCTATTTACTGTTGTGTATACATAGATACCTTCCACGTGTCCCTCTCTAGCAGGGCCAGTCCCTCTCTTAGGCCCAAATCCCTCCGCCCATGTTTTCTGTCCTAATGTCCCTGTTTTCTAAGAGCTCCATGTTGTTGGTGTGTCTGAGTGAATAACAGAGCTTCACAGCAATAATACAGTAATGTGTCTTGAAATGGTTTCTCCAATCCATTTTCATTTATGATAGAATAATGAGCCTCTTTTCCAGTTGCTCTTTATTGTTGGTGTGTCTGAGCGTATAGAAAAGCCCCACAGCAGTAATACTCCCAGTAATGTGTCTTTACACTACAGTCAATGTGTTTAGAAATCAGGCTGTGTAAATAGACACATTGTCCTTGTCCAAATTACTTTTTAGTTTCATAAATTGTTATTAGTAAGTCACTCAATATTTCTCAGAACAGCCCCTGATACGTACATATAGTTATACATTGTTTGGAATAAGGGTCTATTTACATGTTATTTGGTTTATTATTTTACTTTTATGTATTTCAATTCTTACAGAGCGTTGTGGATTATTGCTTGATTAGCGAGCTTTTTCCAGCTCAGTTGTGCTAGTTTGACTTACCATTTTAATTGCCAGATCTGGCTTTTTTTTTTTTGCTTCCTTTCCCTACGCTACATTGATGTAGATGTCAGTCTATGAAATGCAGTTCCTTTGACCTTTAAATTGATGTTTGAACACAAGGCTTCCTTATGTTGTGGATGGAAAACATGGCTCCCAGACATTCCTCTTGATCCGGAGACCCCCTGAGTGTGTTTTTTTTTTTTTTTTTTTACCTTCTAATAGAGCCGTATCAAAATCTTTAACTACTATGTATTTTCAAAGTTTTGTTATAAGTGTGTTCTATATCTATTATCTGCTGCTAATAATTCTATCAAGCCCAATAAATACAAGTAATAAGCAGTGTAACCTAGGGCGGGGGTGCCCAAATGGTAAATCCCCAGATGTAAAACTACAACTCCCATAATGCATCATGAAAGCTGCAATTTTAAAACCTCTGGGGATCTACCTTCTGGGCACCCCTGACCTATTGGAGCACCAGCAACGAGCTCATTGATATAGGCACATAGCAACCACAGTATATATAAATTGTGACATTATGAGAATTGTTGAAAAGCTAAGTGATCCATACCTCCAAGCTCGGGTATCCTGCGAATCAGACGCCACTGACTTCACTGGCGCTGCCATAGGGGTGGATCCACCCTGGAAGTGGGTGGTCCTACCTGAAGGATTGGCAGGTCAGTAGAGGGCACATGGGCGCACTGTTTCTGTGATCGCTGGAGGGTTCTAATGCCCTTGGCATAGCACAACAAATTGAGACACCAGGGAACAAAGTCAAGACAGTGGCACAGGACCTAGAAATAGGGACTTTTCCAGCCAAATTTGGGACGATTATGGGGCCTGGTAGTGTGAAGTAGAAGGACACATATCGTTATTGTAGCATTTGCGTGACAAGTTGTCACCAGCCCACCAAATTGTTCAGCTCTAGGTATATGTAGCCTTGAATTTAGAAATGACTATGTGAGAATGGGGCTTAGCAAGACAGACCTGTAGATGGGATGAGAAATTGGAGAATTTTGTGGGGGGGAAAAATGATAAATCAGACAACATGCACACCACACTTTCCAGTCTTCCAAATATGAGTGTTATTTCTGAATTAGAACTGTTTTTGAATAGTGTGGTTTTAGTGTGTGTGTGTGTGTGTGTGTGTGTTCTGTAGAGTGGTTGTACACATATTCTGGTGATATTAAATACATAAAGGGAATCAACACAGTAAAGGAGGAGATTATATTTAAGAGAAGAAAAACTACCACAACAAGAGGACATAGTCTTAAATTAGAGGGACAAAGGTTTAAAAATAATATCAGGAAGTATTACTTTACTGAGAGGGTAGTGGATGCTTGGAATAGCCTTCCAGCTGAAGAGGTAGAGGTAAATACAGTGAAGGAGTTTAAGCATGGGTGGGATAGACATAAGGCTATCTTAGATATAAGAGACTAATGAAAGTATTTTAGAAAATTGGGCAGACTAGATGGGCCGAATGGTTCTTATCTGCCGTCACATTCTATATGAGGATTTTCAGTAGTTTTTCTTGCAGTTATGCTATCTGTTCTTCAGGACTGGATGTCTGATTACGTTTTAAGTCCTGACAAGTTTGTTTGAAGGGAAGTTCTAATACCAACATTTAACCCGAATTTTCATATTGTTTTTTATAATAATTGTAAGGAATCTCAACATTCACTTCACTTTTTGCCATATTTTATTCTTCTGAAATGTTTTATCTTTACATGACTAAATATCATAAAATTTTAATCAACTAAATCTACAGTAGATTTAGTCGACTAAAATCTAATGGATTTGGTTAAAGTGTAATGAATTATTGCAGCATTTCTCTATAGTTTCCCAACTCATTATTTCCTCCTGGTAAAGTAGACCTCTATTAACCTGTTATTATATACCGTATGTATTGATGATATCAAGTTGCGTATGACATTCTTCATTCTTTGAAGCAGAACTGCAACTCTAAAATATTACATTTTAAAAAACAAAACTGTATTGCCTGTAAAATGCTATTATACATATTACCTGAACCGGAATATAGAAAATTCAACATTAATCTGTTATTAGCATTATTAGTCTTTTGTGAAAAAGCAAGGCCATATTTTGATTCAAAAGCTAAAATTGTGTCTACAGAATAATAGATGTTAACTCCATCAGGAGTAAATAAGTAATATGTGATAACTATGAAGGAAATTTGTTTTGTCGACAATATTAACTCTAACTCCCCACCTCTTCCACGAGGTCCTCACTAGACATGCGCATGACTTCTCGTGTAGACCTTAAGAAAGGCAGAGGTGGAGATTTCTGGTGGCCGCCATCTTAGTAAAAGCTGGGAATGAAGGCTCCACTGAACCGACACACCATGAATAGAGATAAGTAGCACAGATCCATGGGCGACTAAATATATTTGGGGTTTGGGGGAGCCATAGAAAGGCTGGGGATGGATAGTAACTATAGTGACAGAACCACTTTAAAATAGATGTTTCAGTCACCAAATTGCAAGGGGGCATAAGATACTGAGCAGAAAATCTTTGTGTTAATAGGGTGAGCTCTTTAGAGGGACCACTTTCACCCCTCATATCCTACACATTTCCTTGGCTGACACACCACCACTGTTCACTGTAGAAATACATTATGATTTATTTTTCTTACCAGAGTGTCTTGTGTTAGTGAGTCTATTGCTGTTATTCCTTCAATCCTCCACGAGTCCGGATTCCAGATGTGCTGAATATAGTGAAAGTATTCCCTTTGTGTAGAGTTTCCCCAATATAATGGACACAACCAGCCGTATTGGGTAAAAGCAGCAATCTGATCTTTATGAGGCCACACTCTGCTTTTTATGCAGTGCCCCTAGCATTAGGTTTCTAATACAAAATCACAGGGGTTTCCTTCCCACAGGCCATTGTGTTTGAGAGATAATTGAGCTCCAATTAAGCTAATCCAATTATGTCTCAAAAAGGAAAACTTACATACCATTTTTACATATCACATAAATACATAACAGCATGGAACCCTACAAAAATAGGTTTCCGAATAGACGTGATCTCAACGCACAACATATCCAAAAAGCACTCAGATTGCTTTGGTAAAACGAAAGTTATGCTTGTGCATATATGAACTCGCTGCCTGGTTGAGGTGGCATTGTCAGTTTCAAACGGGGTTAATTTGATTGTATGGGAGGTCAGAGCTTACATACTAAATTCCTCTTTGAAGCTGGGACCCCAGCAGAGCTACTCTGTAAGGTGTGAGAAGTCACACATAAGTGGCCCGGAAGTCTGGCTTAAATATAAATTTACTCTATTTGCCATATGTCTTGATGCCCTCTTAGATAAGGAGTCCTTTGATATGAACAAGCCTTGTGTTCCAATATCATACCCAAAAGAGACATTAATACCTATCCGCAGATTAATACTCAAGCCTCATTTTTATCATATTTAGAATGGGACAAGCACAATCTTCCAATCAAGCCTAAACATGATATGCAAACAAGGGGACCCCACAGAATCTGTTCGGTAACTGAACAGAAGGGAACAATTCCATTCAAATGCAGGGAAACATTAGACAATACAAAGTATAATCAAGGGAACACACACGAGGAGTCCCATCTCATGTGACACATAGTTTTTAGCAACAAAAATAAAATACAAAAACAGTGCACTTTATCCTCTCATGTTTTTTCCCATTTCCTACAAGAAGATATGAGATGCTTAAAGGTCAAATAGAGCCTTATCCATATACATGCCCAACTTTATGTAAAAGCCTGTACATCAGCTGTGGCAGAACTGGTTGTGGCTTCATTCGCGAGAGCGGTGCATGCACAGTACTAGAATCCACACATTACTATTACCCTGTAATACAAATTGCTATAATCACATCCATTACATTGGATACCTAGAATATGCTCTTTGCAACATTTTTAATAATTTGCTTGGAACTTATTTTTTGGGGGTGGTTTGGTATTTTCACATTTTTATTGTTTTAACTTTGGGTGATTTTTTTGGATTGTCACACAAACTTTTTAAACATTTTTTTATATATAATAAAATATTTAATTTTATAATTACAAATATGTTTTTTTTTTTTTTTTTTTTTTTTTCAAGCGTGTGCCTTAACAGAGCTAGGAAAAATCGGTAATAAATTCAGAGCACCTCTAACAGCAAAGGGTCTAAATTTAGAGCGAAACGTGTGCACAATACCAATCAGAGAGAACTTCCTCAAGAAATAGCAATCAGTCATTTTCTGACAAGCTGTTTGCCATCCTGATTGCACAGTTACGAGAGCACGGCTATAAATAGGATTTTGTTTTTACAAAATTAGGTCTATCAGATTTGCTGCATCCTCGGTTGGATGGAAGGAGAGTTTCAGTAGAGCCACGTATAGCAGCGTGTTAGCTCTAATAAGCAAATAATATCAATTTGTACTGATATATTCTGCAGATAACTCCTTTGCCTCCAGCAGTGTTCAGTTTTGTAAGATTTCATGACAGCAAAGAACTTAATGTGGCATCTTATGTCGATGGAGTAAAAAAAAACACTTGTGCAAAGTGTGACCTTTCTGTAGTGCCTGGAATGCTGTATTGGGTGGTTGAGTAATTTAATATTGTGTTTCATATCAAAAAGTTAGTCTGTTTTGTTCGCGTGTGTGTTGGTTTTCCTTGTACCTGTTTTATGTAAAAGTAAAACCCTTACTGGTACCTACAAATAGGTGGCAGTGTCTTATTTTCACACAACCACACTTTTATTATACTGTTGTTCAGCCAATTCTTCTTACGTCCCACCTGTCTAAGATTTGACGGGACCGTGCCTGGACATTTAGCTTTAAGATGTTCTGCATATGGGCTACTTAGAGATTGGAGGCCAGTGCACAGACAAGTTCTTCTTGGCAATTTGTTGGAGGGGTTAATCCCTAGATTCTTAATGGTTAATGATCATGGCATTGTTGGCACTTTCCACATTCATGCCTCCCAATGTTGGGAGTTATAGGACCAGCTTTTTAACCAAGATTTCCCATAAATCCAAACCCGGAATTATGGTAAATAATTTTTTTAATATCAGGGAGTAATTAGATATCTGTCTGAGACTGGTGGGAGTTACATTCCATGCAGCAGCTGTTCGTTGTGGCTGCCGTCTGCGATCCAGTCTGTCTCCCAAAAATATTATACTAGGAGAGCAGATAGACAGACAGAATCACTCTGTCTCTTCTTCTGAAAAATCTCTATCTACTCTGTCTCTTCTTCTGAAAAATCTCTATCGTTATTGAGAGAAGGACTGAATTAATGGCTACTGCTTGAATGGAACCACCAGTAATCAGGCGAACCTGAAATATTCCCATGTGTGCCCATAGCTGCACTGACTTTAGGATCCTCTATATTGCACCACGGTACAAAGATAACAACATGTTTCTTATATTTTGTATCATCTGTATATATTTACTGGTGCTTAGAAACACTAGAGTGCCACGCATTGCCTTCATTGCAATTACAATGAGGCTTTTATGTATGTGGATATACAATATATCACTCACATGCAGGGATAGGCAACCTTCGGCACTCCAGATGTTGTGCATTACATATGCCATAATGCTGGCAAAGTATCAAGGGAGATGTAGGTCACAACATCTGGAGTGCCAAATGTTGCCTACCGCCACCCAGTGGTGTATCCTGGTTTTGTGCTGCCCTAGGCAGGACAAAACTCAGGCGCCCCCCCTCCCCCCGCGCCACCCCCACCCAACCTTTCCCCCCGCCCCGCATTCTAAATACACACACACACACACACATTCACTGACAGATACGCATACACTAGCTAACAGAAATACACACTCGCTAACAGAAACACACACACACTAACAGACACACTCACACTCAGTAACAGACAAACACACTCACTAACAGACACACACTAACAGACACACACTCACTCACTAGCAGACACAAACTAGCAGACACACACACTCACTAACATACACACACACAGGCAAACACACACTAACAGACACACACACACACACTAACAGACACACACAGTCAGACACACACACACACACACACACACACACACTAACAGACACAGACACACACTCGCCCACCCACATTAACACATTTTTTTTAAATTTATTTGTAAGACATTTTTTTTTATTTATTTTTAAGACATTTTTTTTAAATTTATTTGTAAGACATTTTTTTTTATTTATTTTTAAGACATTTTTTTTAAATTTATTTGTAAGACTTTTTTTTTTTATTTATTTTTAACAATTTTTTTTTTATTTAACACCCCCCCCCCCAGCCTCCTTACCTTTGGGAATGCTGGGGAGGGGGGGTGTCTCTTCCTCCCTGGTGGTCCAGTGGCTGCTGGGCGATCGGGCGGCACTGCCTGGCAGGCGGGCGGCCGGCCGGCCGGCGAGGGAGCACTTCCCCTGAGCTGTCTGCTCAGCTCCCTCGCCAGCCGCAGAGTGAGGCTGGGAGCCGGAATATGACATCATATTCCGGCTCCGGCTCCCAGCCTCACTCTGCGCGGCTGGCGAGGGAGCTGAGCAGACAGCTCAGGGGAAGTGCTCCCTCGCCGGCCGGCCGCCCGCCAGGCAGTGCCGCCCAGCAGCCCGCCGGCATGTCTGTTAGCCGCAAGGCTAACAAGACATTTGCCTTGGGCATTGAGGGCGGCTTTTTTTGCCGCCCCCTGGAAAATGCCGCCCAAGGCAAATGCCTTGTTTGCCTCGCGGCTAATACGCCCCTGCCGCCACCACCCTTGTCCTTCAGCTTGCTATACACTTTTGTATATCTGTACACTTTTTCCTACTGTCTGGCAACAAGATGGAACCTGCACTAAAATAAGAACAGAGTACATCATGTAAGTGTACAGGTCTGTTTCTGAAAATCTAAAACACTTGCCTCCCTAGTTCTATGGGTGCGGTTCTCTTAAAAGAACACTGTAGTGCTGGAGCAGGCAACCTTCAGAGCTCCATACGTTGTGTTCTACATCTCCCTTGATGCATTATGGGGGATGTAGTCCACAACATCTTGAGTGCCGAAGGATGGAGTGGCTACCACTGCTATAGCTTTGGGAATACAAACATGTATTACTAATGCCATAATGTCCGGCTACCTAGTTAGATCTTCACCCTGTCGTGTGAGGGTTTAAAAGGTTAAACTTACCTTTAAGCCCACATCACGGCAGTCTCCGTCCAACCACTTAGAATCTTTGACATTACAAGATCTCAGCCAACTCAATGTTTCCCCATGGACAGTTTACACTGGAAATAGGCCTAAGTAGACAAGTTTGAAAAAATTCTCAGAATCGGCCAATTTTAAAGCTTGGATATTTCAGTCTAAAATTTTCAACACCATTGCCTGTTCTTATCCCACCTTCATTATGATATTTACAAACACACTTACGTCTCACATCACCATGACAATTCTCGCTGTTGTGCATTCAACAATAATTGACTGTTCTAAATTCATGCAGATTACATGATCCTGCTATGCAAGGAGTCTCAGCATTAATATTGCTGACCTAGTCAATGCAGTGAGCAAGATTTATTTCCCTTCAACAGCTCAGTGTGAACACAGTTCAATGAATTGCCAGTGTATGTGCAATATGTAGCAGAACCGCTGCCTGTAAAGAGTTGAACCGACTATATATTGCAATTGCATTCATTTTTTGCAGTATGTCATTGGACTATAATCCAGAAAGTCTAAGGCGGCTAGCAATATCGTTTAAACTTGAAAAATGAATGGTAAAATGAAAGCAAAAAAAAGTGGAACGGTATAAAAAAATTAAAAATAAAAATAAAAATCAGACTCTAAAGAAAGGAATAGGGATAGTTATCAAATAAATTTTACATTTTAGGTGAAAATACTGAGGAACAATTCTCCAACTCAA
The DNA here is from genome assembly GCF_036172605.1 of Pelobates fuscus. Lineage (NCBI taxonomy): Eukaryota > Metazoa > Chordata > Amphibia > Anura > Pelobatidae > Pelobates > Pelobates fuscus. The sequence continues at coordinate 42,401,405 of NC_086318.1, read as the reverse complement.
CTTTTTCTGTCTCTCCTATTTTAGCCTAAATTTTAGATTTGATGATATTAAAAATGTGTGATCGAAATGTTCTAGTTTGGCTTTACATTCATTTTGGTGCTTTGGTGAGTAATGGCTGCCTTAGATCCTTAACTCTTAAGAAAACCAGAACGTGAAATCTCTTACTGTAGCTTGTCCTTGGGGGGTTAAAAAAAATCAGCAAAAAAAAAACAAAGACCTTTCTTTGTCCAGAAATGTTATTCTTGCTAAATCATTAAAAACAAAAAGGGATTTGGAATATCCGTGTGTAGGCATACCATCTGGAATACCAACAGGCTTGCTAATCGTAATATTAAAGGATATAAATTTTAATTTGTGGGATAATAGCTTCTTGAGCCAAGGAGAGATCCGACTGCCATTCTGGAATCAAAAAGGAATATCTTATTTGTTGCAAAATTAGAAAGCACTTCAAACTATTTTTTTAATTTTTTTTTTTATTTTGGATCAACAGCAAAAAACAGATGTGAGAAACGCTGAACTTGATAGACATGTGTCTCTTTTCAGCCTATGTAACTTTGTAACATGTCATTAAGCAGCATTCAATTATCTGTCTACCATGGAGAGCACAATAGTTTCAAGAATCAGGCAGTCTGATCATAATGGTATCGTCAAGAGTGTTTTAATCATTGCCTTGTACTCAATACAATAACGTTCTAAATTGAACTCTGAAATCTGAAGATGGTTGTCTAAGCATCTTGCATCTAACGGAAAGGCTGGAAAGTGTTTATCTGTCTATTTTGACAATTGTCTTACCAAGCAAGCTTGGGTTGGTCGCTAAGACTTGACAAATATGGATTTAGAAAATGTAAAAATTTTCTTTAATGCTGCAAACGGAACACACACTTGGCTGAGATTGATTTACCTCTCATCAAAGTGTGTTTGTGCGTTCTCTTATTTATTTGCACTGGTTATGTTACCTTATGATCTTGCAAAAGACCTGTAGGGTCGAAACGTTGATTGCCTAAATCAGGGGTAGTCAACATTTAAATACCTGCTGCCCACTCTTGGATTTTGTTAATGGTAACATTTCATTGCCGCCCACCAGTGACACAGTAACTAATTTTATAGCACAAGTGCAATTTTATTTTTGAGGGGTGGAGTATGTGTGATGGGGCGGTGTGTGTGAGGGGGGGCATTGTGTGTGATGGGTGCAGTGTGAAGTAGTGTGTGTGTGTGTGAGGGGTGCAGTGTGAGTGAGGAGTGCAGTGTGTATTAGAGGGTCACTGTGTGTTTTACGGTTGTAGTGTGTATGAGGGGTGTCTTGTGAAGGGTGCATAGGGTCTATATGGTCTATGCTGTGTGTAGGTGGATGAGATGTGAAAATCTATCATGAGGAGATGCTGATTGGCCAGGGTGGTGTTTGACTTGTGCTGGCTCTGCCCCTGATCTGCCTCCTTCACAGTCTCAGCCAATCCTATTGGGAAGCATTGTAATTGGCTCAGACCAACACTTCTGATGATGTCAGCAGGCAGCTTGCTATTCTGAGGCAGACAGGGGCAGAGACAGCAGCTTCAGGCTTAAATACAAGTAAGATTTTCTATATTTAGGGAGGCAAGAAAGGGCCAGGGGGGGCTAGATGGTGGTTTTAACACTATAGGGTCAGAAATATGTTTGTGTTCCTGATCCTATAGTGCTCCTTTATCTATCCACTTACTTCAGGTGGAAGGGGTTTTCATCCACACTTTCTTTCTCCACTACAACCCTGTTGGTATGTACGTTACAAGTAACGCCAAGCCTCCATAGCAATCCAGTAACCAACCTCATGCTGACGAGTTGCATTAACAACGAAACAGCTGTCCATGAGTGGTTCGCTGGCTTTGCTCCCCTTCATGAGTTGTGTTTCGAAGCTGTTGTATACAGAAAACACTTACTCCAAGGAATCCATGTATAAAGTGGAATTATGAGGCAAAAATGTGGTTCTTTGTTAAGCTAATTTGTATACGCCTACCCAGAATCCCCCGCAGTAGTGAGAGCACCGTTAAAGTGAGATTTCTGTGTCAACTTTTGCCAAATATTACATTTAGCTGTTGATTTATCTACGTTTGTCTTACATTTTGCATGTGACAAAAATGATATTCTGCTTCTATGAAAACATTTAGGACTCTGATATAGTGCAATGTATGTAATACCAAATAACTTTGAAAACATTTTCTCTTCCTGATATTTTTGTAATGGAGAAATTAATAAATGAAATATAAATATTATACACATTTATATTATTGTTGTTGATATCTACGCATTAAATTGCTGTTTTATCCTACATTTTATTTACTAGTTATGCTTTCAGATAAATCCTCTGATTTTATATTTTTTTTACCTAAAAGGACTTGGTAGCAAAGGCTTTGACTGAAGGATCCGATCAGCAGATCAGTTTCTGTTGAATTTCGACCTTGGTGTATTCGAGGATGTTCTTCCTGGTATTTGAAGGATATCCCATCCATAATTGGGACTGATTTTTTTATTGGTACCCTTAAATGACTAATTGTGACAGCTGATTAAATGAAGGCGTTCTAGAATTACCAGTGATTATCAATTGTAATTGCAAATCATTATTAATAGCTCTGACGTTTTTTTTTTTTATAGCGCTTTAGAGTACACATCTGAATCATAAATTAGAATAATAGAATAGCGGAATTAATACTTTTGTGCTAAAACATTTCATATTACAAGGCAGCTGAGTGTGTCACACACTTCCCACATTTTTATGTAGTTTAACAATAGAATCTCTCTGTGGAATGACGTGGTTAACTAATGCTAATTTATTCATGGGACACTGACGACCAAATATTAACATTGAAATAGTTCAGCCTGTGCTATATCAAGGAGGGCAGGCGACATTTCGCCTGGGTTAACTAGAAACAAATAGCCGAATTTGAGGCCATCATATTCAACTCTCTTGTTAATTTTCTCTATAGTTAATTTTGTATTAATCGATTCATACCAATAGTGCAATAACTAGAGCAGAGTAATAAGAAAGATGCTATGTAATATACTTAGTCAGAGATGTACCTAGGTTATCTGGCACCTGGGGCTGAAATTTAACTTGACCCTTGAACTGTAGATTTATTTTTGGTTTTTTTTGTTATTCATATACACTCACATGCATATTCACACACACACTTTCATACACATAGTCAAATTCATTTATACACACACATTCTCATTCATATACACAAACACATATACTTACATTCACACACACACAGATATTAAATTTTTACTTTTATCCATGGTTTGCTGCTGGGGATCACTCTGTGCTCGGATTGTACAACGCTACAGCTTTGTAGGTATCCATGTGCGTGCTCAGTGCTTAAGGCGCCTGTCACCCATAGTGGACCGGACCTCTGCCGCCCCAGTAAGTAATCCACTGTATTTAGCAGCTCAAAAACAACTCTCTCTTTATAGGTGTCCTAGGGATAAAATGCTGGAGGATAGGGAAGAAATATCTCAGCCAGATATTTGTTTGATTTGTTTGTTTGTTCTATTTTTTTTATTTTTTTTTTATTTGTCTTTTCTTATGGGGCATCCCAGGTTCGAGGTGGCTTCAACAATTTTAAGGTCTGCATTGTCCTTTTTTTTTATTGAAGGGGAGTATATAGTGCACAGGCTGTGCTACTCTAACAGCATGGAGCACATACCTAACCCATTGTATCACACCGCTCCGAGACTCCTAGAACTGTTCAGTGAAGGACTAAATGTTCCTGACGGTCATACTGGCTAATTTAAGACAATCTTTGTGAAAACCAAGGAAAGGTGATTGGTGTCCACCGACCTTCTCCCTGACCTTGAAATGATCTTCTTAATAAATCCCGTTTCTAATCTTCTTCTGTGAAACGTAGAGGTGTTTTGCAGGATTCAGTGAAGATATTACATGTATATATGCATAAATACATATAAATACATGCACACGTAATCAGATTCCCTTCACTTGAATAATGGCCATAAGCAGAAATATAATGCGAAGCCTAGCAGTAAAGAATAAGGTATTCACTTGTAATGCATACAATTACTTTTTTTCTTCTTCCACACTGTATAGTACATTTTGTGTTCTTGTGCAGATTCTCTCCCCATGTCTGTAACGGCTCTTTGTGAAATTCCATTTGTTTTGGAATACCTCTGTCACTCAACCCGTGTACCCCGTTCTACAGAATAAATGTTACCACAAAGCCCTCTCCAATACAATCGTCTTCCTTTATCCGTTTCACTGTGGTTTTATCGCCCGTCCTTTGTTTATAATCTGGGAAATATTCCTGCCTCGCATAATGTTATAGCTGATGCTCTCACCTGGGGATTCTCGTTCCCAGTGTAACAATTATCTGAACAGTCTGAAAATACTGAATAATCATATACTTTATACCGCCCCTCCTCCTTACTTATTTCCTTAAAGAAATTAGACCCCCTGGGGTAAAAAAAAAGCAAAGATATAACGATCTTATAATGTACATGCTTGGCAGTGGAATTGAGCTAGCCCAAGTGTTTACTGACCAAACGGTGAATTAAAAAAATGAATAAATATAACGAATGATTCACACAGAAAAACAAACAAAATGTGTTAAAGCTTTTTGATAAGGTTCCTTTTCTGTTGATAATATCAACTAACTGAAAGGTGGTCATGCAAGTGACCTCAGAAGGGTAGATATTAAAGAGGCTCTCCAGTGCCAGAAGAACAAACCGTTTTCCTGGCACTGCAGGTCCCCTCTCCCTCCCACCTCCCATGCCAAGTTGCTGAAGGGCAGACCTATTGCGCATGTGCGGCCGACGGCGGGGGAGACCCAATGTGCATGCGCGGCATTGCCACGCACGTGCATTAGACCTCAACATAGGAAAGCATTGAATAAAGCTTTCAATGCTTTCCTATGGGGATTTCGGCGACGCTGGAGGTCCTCACATAGTGTGTGGACCTCCAGCGTCATATAACACACTTTTCGTGTTCTATGAGAGGAGGACTTAACCCTGCAAGGTAAATATTGCAGTTTATGAAAACTGCAATAATTACAGTTGCAGGGTTAAGGGTAGTGGGAGTTGGCACCCAGACCACTCCAATGGGCAGAAGTAGTCTGGGTGCCTTAAGTGTCCCTTTAATCCTGATAGATACGGAACCTGATGCTTTAACAGCTATTACAATTAGCAGTGGGAGTACTAACCACAGACTTATCCCAAACTGCCATGCTGTCAGTGAGCTACATTTGGTAATTCACTTGTGATATTAATGTAATTCCCAACGTCTCATATAGTCCGTAAACTCTTTGTAAAATGTACTACTCTTCCCCAAACATTGTAGCAAACATTGGAATTGCAATATCTAGTCGTACAGCCCAAGACTCCAAAGGTATAATTCCTAGCGCTTAGTAATTCCTCATGTTATTTATCTAAAACTTAGGCAAAAACATACAAACTGAAGAATAGCTGACATGGAGAATTTTTCCTTGCGGATATTTTGGACAAATATTTTAAAATTGACTTTGATAGCTCACACTTGATTGAATAACCGTAGGAATATGGCAGCCATCAACACCACTCGTTCTCCATGATCGCACGCGGCAGAGGAGGGCGAGCACTTCTTGTGTGTTTTACCAACAAATCTCTTCATGGTAAATTACTGGCAATCCTTCTCCCGGAATATATGTAGAATACATTGTAAAATGTAGCTGAAACACGGGAATAAGGCTATTTAAAGTAACACTATAACATGAGGAATACTATAGTGTCCCGTTCCCCCTTCCCCCGGTAGCAATGAGAAAAATGTAAGTTCTACTTCCCTTTTCCCAGTGCAGGCTCTGTTTGTATTACTTACCTGTTTGCCTCCTCCGGTGTGGTCCAGTCCCATGCTTCTCTTACAGAAGCATTGCGGAACTGATGAACATGCGCAGACCTCCAAGTATCCCCATTCCTATGTGCTTCCACGTGACCAAGATTTAGTCAGTCATAGGATGTGTCTCTATTGGCTGTCAGTATGCCAACCACTAGAGGTGGACTTAACCTAATGTTTTACGTTGCAGGGATAAAATGACAAGGTGACTGTACCCAGACCTCTTCATTGAGATGAAGTGGTCTGGGTGACTTTAGTGGGTCCTTAAGACTGAAATGCAGAATGCTGCAGGTGCATTCACTTTAATACATTTCTTCTGTCTGCAATTGGAATTCCTGTCAATTAACATTTAAATGAATAACTCCCTCTGTGTGTGGAGGTGATATCCTTATAATCATTGGGCAGAAGTGGCTTATTGGGCGGAATGGTTGGAGAAAGCAGTAGAAAGTCTTATAAGAATATACGGTATTCTAAAAGTAGGCAGTTGTTCATGATCAGTTATTTAAGTTAAATTAATAGAGGTTTTATATTTCCCAATTTTTACAAACTCTGGATCGGGCATTCGTAGTTATCTGCGAGGAAGAGAAAGTGGAAAGATTAATCTTTTGGCTGTTTCTTTGGAAAGCAAGTCCCTCTTGAGGGATCGTTTAGCTGATTTTAGTGACATAGAAAGGGTTACAGCTGTGTTGGTTGTAAAACACTTAGGCTTACAATTTGTTTGCAATCTAACCCATTTCTTTTGTGGTGTCAAAGCCAATAGAATTGGGATTTTATCATCCTACACCCAGAGAAATAACTGAAGGACTTGTAACTTCCACATGCCATAGCAGTGAGTGATGGGAAGCATGCAGCTGTACGTGCCGAGACATTTATAGCCTGTATTTGTTCTCTTGGAAAAATCCAAAGAATAGAGGATTTGAAAGGCATACTGCAGTTACAAAATGAAATATAATTGTACATATATAGTGATGTCCCGAACGGTTCGCTGGCGAATAGTTCCTGGCGAACATAAGCTTGTTCGCGTTTGCCGCGGACGGCGAACATATGCAATGTTCGGTCCGCCCCCTATTCGTCATAATTGAGGAAACTTTGACCCTGTACCTCACAGTCAGAAGACACATTCCAGCCAATCAGCAGCAGACCCTCCCACCTCCTGGACAGCATCCATTTTAGATTCATTCTTAGTGAGAGGGGGGACAGTGTGCTGCTGCTGATTTAATAGGGAAATTGATAGCTAGGCTAGTGTATTCAGTGTCCACTACAGTCCTGAAGGACTCGTCTGATCTCTGCTGTAAGGACAGCACCCCAAAAAGCCCTTTTTAGGGCTAGAACACCAGTCTGCTTTTTTTTTGTGTAATCGAATTGCAGTTGCCTGCCTGCCAGCGTGTGTGTCAGGCTCACAGCGTATACTGTGCCCACTTGCCCAGTGCCCCACTCATATCTGGTGTCACAATAGCTTGCATTTAAAAAAAAATATATATATTTTTTGACTGTAATATAATAGCAGTCAGTTTCCTTCACGCATGTGCGTTTCAGGGCCTGCCAGGGCACAGTGTCACACCAGTGCAACTCATATCTGGTGTAACAGTGTACATCTAAAAAAAAAAAACTAGAAATTTGACTGTGAAATAATAGCAGTCAGTTTCCTTCACGCGTGTGCGTTTCAGGGCCTGCCAGGGGACAGTGTCACACCAGTGCAACTCATATCTGGTGTAACAGTAGTGTACATTTAAAAAAAATAAATAAAATTTTGACTGTAATAGATTGAATAGCAGTTAGTTGTCTGCCAGCGTGTGTCAGGCCTACAGCGTCTACTCTGCCAACTTCTGCCAGTGCACAGTGCCACTCATATCTGTTGTCACAGTAGCTTGCATGCATAGTACCACTAATCAAAAAACAAATGCCAGGCAGAGGCAGGCCACCCCTCAGGGGCCGTCCTGGTCGTGGTGCTGTGATTCCCTTTGGCCCTAAAATAATGCCCAGTGTTCAGAGGCCATGTACCCTGAACTCGAAAAGTTCTGAGGACATAGTTGACTGACTAACACAGGACACCCAATCTTCTACAGCTTCCGCTCGGAACCTTGACGCATCATCCTCCTCCAGATTAGCTTTGGGCACCTCTCAAGATACCACTCACCCGCCTGCCGCCACCACCAACACTAGCACCACAGCCGCTTCACTTGATATGTCAGAGGAGTTATTTAGACATCAGTTGGTAGAAATGAGTGATGCGCAAGCATTATTGCCAGAGGATGTAGATAACAGGGATATGTCTCAGTCAGGCAGCATTACACACATGGACGTACGGTGTGATGATGATGATGTTGTACCCCCTGCTGCTTCCTTTGCTGAGTTGTCAGATACAAGTGAAGCGGTTGATGATGACGATGCGTCCGTGGATGTCACGTGGGTGCCCGCTAGAAGAGAAGAACAGGGGGAAAGTTCAGATGGGGAGACAGAGAGGAGGAGGAGGAGACGAGTTGGAAGCAGGGGGAGGTCGTCGCAAGGAGCTAGTGGCACCCGGGGTCAGCCAGAAAGCACGCCAATCAACGCATGCTGTTGCCACCACCAGAATGCCGTCATTGCAGTGTGGCATTTTTTTTGTGTGTCTGCCTCTGACAACAGTGATGCCATTTGCAACCTATGCCAAAATAAACTGAGTCGTGGGAAGTCCAACACCCACCTAGGTACAACTGCTTTGCGAAGGCACATGATCGCACATCACAAACGCCTATGGGATCAACACATGAGTACAAGCAGCACGCAAACTGGAAGCCGCCATCCTCCTCCTGGTCCAGCATCTTCAGCCACGTCAACCACTGCTGTCCTCCTTGCCCCCTCTCAACCA